>NW_027526295.1:89187085-89787085 GCF_048455015.1 Haemaphysalis longicornis
ACTAATAGATCCGTATCCTTCATTCTTTTTGTGCTAGGAGGGTAGTATGCAGGAAGGACAGGGGAACGTTTCTCACAATCGGGTAAGCCAAGTTCTTTCTGCAGTCACTGATCTGCTTTATGTGAGGCTTGCGCCAAAGACCCAAACAACGTCATATTCTGCTTGGATCCTGCGTGAAGGAAAAAGTTTGGACCCTTTTAGGAGAAACACAGAACACTTCGCCTTTTAATGTTCCAGATAAGATAAGTGGGATAGCCTTCGTAAGCACCGTTTTCAGAGGTACTGTGTTTTGATCGCTTGGACGGGACACGTTTGGAGGTGTATTGAGGTCATCCGTGTGGTAATTGTCATAATTGAACTTCTTTTTTTTACCTCTTATTCGGTTGCTACGTTTCGTTTAAAAGATTATGCATGCACGGCCGAACTGACAGTCTTTAGGTTGGTATGATTGCGTGAGGGCTGTGCTCTGCCGACCATAAGTGCTCTGCCGAACCCACGGTAGGTCACGGACAGACAAACACTGCCATGACGAAATGCAGAAATATTTGACTGGTGAGTAACGAAGTAAAATACTTTTGCAATAAGTGCCTTGATGATACCACTAAATCTATGTGTCGCATGATGTAGTAATCACGACAAAAACGGTCAGAATGTTCAAAATACACAATTAGGACGAATATGCGTGTCACCATGCGCATGTTACTGCTCGGAATAATGAAGGCCACAACCGCGTGTTAGGAGATTTTCATGCGAACACAGTTATTCTGTAGCACGGTTGAATATCCGGCATCCCGGTCACGAAATGGTCTGAAAAATCCTGGCCTATTTCCTTGAGCTTCTACTTTCCACAACAGGTACGTCCATCATTTGTGGCAACTAATGAGCGTTCCCCATCATGATAAATATATACGTTATATCTAGCGTATATCTTCTATGTTTGCCTGCACGCTTTTTGCAGTTTTTTGCGTTGGCTTTTTCGGCACGGCTCTTTCATCCGTCTAAGAAAAGGGAACCTGGGGAGGCCTCGAGAGGGGGGGCGGCTGCAACTGGAACCCGCTTTGCACCCTTCCTAGGGAACGGAATCTTGCAACTAGTGAATAAAGCGAATTAAAATATTATTTTTATTGATTATTTTCACATACGGCAGCCTGCAGCGGGGTATGGCATGAGTGCGAGAAAGGGCCGGTAGAAAAAAACACATGGTGTAATTTGTTGCGCTGTAAAGTACTTGATCGATGAATTATACAATGAATAAAACCTAAACTAGTGGTGGCAAGGAA
Source organism: Haemaphysalis longicornis (assembly GCF_048455015.1). Taxonomy (NCBI): domain Eukaryota; kingdom Metazoa; phylum Arthropoda; class Arachnida; order Ixodida; family Ixodidae; genus Haemaphysalis; species Haemaphysalis longicornis. The sequence continues at coordinate 89,188,366 of NW_027526295.1, forward strand.
CACTACAGCAAATATGACCACGTGAAAAGAAAAAAAAAACAATCAAAGTGCTATTAGGGCTAACAAGAATATATTTAGCGATAAGAACACGTGTGGCTGGGTAAATATTTACAAAGTTGAAGCGTGCGTGGAAAGAAGCCAATTTGAAAGTGTTAGTACGGGCGTATAATCGGGTCATTTCAAGAGAACAATACTGGGCGATCCATGTATGGGTTTGTTTATTTATTGTTTGTTTACTGCCCGGCCACGCTCGGCTCTGTTATCTGCGTCCAAAGTGAAGCGTGTCTTCCATTCTTTATTTTTATGCCACATGGGCTATCTCATTCAAATAAGCAGACTGGTTTCCCCCTGATGTCACTAGCCCAGAATCATCATCATCATCATCAGCCTATCTACGTCCACTGATGGGCAAAGGCCTCTCCCATTATTCTCCAATTACCTCGGTCCTGTGCCAACTGCGACCAATTTATCCCCGCAAACGTCTTGATCTCATCTGCCCATCTAACGTTCTGCCGCCCCCTGCAATGCTTGCCTTCTCTAGGAATCCACTCTGTTACCCTTAATGACCGGCGGTTATCTTGCCTTCGCATTACATGCCCTGCCCCCGTCCATTTATTTTTCTTAATTTCTACTAATATGTCTTTAACACGTGTTTGTTCCCTGATCCACTCCGCTCTCTTCTTGTCCCTTAATGTTACACCTATCATTTTCAGCTCCATCGCACGCTGAGTCGTTCTCAATTTAAGTTGAACCCTCTTAGTAAGCCTCCAGGTTTCTTCCCCGTAGGTGAGTACCGGTAAGATGCAGCTGTCATACACTTTCTGCTTCAGCGACAATAGTAGGCTGCTATTAATTATCTGAGAATGTCTGCCATAAGCACCCCACCCCATTCTTATCCTTCTAATTATCTCTGCCTAATGGTTGGGATCTGGGGTAAAAACTTGGCCTAAGTAGACATATTTGTTTACCACTTCCACTGCCTCGCCACCTATCTCAAACCGTTGTGCTGTCCCGAGGTTATTGATCATTACTTTAGTTTTCTGCGTATTAATTTTCAGGTCCACGGTTCTACTCTGTTCGTCCAGTTCGGAAAGCATGCTTTGCAATTCGTCCCCCGAGTTACTTAGCAAGGCAACGTCATCAGCAAATCTGATGTTACTGAAGTATTCTTCATTAACCCTTACTCCCACCTGTTCCCAATCCAACGTTCTGAATACTTCTTGTAAACATGCTGTGAATAACATTGGAGAAATTGTGTCTCCTTGTCGGACACCCTTTCTTATAGGTATTTTACGGCTCTCCTTATGCAGGATGATGGTAGCTGTGGACCCATTGTAGATATCCTCTAGTATTCTTACCTAATGCTCATCTGTCCCCTGGTTCCGTAATGCCTGAATGACTGCTATGGTTTCGACGGAGTCAAATACTTTCTCATAATCTATGAAGGCTATATATAGGGGTTCAGTATACTAAGCGCAGTTCTCTATCACCTGATTGATCGTGTGAATATGGTCCATTGTTGAATAACCTTTACGAAACCGTGCTTGTTCTTTAGGTTGACTAAAATCTAAGGTTGCAGAAATTCTGTTAGCGATTACCTTGGTAAGTACCTTGTGGACGACTGACAGTAAGCTGATCGGCCTGTAATTTTTCCAGTGCTTCATGTCACCTTTCTTATGGATTAGGATGATATTCGCGTTCTTCCAAGATTCCGGTACACTTGCGGTCATTAGGCATTGCGTATACAGGTTTGCCTGTTTTTTCAAGTACAATTTCTCCACCCTCCTTCAAGAGGTCTGCTGTTATCTGATCCTCACCAGGTGCTTTGCCCCCTTTCATTTCTTTCAAAGCCTTCCTTACTTCTTCGGTCGTTACTAGTGGGATGTCAATCTCCTCTGAACTACTGTCTCGTTCGGCATTATCCTGGATGTCCGGTCTATTGTACAGGTCCCTATAGAACTGCTCGGCCACTGTGACTATTTTATCCCTATTTGTGATGACATTGCCTTGCTTATTTTTAAGTGCATACATCTGATTTTTCCCCGCGCCAAGATGCCTCTTCACTGCTTTCAGGCTACCTCCGTTCTTTACAGCGTATTCGATGCTCTCCATATTATACTTCCGTATGTCAGCTGTTTTAAGCTTATTGATGAACTTCGAAAGCTCCGCTAGTTCTATTCTGTCAGCTGCGGTAGAGATTGTCATGGTTTGCCGTTTTCTAATTAGATCTTTCGACTCCTGTGAAAGTTTACGAGTAACCTGTCTAGCCATAGTGCCCCCGACTTCTACTGCACACTCCGTGATAATGAGTGTAAGAATGATCAGAGTTGTTTCTTGGGCGAGTTGGGCATTCATCGTGTAAGTAAGCGCAAATTGAACAAGGACGAACGAAGTTAGCGCCGTGTCCCGTTCACTTCGCTCGTCCTTGTTCAATTTGCCCTTACTTGCACGTAAGAATGATAATGAGCCCAGAATAATCTTATTTGGTCTACCATGACCTGGGTGTAAATCGACGGTTCCAAAACACCCGCACCGAAAGATATAAGCCTCCAGAGCATACGCCACGGCATTCGACTCTCGACGTCGCCTATACGCACGTCACTTTGTTGACTGCCGCTTCGCCGCCTGTGTATTGTTTGAGTTGTTAGGGTAGCACAGGTTCGCTCCAATAAACTTGTTTTTCATTTAACACAGTTGCGTCCTCTTTGTCTAAGTGACATCTGGTGAAGGTGCTCGGTACGTGCACCCTAAGCACTCGTCAAGCAGACAAGCAAGCCCAACTCGTGTCAGCCACCTGCAACGAGGACTTCAGCGAGAGTTTGGACTGCTTCCGAAAAAAGTGAGGAAAGGAGACGTCGTGAAAACCACCATGATCAACGCGGGCTCCCTGACCAGAGCTTCCACTCCTGCCCTCTTGATTCAGCAACCCAGAGAGCGCCCATCATTCCATTGGTCGCCTGCGGAGGACCCCGAAAACTGGTTGGAGCAGGCCAAACTTGTCAGGCTGTTTAAACGATGGGATGACGCGGAGACACTGATGCAAGTGTTCTTCTACCTTGAGGACTCAGCACGGATCTGGTTCGAAAACAATGAGAGCTCCCTAGAGTCGGAACGATTTCAGAACACAATTTTTAACGATGTTCACCACGGTTGTGCAGAAATAGCAGGCCGAAGTGTTCCTGCAGATGCGGACACAACAACCTAACGAAAGCGTTGTTGTGTTCGTCGAGGAGATGAAGAGGCTTTTCAGGCGTGCTGACCCTTGCATGGCGGAATGAAAGAAGTCACGCTTTTTGATGCGCGGTGTGAAGAAGGAACTGTTTGCCGGACTTGTCCGTAATCCACTCAAAACCGTCAACGAATTTGTGACCGCAGCCAGCACATTTGAGAAGGCCCTCGCAATGCGTGCTAAGCAGTGTGACCACAGCTTTGTTCGCGCGGCCAATGCGAACGATTTCGACAGCATGCGGATTCCGGCCGACAGCCTACGGGAGACTATCTGCGAAATAGTGAGAGAATAGCCTCGGAAACTTCTCCCAACCCCGCCGCAGCCCCACGTCGCTTCCCTTACCGACGTCATTAGGGAAGAAGTGCAGCAAGCGCTGGGAACTTCAACGACGCCAGAAGCAACCCGCGAGCTGCAAGACATATCGCAAGTCATGACCTATGTGGCTGCTATCCGTCGACCTCGCCCGCCTGCCCCATATCGTCCCGTGGCTCCATACCGTCCCCTGTTACCGGCCCTACCACCTGCTCTGCAACTACCCGCCCCAAGGAAGACCGACGTGTGGCGAACGCCCAGATAATCGTCCGCTGTGCTACCACTGCGGAGGGGCCGACCACATCTACCGTAGCTGCCCCTACAAGATTCTCTGTTTGCGAGGGTTCTCCGTCGACGCATCACGCCCCCGACCCGGCCAGCGCCCATCTGAAATCGAAGAATACCTGTCCAACACCAGCCATAAACCAGCCCGTTTCAACCGTTCGCCTTCGCCCTACCAATACCAGTCGCCGAACTACAGTAGCAATGCTGAGTTCGCATGTGGAAGGTCCCCCAGCACAGGCGGGGGAAAAAAATAGCAACTTCTGGAGGTAAAGTTGAACAACGGCGGAAAAATGAAAACCCTCCAACGACGCAACGACTCTCCGAAAACAATAACTCAAGACTTGCCCTCAGCCCGACGACCCGATATAAGCCGGACGTGACTCTCGAACACAACGACAACGACACGGTGCGACGCGCACCCGACATAACCAAGCCTGCCATTGAGAAAACGACGATAACGACGACGCATTGTGCCAAACAGTCAAGACGCACAAGCCGAGATACGACGCGACGACGCACCAAGAACTCGAGGAAGGCGGCGTCCGACGTCCAGTGGTCCATGAACGGATTTGATGTAGTTGCCCTCATAGACACCGGAGCCGACTACTCAGTCATGAGCGGATAATTCGCGTCTAAGCTGAAGAAAGTTACCACCAGATGGGACGGTCCGCACATACGCACCGCAGGAGGTCATCTTGTAACGCCCTGTGGAATGTGCACATCACGCTTTACTATAGACGGCACAACGTACCCTGCTGCGTTCGTCATTTTGCCCAACTGCTCACGCGACGTAATTCTTGGAAAGGACCTTTTGACGGACAACGGTAGAATAATCGATCTGCAGGCCAAGTCAATAACTTTTTCCCCCGATAACATTATGACGCCGGAACCTCAACCCGAACATCGTCCTGCTGTAAGGATTGCCAATCATCATGTCACCCTGCCACCCCGTGCAAGCTTGATGATCGCGATCTACTGTGAAGATGCTGCTCCTGACGTCAACGCTACCGTAGAGAGTGATCCAAGGTTGCTTCTCGACCGCGGTGTCTCCGTCGCAAGAGGCATTGCGCACTTTAAGCAACGCCAATCTCACGTTTTGGTCACTACTTTCACCGAAGAGTATCAGCATTTAAACAAGGGAGCTGCAATTGCGTTCCTCAAAGAAACGCAAGAAGCAAATGACGCGATCGCGGTCGCCGACTTTGAACGCGCACCCGAATTCAAGCTTCCGCAGCCCTTCAACGTGAATCCGGCGCTACCGCAAGAACAAGGGAACAAATTATTGGCCTTGCTGCGTCGCTACAGCGAGTGCTTTTCGTCGAAATCGAAACTACGTCAGACACCTCCAGCGAAGCACCGATTAATAACTGAAGCTGGAGCTCGAACGACCCTACAGTCACCGTACCGCGTCTCTTCCCACAAGCGGCAAGCCATCCGGACCAAGTCGACGACATTCTCAGCGACGACATTATACAGCCATCGAAAAGCCCCTGGACTGCGCCGGTCGTACTGGTGAAGAAAAAAGAAGGCACATTAAGATTTTGCGTTGACGACCGGCGACTGAACAAAATCACCAAAAAAATTCCCTCGCACTTCCCCGAGGGGGAGAGTGTGTAAGTGCGAATGCACGAGTTGAATTTGCGCGGGTCGGTAATGTTCGCGAAAGAGAGATCACACACACACACACAACTACAAAGAAAGAAAGATGCATTTATTCACAGGCACCTATTTGTGTTGTCGTTGTACTTGATTGCTAGAGCGGATCTCAGCTTTGAAATTTCGTGTCAGTACTCGTTTAAGCGGGTGCATTAGCCCTTCTCACGCCCGATTCCTGGCCAATCCCCCACGTGGGTATGTGCCAAGTAAGTGGGAATGCACGGGTGATGCGAAAGAATTCTTCTTGTCCAATCGCCCTAAGTGGGTATGTGCTAAAGACATTAGGAACTCTTCTTGGCCAATCGCCCTAAGTGGGTATGTGGTGCGGATGGACGGACGGCGGTGGACGCGTGATTCAGGGTCGCTTAAGAAGTGCATTCGCACTTAAAAAAAGGACCTGCACCCCCTGCCACGAATTGACGACGCCCTCGACCACCTCTCTCATACGAAATGCTTCTCATCGATGGATCGGAAGACCGGCTAAAGAAAAATGAAGTGGAGGAGAGAGACCGAGAGAAGACCGCATTTATAACCCCGGACGACCTATACGAGTTCAAGATGATGGCGTTTAGGCTGTGCACGGCGCCAGCAACGTTTCAAAGAGTCATGGACACTGTGCTAGCTGGCCTGAAGTGGCACACGTGCCTCGTATACCTCGATGACGTTGTGGTATTCGCCCGGATCTTCGACGAACACCTTGCAAGGTTGGAATCTGTACTCGAGGCCATTCGTACGTCGGGGTTAAGGCTGAAGCCTGAAAAGTTCCGTTTCGCGTAGGAGGAGCTCAAGTTGTTTCGCCACGTCGGCAATGCCCCGGGAGTCTACCTGACCCGGCAGAAACGTCAGCCAATGTGCACTTTTACACGGCCAAAAGACAAGAAGGGCGTGCGAAGATTTCTCGGACTGTGCGCGTACTACCGGCGCTTCGTCGCAAACTTCGCTCGCATTGCAGAGCCACTTACACGCTTAACGAAAGATAGCACCCCTTTTAGCTGGGAAAACGACCACGAAAAGCATTCTACGAGCAACAAAAATGGCTGCAAAGCACGCCCGTCCTCGCTCATTTCGACGAAGACGCAAAAACGGAAATGCACACGGACGCCAGTGATATAGGCTTGGGTGCCTTCCTCGTCCAAAAACAAAGCGGTTTTCGAAAAAGTAATCGCCTTTGCCAGCCGTGGTCTGTCGAAGGAGGAGAAAAACTACTGAGCGTCTGAAAAAGAGCTCCTCGCTATTATATGGGCGATTTCAAAATTTCGCCCATACGTGTATGGTAGACCGTTCAAGGTTGTAACACACCACCATGCGTTGTGTTGGCTTGCCAATTTGAAGGACCCCTCAGGCCGTCTTGAGCGGTGGAGCTTGCGCCTGCAAGATTTCGACGTTACAATCGCCTATAAATCCGACAGGAAACACTCCGACGCCGACTGCGTGTCCCGCGCCCCCGTCGACTCACAACCACAAGGCTCTGATGAGGACAGCGCGTTCTGCAGATTCGTGACGGAGAGCGACCTAGCCGCCAAGGAGCGCGACGACCCCGACTTACGCGTCATAATCGACTACCTCGAGGGATGCAACGTGCCGTTCCCAAGACCTTTAAACGCAACTTACCATCATTCACCGCGAGAAACTCCGTCCTTCCTAAAAAGAATTTCAGCCCTGGAACAAGAACGAATTAACTTCTTGTCATCCCCGCAGACCTTCGTGACGATATTTTGGAAGCGTGCCACGACGACCCATCTTCCTGACATCTCGGCACTGCCCGCATAATGAGAAAAATTAAGGCGAAGTACTACTGGCCCCGCCTTATATCCGACGTCACCCACTACGTCCGCAGCTGCCGTGACTGCCAGCGACGAAAAATGACACCGACGAGACCCGCCGGACTTCTGCAGCCAATCGCCGTCTCATCGAAGCGCTTCCAACAGATTAGAATGGACCTTCGGGGTCTGTTCCCTAAATTACGATCAGAGAACAAGTGGATTGTCGTAGCGACATACTACATGACGCGCTACGCAGAGACCGCCGCTCTTTCGAGGGGGACTGCACAAGAAGTCGCAAAATTCTGCATAAGCCAAGTTGTGCTGTGACATGGAGCCCCGGAAGTCTAATCGCGGACCGCGGAACGGCCTTTAGTGCAGAGCTTATGCAAGGAATATTACGCTACAGCAACACGCATCACCGAAGAACCATGGCGTACCACCCCCAAACGAACGGACTAACGGAACGTCTGAACAAAACGATGGCGGATGTGCTGTCAATATACGTCGACGTCGAACATAAGACTTGGGAAGTTGTGCTCCCGTATGTCACGTTTCGGTTCAACACGGCTATCCAGAAAACTACGCAGATGACGCTGATCGAGCTTGTCCACGGAATACGGCCGACTACGATGCTTGACGCCATGCTTCCGCCAGTAGAAGACGACGACCTCAACCCCGACGTCCAAGGATACGTTAAGCGGGCGGAGGAGGCCCGCCAGCTCGCTCGAGTTTGTCCAACGAACCAGCAATTGGTGGATGCCGGGCGCTACAACCTCCGACGCCGAGACCCCCAGTATCACCCAGGGGATCGTGTTTGGGTTTGGACTCCTATCCGACGACGCGGACTCAGTGAGAAGCTTCTGCGACGGTATTTCGGGCCCTACCTGATTCTACGACGTGTCGGTCAGCTTACCTACGAGGTGATCCCCAATGGTGATTCCGGAACATCACGAAGACGCACGCGTCCCGAAATCGTCCACGTGGTTCGCTTGAAACTTTACTATGCACGATGACGGACTTTTTTGTTGTTGCTTCTGACTGTCTTTTATTTTAGCATCGGATCGATGCACTCTTAGAGCGGAGTAATTCAGCGAACCATGTATGGGTTTGTTTATTTATTGTTTGTTTACTGCCCGGCCACGCTCGGCTCTGTTGTCTGTGTCCCAAGCGAAGCGCGTCTTCCATTCTTTATTTTTATGCCGCACGGGCTATCTCATTCAGATAAGCAGACTGTTTCGCCCGAACGTCATTAGCCCAGAATAATCTTCTTTGATCTACAATGTTCTGGATGTAAATCGACAGTTCCAGAAACACTCGCGCCGAAAGATACAAGCCTGCAGAGCAGACGCCTTCGCATTCGACTCTCGACGCTCGCCTATACGCATGTCACTTTGTTGACTGCTACTTCGCCGCCTGTGTATTCTTTGAGTTGTTAGGGGAGCACATGTTCGCTCAAATAAACTTGTTTTTCCTTTAATAGAGCTGCGTCCTCTTTGTCTACGTAACAATATTGGCGTGTCCAAGAAATCCTGGAACACGTTAGAGGCACATTTTTTTACAGCTTGCAAGGCGAGTAGATGATTGCGCGAAAGAGCTTGAGCGATTATTTACTCCGCCGCGACGGAAGTGGGGAGAGGTTCAAAGACTGTGAGGCTGACGCAGGTGAAAAAGAAGGCTCGCATCGCCTGAAGATAAACATAATGGACGTTTGCTTTACCGATTCAACTACTTTGGTTTCGCAGTCCTTCGGGTTCCATACAGGTGACACATTTCGAGCAGGAGACGGGCAATGGTCTAGGACACTGCAAGTTTAATGTCACTAGTGTCTGCAGATTATGTACGCCGGAGGTAACGAAGTCGTATTAGCTTTTAATAATGTAATCAATATTGTTAGACCAGGACAGGGAAGGAAGGAAAATCGCACGTTTTGAAATTGCTCAATACTCCGCCGGGACAATCTGATAAAAAATATTTGAAATCCTAACATATTAAACAGACTACATGTGGTTCTACATTGTTCTACATTGATTGTTGGTCAGTTGGAGCGGAGAAGGTGCCCGTCTTTCAAAGTGTTTATACTCTGATGCTAAAGCAGTCTGAACATTCTTGCTTTTTGCAAAGAGAGAGAATGAGAGAGAGTGTGTGTATGAGGATTTTTGGGGCGGAAGAAACGATTAAGTATTACGAAAAGATGGTAAAGCGACAGCAGGGAGCTCAAAAATGCAACCTGAAGTCAAGCGCCAGATGCCGCAGCTTCTTCTCTTGCCCTCTCATCAGCTCGCGCTGGGCTTGAGGTAACGAGCTAGTCAGAGCTGCCTTTCATGTCTTGATAGAAGTGTAACAAGCAATGTTTAAGTTGTCCTCCCCTGCGAATACCCTTGGGAATAACAAAGTTGCGTTGAAGAAGATTGCCGTGTTCTGATCTTAGCAGAGTTCAGTTAATGTGTGATGTTTCCACCTAACATCTTCCCCCACATAGATTTGTAGATACTAGTGATGCTTTAACGTCCACAGTGTTTGCTATTCTTGGGCATTGAGACCCACTTGTAGCGCGGGAATAATTGTGTTCCAAGGCGTATGATGAGGATATATTCTTGGTGTTTTTCTTGTAGGGGAGCAGGGTGCTTGTTGTCGCAGGAAGCACGGTATGTGACTTCCCGTGCCTCTTGGAAGGTGCCTCGTTCTCTTCCAGACCCTTGTGTCTTGGCGTCTAGGGGACGTTAATTTTTTGAATTGTGGAAGGGAGTATCTTACAAAAGCATTAAGGTATCGGCCTGCAGAAAACAGTCGAATGACCTTTGAGGGCCTGTAATATTGTGTAGGGTTTTATTCGACACTTGCGGAAGTCGGATTGCCAAGAGGATGTCTGCAACTTAGGTTTCTTTGTTCGTGTGCGTAGAAGGGCCATGCAATCACACAGATTGCCTCAGTAGACAAATACGACAACTGCTGCCTCGTACTTTAGTACGTGCAGGATTCGGTGTATACAGTGGCGCCACGAGTTTGAAACTTTTCTCAAATAAATTTGGTCCTGCCATAAGCCTGTCCTTGTGTACGTTTGGATCCCCGTTTCTCGTGGAGGAGAGTTTTTATGTTGAGTCGCTGAATCGGTAACCTGTGTATTAAGGCACGCAGTAATTTCTTTTCAGAAGGGTAACCAGTGTTCCATAGAGTGGCCCGCCCCGATTATATTTTCCCAGGCGCTCGCTTGGTGCTAAGAGAGTGGTTTCTCGGATTTCTTCGAGAGCATTCTGAAGACGCAATTTGAGGGCCTCTTTATTGTCATCACCATCAACGTCGTATTTAGGTCGACTGCAGGAGGAACGCCTCTCCCATTGACGTTCACCGCTCTTGTCCTGCGCTGCCTTAGTTCATTCTTTGCCTCCAAATGTTGCTATTTCTTCCCTCCATCGAGTTAAGGGCCTTCCCCTACTTCTGAACTAATCTCTAGCTGTCCGTTCTGTTACCCTCGTGAACCACCGGTTGTCAGTTCGTTTCACGGTCGACATAGCGAGGTTGAAGACTGCTTTATATGCTGTCCTAATAAGGTGTTTTTACTGCAAATCAGTATATGTTGAACCCCACCAGGTTTTATTCCGGTGTCATCAATTTACTCAGCGATGCTCTAGGACTCCTCCTCACCCCCGCTGACACCTCTTTCACAACTATTTTTCCCCTCGCCTCCACAGAAGGCCCATTGCATAGTTGAGAAGTCGGCAGCTAACGGCGGCAGTACGGTTATCAGATGTTTGCGAAAAATAAACCGAAGGACGAATAGGCGTAAAAAATGCACTGATGGTTACAATACGCCAATATGAAAAAAATTAGTGCCCTTACACTCTGTGAAGAAGGATGATGTGCAAAGATAGACGCAGTCCACGGGGTGCAAGAAAGAAAACACGTTTATCATAGTTTCCGATGGAGCCTACTTCCCACCTAATTAGCAGAATGAGCCTCTGAAGGATCCAAGCATTGTTCTTGAAGATAAGCATAGAGCTGCCTCGGTCCCTGACAGGTCATAAGCATCTGACTGTCTGTGTAAGGCCGGGGCCAGGCTGTTGCAGCAACTATTGTAATTTACTGCTAATCCCAAACACCAAGAAAAGACCTGTGCCGGGTGGGAAGACCACGAGTCCCATACCTTCACTGCAATCGAGTGCAGTGTTGAAGCGAAATTAAAAAAATTGGGCCCATCTCCCCGCGACGGGGACTCGAGTAAATGCGTCGCATAGGGGGTGGGTGTATTGCGTTAACGTTTAGTGTTTGGGGAGTTGGTGGTAGTGAATGCGTTGTATCAGCAGCTTCTTGCCGTAGTTTGAATGAGTCAAGGATATAAGGCGCGTTCTTAGCCTCCCATTCTGTGTCGTCTTTGTGGCGCAGTGGGTAGAGCACCATGTGCATTGCGTTCCGCCCGCAGGGTCGAGGGATCGAAACCAGGCGCCGGATAGTATTTTTTTTATATAGTGTAGGGGAGGGGTGCGGACAACGACGGTGCGGACTACGACGGACGTCGACGCGGGTGACATCGTGAGTTACTGAAATGCTCTGCATTTAAAACAACGCGTTGTGGACTGCGCAGTAAGGTGCCGGCACGTGCGAGAACCGCTCGCGCTGTTCGTTCCAGGCAGGGGGCGCGCGAGCACTGCGAAAGCGGGAAATTTGAACTGCTTTGGACAAACCTCCGTCCAATTCATCAAGAGAGAAGTGAGACAGGGAGGCGAAGGGCGTGATGGGTAGTAGCAGTAAGCGGATAACGGTGCCACAGGCCGTTATGGCGAATCACTGCTCTGCATTTACGACAGCTTTCACGTTGAGTGGAACGGCTTTAATTTCAAATGAAGAGCATTTCAGTAACTCACGATGTCACCCGCGTTGACGTCCGTCGTAGTCCGCACCGTCGTTGTCCGGACCCCTCCCCCTACACTATATAAAAAAATTAAAGCCGTTAAAAAAAATTAAAAAATTAAAACGGGGTGTTAGACTTATACTCCTTTGAATAATAAATTACGTCCACCTCCCCTCGCGAGAGCCCTGGTGTGATGCAACGCATCTAATAGGGGGTTGAATTGGCGTTTTCCATCGCATTGATTACGCTTATAGCAGGGATTTTCACGCGAAGGGGACGTCGGCGGTCGACCGTCGACTGGGACCGCCGGAGTGTGGCATGCCGCTTTATATTCACAGCGCCCGAAGGAGAGTAGAGCGCGGAGAGAGAGAGTACTGCACATGCGCAGCGCGCGCAGCGCCGCCCACCGACGCCTAGCAATGGAGTGAGAGCGTGCTGCGCCAACCCGCAGCTGTTTGGGAAAGAGTGTTCGATATCGGAGAGAGGAGAGGAAGAGAGGCGCAGCTTTGCGGACAACGCCGGAGAGACGCAGGAAGGAGCGAGCATGAGATGCGTTGCATCCGATATGTGCGCAGCGCGATGTGCAGACTTCTCGGTCACGACGCATTTCTGCTGTCTCGCAGGAAGTTTTCACGTGATCAGCGAACGTCCGGCGGCCTGTGAATACTCTGCTGCTACTTCGCAGTGAGGCTCCGCCGCCGGGCAGCATGTTGCAGATCATGTTTGAACCTTCTGCGCAAAACGACGTGTGGTTTGGATTAGCGGTGAATGAAACAGCTGTTTGGGGAAAGTGTAATGGGGAGAGCGTTCCTTGGTGGAGACGCATGAGATACGTGCGAGGGAAATGTATAAGCAAAGAGATGATACCATAGCCACGTGCGTCGTACTCCACCTCACCCTTCGCTAGATACTACTCTCTGTTTTGTTTCTCTCGTCGCTGCTGCGTTCTCTCACTCGGTTACGCAGACAAAAACAGACGCCGCTCCCGCTAAGTTCTGGCAACGGCTGCCAAAGGGCTGCCCTCTAAAACGACCAAAACCCGCCGTTGCCCCTTGTGGTCGAATTCACTTCGCCAGTTTGCTGCGATTCCCTCTAGCTAAAAGAGAAACTTCTCCAGTTGGAACGCCGGCTTGAGCCTATATTTCTTTTTCAGCTTGGAAGGCCATCCGAGTGATTTTTCGCCGATGCCTTTCACGCCCAAGTATGCGCCATCACTGGTTGCCGGTTTACGCGCGTACGGTTAGCGGGTAGAAAAAGGGGGCATGCACGCACAGTAAGGCTTCATGCCGTTACTGATGAAATTCCGGTAGTGCTGATGGGAGATTATTATGATGAAATTACATCGCTCAATGCGGTTAGTCGGCTGTCCTTCTTAATTTAGTGGTTCGGGTGCGGGTTGATGTGTTTGACAGACATCTTACACAAACAGTAAGATGTCGAGGGGGAAGGAAAATGGACAGCCACATCTTTGTAAGCGAGAAGAGAGCTGAAGGGCTTCCAGGCTTCAAATCCTTGAGGGATGGATGCATGCCGTTCGTTTGGATGAATAACAGCAAGAATTGAAGCCTTGGCCTGAGGAGAAGCGTGAATTGGCTAAAAAAAATTACACCATCTCCCCGTGGGGAACCCTGATGAGGATGCGAAGCATCGTGGCGGTTCCGTGTGGTTCCATTGTGTTGCCGTTATGTTGAGCGATCTGTTTTTTACTAGCGCCAGAGGGAATTCCGCGTCCCGGTCCACACCGGTGGCAAAGGCACGCAAGTGCTGTTGTGTTACGGTGAGTAGGCGGTGGTTCTCGAGGCACCGAAACTCGTCCATCATGTTCTTGCCGATGTTGTCTCTGTGGTAGAATCGGTAGTCTCCGTCAGCTTTAGTGAGGTAAAGGTTGTTGACATTGGTGCACCGGCTGAGAGCAATGTACACGCCCTCCTCTTCGCAGCTTTGTCTTCTCGTTCTTCTTCTTCGGCGGTTCCCTTACGGGAAGATGACGACGGTGGTTGAACGTGAAGCTATCTCGTGATAGATTCTTTGGTTGGCCAATGCCTAGGGGCATCCTGCCACAATCAGCATCACAGGCGCTGTAGACGGGGCTGGTTGAGCTGCAAGGCGCGTGGCGCTTCCCGGCACAGTTTTCCCACGGGAAATTCAGCATCAACCTCTAAAGTTTCCAGTTCGTCGTTTCCGCTGATGTTCAGCTTCGCGTGCCTTCGTTGTATCAGTAGCTTCTTGACGTAGTTTGAATGAGTCAAGGACATAAGGCGCGTTCGTAGCACTTGGTCCTGTCCCGGATTTGTAGCAAAGTGGGAAGAGCACCGCGTACCTCCCGTTGCTGCCAGAGTCGTGGGATTGAAACCGGGCGCCGCTAACTATTTCTTTTTTGATAGTGTATTATCGCGGAGCTGTGGGTGTAAGGAGGAGAGTTGCGCATGAGCAGTGAGCGTGTGGACGGCGCCGCCATCAACGACGCAGGACAAGGCGAGCCTAAGAAATGCTCCGCATTTAAAACAACGGAAAGCTGATGGTGCCGCAGCTACTGCCTCAAGTTCAGCGTGCCGGTTAGCGGGCGAATTGCTCACGGATGAACAGCAACTTACGTGCTGGGCACGCTGGCGTGAGCCAATATCACTTCTTCAGGCGGGTTTCAGAGGATATTTTCGACCCCGTCTGTCACTTCTAAGCACGAGTTCATGACCTGGTTGCCGGTTTATGCATACGCAGGTTTATAGTGGGGAAAAGCGGGTGGGAGGAGGCGGGAGGGAGGGGGGGCGTGCACGCGCCGCTGTAGGTTTTATGCCCATACTGATGGATGGTATGTCCATTCTGCTGGTGCGAAGCATAAACGCGGCCGTTATACGGCCAAATAGGACCTGTCCGGAGTCCTTAGTGGTAGAGCATGTTGGGTTTGTGTGTCTGGTTGCATTCACACTTACGCAAAATCCGCATCGTGATCTGTGGATGTAAAAAATGCATGTCACGCAGTTCGGTTGGCTGAGACGTGAAATGACGTCATTCTTCGAAGTTATTAGTACTGTTGCGGCAACAGTCTGATACCGTCCTTACACAAACAGTCGGATGCTTAAGACGCGGCAGGGACACAGGCATCTCCATTCTTATCTGCAAAAAAAGCTTGGATCCTTTAGAGGCTTATTCAGCTAATAGGCTAGGAATTACGGACCATTGTAAATTACGATAAACGTGTTTTGTTTCTTGAACTAAGTGGACTGCGTTCATCTTAGCAGGTCATCCGTCTTCACAGAGCGGAAGGGCACTAACTTTTTATTTTTTTCGGGGGGGGGGGGAATTTGTTCAATGTATGCTCTGCAATATCCAGCTCATGATCAGTTGCTGAATTAGTGCTGCTGCTCCCTATGGTTTCTTTCCTGCCTTATCTTGGTTACTCGTTTTATAATGTGGGTAATTGGTTACATATTTTCTCTTTTTTGACGATTGTGAGTTCGGCTCTGACACTATGCGCTAGAGCCACGCCGAGTCCCCTTAGGTGACCGTTCTCTGAGGGGACAACTGCGGCTATTTTAGGGGATTTTTATTATGCTCGCGCAGCGCCCTCGGTCGTTTGCCAAACGGAGCTTGCAGCGTAGACAGAACCACTGGAATGTTGTAACCTAGTTTGAAAATTCACGTGATTAGACCCTTCCAGGGTTTTATTTTGTTCGTTAATACACAGAATCAAAAACTTCAGTCAGTTGTGAGAGAATGGCGTTAATCCTTTGCCCCCTGTTTTGGTTATGTGACTCAATGCTTGTGTCGGTATCAGTCCCGGCGAAAACTCGCCTGCGTGGCCTAGTGGGTAAGGCTTTTCGCTGCTGAACCCAAAAGCACGGGTTCGATTACCAGCCCCCCCCGGCCATCTTTTTGATGGAAGCACACAACTGAAACGCCCGTGTGTCGCAAGATCGCCAGGTGGTCGTAATTATTCGGAAACGTCCGCTACGGCGTGCATCGTAGCCCAAGTGTAGCTTCGACTCATGAATAACCAGAAAGTTGTTTTTATCTTCTGGTGGAACGAGCTTTGATGTGGTGGCGTGAGTGTTGGGTACGGCTGCCGACCGTGTCTGTCGATTATCGACTTTCCGTTAAACGAACTTCAAGGCGCAGGCGCGGAACCTAGCTGCTGAAAATGCTTATCATTTGTTTCGTCTCCGCCGTAGCATCATTATTTGTCATTCTTTCCAGACTTTAGTCGCCCAATTCAGGCCAGCCCTCGAATCTCGCTGCTTCAGTCGTAACTTCTGGCTGGTAGCGATGACTAATTTTCGTGGACGCTTCATGATCACGGCTGATAGCGGACAGCTAGCAGTCACGGGGAAATTGAGAAATGAGCCTAATACCGCTACAGCGTTAAAACAATATAACTGATTAAAAGCGCCGCGATGCTGCAGCCAGAAAACCAATTCCTTCTCTGCGAGCACATGCGATGGCGAGTTGACACATTTATTACCGAGTCTTGATATTTTGTTTTTATATCAGCATTCTTTAACAAAGAGCAACCCGCATGCTAGGACAAGAGGGAAAAAAATTCCCGCGCCTTCCCGCGAGGGGAACACGAGTAAATGCAGAGCATTGGGGCCTCAGTACTGATTGAAGGCAGTGTTGCTTCCATCGCTTCTTCCGTGATGCTGGAGTAGCAGGTACGAGTAAACGTGGGCACGAGCGTCAACCAAGGAAGGAAGGAGCAACGCAGTGACTGAAACACGAGCGACCGCTAGCCGCTATATTTGCAGCGCGCGCAGTAGAGGGAGAGCAGTACGGGGGGGAGAGCGCGCATGCGCAAGCAGCGCGCATCTTCCACGACCCACCACGCTGCTATCACGCACCTGTTAGGCCGAGACCACGACGGAGCGAACGGGCTGACTACGACGCATGCGCGCGGCAGCTGCTGTTGAGAGAGAGGAGGGAAGGAGAGGCGCACTTGCTGCGGACGCGAAACTGTTGACACCGTCCGACGCAGGAACAGGCGAGCCTAAGAAATGCTCTGCATTCAAAAGTGCCATGCAGCAGCTTGACAAAGGTCCTTGCCCCTGTATTTGGAAACGGGCACATTGGCAACGAGCCCAAAGTCAGGCAACGTTCACACACACAAAAAAAGATGTTGAAATTTGATAATTACACAACTCGGAACTAAATACACAGAAATACAAAGTTCTACATTAACAATAGTACAAGGAAATACAAGTACCAGAGGAATTTGACATCAGATTCCACTAGCAGAATTACAAAAGCAATTAAAATAACGCTTCAAGATCACTCAAAACGCAATGGGCAATAATTTATAGGCTCGTTAGCCAAATACTGTAGAAAAAAGGTTATGACATACAAAAATATGTTCTCAACTCTTTAAGGTTGTAAGTGGTTCCATGTTTACATTCAATAAGACTGTATGGCAAGTTGTGCTGCAGTGACCTTTATTTTATTGTTGCTACGAAATTTGGGTGCGGACCAGATATCACCATTTAGCGTACACAACGTGTTTGTTGTATGCATAAGGGAGGCCGTCGCTGTCAAATAATGTGTTCCAGAATTGGAACTAAAATATATTCCACATAAAATTCGAAACCGGTACATGTGTTCTACTTTGACTAAGCTGAAGCCTTTGAAGGCTGTGTTCATTCAAGCTAAATATTCCCGTTTAGCGAAGTGGCGGACATGTTTCTTTTGAAAAAAACACTTTGTTAATATTCATTTTGTTTGTACTTGCCCATACCGAACCGCAATAGTTAAGTACGACAAAAACAAAGTAAGGTAAATTTGAAGTTTTGCCTTCATAGGCGGGTGTCTACTGCTACATAACATACCGGCAACTTCAGTGAGTTTATGCCAGATAGTTATTACATGTGAATCAAATTTCATGTGGGAAGGAAAATTAACCCCTATAATTTTGTCTTCGTAACACATAGGTAGTGTCCGGCTTATCCAAGGACGTGATTAAGTTTTACTGTTTATTTTTTGCCCAAAATATCATGACTGTTTTATTCAGATTGATGTTTATGCGATCAATTTCTGATCAAATAGAAAGCTTGCGTAATATTTGCTTACACTCTATTGCTAAGGTATTACATCAGGCCCAGCCATTATCATACTACTTTCGTCTGAATAAATTGCAAACCTTAAAGAGACACCAGTGTTTACGACATAATTATGTACACGATAAATGGAAGCCGACCCATTACGCTGTCTTGTGGTGCGCCATGTATGACTGGTCAATGAGAATATTTGTAACTGTTCAACAGCACAAAGTATTTTCTGTTGTTCAGATAGGATTTTATAAACGCGAGAGGCTTACAACAAATTCTACGGAATAGAAGCATGTCTAATATTAAGCAAAGGGTCACATGGTCAAATACTTTACTAAAGTATATAAAGATACAAAGAGTAAAAAGATTCTTTTCAATGTCTTCGAATACGAGTTCTTTAAGAGTAAGTAAAGCTGTTTCTGTTGATATGCCTTCTCTGAAGTCAAATTGTCCTTTAGATAACGAACTTTTAGTATCAAACAATTTTCATATGGGAGTGAACAATATTTTTTTAAACACGCAGTAAATACGAAGATGAGCGATATTGGTCGATAATTCTGGGCGTTATTTGGATCACCACTCTTAAAAAGTACAGTCAGCTTTTTTATATTATCTGTGTAAACACCTCGCTGAATGATAAAATTAAAAATATGAGACGAAAGAGCAGTGAAAAGCGGCAAAACGTATTTTCTGTTTTCTTGTATGCCGTCTGCGTCTAACGCTATAGTATTGTTCAAAGCCATAAATGTTCTGTATATTTCTATTCCATTCGTTGGATCCAGAAATATACTATGAAGAAGGGTAGTTTTTACTGTTTCTAGTTTGCTCCGCAGAGATGGGTACCAACATGGGCACCAACATTGGTGAAATGGCTATTGAAATGTTGAGCAACTGCTACGCCAGACAACTCGCAGTCTTTGTGGGAGAAAGGCTTCTTCCAAACAGCGTCAGGGTGGTTTTGCTTGATACCAGGAGAAAGTTGTGGTTAGTAGGCTGCATGCGCGGATCTAAGTTCAGCATTTAATGTGTATCTAGTTTTTTAAACTTTAAAAGATCAGCCGGCAATCGGCTACCCAAAGAAGGTATGAAAAGCTCCTTTTTGTTCCGTATTAGGGCTACCATTGAGGGCGTTACCCATGCTTTTTTATTCTTTTTGACGGGTTGATCTTTTTAAGGGAAAATTTGCTGTGTATATTTCTATGAGTGTAGTGATAAACTTCTAGTAGGCCGTAGTTTGAACTGGTATATCAAATAAGTAGGACCAGTTGTACGCATTGATGTCTTGCTTGAAGGATTCCAAAGAACAGTCAGTTATGTTTTGTATGGTCAATGGCTCATTGCGATAGTGCCTAGTTTTGCTTTCAGTGTAAGGTATAAAAATGGGATAGTGACCACTGACGTCTGATGAAATTGGGCCTGCTTCAAGAACGAGAGTATCGCTATTTTCGGCTGAAAGATCAAGGCAATGGCAGGTAGTTTGTGTTGTGCGGGTGAGCGTATGTATTAGGTTAAAAAAAACCAGCAGAACCTATCTTGTTTGTGAAGTCATGTTCATTAGGGTTACTGTCACGAATACTAATAATAAAATCACCCCCGCATATAATAAATATTCCTGGAGGAAACGTATTCCAGAAAACGTACGAAGAAATTGAGAAACCGCAAAGTGTTTCTATTTGGAGCCTGGTATGCGACCGAAAAAACGTCTAGATTGTAAGTTGTTAATATTTTATAATCATCTTCGATTGTGGAAAATTCTGATGTTAAGGCATAATTACTACTTTGTTCAACAATGTAGTAATTACTGATATCGCCACAGCTTCCAGATATCGCACACCTTCCAGTGATTCCTCGAATAAACGTTGTTAAACGGCACGGTATAGGCGGCAAAATATAAACCACACAGGTCTAGCACTGGCCCTGTGTGGCCTTTTCTATGTTGTGTCTCTGAACCACGCTACTTACTCATGCTTTGCAATTCGAACCAACGTGCCCCCATTTATGCGTTGACAAGTATTCTCGGATTAGCTGCGTTCTGCAACGGAGTAACATCGTATACTTGTCAAAGATAGGTTTACAGCCACATTTTAAACGTTGTGTATCAAGTACCCGTCAGTGGCAGATTTAATATTATTGCTGTGCTCCCTTAACCGAATATTCAGGAGACGTCGGATGTGCCCTGCGTATTTGCTTTTAAAAATAAGCGCGGAGCTGTAGAGCACAAGGCCTGCAAAAGCAAGAATGCTCTTCCTGTTCCTCTTGTTGCACTTATTGGCAGTGGTCCGATTCTGTGTAGTCAGTTTACATTGCTTCACAAGCTTGTTGGGCTACGAAAAAAACTACCTTAACGTTCGCCTTCTTTCCAACCTTCTTCAGGTTGTGGAATACCCTGTCAATGTAGGGATCTACACCAAGTTTTCGGCGTTAGCCAGATATGCCACGTTCAGGTGCTTGCTGTGCGGTGGGTCTCACCTCTAACAAAATTCGTTTCACTACTGATGCCACCACAGGCTTACGCTACCCTGCAGAAGGTAGAAGTTCACTTTGTTGCTCAAAGCTTGCGCACATTAAATGGCCGCGATACGTTCCCAGGGCATACTTAAAGCGCGAACTGACGACAGCCCGCTTTATAAGTATAGAATGGGCTCAACCATATGGCAAAAGGGGTCTATTCGCTCGCGGGTCGTAGAATGAACAGTACTAAAGTAGGGGTGAATACTAAAGTAGTGTTGAAGGTCATGAAGCCGGATCGGCCCAGCCACCCGCAACTCATGGGTAAACTGAAGGGACATTACCCAGTGTTCATACGTACATAAAACTTTCTTCGTTTGCGAAGCAAACAGGTGAGAAGGGCAGTAATAAACTTAAAAAATCAGCCACATACTTAAAAACTTTTCAAACATTGCTACCCTGCACCTGGCTTAATATTGTACGGTCCAAAGAGGCACAAACAGGTCACTAAGAATGGGAGCGATGCGAAAGCTGATAGAGGCACCAGAGCTTAGCAAAGAGCATTCGCTGTCCCACGTCATAAAAGAGGACTTAGATAAAACTGTGAAAGCTGAAAACACGGACTGCTAGATATATCAACCTCGTCTTGAAGATAACAATGCCTAACTCGTCAATATTTTGCTCTAAACAGTAGAGTATGCTGTCATGCAGTAGGGAATATTACAAGACCATAATGTCAATTGAAAACTCCGGGAGGCGCCCGTCCGGATCGAATATCAGTAAGTCCATTCCAGGGGCGCTATTCCAGAAGGCCCGAGATAGCTCGGTCTCGAGTTTTCCGCTGCTCGAGTTAAGTGTTGATAGTGCAGCATCCGCTAAACCTCAAGCAATACCGGGGCAATCGCGCGGAGCATGCTTAGCATCATCAGCGCGCCCAGTTGAGGCCCCTTTCGTTGAAAAAGCGCAGCTTGCACGAACATCCGCGTGCAGCGCCGTCTAGAATCGAGTTGCAATATGCACTCCGTTATGCAAACCAAGCTATTCCTTTTGATAACCAAGCTATTCCTTTTGAAACTCTGCCCTGGCCGCAGCCTTCTTTTAAAGCTCCGCCCTGTATAGCGCCCGGGGCGGCTCTGAATTTCTCTGGGCTCTCTTCTTCCACCGAAATATGTTTGCTACGTGGTTTGAGGGTGGCTCCAGTGCAGCTCAGCGCAAGCCCAACACAAGTAAGCGACAAAGTTCACTGTAGCTAAATGAACGCACCCTTCTCCCGACTGTTAGACTGACCAGCTTCGTTTACGTGACGACGCGGGCGTAGTATAAGACATCCCCCCTATTTAGCGTGTCATGAGTGTGTTTCACCATTTTACGTGTGCGTTTTAGACGTTGAAGGTGTGTCACCTGTCGTCGATCGTGTTTTTGGTGTGTATGAATACGGATGCGTGGGAAAATCTTGTCGTCTTGACCGCTCCTATCGTCCTGACTTGAGCGAGCACTTGTTCGGACCGACCCCCCGAGCATTTGACTGACGGTGGCTTGGGGACGTCATTCGTTTATTGTTTTCTGGTAAGCTTTGCTACCGGAGCATCTAATGCAAGTGACTTCGTGGGTTCGACGCTACCTCATCGGCGATGTGCGAGACACTGCAGTCAAAGTTGGGTGGGGCTTCAGTCGCTACGCCGCGGCCACGAATGGGCTGGGTGTGTGTGATTGACACGAGAACTCGGAAGAAACTCGGGAGAGATATTACAACGCCGAGTTGAACTCGTGACGCTCGTTCTGGCGGCTCCTGCGGCGTGGATCATTGTTCACAGTCGCCGTAGCATGCACATATCTATGCCGACAGAGTTTTTCCTTTAGCAGAGGAGGAATTTCAAGTCCTTTTTCGTCTATGAAAAGTACTGTACATTGTCTGTGCCGCCATCTGACCTCCGACCGCCATTGCGACGACTTTGATACAGCTTTCGCTTCATAACTGAGGAGCAAGTGTTGCGTCCGGTGCGGTTTTACGCGACGGAGACATTCCACGGAAGCGTTTGTAGAGACCGCTTCAGCGACCGCCCTCAGTCAACAGTCAGCTGGTGTGTGCGCTGTAGGATTACTGCAGACAAGTTTTTCGCCTTTTTTAGGTGATTGGACGTACATGGCTTCCGCAGGTTCTACCAAGCGTTTATCCGTCTGCAGTGAGAGCGTGCGCTTCAGTCGTCACCACGATTGCGACCACCCCATAGAAAGAAGGTTTCCATTCAGTGGCCATACGTACTTCCGTTATCGTTAGCTAGCAAAACGTTCCGATGTGGCATTGCCTGACCGTGCGCTTGATTTATCGTCAGCGTGGCAGACGATTATCTGGAGCCGTTTCGTGTCACAACATTCCTCCGAAAACTGTACTCGCACGATAGTATATAATCAACGGCGTGGGTCTATTATCGGAGGCGATTTTTACGCATTTCAACGGGTTTTGTACAGCGTCTTTGTCGTCTGGCTGGAAGCGGATCATGAAAACCTTGTGAAGGGAAGATTGCGACCGAAAGCAACAGCGTGACGCCAGAGGAAAAGCGAAGGTATAGAGTCCATAAAAAAACATCGTCCGCGGGGAACTTCATCGAAGAAGAGCTGTAAAGACTAAAGTGAAATAAAGCAAACAAATTTGAAAAGCTTGGGTTGTTGCTATTCCTTTCTTCGTAGCATATCGCCAAATGGGTGACTTACCCGTAATTGAGAGCATTGAGGAGTGAATGGATTCCGTTTTGAAAATTCACAAAACTGAATTAGAAAATAAATGTTGTAGAATAATGCGTGACACGTGAACGTGATGGCACATGAGAATGACAGGTGCAGACAAGCTGCGCAGAACCACGATTGTAGGAGGTTGTGCTGTGTGCCAGTCTTCCTGCTGACGAGTTCACTACGAATTGAAAGGAAAGAAACTGACGCACACGCGGTATACGAAACAAGAAGCCCGTGGAATGCCAAAATTCATGCCGAAAGACAAAAAATAAAAGCGAGAAAAAACACGCAAGTGCAATATATCAATTCAGAATTACCGCAAGCACAATTATTTGTTGCTAATAAGTATCGCAAGTACAATGCATCAGTTGTCATTAGGAATCGCTAAGCTTTCGCCTTCAAATCACTTAAGCAGCCTGAAGTGGTTCTAGAAAATTTCGTATCTGAAAGCGGACGGAGGGTTTCGATAGCACGGAGCAGCAAGTACTTTGAATGTGGCGCGTTTCCATCACTCGCTCTCTTTTTTTGCCAGTCGGCCTTAGTCACGTGATTGCATTGTCTGCCACCGACGGCAGAAATGGGCAGAAACTGCTGCTTAGGACGGCAAATTGCAAATAAAAGCTCATCAGAACGTCCAAAATAAAATATAAATGGACTTTGTAGTGAAATTATGATTATTATATTAAATGCACGATAAAATAATGTAGTTGGATTTGCTTGCCCCAAGTAGCCACCTGTGCAGCAGTAAAACGAGAGACAGTATGGAAAAACGCGCCACGCCTTAGTCGCGCCTCCTTGGGACGCGCTGCTCTGGACCGATTATGTCACCCAAATAATCAGCAAATAGCATGAATTGCATTTTTTTGCGCTTGAACTCTGCCTCGAAATATGATCATTACATTACGTGGGAGTCGGTATGAGCTGGATGTTTCCCGAGTGGCTCAATCTCGGGCCTTATGGAATAGCACTCCAGAGGCCGAGTTTCTAAAAAGAAAGGGGTCTCAAACAGCTAGAAAGCTGAGCGTGGCCTGTAAAAACAAGGCCAAAGGCTTATGCCAAACATCATTTTGCGTGGCAATCAACCGAAATGGTAGATTTTACTTTGGCAATAAAGAATACGTGAGTTCGGAACTGCCTACTCTCTAGAATGTCCTTCGCCCGTTTTGGGAGGTTAGTTTTATTGCCCGATCGCTTCGCTTGCGCTCTTAATTCAAACAGGTACCTGTCTCTAGGGCAGCTAAAAACAGCACTGATAGCTCGGAGAGATTTGGTGTTAAAATCGCCCGATGGAAACACAGGAAAACCTCCATCCTCATCGGCAGGAAACACACAAAGCGAATAGACCACGAGGACCGAGACTACGGGGTTGACAGAAATCTTGGGTCTGAGTTGCTTGCATCGCCCCAGTACATCCATGCCTTCGGAGACGACCCGGCCTATCTCATCGTCAGGGGCTAGCCCAGAGGGACGTTGGACAGCAGTTATCTTGTATACCTTTTTATCTCGACGGTGATTTTTGTCCCAAGTGACAGAATTTCTGGAACATTCTCAGGCAAGGCCACCAATACTGGAATTTTCAGGCAAAGCTGCCGATGATAAATTATGCGGGGTCGATAGCATTTGTTACTCCAAGGCAGCACAGGAGTGTTCGGCCTAAATCCAGCCGGTGTACTTTGGCCGGTGATTTTCTGTCCGGCCTTTTTCACGCAGTCATGTTCGGCCCGTGTCCAAATGTGGGCCTTTTGGCTGTATACCGCCGTACTCCCATGGCTGTACAACGGCCAGTGTCCGTCGGCCAGTCGACCGGCTTACGTTCATGTGGCCAGATTCCAGCCGTACGGCTCCGGCCATTCCAAAGCCATCCGTGTACGGCCTACGTACGGCCACCGGAGGACAGCCGAGATGCGGTAGTCGGACTCCAGCCGGACTAAAGCTGCCCAAAATACGGCCGTGCGTCGGGCATTGGAGCTCAGCCACAGTACGTTAACTGTACTGAGGTCGGTCACTGCATGTTGCGCAAGCAGATGACTCAGTCGCGCTGTGCTGCAGCACAAACCCAGAATTTTGGGTCCAATGCAGCCACATCAAAGTGAGCCCGCGCCGAACCACCAGCCGTCTAGCCTTCAGCGCAGCCTTGCCTAATTACCAGGATCAGTTGACACCAAAATTCATTTATTAAACAGTCCTCACTAATAGTCGTTCCCTTAATTGCTGTGCCTCTTTTACTGTAGAATACGGAAAATATTCAGTGTGTTCGTAGAGGTGGAAGATGTCCGGACATCTTGTGTGGGGCGGCTTACCTGCAATAAACGGGGAAGGAGCGAGAGGGGAGGCTGTTGAATTTTACAAATATGAAAGTGCCGCTTTTAGGCAATTTCATTATGACAATCTTCCTGAGCACTTTCATGCTCTGACTAAATCAACTATTTTTACAACAATTGCTTGGCCAGTTTTGTTGTATATAAAACCGGTGCGAATTCATTTACGACGCGTTCCGGTACTCCACAAAAACTGGGGAGCATTCAATATAATTTCCTTCACACAAAAATATGTCCAGTATTTGTCCATTTTTCTTGCAAAGAAATTTTATACTTGATCAACTTTTCTGATGATCTTAGGAGATATCCTAAGGCTGATCCTAGGAGAGATCGAAATAGGAGAGATCGAGAGATCGAGAGGTGATCTTAGGGCTGATCCTAGGCGAGATCGAACAAGTGTTTCATTTTCAATCTACTTTTATGTTGTTCTAATGACTTACGTACGCACCACCGAATTTCCCAAAAGAACGCGATTCTCATCTAAATTCGTACTACGGTGAAAAAAATTCTAGACGCGTTGCGAATGCCACCTTGCTTCAGATGGCTGCAGTTGTATCCCTCTGTGTTCACGCAAGGAAAGGCGTAAAACGAGAGTTTCATAATTTTTTTCAAATCAATAACATAGCAATGGTAGTATTCATACAGAAAACCTTGCATACTGCAACGAATAAAACAATAAATATTTCAGCGGTAAAGTTGAATGCGCAAACGCTCAACCCGTCGGAGGCGATGTTGCGGCTGCGGAAGTTTATTTGTGTATACGCCTCGAGCGCGGCCTGTAGGGGCGCCACTGAAATCCCCCTAGCGGCCCGTTTCGAAAGCAGGCGCGGGATTCCCCGGCTCGGTCCCCCCTGTCGCCGTTGCTTTTGGGGCTCGTTCAAGACAGCGATTTACCGTTTGTCCGCGTTACAAATACCGAATAACGTGGAGCAGGCACTCTGTTTGCAAGCGTGGGGTGTTCACGAGAGTATACACGTTTATGACGCGATCTTAGTGAGATCTATATAAGCGCCGGGCGTGTGTCACAGGCCCGCGTCCCGAAGCCAGCATTTGCATGCTGCTGATTGCAATTCCGCTGCCCTGAAATTTAGTGGCAGTGTCTCCGTAAGCAGTGTTTCCTCCGATGGTCATGTTGCGGCCATACACACTATGATGTAAATCGGCTTTGTGTGTGCACTTACAAAATCCAGCGGAGCACTCATGCCTGACAGCACGAAAGTTACGCCTACCAATACGTATCACATAGCAGATATTGATCAGTACCATGAAAAAGCCAATGCGGCATAAATTTCACAAACATTGTACAAAAGAAGTACGATGGATAATGGAAAATTACACTCCGGAGTCAGCACACGACGACAAATTTAATGTGGGTCATCTTGTCCCGCGAGGTGAGCGCTCGCAAAGATTCATCTGTTACATTTATCCTCCACGAGAAGCGCGAAGACGGGTTTTATAGAGTAATCCGCGTCCCCGACCAAACTCTTCGAAACATCGTCATATGACACAGGGAGACTGCAGAATCTAGCATAAACCGAAATCAGAACCCTTATCAGATACGACACTCTTCCAACGAGCCCGTGTGTCCGAGATTTCGGCGCACGTTAAGGATCTCCAGGTGGTCAAAATTAATCCGGAGCCCTCCACTACGGCATGAATCATCGTCTCCGTTTCGTCGGCGCGTTAAACCCTGCAATAAATCAATCAACTCTTCCAACGACACCTCGTATCGCTTGTGAACTGCCTACCCTGTATTCTTCAAAAAATGCGTCCGCCGAGTGATCAGCCGTTCGTTGAAGGCGAAAAACAAACGAAAAGTGAACACGCAGCAATTGTGTGTGTGATTACTAAAACGTTCAATCGTTGATTTCGCTCCGCATTTTTAAACAACGATAGTTGAGCGTCCTCCTCCACAACCCCCCCCCCCTCCCCACATGTCTAGCGATATATCACTGCATTTCGCATCTAGTTGGTCTGGTGAATACTAGCTTGCTCAAACAAACGTCTTTAGCATTTCAGAAGCTGCACTCGGTTTTTTTTTCATTCCCGTACGACTATTATATTTATTCCTGACTTGCAGACCATTCATTTTCCCGTGGTTTCATTAACATATACCTTGGTTCTTACTATAAGGCATGAGCGGGCACATATATGACACTGCACATCCTTTGAGTGTACTTAATATTTTCGCGTGGCTTATATTCCCATAAAAGGCACAAGTTTTTGTCAGCTATTGGGTTATCACATCCCCGAATCATATTTTTCTACGACGTACAGCCAGTAAAAGGCTTGTCTATAACACAGCGTTCGTACTCTCAGCCCTATCCTGCCCCGCCGGAGCGGGATTTGAATAAAACTACTGCGGAATTCTGAAGTCTTAGCCCTTCGCTTTTGCCTCCGACATGTTTGGAACGAGTATGTTTCGGCAGTTTTCGGATGTAGCTGGTTGAAGTTGAAATCGCTGTTATAGACAAGCGTTTTACCGGCTGTACATAGGAGCAAAGCCGCATTGTTGTCTGCGCTGCAAAACGAACCAACCTCTTACAGTGCCAATATGATGTCTAAACGAGGCGACAATAAATAGAATTCACTTGTGCTGACGTGTTCGAAGGTGACAGCGGTGATATGCTGCTGCCGTCGCCGACGACCGCAAGAGCGGCCAAGAAGCACGCAGAACCGCCTCCCCGCGGGTAGCTCTTGTTGGCGTTAGAGCGCTCTACCAAGACGCAGCTGTTTTTTTTAAGTGCCCTATACGTGCAGTTAGCTTACAGACGTCACCATAACAAGTTGTTTAGTGCGCGGAAAGGCAAAGAAAAGCGAAAGAGAACCGAAACACTGCATGACCGCCTGCCACGCAGCGCTAATCCCGCAAACGCCGCGGAGAAGCGGCGGCAGGCGGCGCAGCGATCGCGAATCTCGAGGCGTATATATATATATATATATATATATATATATATATATATATATATATATATATATATATATATATATATATATATATATATATATATATATATATATATATATATATATATATATATATAATTGTTTATTTATTTATTTATTTGATTGATGGATACCTGCTTGCCTTTCCAGGCATTACAGCAGGGAGATACATAACACAAAGCATCAAATATGAGTGCAAATAACAAAATATTTCCGCAACGTGCGGTGGCAATCGTCATTATAAAGAGTTGATACAATCATACGTGGAAGAGAATTACTCTCGTATTTATCTAAGATAAAATGAATCGCGCAAGGCGTCACCTTTAAAGGAAAGTCAATAATTTGCTTTAAACTAGCGGTCCCACTTTGGGATATGTAGAATGGCGCTTGGATATAATTCTTTCCGTCTATTCCAGTTTTCGAATTATGGATATTACCGAAACATTTCAACCTGAGGTTTCGTCTCTGATCGTTCACGTCTTACCATTGAAGTTTACTGTTACTTTCCCTCATGCTAAGTTGACAGTGCCAATTACTAATACGCATCGCACTGCCCTATTCTGTTTGTTTTAGAGCGTATTAACCAGCTCTTTGGTGTAGGTATCCCAGAAAACACATGCGTACTCAACATTGAGCGCACATGAGTAAAATACGGTTCAAATTTCATCTCGGAAAGCCAAAAACACGTGCAGCCGTAACATTTTTTTTCTGAACGTGCCTATTTAACTTCTAACGTATCCTTTAATAAACTTCTAGTTATTTTTACTTCCCTGCCGTTCTTAAAGCAGTGTAAATTACGGTATACGTATTCAATTAGAATGAGGGTTTTCTTGTAAAGGTGACGTTACACACATTTTAATATTCAACTCATTTTCTGAATCAGCACACCAGGGTGTTATAAATTAAACTCAAGCTGCAGGTATTTCGAATCATGTTCATTCGCTATAGTCCTTTAAACTACACAGTCATTCACGAGCATTCTAAACAAAGATTTGAGGCCAATAGTAATAACATTTCTATATAACAGAAACAAAAGAGGGCCCGCAACTGACCCTTGGGGAATTCCTGAGGTCACGGCAACCTATCCGGACAAACAACCATTAGCAGCGACCGGCGGCTGTCTTAGAAAGATATACTCTGCTATCCATAGAATAACCGATTCAGTCCGTTTATATCCCACAATGCATTAACAAGAAGCTGATATGAAACACCTCCAAATGTTGTTTTCTGCAGTACAAGAAAATACAGTAAACTATTTTAAGTTTATCTATTGATAGAGCCAAATCGTGCGTGAACTCAACAAGCTCCGTTGAGCAACAAAAATTTTTTGTTTCCTAGAATGCGGGCGATTATGTTTAAACAAATGAGTCATTTCCGAAGTGTACCTAAGCTCACCTTCAAACACCGCTAATAAATTAACATCCAGGCTTCGTTATTTACAAGGCTCTGTGGTCATGGGTAATTTAAAATAACACGTGTTTCTAAACAGGCAGTCATAAAATCCCATGAAGCAAGGCACGAAGTTTAGCCTACCAATGCACGAGCTTAGCCTCTTCTACGTTTATCACCAACAAAATAGTGCAACATAGTTTTTCGCAGTATTACAGTAAGAGGAATAGCCGCAAACTTGCGCTTTTGCGCGCCATTGCCTTTCTTTGGTGGGGAGTCCTTGACCTGGCGCCGGTTGAGCTCTTGCGTGGCAGCCGCTTGCTCGATGCCCTTTAAGGTCACTTATTTTGGTAAACCACCACCATCTCGGGTCGAACATCTGAGCCGGGTCGATGTCTCCAATGGTCTCCATTTGTTGCGGGGGCGAATAGCCTCGAGGTGATGCGTCGACGAAGCCGGCGGGCGTGGTAGCTGCTATTACTTGCGAAGCTTAGCTCACCCGTCGGTGTGGCACAGTCTTCTTGTTGCAATAAAGGGCATTCAGATGTCCTAAGAGGTTACCTGGTAATGCCCGGTGAGTCCTTGCACCTTGCCCCTTCACCTAGAACACTCATTATTGTTTGATAAATGAAGTTTGTTTATTTAAAATGTAGAAACACCGAGCGGATAACAAACGCGTCTGCGTCATTCGGCTCCCTAACGGCTCTTTCTTCACCCAGGAAAAAAACAGGCCCTACACCAGTGGGTTTCCTTCCAAACACGTCTGCGCATGAATTCTCGGTGCCCAGACCCGTGCCGTTGTTTGGGTGTACGCCGCTACCGAAAGAATGACGTATAACCTGAGACCTTACGTAGGCTGGTCTCCTCTTGAACACCGGTTGCCAAACATTCTGCGGCCATTCGCTTGCCGTAATTCGGCCAAGGACCGCCAACCGAATAAAAAATGTACATTCTGGGGCCGTGCGTCGGCCGGCCTCCTGTATAACACCGGTTGCCCGAAGAAAACGAATATTCTGCCGCCCGACGCGTGGTTCACCGTTGAAAGAGCGAATGCGAGGCAGCCGCGCTCCGGCAGTGTCCTTTCCAACACGAACTGCCACAAGAATACGGATATTCTGTGGCCGGTCACTTGCCGTGCTTCGGCTGAACACCGCTTTCCGAAGGAAAAACGGATGCCCTAAATCCATACTTCGGCCGTTCTCTTTCTCAACATCGGTAGCCGAAAGTGAAATGAATATCTGGCAGCCGGGTAGCTGCCGTTGTGCGTCCAAACACGGACGGCCGAAAATATACCGAAGCGCTGGTTGCCGAATGTCGGCCTTTCATCGTAAGATCAATGGCTGCCAGAATCTGGATGCTGGCCGGACATGCCGGAAAGCGGCCACAAACAGGCCGGTCTTGGGACACACTTTCTGTGCGCACTGGGCTGATTCTATTTATAGGCTACCACAATCTCTTGTGGCTTTATGGAAAATAATCTTGTTTTTGTAGGTTTAACGTGCCGACGCAACGTATGCAATTAGGCGCGCCGTAGTGGAGGGATCCGGATTATTTTTGACCACCTGGAGATCGTAACGTGGGCCGAAATCTCATACACCCGCGCGTTTTTGCTTTTCACATGCATTGGAAAAGCACCCGCCGCGGCCGGGAATCGAACCCGCGTACTTGTGCTCAGCAGCACAACGCTTTAGCCACTGAGCTACCGTGGCGGGTGTGGAAGATAAGCTGCTTCACTAAGTTGTTGATGCTGTCATTGAAGGAAATCTTAGCTTGCCTGGTAAAGGTTCGCGTAAGCATGAAACAGAACCAGTAAATGTCAGGCGCTCTTATTTAATGTCGATTATTGTCGCTATAAGAAGTTCATACAATCAGTTTTAGGCTTCGCATGTTTGAATTGGAGATAGAGAAATGCAAAGAAAGTGAGAATTCCTTTCGGGTCGTGACATATTTGTTATTGTAGTAAAGGAACACAGAAAAATTTTGTAAAGGTGGCAATCAAATGCACTCAGTTGGTAAAACGCATAAATTGGGATATTTGAGCCCCATAAATTTTACGGGTAATTTTAAACATTTTTTTAAGATAACCCTTCTCAGCCGATGAGCCCCACGCCACAGCGAGCGATAAAACAATGTAACGGCGCAACGGCGAGCCGCCCCTTCAGTCGTTACAATAGCGGTCGACGTCGGCCGCGGGCAACGTCAGTGCTACTGGCTTCGGGCTTCCATGCTTCCTGCGCAATGAATATTAAGCGTAGATTACCACATTTCCGCAGGAATGTTTCGAAACGCGCGCGCAGCGTCCGCTGGATAAAGATGAGTTGCCCGTGCCATGTCATTGCCTGCAGATGGAGGCCCTGGAGGGGTATAACAATGAGGCACTCTGTGCCGAAAGATCGGTCCTTGCAAGCCGTTTCGCTGGAGCGCATCAGCCTCTACGAGTTGGTGGCGCCCAGTAGCCCTCGGGTTTGTTGCAGGCTTTTTTTCCCCGAAGCATACATCTACAACCAGGAGATTATACTGGCAAGAACAGCGCCAATGAGATATCTTCATTTAAAGAAAAATACGTTGCCGACTGTGTTCCTCCGTGAAATACGCGTAGGTCTGCCTCATTGGCCTACGAACGAGGAAAGAGCACTCAGGTTAACAAGAACTATAGAAACACACCTACGGGAGTTACACTAAGTACCAAACCCTTTACAAACGATATCATGTTCGACCTCGCTCCTTGCGTGGGTTGTACGGTGAACGTTAGGGCCGCGAAAAATTAAGCGGTGCTCCGACGCTGTGGCCATATTGCATCGCGGTGACGTCGAGAAGCGCAGATGGCAACCAACAAGCGGTTCTCGGGGGATGCCTGAGAACTTCACCCACCAACTTATTTGATATGCTCTGCTTGCGTCTTACTGAGCGTGGCAGTTTTCAACAGGCAGTCCTTGTCTGCACATTTGCGGTGGTACATTTTGATTCGCATTCGTCAGCGGAGACCGTATCTCCCGGAGACCATATCTACCGTTTTTGATTTTGAGGAACCTATGCGCTTGAAAAAAGTGCCTTGTTGCAATTAATAAAGCGAAAATTGTATGTGCTGAAGAGCGGCATAATTGTGAGTGCCTACATGGTTTCACAGTGCTAGCCTTTAGGACATGGTGCAAAAAAAACACATATTCCTCCAGAATATACCCATAACATTCGAAGGGTAGATATGTCAAAACTTTATCAATCTAAAAATATTCCCGCATAAGCTGATATGTTTTGTTCGGAAGTGCCTCATTTGCTTTCTAGTGACGGCTGTAACTAATTAGCTCAAGAATGTTTCGAAGAAATATAAGCAGCACACGAGCGTGCCCAAGAAACTTTTGCATGACAGGCGGGCATTATTATGCGGCCCATGATATAAAAGGACATAGGTCATTGCACTTTATAGAGTGACAGAATGCATTGCGGCTCACAGATCTTGGATTGTGAGAAGTTTCTTTGTTCATTAAACAGCTTGTCCAGCTGCGCTTGTCCTACTTGTCACGGTCCTGTCTTTTTCGCGCAGTTTTTTCTACTTTCATGATGCTGCACCAACTAGCCCAACAACATGCTGTACTAAGCTTCATTAAACAGAATACACATATCAAACAGATGCCATCCCAGTCTGTCATGCACGCGGTGTTTACGAGTAAGTAAATGTCAGCCGAAATTGGTGCAGCAGGCTTTCATGCACGCGGTGTTCTCAAAATTTATTTTCAGGATACATCGGGAGTACTAAGAACTATTTACATGTGTTGAAAAGGTAACTTCTTTTCTTTTATTGCGCTACTGGTGGATTACAACTGATAGTCATCCACCCGAATTATTTTGCTTAAGTTAACTCCTAAGCAGACAGCCGATTTTCGTTACTAAACTTTTAATACTGAAATAATGTCAAAGTTTGGCTATAAACGGACAAAAAAATCATAAAATTGAATTTTTGGCGGGTGTTCCTAATTCTGCTACTTTCAATAGACCCCAACATTTGAAAGAAAATGATATATACATTATGTACATACA
Source organism: Haemaphysalis longicornis (assembly GCF_048455015.1). Taxonomy (NCBI): domain Eukaryota; kingdom Metazoa; phylum Arthropoda; class Arachnida; order Ixodida; family Ixodidae; genus Haemaphysalis; species Haemaphysalis longicornis. The sequence goes on from NW_027526295.1 coordinate 89,222,355, forward strand.
TTTATTAAATGACCTGAAACATGTACCTAAAAATGGCAAGAATGCTAGGGAAGTATACGAATTATCCTGTGCCCTTAACGTGTCGATTTCGCTCTCGTACTGCCGCCATCAATCAGCGTTGAGAAACGCGCTGACCCTACTAATACCGAGTACCCCATCACTGCCAACAAGTGCGCAAGATGTCACCACAAATGAGCCTTATAAGTCAGACACTGTGGGACATCAACGAAATACACAAAAAACTTTCTGATTGGTGTATTTGCTAACAGCTCACAATTAAAGCCCGGAAATTGACAATAAAACTAAAATACATGCCGTTTTCGTTTAATGCCTTGAGTCGAAGTCAGTAAGCATGATGGCGTGAGTAAGTGAGTGAGCAAGTAATTATTTCCGAAAACTAGAGAAGGGTACAAGAGGGTGTTAAAGAAAACGGCATAGGCGGCTATCCTAGTACCGTAAGCTACGGGCCATGGCTGCTGACTTAGCCCGTTCGAACAGTGCAGCCTGGTCCTTGAGCTGGCCGCTGTGCCGCACCCACTCCTACTCCTCTTAGGTTGGACAGGGTCGGGGGAGGGGTGAAGGGCTAGAAGGGCACTGCCACACCAAGTAAATGTAGTCACTGGGGAGTTGCCTTGTGTGCAGTTTAGGGAGTAGATGTTTGGAGATATGCGACTTCCAGCGCTCCTCGAACGCCGAGTTTCGTTTTTGAGCGAAAAACAAAGGCAGGTTTGCTCGTGCTACAGGGCTTTAAACACCGACTTTTTTGTAGTTTTAAAATATGATGTGAAAACGTCTTCTCCGGGGCTACAAAATCACCATTTACAATAGCCACCAAACTCCGCTAATTAAGAAGTTAATTAGTAGAGTTTAATTACCCACTTAACTAATGTGCACGCCATTCATCATACTACCTGGCGTCCGCCGCAGCTAGCAGGCTCCTTCTGAAGAGGGTTTCTTTTTTTTCTCGAAGAGCCTATTTTTAAGAATTTTTGAAAGTGTTCGCTGAAACACCCTGTATATACCAGTGGCAGTGGCAGCAGAAGCAGCAAACAACGTTTCAAAAAGTAAACAGTGCACGAAACAAGCAAGTGCATTTACCTGCAAAGTTGCAGAGGAGCGCTCACGATGTGTGCACGGTACTGCCGCTGCTGCCAAATGACTGCCCAGCTGAAGGCGGGGGTTTATCCGCAGCTGGTCTTCCCTGCCGCTTGCGCAGTCTAGACCACCGCAGAGTCGACCAAAGAACGGTGGAATAGGCAGGAACTCCGGAGCAGCACAGCAGAATACGGTGATTGTAGTCGTTATCCAACAGCCGGAACCGGGGCCCAAGTACACTGCAATGGCGTAGCTGCAAAGTTGCAGAGGACCAGTCACGATGTGCGCACGGTGCTGCCGTGGCTGCCAAAATAATGTTCCTCGGCATATCTGGTCAAGAGCTACGGGAGACCAATCGGTCCTACCTTGTGTGGGCATGGGTGACAGCGTGGAAAAGACTTCAACATGCTAGGGGGACCACAGCCGCAAGCTGGCAGTGGGCGTGAGCGATAACAACGCACATTTATCAAAGATAAAGTAAGGCCCCGTGTAGTTATCGGTTCTTTTCCGGGGTGTCGCATTTTCCAGAGCAATGGAAAGTACCCCGAATTAACTCTACTACACGATCACCATAATTTTGCGGGTGCACTACATTTACGGGAGTTCCTCGAAAAAATAGCAATGAGATAGCCAAACTTCTTTTCCTCGCGAAGCCCCATTTCATGCCTTGTGCACAAAGGGATGCCCACCTTGACACCTAAATTCACTCGGCCCAGAGGGACTTGTTTTAGATATACTAGTCCCATGTAACATGTCATATCATCAGAAAAAACTGAAAGCAAACGAAACACGGACGCTATCAGCGCGTTGTCTAGCCAGCAGGACATTGCAATTCAATCATCTGACAAGGTAGTAAAATAGCAATTCTCGACAGGAATGATTACGTTAAAAAGGGGTGTTGGCAGTTTATTGACCAGGAATTCTTCAAGCTCCTCGCCCTGGAATGAACTAAAGAACATCAAAAATGTAAATAATATTCTTCACGACCATCCTGGGGCTGGAGGAATGAATGGTAAACTGGTCGGGGCACTTAAATCGGCAGGCTCATTGGTAAGCCGCTTGTACATGCTGCCAAAAATACATACATTGGTATTCCCGGCCGACCAATAACATGGGGAATAGGCACCATGACTGAGCCAATTTCCTGTTTCATAGATTACCTCAATCGCAATATGCCTCTCTCAAGGGAATCTTATTTAGGAGACAAACGATTTGCTGGGGGAAAAAGAGGGCATGGCACTTTGTCACGTCAATTCATCAAGTGGACAGGACACACAGGAAAACATTTAATTCAAAAGGACGGTATTTCGCAACACAAGAAAAATACTAATACATAGTCAAAAGGCGTTCACGTGGTTGAAGCTCACGCATAAATCCTTAAATACAGTGTCACCTCACGTTAAGGTAAAGGTGTTCCCATTTGAAGCAGGGATCAAGCGCCCGTTGCGTCTCGTAGTGCTTCTGGCAAGTGGTGAGCTTGGCCGTCGCCGTCAAGATCCAGGGGGTCGTAGCCCTAAGTGCGTTCTTGAAGCGATGCGGTGCGGAGCCCGAGCATTGCGGCCTGTAGCCCAGCAGGTTCTCATATCCGGAGCCCGGGTATCAGACTGGGTACCCCGACGGGGCGGTGTGGTTGGGGAGTCGGTTGACTTCTGGCGAAGCTTGCGACGTATGCAGAGCCAGTGGGGACCATCGAGTTCTTCGGGAGTGGCGACGCAGCCTTCTTCGGCATACTCTATGTTGTCGAAGTGAGCGTGGGTGCATGTGCCGTTTAGGTGAGTGGCCAGGCGACGCTGTTTGGGGCGCGTGGCCGAGCGAGGAGGACGCGGTGTAGCTTTCTAGGGACGCGGAACAGCTAGCGATGTGCCGGCGTTAAGGCTAGCATGGAGCGGTAGCGTGCTCTTTGAAGAATCAGTTGTTGCTCGGGGAAATCTCGTATCGGAAGGGAGCGGTTGCATGCTGAATTGAAACGTGGGAATTCTGGGTGGCTGTTGCATCGAAGAAAACGCTGAGTCGTTGGGAAAAAGTGTCTCCTTGTGTTATTTAAGTAGGAGTATTTTCTAGTACAATGCGTTGGAAAACGAGTGTCCCGGTCTGTTCTTTTAGTTCGCATTACATTCTAGCTCGAGGAGTTGGAAAACAAGTGTCCCAGTGTTTTAGTACCACGCTACATGAGCGAGATACGACCAAAACGACAGGAGACACCGGCAGCGCGTGGCCATAAGTGGTTTGCCAGCACACCAGTCCTGTTCCGCGCAAGTTTTCTTGATACTAAGGACACCACACTAGTGTGACCGAATTGGACTAGAATCATCGAATTACGTTAGAAAGACGCACTGGACCATCACTATCTCCAAACACGTTTAGTATTTTTGTGCATTCCTTCGATTTATTAAGCAATTTAGAACTTTGTGGTCGTTTAAGCAGGAAGCATATATATAGCATAACGTTTATATTTTAGGTGCGTAGCAAAAGAAAAAATATATTTCTAGATAAAGAAATGTTTATTTATTGGGCACAAATTTTACATTTTCTTTCTTCTACACAGATATAAATTAGTTTTGAATATATAATAGATATAAAACATTTGATTATCAGGCGCAATTTGCGACGCCTACAGCACCAGGGTCCTCCATGTACGCTTCCCATTGGAACGTGTACACTCACAAAAATTCTACATATAACCAAATCCTCAATTAGTTCCCTGTTTCAACTTCGACACTAACGTATTACACGTTTCTGGCTTTTATCTTGTCTTTCAATTACTTGTTCAGTCAAAGAATGACTACGCACGCCAAAATACATATTTTAATTTCACATGACTTAAATACATATTTTATGACTTTAGAATTCCAAAGAAGGTAGCTTGTATTGTGAAATAATTGCGACAAATTTGGTTTCTTTTGTTAGACTTCTAAAACAGTTCGCTCGACTTGTTTGGAAAAGCTAAGGCTCTGTCCCCACATTAAGTTTCTCCCGTTCCATTGCGAATGTATGTAGAGAACTTGCTTACCCCTCTCCGGTACTGCATCCTAACGTTTCAAGTATTTAGTGATGCATTTACCTATAAATGTTTATGCCGTTTTTGAAATGTAACTGGTAATACTTTTATAAAACTTCATGAATCAAATGCCTGGGATTGCATAAAATCGGTAAACCGAAGCAGCAATTTAAACATTGGCCACGATCGCGACCGGCTTTACAGCTACCGCCCTGCCGACATCAGCCTCTGACAAGGGGAACGAGCATGGCGAAAATTGCTGTGTAGGGAAGGTTCACTCCGTGATTTAGGACTACATTTTACACCCACTTCGCCAGTGTGGGTGTCCTTGCAGTGCTAAATGCAACTGCTCACATAAAATATAGCGGCCGTACCAGTCAATAACGGGTGTACCAGCCAATACCTGTAACACCAGTCACTAGCAAAAACTTAGCGTACGCCAAAAGCCGCTCTGTACCCATGCAAGCTCCAACGTGCACAGGTAGAACACAACACTAATACATTCTGCCCCTTTGACTGCAGTTCTTTGTTTTCGCGCATTTGCATTCATTTAGGCTTTAATAAGCTTTACCTACACTGGCTTTACATCACGACCCTAAGCAAGAGAGAACTTCAAGAACCTTACTTTTATGTCAAAATCATTTATGCACATGTGCAAGTTTACAAAAGACCCTTGACTTTGTACAGAGAAACCTTGAACTGGACCACTTCAAGCGTCGAAGCTCCGCCATTTTTGCGCGAAAGGAAATGGAGCACTAGTCGACACAAACGTTTCCAAAGGCTGCGGCGTTTTTGTCATAATTGCAGCCACGTTTTAGGTGCTTCCTGGCGTGTCTAAACAGGTGAACTAATGGCAAAGCTGGCATGGCAGCCACGCCAGGTCAATTTGTGGTGTGAAAACTGTAGTTATCTCGGGGATATTTTTTTGAGCCACTGCCCCGGACTGAAGCGAACGGAACATGACTAAGAGAAATTGCCTTAGCTAGTCGGATGCCGGTTCTGCTCAGGTTTGCTTGCTATTGTGTGATTTTTTAAAATGTGGAAGCCATACCAAACTTTGCCCCACATTCAACCAGTCACGCGGAGAAGGTTGGGCTTTTACACCTCTGTGATGTCCCGAAACTTTGGGAGAACGACTGTGTGCTCGGTTTCACATCAACATGTTTAGGGCGAACTGCCATTGGAGATTTCCATGTACTATGCAGGGCAAGGAACACCAAAACATTATTTGGGACGCTGTTGCAGCTTTCAACAGCCAATAACCTGATTCCAGGGCCATCCAACGGGAAATACTTTTTAGAGTTCTCTGCGAAACGTCCCACAGGAACACCCCGTTTCAGCAGTCTATGAATGCGCGATCTACTGGTTCTCCCTCCTTATAAACCAAGCAGTCAAGGCCCCCGGGAACAAAGAAACCGTTTTTAATCATCCAAGTTTTAAAAGGTAATACTTATGTCTGTAATTTAAAGAAAAAATACGTGACATAAGGCGGGACGGTCATTTATTTCACACGCTGGCGTACATCTTATCCTTTACCTGCTCTGTATAGGAGGAGGATAAAAGGGAAAAGAAAGGCCGAGAGGTTATCCAGGCCTAGAGCCTGGATTGCGACTCTGCACTGGTGAAGGGTTGTTCAGGGGATGAACGAGAGGGCAGGCGAAAAAAAGGGGATAGCAGCGTCGTCACGCACACACTTTAGATCCTTCGTGGGCACTATAGTCGTTCATCCAACCGTGCCCTTCATGAAACGCAGAAGGGCTTTGGCTGCCGTTTGCGAAGTTGATTGGAGGGGTCGATGTCCTAGAATAATCTCTACTTTGACGGCTGAGCTCGGCGATAAAAACGCGTCTTTACGATGAATAGGTAGGACCACAAGAAAGCACATGTTCGATTGTCTCTTCAACGTCGCAGACGTCGCAGTGGGCACTACTGGCCATCCCGATGAGGAAGGAGTAGGCTTTCGTAAAGGCGACTCGAACAACAGCATACTAAGTAAAGTAGCGTGTGATTGAGACAGCTTACATAAAATACGCCGCCGGAGTAGAGGGTCCTGGTTGTGGAGCCGGGGATGCACAAAGTCTCTGTATTCCATTCAGTCATGGAGGTCCTGCACGTGAGCTGACAAAGCAGCCTAGTGGCATCAGGCCTTGAGAGCGGAAAGAAGGTGGTCCTTTCACAGCCATGGTCTGTCCGGGCAGCGGCATCAGCCAAAGTATTGCCAGTTATTCCACAGTGGGTTTGCAGCCACTGAAATCAAATACTATGCCCCTTTCTGACGGCCAGGTGAAATTATTCTGGAGTTTTTGTTACAAGTTGGTGTTATGGACCGAAGCGCAAGACTGCTCGGAAAGTTTTGCAGGGGGCTTTTGGAGTCGGTAAAAGTGGACCATTTCTGGGGAGAAGGTGTCGTAATGTATTGAAGAGCTAGACGGATGGGTGCAAGTTAAGTAGCCGTCGAGCTCGTGGCATGGGCAACACGGAATTGAGTTTCGGTTGATTCTGATTGTATAACTACCGCACCTACCGAGCTCGAGTGCTTCACAGAACCATCTGTGTATATATGCTTCCCGTCATTGTATTCATGCAGTAATTGCTTAGAAAACTGTCTGCGAGCCAGTGGTGACAAGTAAGCCTTCTTTGCAAAGCCCGCAACATGGAGACGAATCTCCGTTGTTGCCAAGCAACACAACGGGAATAACGGCGTGACCGCAGGTGTGTAACTTGATGGTACCTCAGCCCTGTGCGCTGCGACAATGTCTGCAAAGGAAGACCGTGGTCGAATCTGATGAAGCTGCGCAAGGTGCCTACATGGTAGCTGATGTGTAGGCGCCTGATGTGTAGGCTGAGGTCTAGGAGCCTGATGTGTAGGCGTAGCGTCTGAGTCGTCACATAAGTTACTGTAGGATAGTCTTGGACAATGTATATTCTTCCCGCTGTTAACACACATTGCGGAAAACCAAGACACGCGCGGAGAGCCTGTGCCTGGATGCTCTGGATCATCCGAAGGTTAGTGGAGCATGTACCGGATATCGCTGGCAAGCTGTAACACAGAACTCCCAAGAAAAGTGCCTGGTACAGCTGAAGCATTTTTCTGACCGATGTTCCCAACGTCCTTCCAGCAAGAAATTTGAAATTGTGGGCGACGGCGGTGGGTTCCTACTTTAAGAAAGACGCATTTGCGCTCCATGACATGTCGCTGTCGATAATCACGACAAGAAAGTTTTGATTTCTGGAGTAAGGCAGCAACTTTCCATTGAAGGTTATGGGATATGGGGACATATTTTTGCTGGTAAATCCAACCACCGCGCACTTGCCACTCGAAATGCAGAGTCTTTGCGTTGGGAGGCACGCCCTCGTGCCATTGGCCGCTTTTTGAAGCCCTGCTCTCGGCCGAGGCCGATTAGCACCCGAAGCCCAGAGGCGGATGACATCGGCGTAAATGGATACACAGACGGTCTTTGGTACAGCCTGGACGAGCCTGACTATCACTAGGTTGAGGAGGGTTGGGCCTAGCACCCCACCTTGAAGAACACCACGCTGAATGATGTGCTGCGATAATTGGCCTTCTTATGTCATTACAAAAAATGATCTTCCGGACAAGAAGCAGCGCATCCATTTGTGAGTTCGGCCACCGAGTTCAAAGTGCTGAAGGACGTCTAGTACAGCCTCGCAAGCCCATTATTATATGCCTTCTTGTCGTCAACAAAGAGGGCCGCTGAGAGCCGTTGGGGCTTTTTTGTGCTGTACAAACGTGGATAAATCTACCACACGGTCAATAAAAGAACGCCCTCGTCGAAAACCGGCCATAGCCTCCGGATATGCGTTGTTGTATTCGAGGTACCGCTGCAGCCGCGTGATGATCATTCTTTTTATGACCTTGCCAAGGGAGATTGCCAGGCAATAGGACGGTACGATGCCAGGTCAAGGGGAGTTTTGCCAGGCTTTGGCAATAAAACGGCGCGGCTTGTTATCCACTGTGGGGGTACGAGACCAGCTGTCCATGCCTGGTTAAATAGGCTCAGAAGCGCTTGTCGAGCTCCACGGCCAAGGTGGCATATGGTGCCAGGCTGGCTGTAATTCTTCCATTGAAAAGAGAACGTCCATACGTTCATCACGGGAAAGAGGAGCTTGGCTGTTCCTCGCAGATCAAACGTTTTCGGTTGTTGCAGAAACATTCACGCAGAAATACTCCACATCTTGCAACTCCCAACAGTTTTCATAGAGTGCCTATGCCTTTAACGGCCATCGCTGCAGCAGAGGCGTTGCCAGTGTACGCACTGCTTTCCATATAGACTGTAGAGGCTTCCGAGGTTCGAGGGACTCACAAAAGGATTTTCTCGTGTGTGCCAGGACATACGGGATGCGTCGCTGTATTTAGTTTTGTTTGCGTCTGGCAGCATTCAAGTCGTGCACATATTTTGTACGCCTGTACCGTCACGCGGCGCCCCGCTGAATTTCTCGCAATCGTTCGAGTTCAATGTTAAAATTCGTGACTCTTGCAGGTAACGGGGTATATCTTCTGGATGATTCGGCTGCTTTACTTATAGCAACCTTCAGGCTTGTTGAAAGCACATCTCGGCAGACGTCCGAGATCATGGATTACAATTTAGGCCGGTGATTATTAGTGGTTACAGCGGGCGAGAAAGCGATGGAATCCCGAAATCTTGATGTGTGTCGGAATATGGTTAGCTGCCGTAAGTTTCAGTATTAGTGAACCAGCGTAGAGGGCCAGCCACACGAGTTAAAGCCAAGGAAAGATCCATAGAACTCCCGTAGGATGTGCCAAGGAGAAACGTATGGCTGCCATCATTCAGTATGCACAGGCTATATTGAGGCGCCAACGTTGGGAGTCTTGGGCTCCTGTGGTTCATCTTCGAGCTTTCCCAGAGTGGGTGGTAGACATTGAAATACCCGGTTATTATCCAAGGGCCGGGTGCCATTCTGAAAACACACTCCAATCTCTGGCCTTCAATATTAGCCGTCAATCAGCATCGAGGAGGGCGAAGGGGAGCTTGTGGTTCTTTACAGTTAGGCTCCCATACAGGTTGGTGTCATGCACTGTATAGGTGAGTACCCGGCGGACAAAAACCATTGCTTTGCTGCTTTTACCACAGGTATAGAATTCGTTGCTTTGATAGGCCGATAGTTTACTTGGAGTTTTTAGGGATTGTTCACATATCACAATAATGTGGAAGATCGCTGTAAGCACGAACTGGAAAAAATCAGAAATTGGAGGTTTTATGCTTGTGGCATTCAAGTGTAAAATCGAAGCATTACGTATTTCCTGACGTACTGATGAATACACCTCGGCCATAGTTTCACTTGAGGCTAACAAGTAGTGGATCCAGGGCTTCCAGGAATTCTATAGTGCACAAGGTGGTTGGCGTTTTCAGAGTATAAAGAAGATTGCGAGTGGAGTTGATGAGCGCCCACAACACTGCAAAGACTTGCAGATGTTCTTTCTTTGAAGACGCATTTGAAACCTGGTGAGACTTACCATGCTCCCGTCGGGTGCCGCAGACGGCAAAGACGGCAGCCTGGGCCAAACCTCCGCCGTTGCGCACGACTTCCCAGTTTTGTTGGCTTTCCCTGTTGAAGCTGTGTGCAAGCAGCGTGTTGACTCCGGTGGTGGTGGCGATGCAGGTAGAGGTAGCGACTGGGGCGCTGGCAGAGGCAGTGCCGGTGACGCTGGGGGATTCACCCGTGACAGCTCGGGGCCGTCCTTTGACGTTACGGCGATCGATAATCTACGCGGTCGCGATCGTCGGTGTTGTCGCAGTTTTGCAGAGGCGTCTTTATGTGACGAGTGGTCTTTTACCATCTGCTACAGAACCTCTTTCCCTCTTTTTGGCGAGGGCACGGCCTTGAAGAGGTGTCGTGCGCGCTTTGGCAGTTGGCATATTTAAGGACACCTACGGCGCAAGATTTGGCCCGGAACATTGCGAGCATACAGTGGTGCATCCACAAACGCTGCAGACAAGGCCGATCGTCAGGCATTTGTGGCACTGTAATGGTTTCGGCACGAAAGGTCGAACTGCGTTCCGAAAGTGGCCAACATTCACGTGTGCTGGGTTGGAGTTACCTTGAAACACAAGACTAACGCAGCGTGATTTTCTCAGACGAGTGACCTGCTTGATGGTCGCGCCTTCTGTCGCCGGTTTTATGACAGTGGGTAAGTCGGCATCTGAAATGGAGACGTCGACATCATAGGCGACACCCACCAAAGTGCCCTGGCCTGGAGATATGTAGGCACGAACATTCATTTCACCCAACGTGGTCAGTTTATGCAATGTTTCAACTGCAATTGAATGCGCGACGTCAATGGCAAAAATATTCTACTCTCTGTTGATTCTGACCTCCTTAATTTTTCCCGAAACGATCTCTTCCGAGGAAACAGAAAATCACTTGCCGGTAGAGCGTCCTGAGATTCGCGTTCGGGGACTCCGGCACGAACAAGATAGTATGAACAGGGGGCCTTGCCGGGGTAGTCACAGTCGATGGGCTCGGCGTTGAGGACGCTCCAGTCGACCGCGAAGCGGCTGCACGGAGCCTTCTTTTCGCCTTCTTGCCGAGAACCAACTCGAGGACTTCGCCAGTACTATCATTGCTTGGCGTAGAATCCGGCTCGGTGTCCCCGGAGCCCGGATCTTTACAAAAGAGTCGGGAAAGTCGTGTCAAGAAGGTCTCTGTGCGGCTTTTTTTGTGCACGCTAACAAGATACTGGAAAGGAAACCGTGAGATTAAAAATCTTGCTGCAAGTTAAACCTCACGTAGATAGCCATAAATGCCACCGTCACGAATGCAAGAGGTAACAAAAAATTCGGCAAAACTCTACCCAGGCACACTTGGCACACGGTGCGCAAGAAATGGTATTCCGCGTCACGCAAAGAAAGGGATTCACTACCCAGCGTAATAAAAGGTGCGCCAGAGGAAGGCCCCCACCGCCCTCATCTAAAGAGGTTGGTTTGACTCTTTTGCGCTGTCGAGCAGCGTTATACCGTACTCAAGAGAAGAATTCCCATTTCTAGGTTAAAAAAATTCCTATTGTTACATTTCCTCTCCGCCAGTTTTTAACAGTTCTCTGCAAATTTCGCTGCATTCTTTTTTGGTGTTCATAGATGTAAACGTACATCTCTGTTTCGCTTTGGAGATTCGCCAGCGCCACCTATGTGTATTTAACGTATCCTCGGCAGCACTTGACTATGCATTTCTAGTTTTTTACCAACCAGCGTGCTTACTTCGCATGCCAACGCTCTAAGCTACAGCTGCTGTTATGGAAAATAACAAAAAATTGTTGCCTAACTGAGGCAGTGCCGGGACTGCTGCCGCCTGCTCTTGTACGTTGCACAAAAATGCGTGTGACCAGGCGCAACCTATTAGCCGTCGCCACTCCAGGTATTACTAGCGCTTGCTCGTGGATTATTCTTTACTCTATGCTTCCTGCTCTTTTCTGAATTAAATTGGAAATGGCCTGGATGCGTGTGGCTTGCGGGAACATAACTGTGGATATGTGAACATGAATCCGACGTAGATTTAAGAAAGTTTTCAAAAGGAAACAAAGCAATATAAGTAGGCGAGTTCTAGTTTAATGGCAATATGTTTCCTTTTTACTCGAGAACTCGAAAATGTACGTATTGCATTTAAGACTTTCTTTTTCCCTTTTGGCGAAAATCACAGTGGAAAAGTCGCCGATAAAAAAAAATTCCCCTTACGAAACATCACTGCTCTCAAGCGGAAAACCAAATAATAACAGCAAACACCCTGCGCAATATTTGCACATTCGTACTCAAGAAATGCAACCCTACAGCACCTACCGAAGTTTTTACACCACGAAAAGATTATACACAGTCATTCGCGCGAACCCGGAAAACTGCTTACCTCCCAACTTATTCGCTTTATCACAGATTTGGGTCGCTTGCCTACGCCAAAACGGCTCACTGTTACAATAGCTTTCTAGGGGGGCGCCTAGTACTTCACTGGCGTATCTACCCAGCTGATACCTGCGATTGTATACGGCTTCCACAACCAGCGGCCGTAAAAGAAGCCAATAGAGTTATGCCAATTACGGAAGTACCAGTGTAGAGGCAGAACCTTCTAAGAACACCTATACTTAATTGGATTCTACTCGTGCTTTAGAAAAACAAAGCAATGTCGTCTGTACCAGCGAGCAGATGGACGTCGCAGGGCTGTAATGAAAACCCGCTGATTTTCATAACCTTAACGACACTTACACAAAACGTTTCAATAAAAATGAAGAACAGTAGCGAGGATACCGGGCACCCCTGGCGCACAAAACGGCTGACTTGAATTGGACCGCATACAGACTTTTTGACTACAAAACTTATACTCCAGTCAGTGTACTACAGCCATACGTACGCCGCATCTAATCAGTTGTCCTATGTTTGTGTGCTCAAGAATCATCAAAGGCAGTTCCTGCAAGACCTTGTCGAACGATTTTGATAAGTCTGCTGGTACCGTTGCTACTGCTTCGTGGCGGCGTCTCACACAAGCTTCGAAAAACAAGGGGGGCGCTCGCAGTGCTTGAAGGAGCAACCAACGTGTCGACGTTGGCTCTCTGTTTTTCGTGCCAGGTGAAGGTATTTCATCGACTATGGAAATAATATCTATACCAGAATGTTTGTGGGGTTGTTGTGCACATGAAGAGAGTTATTTAGTGGCGATACTTCCATTTTTAAGCGAGTTACAACAATTTGAACTTTACTCTGGGAGTATCGAACCAAGATAGGCTTTGCGCACGCACCACGTAGGCGCAGACAGCGGCTGCAGCGACCCCGAGGACAGCCGTCGTTAGGCGTCGGGGCCCCTTCGGCGGCTTTAAGTCGACGACACTCGCCAGGGACTTTGAGACGTGCTGTTCTGTGTCTGGTGTGGTGCAGTCAAAATCCGACATCGTCGATCACAAGTGTGTTAACGGCCTCGTCAAGGCGAGTAGTCACTCGCGCCGCTAGACTGTTCCACGCCACGTATGCGGGTACTCCACTGCAGCTAAGGCCGAGTATCTACGCTCGCAACGTTTGTTCGACGACATGACCCGAGGAACTGAGGCAGGAGAATCCATTTCTCCCGAAGAATTCGCTAACATGCCCGGCTTGCTCGAGAGCCATCGCCGAAAGCAGAGACGATGTACTGAAAGAGCTCAAGCTTCTGTGGAAAATTATACACGCCAGGAGAGCGGCCTCCCCGACTAAGATGGTGCGACACGAGCAAGTAAGTTGGGCAGTGACTGACGCGCCAGCAATAGGGGCTCTGTGCGAGGGCCGCGGGCACTGGAGCTAGCGAAGGAACATGTCAAGATTATTCTACGGCCGAGAAACGGCACGAATATTTGAAATCAGCAGCCAGGCCCTGCTAAGGGACGCAATTATGAAGGAAGCAGGCTTCAACCATGCGGTAAACAGGGAGGACATTGTTCGTCTGAAGGTGACCAAGAGCCTAACTGTTATCAGCCCGCCAAGCATGCAGCGAGCAGCCACCTAATAGAAGCGTACGTTTCTTTGTGACGGCGGAAGACCTACGGACCCTAAGCATACAGCACTCCATCAGAAGACTTCGCCAAGGGAGGTATAAATAACATTCTCTCTGCAGACAACAACGCTGCCAATACGGCGAGCCTTGTACGTAAACAGAATATAACTATCCTCCAGGCCCGGCTTCTCGGCACCTCTAAATCAGCCATCATCGTATTTCAGGGAAACAAGGTACCTTACTTTCACTACTATACAAGAGCAGAGTTCCGATGCTTTCTTAATAAAAAGCCCCATGAAATATGCTTAAGCTGTGGCAAGCTTGGGCATAGGCAAGATATGTGCCCCGCATCTTCGTACTACCTGCGGGACTTGTGGTGCCTTAAACGTACAGGAGGGGCATGCATGTGAACTGAAATGTGCTCTCTGAGGAAAGCGTCACAAGACAGATCCCAAGAAGCGCCGGAAACGGTACGCAGTCTCATATTTGCTCAAGAAACGCAAATCAGAAAGGCAACTAAAATCCTACAACGGGCGCCACTCACGCAACCGCCGCTCCAGCAGGGACAAACCACCACCAAAGAGCCACATGAAAAACCCATCTGATCGCTCTCCCTCCTCTCGACAGTTACCCGACAAACCACTCGCGGATCCAAAAACCCACGACAGAGTCGTTCGGCATCCAGTTCTAAGTCGAGGTCGCAATGAAAAGGCCAAGGTGGCAAGCAGGAGCATCGGTCTAGATCGAAGACTCCCGACGACAACTCAAGGGCCGTAGATGATCAACCAAGGGAGCTCCGTGGCAGAACACCGACATAACTATGAGCTGGGCAAGCGCGGCCTTCTCCACCGCAAACAACACCACGCCTAGGCCTGTTGACACACAGGCAGAAATAGCTAAACTAAGGAAAATGCTATATGCTGGTATGTTAGAGAACCAAACTCTTAAAGCTAAAATAGCCGTGACCAGTGGAGCCTCCATGCTCCCATCGCTGGGGATTCTCACTAAAGAAGTATCGGCCTTTATTAAATCAGTAGCTAGCCTTGAAGCCGACTCTGGAATGCCTGGAAAGACGGACCAAGTGTTGATTGTACCCGACGACTCTACACTTCTAGATAAGCGGTCTCCCAACCGCAAACGCACTGCAGCCCAGACAACGAACACGTACTGCGTTACTGTGCGCAAGTTTGAAAAGAACATCTGTAGAGTTCGCACTCTGCTCACGTTCTTTACGAACTCGGTCAATCAACAACTAGCTGCACCTAATACTCGCATGTTGGCTATAGAAACCACAGCCTTGGCCATTAAACAACACGTAGAGATGGGGATCGGAAACGTGCGTCCTCATACCCAGCGCAACAACGACCCCCACCTCCAACAGTGCCCCCCCAGCCTTTATTGAGGACCGCATTATAACAGTCTCCCTAGAGACCATGCGAAGCTCTTGAATATTGACTTGGACAAGAAGAAAGCAGCGTCAAAATTTTCGATATAGCAGTGGAGATGTAGAAATTATAGACTGAAAAGAGACAATCTGCAGCAGCATTTGTTAAGTGTGGGACCAAAGGGGGCTCCAAGGTGATAGTTTTTCTTAAAACCAATGGCAAAGCCAAGGTTCCCGGATTCCAATCATTCATACCAGTAGACGGTGCGCAGGATGATTTCAATATACTAGTTGCGCAGGATGATTTCAATATATACTATTCCACTATACTAGTCACGACCCTAGTCAAGCGAAAAAATCCCGCTATACAACACTCCGCTGCAATCCAAGGCGCCGATCATCCACTTCTAGCGATCATACCGACGTCGGCACGTAATCAATGATGATGATATTTGCAGTTTAATGGCGCAACGCCAAGAAAGGGCAAACAGCGGCACGGACAAAGTTATTTAATAAGGACAGATGTGCAATGAAATAATAAGTTGTCGCCGTAAAACAAAATTTAACCGAATGCTAGAAGAAGGTTGGTGTATAGGGCCAGGATGATTATACATGATATAAAAGAAGCTGTAAAAAATTGACTTCTGATAAAATCTAAAAAATAAGCTTGTCAGGACACATTGGGTTGTCGGCCAAGAACTGTTATTGGTGCAGCGGAAAGTTTTGTCTGTACAGTTCAAGGAATTGTTTGCGTCGTGTGGTGTCGAGTGCTTTGCATTTAATCAGTAGGTGAACTACGGATAGGGCTTCTGCGCACCTGCTGCACTGTGGTCTAGAAGATCCCGCAAGCAGATACGAGTGCATTGCATCCGTGTGCCCTATCCGCAGCCTAGCCAAGGCGAATTCCGTGTGTGTGTTGTCTTTTGCCGACACACAGAAACGCAGCACCTCTCCACCTCCACCCGTGAACGTGCCTCCGCTGACCAGCCCCGCATGGCTTCTTCCCTGCTTCGTGACACCAGCCTTCCCAGATGCAACAAGCCTATTTAACAACCGGGAGCCGTCAGAAGTCCGGGGCCCGACACCGCATCTCCCAATACGCTGGCGCCGCCCCTAACATTTCAGGTTGGTTACTGCAAGCTTTCTAAAGAATTTGGGAGCGAAAATCTTTTCTTGTGGCGGCGTCGTGCCCCTACGAATACAACTGGCGCAAGCTCTTGAACCTGTGCTGTGACATGTTTGCTCTGCAGCTAGCTAGCGCACTGATCGTACTGCTATCAGGTGATTTTGAGCAAAATCTCGGCCCCTATGCCGAACCTATACAAGAAATTCACCCTATTTTGTCGACTATCGAAGCTGACTTGGAAGCCCTTAAGGCCACTCAAGAGAACCAGTCAAAACTAATTTCCACCTTGTCAGATCGTATTTCCGCTTTCGATGCTCTAACCCTTCTCCCTCACCGAATCCTGCGAAAACAAAAAGATTAAGAATTATACGGAAACCCTCCAAGCCGCCACACTGACACCAACGACCGCATGCGTCACAACAACATACTTTTCTTCGGACTAACCGACAACCCAAAAGAAACTTGGAAAGAATCCGAGCAGTAGATTCAAACCTTATGTTCTCAGTGATTAGGCCTAAAACTCAACACAAACAGAATTGAACGAGCGCACAGAGGTGGAAATTAACGCCGAACAAAAATCGTCCGGTCGTTACGAAGCTTGCCCACATTAAAACCAAGGAAAATATCCTGGCATGTGGACGCAAACTCAAGGGTACCCAATTATCTAATAGGGAAGACTTCGCCCCTGCGACATGCATTGCCCGTTCTATATTGCAAAACTTCATCCGTCCCCAGTTATGTGCATCCGTGCTTAATGTTGACAAACTTCACGTTGGAAACAAATGCTACTGATATAATCCTCTTTTGGACAGTGTTGTTGAGAGCAATCCACCCGTTCGCAACGCACTGAGCAGTGACGAAGGTAAAACTATTGATAAGAAATGACGGCCTCCGAAATCACCCATCACCAGTAACATAATCTTCCGACCATCTTATTTTCAGTTAAACATTGCTTATACTTACATTAGAATCATAATCACAAAACACGACCAATTACACAGTTTCTTTGTAGATAATGATGCCGACCTTATTGCGCTAACAGAAACGTGGCTTCAAAAAGACATCCTTGATACTGAAATATTTCCGCCAAGAGTACATTTTAAGCATTTTAGCCGGTATCGAGCGGAGAGAAGAGGAGGGGGCGTCCCTGTAGCCATCAGAAATACCTTATCATCATTCCTTATTACCCACGAAGTAAAAATAGAACTAAAATGGGTTTGCGTATAATCTTCATCTTCCAAATCGGCCTTCCGAGTCTGTTACCAGCCCCCAGACAGCTCCTCTTCATTATGTGACCCCCTTCGACAATAATTAACTGCCATTAAATGTATATTTTTCCCATTCCCATGTTTATCTATTCGGTGATTTCAACTATTTCCAAAAAAGTTGGTCTTCACTTTCGGCTTCATGCAGTACCGAACTGAACAATTTTGTCGGTGTAATTTTCAACTTCAACCGTCATCAGTCCATCACATGTCCTACTAGGGGTGACAACCCCCTAGATTGTCTTGTCACATCATGCCCAGAAGACATCTCCAATGTCCCTGCTCACTCAGGCCTCCGTCACCACAACCCAGGCGGCACAGAAAGTGTGCCCCAAGACCGGCCCGTCTATGGCCGCTTTCTGGCATGTCCGGCAAGCATCCAGGTTCTGGCAGCCACTGATCATGCGTTGAACGGCCAACATTCGGCAACCAGCGCTTCGGTATTTTTCCGTCCGCCCGTGTACGGCGCACAACGGCAGCTAACCGGCCGCCAGATATTTCAGTTCTCTTACGGCTGCCGACGTTCAGAAAGAGAACGGCTGAAGTACGGCCTTAGGGCATCCGTTTTTTCTTCAGGAAGCGGTAATCGGCCGAAGCACGGCAAGCGACCGGCCACCGAATATGCGTATTCTTGCGGCAGTTGGTGTTCGAAAGGAGACCGGCCGGAGCGCGGCTGCCGTGCATTCGTTGTTTCAACGGTGAACGGCGCGTCCGGCGGTAGAATATTCGTTTTCTTCGGGCAACCAGTGTTATGAAGGATACCGGCCGACGTACGGCCCCAGAATATACGTTTTTCATTCGGTTAGCTGTCCTCGGCCGAATTACGGCAAGCGAATGGCCACAGAATATTTGGCAACCGGTGGCAACCTCTTTTACTGTCGAATACAGCAAATATTCATTTCTTTGCAGAGCTGGAATAGATGTATTGTCCAGGTCCTGATTCTTCTGTGGGGCGGCTTGCCTGTAACAAAAAAGGAAGGATGGGGGGGTTAGGGGGAGGCGCATACTTTAGTGAGTTGAATTTCACATTTTTCTTGCAAAGAAATTTTGTACTCGATCAACTTTTCTGATGATCTTCCACAGGGCTGATCCTAGAAGAGATCAAGGAAATACTTTCACTTTCAATATATTTTTATGTTGTTTTCATGAGTTACGTGCACACTCCTTAATAGTCCAAAAGAACTTAATTTTCCTCTAAAGTCGTAGTACGTTAAGAAAATGCATGTGAGAGGAGACACAGCAGGGTAAATCATTAATGTAAACAAGGAAGAGTAATGGACCTAATACAGAACCTTGCGGTACACCAGATGTCACTTCAATTAGAGGGGAATCATGGTCATCAAGAGGTTTATACTGTTCACGGTTAGTAAGAAAGCATTCAAGCCATGTTATTATCTTGGTGTCTAAATTTAATCTACGGAGTTTTATCATTAGTATTGTGTGGTTAACCTTGTCAAACGCCTTCCGGAAATCAAGAAAAATGCAATCTGCTTGTGAAACTTTATCAAGTATGCCGTGCAAGGAATGAGTGAAAATGATTAACTGGGTTTCACAGGAGAATGAACGACGAAAACCATGTTGAGCGGAAGAAAAAAAGCCGCTTGATTCTAAAGAGCTGAAATTTTCCATGGTATACAGGTCAATGAAATTGGTCTATAGTTCTGTGGTGAGTGCCTATTTCCATATTCATACTGCGGGACTACTTTTCCTACTTTCCACTGTCGTGGTAAGATGGCATGGTGAAGTGATTGTTCAATTAGCTTACTTAGAAAGAGAGAAGAGTACACTTTAGTCTGCTTCAAAAATTTAGAATTTATATTATCAATACCGCAGGTCGATGATATTTTGAGGGACTCGATTATCTTCATAACACCAGAGGGCTCAATAACCACAGGAAACATAAGAGGAATGTCATACTCAAAAGCATCACCAACTACAGGGACATGGCAGGCAAAATGCACGAGAGAAAACTTCATTTAACAATAAAGCACTGTCTGCGGGCAGAACAGGCTCACCATCATCGTTCAGCAAGGAAATTGTGTTGTCTTTTTTCGGGTTTACAGTATTCCAGAACCTTTTGGGGTCATTTTACAACAAGTTTGGTAAAGTAGTAGTTATATAATGCTTTTTAGCTTCACAAACGGCCTTGTTAAATTCCAGTTCCGCTTTGCGGTATACCTCTCATCGATCGATCGTGTTACATAGCTTTGTGCAGCGGAACAACCGTTTCATTTTATTGCATAGGCATTTCAAGGTGTTGTTAAACCAAGGTGCTCCCGTGTTCGAGCGAATAAATTTTATAGGGACATGCGCATCGGATAATTCATTCACCTTGCTCTGAAAGAGGTCCCAATTATCCTGTACACTGCGCTGTTCAAATTCTATTAAATATGTATCAAAATAACTACACATCTTCTGGTTTATTTTCTCTAAATCTGCCTTACCGTAACCGCGGATTTTTTTATGGCGTCAACATTACGCCAGATGGTGACATCAAGAAAAAAATGCAACATATTGTGATCGCTCAACACGGGCAGGTACGAAAGACTAGTTACAAGTTCTGGGTCCTTTGACAAAATTAAATCTAATGTGTTAGAGCAGGTACCGGTATATCGTGTCGGTTGCTTAACTACTTGGGTAAAGTTAAAACACGTGCATAAATTCAGGAAGTTTTGTCCGGCGGATGAAAAGGGATCAAGCACAGGGTATAAACCGGACCAACAAGCTACGTGAGTATATCATAGCCACTGGTATTATGAGTCAACGAGACTCTATTAACTTCCTTTACCCGCATCAACATGGCTTCCGCAAACTACTATCTTGCGAGACCCAGCCAGCAGATTTAACCAATGACGTTCTCCACGAAATGAATAACAACCCCCAGGTGGATGCCATCTTCCTGGACTTCGCCAAAGCATTTTACCGCGTCCTTCATGATCTACTACAGAGGGCAACACCCTTGTCTATAACACAGGTTTCGTACTTACAGCCTTATCTTGCCTCGGCTTAAAAACATTCGAAGAAAGCTATTCGGTCATTGTGAAGTATCGACCATATATTTTGACCTCAAAGTTTTTGTGACAAGTTTGAGTCCGCAGTTTTGAGAGGTAACCAGTCTGAGTTGAACTCAGTGTTATAGACAAGGGTGTTGCGCACTGTACTAGCTAAGCTATCCGTCCTTGGTCGCCCCCTAACCTTACCTCTTGGATCAAACATTACTTAGAGAACAGAAAACAATTCACACCACCAATAACTGCCACTATCCACTGTCCGATGTTTGGCCGGGCGTCCCCCAGGGTGGATGTATATCTCCTCTCCTCTTTCTTATCTACATATATGACCTTCCACGTAACATAATAACGAAATTAGGGCTTCTTGTGGATGACTGCGTTGTTTATTCAGTCATCCACAGCCCGAAAGTGTCCAAAAACCTCCAGAAAGGTCTTAATACAATTTAATCTTGGTGCGAATCCTCACTCATGCCTCTAAATCTAGCTAAATGCACGGTATTGTCATTCACACGCCAAAACAGCCTATCTTGTTACCCTTACAAACTTAATTCTGTGACTGTCGACTAGACCTCAGCTTACAAATATCTCGGTTGCCTCCTCTTTCTCCTGGGGTTCATCGCCTCACGGGTTCTCGGCTGCTTAAGTAGAAACTTTAAATCGCCATCACCGGATATAAAAAAAACTAGCTTATCTTACATTTATCAGACCCAAATTCAATTGGGCTTCTTCCCTTTGTAACCCTTCCCAAGACAACCTTCAAACAAATTAAAAGCTGTACAGAACCTAGGTACTCGCTTTATATGTAATCAACATTCTACCAAGATTAGCGTGAGTGACCTTAACTAATCATTATCCCTCGCTTCGCTAGATTCACGTCGAACCATCTCCCGTCTTTGCTTACACCGTTGTTTCTAATATAACCCAGGACTGAGGCACGCGTTGCTAAAACCTGCACCAAGAACGG
Source organism: Haemaphysalis longicornis (assembly GCF_048455015.1). Lineage (NCBI taxonomy): Eukaryota > Metazoa > Arthropoda > Arachnida > Ixodida > Ixodidae > Haemaphysalis > Haemaphysalis longicornis. Next base: position 89,243,684 of record NW_027526295.1, read on the forward strand.
TATCCCACCAAAACCACAGCCACCCATTAACAGAATTGCTGGCCGCACTTCAGCTATCAATAACTCGTTTTTTCCCCATTCTAACATACTTTTGAACACCGTGTCTTACGATATCGCCACCGGTTCAAACTGATCAACCTTGCGACAAAACATATTTGCATACAGTAATCCCTTTCCTTTACTTATTACTCGCCAATCACCTTTACACTCCGCCGTCAAAAATTTTGTACACTAATTTATCCTTCTGTTGCACCTTCTAGTAGAATGCGTTTCTGCCCTGCTTTCCTAGCTCCCCTTTTATTGTATATGCAGGGCTTTGTGTAAGCTTACTTTGTTTTTCAGCTCGCCTCAGTGTACCGTGTACAAAGTTTTACTTTACTATGTTGTTTTCTTTTGCTTTCACTACAAGTTTTGCTGTGCCTTGTATTTTTCGGTGTTCGCTGTGTGCTTTATTTAACCTGTTAATATTGCCCTCCTTATGTAATGCGTTCGGGATTTTGAGGTGACACTAAATGAAATCAAATAAAATAAGTGCGCGTGACGTGCCTTCCACAACCCCACGCACCACGGACAGGACTAGGGGTTTTATATAGATAGGAGAGGTGAGATGATGGCTTCATGAATGATCTCCACGCTTTACAACTGTATGGGTGGCATACCATTTCGCCTCTTTGAGTTGAATGTTGCGCGGGGACGACAAACCCGCATGTGATTGCACGTCGGCTCAGAGTAGGTCGTAGGAAAAATCCGACTCCTGCCACTTTCAGCAGCCGGCCAACATGCCGCTCCAAAAGGTTCCGTTCATGTCCCAAAGGGCTCTTTTTTCTGTGGCTTAATATTTTGAAGAATCTGGGTGTAATCGTATCTGGCCTTGGGGTACAGCCTATATTACTTTGAGAAATTATTTTTCGTAATTCAGAAGTTATGGACATGTCTCTCAAAGACCGCGTTGAGAAGAGCTCGCTACGGTCCCAGCCGCAGCCGCCGTGCACTGTCCTCTTTCTACAGATACCCGTTTTTGAGCTATTCTATACGTTTCTGCACTTCGACTTCTTAGTCGTTTATTCTGCGCACCATGGTCTGCTTCGTCGTGGTTTTGCTGGCCGGTATGTCTATGGGGGGACGCAGCAACTACGAAGTCTTGAAGGCGGAGAGGACTCCTGCAGGCGGCCACAAAAGCTGGCTGACAAACCTTTCTTTGCACAGTTGGGTAACTCACTCAGTCACTTTGTTGCTAATTTAATTATTCTTCTTCTGCCATATTTTGTTGGGTGACCACGGGTTCCACCATTCGTTGTGCCTGCGCTGTATTAACACAGGCACACCAGAACCGCGTTTATGCATATTATCTGGTGCGTCGTGCTACTGTCTTGGCCTACTTGGACGCAGAAAGTTTGGTCAGCCTGTATATGTGTCTGTCGTGCTTTTGTCTGTATCTCGATTCAGCGGCCCGACCAAAGTAATGCATTTGTTGAACGAGTCGTTGATTTACACAAAACCGTTTCTAAACCTCTACGGTGGCGATGTTCATACTCGTCCACATTGTTCAGCAAAAAAAAAAAAAACATTACGCCTATCTTATGGAAGACATCGTGCATAAGTGACATTCGCACTGTTGCGTTATTAAATATATATACATGCTTGATTTTTATGATAGGAAAGCACATACTACAGCCAAAATAAGACAAACGCTCCGCGCACTGCCTAGTTACTGGTTGCATCATGTGGAAGCAGTGCTCCGTGGGCAGGAGGAGCCTTGGGTGCGCCCGGCAGTGTCTTTCCGAGGGCAACTGCCAGGTAGCGCCACCAGTGCCGTCAGACCTATGTTCGATCATGGGCTTCGCCGTTCACATTTTGTTTCTCCAAGATTGCACGCACCAAGGAAATTGTACTGATTCATGCAATAGTGCATACGTAATATGCCGAGTGCCCATAGCTCTGCAAAGGACGGCTCCGGACCACACTGTTTTCCACCCCTCCGCAACTATGGCCGTGATCATGAAGTGTGAAGTGTTGAAGCGAACACAATCCCAAAATGCAAGGAAAGGATACCTGAAATTACGTAGCAGGCCCGGCATCAGACCATCCTCTTTCGGCGACACTTGCGCGAAGGAAGCATATACACGGCCACTTTTTGCGTGTGCTTGTCCACCTGCACCAGCCGCTAGTTTTAGAGCTTTCGTACAGCTGATCCTCTACCACCTCCTTCTCTTAACTATCTTCCTGCTTTTTACTTAGCGTGTCAAATCTCGTGATTCTCGGCGTTTCCATCCTGAACCTAAGTGCCGGCCCATTGATGATAATGGGTAGGATATTGTGTCGATCAGAGATTCGCTCCTAAACATTGCTTTGGTATTCACACAAGCTACCAACCAGAACTCTTGTTCCTTTACAGAAGCAGGTGCCGTTACGGGCAAAGGTTCTATCTATACGTATGTGTGGGGCGATGAAATCCCATAGCACAAGCAATGATCAAGAGTCCGGATTTATCACGGCGCCTCAAATGGTACCGACGATATCAGGACCTTTTATAACATACCGGGAAGAGCGCGTTGAACACAACCACATTTTCAAAGTTTCCTATACTACGGCCATGTATATTTTAAATGCGGAGCATTTCTTGGGCTCGCGATGTCACTCGTCGATGTTGTCAGCGCCGTCCACACGCTCACTGCGCATGCGCGTCGCGTCGAGGCGCAGGTGCGCGTCTCTCCCCCGTACCCTCCTCGCTCTCAACAACAGGTGCGGCGGTGCCGGAGGAGCACGTGTACCCCGTGCGCTCCGTCGCTCTCAACAACAGCTGCGGCGGTGCGGGGGGAGCGTGTCTGTGCGCGCATGCATCGTAGCTACCCGTGCGCTGCGTCGCGCTCAACAGTAACGGCGGCAGGGCGTGTAGACGTGATAACGGCGTGGTGGGTGCGTGGAAAGTTCGCGCGCTTGTGTACGGAAGTGTGCGCATGCGCGTCTCTCCCCCGTAGTCCTCTCCCTCGAACGCGGTCGGTGTGTATATAAGCGGCGGAACGTGCGTGCGGAATTCAGTCAAGGGCGTCTTATGCTTGGATTTCGCTTGACTTGACGCTTTGCTTGACGGCACCAAGCAATAAAGACAGACTTTAACTTTACACTCTTTGCCTTCGATTCTCCTTCATTCAATAAATAAGAATAATAATGACTAAATAACAATTAAGCATTCCCAAACCATACCCAATTACGCAATATTCACGTGATACCCCCACCACTCTTCGACGCATTTACTCGAGTTCCCCCCGTGGGAAGATGCGGGCGGGTTTTTTTTTTCAGGGTGTGTTCACATCCATTCTTGACAGTAAAATGACAGGGCGCTGCGATGTTGTTGCACACTAATATGACGGTTTAAAAATCCGTGCAGTGCGTCTTGCATGTCGACCTTGCCGAGAAATGAGAGCTCCCTTGGCTTCCAGAAAGCTCACCTACTGCTGCCTCTTATGCAATTGTCTCTGATGTAAGTGCAGATCCACTAGAGAACTACGTGACAACCAGTTTTTTTTCTTTGTTGGGCGCGCAGTCGTGGTTCTGACTGTGGCGGGTAGCGGTGCGACAGCCTCTCGCACAGCATTCGCGTATGGCATGGCACCGAAAGCACTGTATACACACTGTATTCACTGTGTTTTTTTTCGAATTTTGTGAACCATAAGGTGTCGATTCACATTCACCCCCACCGGTCCATCTTGAGAACCCCTTGCTGAATTGCAAAACTGACGATATGTTTTATTTCGAGCCGACGTTAAATCCCGGCCGCTAGGTCCACGTTCGATCCTCCTCTTCAGGCGTGCTTGCCGTTTCTCCTCCTTCTTCTGATGTCAACCTAACGCAATGACAGGCGAGAACATGTAAATGAATTCCTGGAGGTGCAGCCGAACTTTATTCTAAATTAGGCTGGAAGCACTGGTGACGAAGCTCCTTTTGCTGCGGCCGTTTCTCATCGCTAATGATGGGTGCTATCAAGAAAACAGTCAGGGCAACTTACTCCATCACGTAGAAGATAACAGCCCGCCAAAATTATGCTATACAGAATCTTGCCAAACAACGGCGCATTGAAGATACGAAGCATTTTTGTCAAAGGTCACCAAGAAGACTTTGATGAGCTTTCGCCCAACGAAAATACAAATGAAAGTTGCGCTCATCTTGTCCTCTCTTCTCTGCGTCCTCGTGTTTTGCGCAAAAGTATTCCTTCATATATAAAAAATGAATTTTCGCAAGTGTTGTTTTGCCGCTATTCGGTCCACGTGAAGATGGGAAAGCCTCAATTATTAATGTTTGCTAGCATGCAGCTCCAAAACAATATTATCGGTATACATGAACATGGTACTACTGATTTTGTACGCATTTTAAAATTGATCACCCCTGCTTTATGGCCTTGTGGCTATTGCAATCGACAGATAAGAAAAAAAAATGCGTTTGACGTAACATTTTGCAAGATCTGGGTTCTTTGGCTAAAACGTCAAGCTGTATTTTCTTGCTTTTATTTTGTCCTTCAGCAGGATTGAGGGAAACTGAACTTACGAGTAGTATTGCAGAGAACACCGTAGCTTTAACCCCTTCCTGCACGTAGAGTGCTCTGACGTCAGGTTAGAAAAATGCGACTACCTCAACAGCATACGTACACTCTTTTCCTCGTACTATTGCTGTGAAAAAGTGTTGAGCTCCATGCGTTTCTGCTATTACAGTTTCTCTGCACAAACGCATCTCCATCATGTAACATGACTTCATGTGAATGGTATGGTATACTTCGTATAGTGTTCTCAGTTGTATTTTATCTGTGTTGTGAATATTTTCAACACCGTATACCCAGTAAAACCCTATGGCTGGTACTCATGTCTCCAAACTATCCTCTATACTATTCGCATGGCACAATTGTTCGCTCTGTTACTGTGGCTGAATGGCGTGACAACGGTCTATTCGGCCGAAGAGGAAGACAAGCAATGGGGGAGCTCCTGGGGTGGCGCAAACCACGCGCAAGCCTGGAGGCCTGCGGCCGCTCCTCACGAGGCGGAAGCAGACGGGCGCTCATGCTTGCGAAGTGCCCGTTTGGGCCTCAACGCTATCGCGGCGGGCTCTCTCCACGTCTATCGCAACATGAATTGCCGACGTGGGCGAGACTCGCCTTGTTGGACCGTTTCATGTCGGACCCTTCGGTCTCTTAGGACTCGGTGGGTCAGCTACGGCACAGCGGTGTCCGTGAAGCAGCTCCGTTCATCCACGCTACCGTCTCGGCCATGCACAGCACTGCGTTACCATGTTTTGCACTTGGAACTGTTCAACTTGGTCGACGGAAGTCAACGCGCGCTTTCGTATGCATCGCATCACTATCCAGGAGACGAAACACAACAGCAAGATTACCTCTTTGTCAAGCAGCATTGACGACATTCTCAATTACCCGCATCCGGTAGCTCGTTCTGACCACCTCAATACGACTACCATTCAGCTGGTTAAAATTGATGCTTAGGCGAGTTGGTGTTCCATAATCTTGAATTCACAGCGCAAACAAAAACGAGGATGATAGGGAGAGCACGACACACAGGCGCTGACTAACAACTGAAGTATATTGCTGTGACGTCTGGCATATAAATACAGCAGAAATCAAGGGAAAAAGAAATCGACACATACCATGTGAAAATAAAATATAACAATTGCGCCACGACATCACTACCACCATGTGCTTACGAACCGTCTAGATAGTTTATTTCTTTTGATGATAGCGCAACAGAAGGGACGCTTACACACTTCTCTTTTTGCTATCTTATGAGCCTCAATACTTTTCCTCGGCAGTTTATGCTTATTTCTACACAATAATGCGGTACTACTGAAGACAGGCTCGCACCCAGGACAGTCCCTACAATGTACTCCTAGATGGCCGCTTTTGCTTTTTTCCACAATTGTAACTGTGCTCCTTTAGCCTATCCTTAACGCATCTCCCCGTTTTCCCGATATATGCTCTGCCACACAGTAAAGGTATGCTGTATACTACATTTGTGGCACATGGAATGAACTGTCGTTGGTGCTTCTTCCTACCAAACTCAGAACTTGTGGTATCGCTGTTCATGTGTCTAAATAGTCTGGAAAGTTCATTTGGAGCTGAAAAAACAACACTTACATCGGCACGCTTGGCAATTCTTTTTGGATGATGCGACACCGTATGTATGTGCGGCAATACTGCAACCTTCTATTTCTTTTTGTTATTACGATCATTTTTTTGCGTAGTCTTCATTTTCTTCAGCAAACCTTCGGCAGCGAACGTTAACAGATATATAGGATAACCTGCATTAATTATGCGATTAACCTGATCCATGAAACTAAAGCGCATCAACATGCGCATGAAACTAAAGCGCATGGCGTAACAAGTGAATTTTTCAGGCACAGATTCGCAATTCCTCTTTTGACAAGTTTCGAATGCGCCACGTCATACGCAAGAAGGGGCTGCTTGCCTCGAGGTTCGTATTTACAACAAATGTGCTCATGAATAAAGGAAAGGTGAAGATCGAGAAAACGAATACATCCTCCAACGGTTAGTTCATGGGTTACTACTAGAGGCTTCAAGCAGTCATTAAAAATTATTAGGAGTTGTTGCATCGAAGTATTAGTGCTCTGATTGTCACATAGAAACAGGTATTAGGTAGTCGTCAACAAATCTAAAAATCTCTGCTGACATGCCTGTCTTGAGTCGGTCTGCTAAAACCCTTTCTTTGCGAGCTAAATAAGAGTCACTTAATATGGGTGCGATGCATGAGCCAATGCAGATGCCATTCTTGCAGATGCTGATGCAGATGCCACTGAAACGCATAAGTGTAAGTGGCCCTTGAGGGCCATTGTTTCTGAGAACGGAACTTGGCAGAAAGCAGTATCTTTGTTTTTAGAGGAGAAGCTACGGATTTTACATATTAACGATCCCTTCATGGTGAAAAGTTCCTCAGATGTTATTAGGTTTTAGATGCTAAAGCAGACAACCACTACACGGCATGCTCATTTGATGTCAAATATCTTTATTATTTGATTCCGCAAGATAAATTCTTTCAGTTTTTAGAAGACGAGATCGATATTCATGAACCCGTCACATTTCAGAACGCTGACGGTATGACGGTTGCCGGATTTTTACAACTTTTTACCTTTTATTTCAACTCTAGTTTTTCAACCTGGAACGGCGGAACTTATCTCCAACAGAACGGCATCTGCATTGGTTCATGCATCGCACCCACATTAAGTGACTTTTATATAGCTCGCAAAGATAGAGTTTTAGCAGACCGACTCACGACAGCCATATCAGCAGATATTTTTAGATTTGTTGACGAATACCTAGTAGTATTTCCATTTGACAATTAGAGTACTAATACTTTGATGCAACAACTCCTAAAATTTTTGAAAGATTGCTTGAAGCCTCTAGTAGTAACCCATAAACTAACCGTTGGATGATGCATCCGTTTTCTCGATATTCATTTTTTTTAATTATGAGCACATTTGTTGGAAATACGAACCTCGCGGCAAGAAGTGGCTTCGTGCGTATTACTCGGTGCATTCGAAACTTGTTAAAAAAGGAATTGCGAATCTGTGCCTGAAAAATTAACTTGTTAAGCCACGCGTTCATCTGATGAGCTTTAGTTTCATGGATCAGGTTAATCGCATAATTAATGCAGATTATCCTACGTATTTATTAACGTCCGTTGCCGAAGATCTGCTGAATTAAAATGAAGACTAGGCAAAAAATGATCGGAATAACAAAAACAGGGAAGGTTGCAGTATTGCCGTACATACATATGATGTAGCATAATCTAAAAAAAATTGCCAAGCGTGCTGATGTAAGTGTTGTTTTTTCAGCTCCAGATAAACTTTCCAGACTATGCAGACACGTGAACAGCGATACCCCGAGTTCTCAGGTTTGTTGGAAGAAGCCAATGACAGTTCTTCCGATGTGCCACAAACGAAGTATACAGCATACCTTTTTTGTGTGGCAGAGAATATATCGGGCCAACGGGGAGATGCGTTAATGATAGGCTAAAGGAACACAGTTACAACGTTAAAAAAATCAAAAGCGGCCATCTAGGAGTACATTGTAGGGACTGTCCTAGGAGCGAGCCTATCTTCCGCTGTACCGCAATATTGTGTAGAAATAAGCATAAACTGATGAGGGAAATTATTGAGGCTCATAAGACAGCAAAAGGACAAGACAAGTGTGTACGCGTCCCTTCTGTCGCACTATGATCAAACGAAATCCGCCATCTAGACAGTTTGTAAGCACACGGTGGTGGAATTGTTATATTTTGTTTTCACATATTATGTGTCGATTTCTTTGTTGCCTTGATTTCTGCTGTATTTATATGCCAGGCGTCACAGCAATAAACTTCAGTTGTTAGTCAGCGCCCGTGTGTAGTGCTCTCCCTTTCGTCCTCGTTTTTTGTTTGCGCTGTGAATTCAAGATTAAGACCAATAGGCGTCATTTAGTTGAATACAGCCAGATGCAACGACTTCTGAACAACAAAGACCTCGGCAACAGGCAACCCTTGCCCAGATATCTCACTTCGTTTCCATGAGTTTGCTGTTTTCAAAATTGGCCGCGCTGCTCCGAGTGTTCACTAAGCGGTTGAATCGGTTTTCGCACGAAATTGCTCTCACCTGAAGGATACCATATCCCTCTCGTCCACGTGCTGTAGCCATCGGAAATATTGCCTACGTTGTTTTCGTTCGTTTTGACAGCGTTCTCTGTCAATTCCTTAGTTGATTTTGACAGCGTTCTCTGTCAATTCCTTAGCAGAATACACGTAAATAAATAAAATAAACTACATCAAAGAAAACAAAGCAGCAATATGACGGTTATCTGGACTTGCTTCTTGATCCTCGATAGCTTTATTTTGTTACGCAGTTCATTGCGCGGTCGGCCTTTTAAACGTCATTCAATGGTGTAGGTTAGCTGCAATTATATTTGCAATGAACAAAACAAAGAAACTGAACAATGAAACTCCCCTTTATTGCTAATTTCAAGGTCAAGACTTCGTAAAAGTGCCGTTTTGATTTCGAATACTTGTTGAGGTAGCAGCTTAGTTGGAGTATGTTTTCAATACAAGACCCATGTGCGACGCTCAAGACGACTCTTTTTCTATAAATTTTCACAACACGTTAAGGCGGTCGTGTCTGTCTCGTAAGTAGTAATAGATGCCATAATGAATGTAGACTTTACTAGATGGTATGTCCCACGGATGCTGGACTTTACTCGCTGTGCGCCACGTACCAATAATGCTTTTTTTGTACCATTGATCAAACGCAACTGCTCTCCTACTACAAAAGTTTCGAGACGGCTTTCAATGAAACGGGATAACGCAGATAAGCGAAGGTCATTTAAAAGATTGCCAGCTTCTCTATAAAGCGCAGATATTGAAGGTGTATATGCAAACAATACAAAGCTACTTATTTCCGTCCCCAACGGGGGATTTACGCATTAGAAAATGGCGACAAATAAGACTGGTGTGTGTACAACCTACCCCTCCGCTGTTTTCTGTGCTGTTTCTCCGGGTGACATAATTAAATGTAAACGACTCGAAACAATAAACTCCGCACAGTTGTAAACCAGGATGTAGTAGATACATCACCCTTATTCGCACTCACATCCTCCGTTATGTGTCTTTTGCGATCGATGCAGCGTATGTCAATGAGTGGGGTGAGACAGCTGAACCAGATTTGGGAGCGGTTTTGGTGCAGCGAAATCTCGATTTTGGAGCAGAAGAACATTGATTTGGAGCACAAGAACTACATTTATTATGTCACCTTAAGCCTAAAACATCGCATTTTAGGTAACGCGGAAGGGGTGTGTGCACTTTTTAATCGGTTTTGAACGTACATAACACAGAAACAGCCTTTCAATAAAATTTTTATAACAGAGTATCAAAAGGTATGAAGTGGACAACATTTTTACAGACCATTTTTAAATTATCAGGCTCTATGTACGGCCAGCGTTGAGCGCCGTGAAGAATATCGAATTGGAAAACTAAACAATTTTTAGGCATTTTTACAATCATGTGAATAACTAAATTATTATTTTTGTCATCCCAAACTGGGCTTTACGCGAAGTGTGGAGCCGGGGCAAAGGTTGCGCACAGAGAGGTGACAGTCATCGCCCCCCCCAGCACACCCTCCCCTTTCTATTCCTAAGGTTCACGTTCACAACCATCGTAACTTGAGTAACGTTGGCATGTTTAGCCACCTCCCTTTTGGTATTACAGTTAACTTCAGATAGATGAACCATCAATACTAGCGCGCAATGAAAGCCTGTACAGTTATTGGACACTGCTTGAACATTTTGCAGCTATGTAGCTTGGACCGCCACTTGTGCAGTTTCGTTCGTACCATTCCCCCCGCTCGTAAACTCGCTGTCAAAGGCAGTACCTCAGCGTTTTATAACACCGCAACAAGTCCAAAATTTCGCTTCAAGTCCGCACCGCGCCTCACACTCAAGGCCGAAACATGGCGAATTCGCCGGCCCGTTTTTTTTTTTGGTGAACTCTTATCTTTAGATTAGCGCAACTTACCGCAACAGATCAAACGAGTAACTGTAAACCCAGTGACCCCCATAACCAAAACAACGGTAGAAATTGGCGAAGAGCACTCTGCCTGAAACACGAGCCACTGCTTCGCCCGGCGGTCATGTTTTTCAATCTTCACCACACCAAGATTGCGGCGCCCAGTGATGTCGTTCCCGAGATACGGGGCTCCGAAAATTGTCGTTTTTTCATCAACTTGCACAAGTTGTTTGTCGCCTCAGTACACAAAACTATTTTTAGGGGCGAAGCTCCTTAAGTCATGGGTCTGTCCATCCCTTGTGTCTTGTGGTACGTGACCACCGCATGCTTTCGCAGATGTCGCCAAGTGGGCCGCGTTGCACGCGCAAGAACCGGCTGCAACCGGCAGCGCAAACTCGGCACCGGGAGCGCGAGCTTGTCTGTGTTCGCCAACGGAGGCGCGAGCGCACGTGCACTGCGAGGGGGAGATCACGCAAGAGATCACGCCACGAACGCAGGCAGTCGTTCTCGGAAATCGAACGAGACGCAAGGACCTTTGCTCGTTTCCTCTCGTCTTGTTCGGGCACAAGTTCGCCCTAAATAAAAGTTCTTTCTTTACCGTTGTGTCCCATCCTACGTGACAAATTGTGGTGGAGGTGCGGGGTAGCCCTCGATGGCGCGGGGTCCTTCACCAGGTCTGGGCCTGGGAGCATTGACTCCGAAAATAAAAGTTGATTTGTACAATGTACTCATACAGTCTTACGTCTTTCTTAATGATGTAATGGGCGAACTTTCACGGGAGAGTTACGGTTACCGATGATCTTCCCCTCTCGAGCTTCGCCCCACTTATCATCATTCATTCCGTGGATATGGCGTGATTTTTTTTTGCAAGACTTTGCAATAGTGTTCGATGGGAAAAGATTAAGAACTCACAGAATATAACATGTGTAACCCGACATTGTGACTTTCGAAAAAAGTGTCTCGGGGACTGAATGATGAATCAATTAAACCTTTGCAAACAACATCACCCTGCGGATGCTGGAAAATTATTCTGTCAGTAAGCCTTCTCCCCACTTAAACTGACAGGAGCCGTAAAAATCTTGGCTCTCAGACTGTTTTGGTGCATTTTGCCGCAATTCTTGCAATTTTCAAGCTTTTGGAGCAGCCCGGCGCAGGAAAACACTTTTGTACAAAACTGAGCGATATGCGCAGCTGTCACACCGCTGCAACGAGAATTGGTAGAGACGAATGTGAGAGCTACTTCATTGGCAAGGTCGTTTAGCGGTAAATTGGCCCCCTCTGCCAGGTGGCCACTGGGCAGCAACTGGGCTACCACACAATAAGCCCACCCACATGTCAAGCAAACACTAAATTGTTTGTACCTTGTTTGCCTACTTTCGTTCGTATCGCCCGATTACAGCATATTCCGTATCATTCACACTAGTTCCTATAAGCTCAGCTCCACCACTACCCACTGATTCTGAAAGCAATAAGATATGCATTACAGAGACTGGAGATCGAGGGCAAATGCCATACACGAAACAATAAAAACCAAACCAACAAGATGCCCGTGGTGGCGCGGGACGCCGCTGTGTTGGATTCACAACATGCGTCAACACTATCTAACGAACACATCCATACACTTGAACTGTAAAATTGTCCTCTTCTAAAGTCTACAAAGTACCTTTTGCATTAAAGTAGCTCTTTCAGTAGAAGTAACCTGCAAATATTTTAACCTCGTTTTTCTCGTGTGCACTGCCAAGTTATGGTTGGCACTGTAGCTCCCGAAGTCAATCTCTGTTCTTGAGCGAACGTTATAACCTGCAGGTTTCTATTATTGTCTTTAAGCTCTATTATACGGTCTAGCACTCTGCAGTTTCGTAGGTATGATGGGTATGTATAAAGAACATTTAGTTGGATCTGATATTCTGTTCCTATACGCCTGCGGAGAGAACATACGAAAATTCCGGGATATCAACTGTAATGTGAAACCTGAGGAAGGGCGTAGCCTGTGGTGTGCGCCGCTGTTTCCCAAAGCGAAATCGCGGCCAATGGGCAATGCGATACCGAAGACAATTCTGTTTCAACAATATACATACGAAGATTAATTGTATAGGGCGCGCACTAATTGGCAGCCGGAGAAGCCGCTGTGGCAGGAGAAATGAGGAGCTGGCTGAGGCCATGGCGCCGTCTCTTGGGTTTTACCGGATTTAAGCAATTAAATACACGACCGGAGTGGAGGAGCGGCGAATGCGCACTTTCATACGGCCTGCGCACCCAACAAGGAAACGATACAGCAGATTCTTGACAGAGTGAGGGCGCTTTGAACCAACCCTGTACCCTCCCAACCCTCTTTTTTCTTAGTCGACGCATCGCCTCTGGCCGAGCGAGCCGACAACGCTTGCCGCACGTGTTTTGGATCTGCCGCGGAATATCACCGGTACCAATGAATGCCTTCGCTGCTATATCTCACCAAAAAGAAGACTCGTTGTGCACTTCAGTTGCATGATTAAGAGTTTTAGCTGTATGTGTTTGACAGCGCGCTCGCTGCGGTCCGCTCAGCCAGACTGAAGCGTGAGCAGCAGAAACACGTTTAGCTAAGCGATAACCATATATCCCTCGGCCGGAAATTATTCGCGTCACTGGTCGTGCAAACCAAAGGCATCATCCGAAAGGAAAAATAAGAACTGATATTTCAGTCACGGAAAATGCCGCGTTTATTCCCTGCCTCACCATTTTCATATAATACAGTCGCTGATTAGATATGAACGCCTCGAATATTTTTCTTCATGTGCCCCGAGTTTAAATGTTTCTTTCAATTTTCTGCTTAGGTGCTTCCCAGTGATAACGTTAGGCTGTTTGACCCTATTAAACCGAAAATTCAGAAGGGGGGAACGAGTCGACTATTTTAGTGGCGCACATGTAAATTTACACGGACAGGTATCACGTGTAGCCACGGCAGGGTTAGGGCAGTTGCAAATGCGCGCGCGCCGCCGCTCTACTCCGCCCGTGCTGTAGGTCAACCGGCGAGGGTTGGTCCGCAGCGCCACGAACTAGCGGTGGTGAAAGGTGGGAACTACACCCGAAGCGCAGGCCGCATGAAAGTGCGCGCCCGCCGCTTCTCCAGCCCGGCAGTGTTAAATATGAGACAGAATGGGCGTGAATTGTTTTCGTGTCATATGCTGCAGCAGGCTAAAGCCCGTTCTACATGGTGCGTTTTTCGTCTGTGAATTGGGTGGAATAAACATTCGCACTTGCGAAGTTTGCAATGCCTGAAAGGCCGTCTACATGGCCCGCGAACGTCACAATCTTGCCATTTCAGAGGCCATTGTTTGCAGACTGAATTAAGTCTTCCGCGGGCAATGCTTGTTGTTATTTCAAAACAAGTTTCATTTTACTTTCTGGGCAAGTTCTTTCAACGCGTTTTGCATAAATTTCCGTTTGTCAGCGGTTTCATGCAATTATCACCATATATTTATCAATACACGCAACATAGCAGAGAAGACAAACACAGCAAGAAACCCTGCGTTCACTTGTTGCGCGCGCCTAGCACACCTAGGTTTATCTCGGCGGGTTCTCCTTGGGTTCTTCTGCACATGTTTCGAGCTCTGATGTCCGCCACTTGCGCCGATACCGGATAACAATTTGATGAAAACGGCGCGCGACATCGTGTTGTGAACGCTCATGCGTTTGTTTCGGTGCACCCGAGCTTACGCCGCGCGTATACAAGCAACGCAATCTGGTTGCTAAGCCTGCAGATGGTGATGTCGTGACGTTTACCAAGCTGTGTTCTTATTTTCCGCAGGTCCGGCACATCTGTGCCACACGAGCCGCACGAGCGGCGTTGGCGGAACATGCTCGACCATTCCGGACATTTTTAACTTTTGCACGGTAAATCGCACGATAGAACACGCTTAAGAAGTACTTTTTGCACGAGAAAATTTGACGTTTGAAAACCATTTCGAAAGAAAATTTAACAAATTTTTGTTAATAATGCAATTACATCCCAATTATTCCTTTACCTTAATTTATATTAAATCATGTTAGCTTTCCAAGTGGTTTTATCCATTAAGCACTTGATTGTTGACCTTCGTGTGACAACTTGATTTACCGTGACGACATGCGACGACCACGACAAGAGACGCCGACTTGCCGAGCTCCTAAGGTTCTTCGCCCCTAAAACGAATAGGAGTCCTTCTCGCAGCCCATGGTCATAGATCAAGTATATGTTCCTTGCTTTTGTGACACAGGATCAGACAATCCCTACAGAATACCTCCACATTTTCGTATTTGCCAGATTCGAAGGCGCGCTTTTTTGCATATTGTAGCCTTAATATTTGAGTGTGCTTTGCAATCAGGCGAGAAACCGAAATTAACTTCAAATCGGCGATTAGCATTGCCATGGACACATACTTGTTCCAAACTCATACTCATCTAAGATACGAAATAATCAGTGAACATTTACTGATCAGTGAATCAATTTGTTCAAATTTGGTGCAAAAAATTCGTCAATGGCCATACCTTAACCACTTCTGTAACAAATTTATTCTGCTGCGATGAGAACCTCGCTTCAGTCTTAATGGGTGCAAACAGGTACCACTATGAAGTGTCCATCAAGCGAGGAGTAATTTGTATTTCCGACAGCGTGGGGAACTGAGCACCCTCATACACAGTGCGTATAATGGTCACGTTAATGCACGATTATCTTGAACAAGGCAGATCTATATTTTCATTCAAACCTTGACCAAGCCGCAGAACAAATATATATTTTTAATTTGAAAACTACGAGGTTGAATTGATAAACCGACAGCAAATGAACCAAGGCTTCGATACGTCCAAAAATATAAAGGTCAATGCGATACGACTTGCAAAATATCCTATTGTTCCTTGCTTCAGTTTCAATTACAGCAGGATCTGTATAAGCAAGTTTGAAATGCACAAAGGACGTTTGCTGCTACAGTTGCATAAGTGAAATAAAATGTGTCCAGCCAGGTATGACATGATGTGTTTTAAATTTTCCCGGTTGAATTATTGTCAAACTATTTGTTGGAATATTTCCAGAAAAATGCATCACTACGTTACAATCGGGGGCGCGCTAGAATCGTGCAAACACGGTACGAGGCCAGAAAATAGCAAATCCGGACGCCTACACTATACCGGCGCAATTTTACTACTGGTATGGATCCACCGGCAAGTAGTTGAGCGTAACTTTACTCACAGAATTTATGGCCAGTGTCACAAAATTTCTCACATGTCACAACTTTTACCTTGAATGATGACAAGTCTCAATGCAGAAGGCTAGCTCAACATTTTCGACTACACGATGACGAATTTATTGCATAGTTCCCAATTTAGCATACATTAATTGGGTATAGGAAACTATTCTTCCTATGGAGAAAACTTGCAGTCTTTGCGAGATGTAAAAGTGGATAGCTATTTGTTCAACATGCATTGTCGTGAGACGCATGGTTGCCGCTGTAACATCTGTTGGAAACTTGAGCTGCTGCATCGGATCGGCCGTTTGTTAGACGTTTCCAGCGCTCACCACCTACTGTTTTTTTCACAAACGCTTCCGAAACACAGCTCGTCAGCCTTTTAGATGTATTACTAAGCGCATTCGAAGATTCTGAGAAAATATTGGAGCGCGTTCTCCATCTGCCACTCCAGCTACGATCTAATGGGCACACACTCAACTACGTAATTACTCTTGAGAGTTTCTGTGCCTCAAACGTAATAAATATCTGCATCCATATATATTTACATATAATTTTAAAAGTAGAGAGCGCAATATAAAAACGGTACACCCATGTAGGAACATTATTTGGGTGACAATTTGTAGAAAGGTCAGCCTCATTACACTGCTTGGATGCAGTTGGTGCTTCAGAAACTGACAGTGGCCCCATGTGACCTTATCTTTATATTTATGATTCGTGCAGTTCATGTTTGTAAATCTTGCATTTGCGAACCAGAGAAAGATCGAAGTTTCAAAAATGTCGAATAGAAGATGTTCACTCCGTCGCAGTACTGTTGGGTCCAACTAGGACTCATGTGGTATTCAGTGTTCATGATATTTACAAATGGACAATCAACTTCGATGGAGAAAACGGACGGCTATCATGTAAGTGAAATACCGGTATTCTTGTTTGCACACTTTTTAAATCTTGTTCCAGAAGTGATCATAGAAAATGGTACTTTACGCCACATAGTACCACTGGGCATTCACGGTACTCATTGCATAATTTAGCAGTCATTTATTTTCTATGTTTGTGTGTTTCCAAAAACCACGGCCTAATAAGCGATTCGTTGCTTCTTTTATTTGTTGAATTCAGGTTGTGATAGGTTTACTAGAAAAAAAAATGTCTCCTTACATAGGGCACCAGATAAGACTAAATTTAGATCTTGTTCTGAACGCATAGCTCCAGGTAGTTTAAAGGTTTATCCATTATGTTGAACTAGTTTTCGTGGTATACACGGTATTTGAATCGTTAGATACAGGTACTGAACATAAAAAAAGACGATTGCGAGAAGGGACACAAACGTTAGCATTACCAAAAAATAAAGGACTCTAAGGTTTTTACTGACAACATATCTTTAAAATCAACAGGAGTCGCAAACTTACCCACCTTTACAGTTCTAACAGTAGGCAGACAATGCGCTTCTGCCAATTACAGTGTCGTGGTGCTTTCAACTATACTTGTTCTATTCGCCTTAAGTGGACAAGAATAAACACAAGTACAAGAAGAAGTAAATAACTGTTTTTATTATAAACCGAACAATCGGAGGTTTTTTCTTACAAGGAAGCACATAGCCAGAGTATTATAAATAACGATTGTGCCTTTGGTTACTTGTCTTTCACATTGACCAGGGCATCCTTCAGCTTTCGAGTCGGCACGTGCGCTATCTGGGCGCCGTACGTGCGCATGACACGGGAAAGGGTCTCGCTCATATCGGGAACGTAAGGAGCAGGTGCACGTTTCTGTCTTGAAAGGGCCGAAGTAGGTACCGGGTGAGACAGCTGGCGTTCCAATAACGAAATAAATGAAAAGGAGTAGCCGCAGGCACCGGGGTCCCGGCGAACACGGGCAAAGTCAATGGCGAGATCGTTCTCCTTAGTGCAAGTTCTCTTGGGTCGTTGCAACAGGGTGGTTACCACAGACATCTTGAGAGAGGCTGGATGCACAAAAATGAAGTGCAGGTAGCGGCCCGTGAGCGTCGGCTTCCTGTAGACGCTTAAAGAGAGCTTTGGCCCAATCCGCTTCATAAGGACATCAAGGAACAACAGTTCGCAGTTGACCTCTGCTTCCACAATGAACTGTATGGCCGCTGGCATGCTATTTAAGTGCGAGGTAAAACAAGTAAAGGCGCTTCTTCGTATTGCACAAAACCAGTCCTCAACGTACCGCACAAATATTTTCGCGTTTTCGGGGGTGGAGTGAGCGTTCCGAGTACCCGGCTCTCAAGGGATTCCTTAGTTAAATTCGCGGCTGTGACTGAAATGGACGTACCCATAGCCCTTCCATGCACCTGCTTGAAAAATTCCAACTTGAATCTGAAATACGTGTTTGACAAGCAGAAATGCAAAAGTTTAGTCATGTCGGCTGCATTAGTGGGGCATCTTTCGGGCAACGTATCATCATCTTCGATTGCGTCCTTGAAAAATGGCACAGCCAGATCAACGGGAACACTTGTGAATAGAGATTTCACATACATTGAAACCATCTCGTCCCCGTCGTCAAGTGACCCACCCCGCAAGACGGCTTTCGTCCAACCATCGATTTCACATAAAAAAGACATGTGATATAGAAACGCAATTTTAACACACAAGTCATGTCAAAACAATCATTGGGCGAGCCCCTTCGGCTAATGATACTCATTTTTACGTCGTAATGAGGATTTGCCGACTTTCTTGTTTTCTATTCTCAGACCCGCCGCGGTGGCTCAGTGGCTACGGCGTTGCGCTGCTGAGCACGAGGTCGCGGGTTCGATTCCCGGCCGCGGCGGCCGCTTTTCTGATGGAGGCGAAAAGCAAAAACGCCCGTGTGTACGAGATTTCGGCACACGTTACAAAACCCCAGGTGGTCAAAATTAATCCGGAGCCCTCCACTACGGCGCGCCTCATCGCCTGCGTTGCGTCGGCGCGTTAAACTCTACAATCAATCAATCAAGTTTTCTATTCTGCTAGAAGTGGAGGTGTTTGCTGAAGAGGTACTAAAAAACACCGCTGTTTCCAGTTTCTGCCTATATTACTGAGACGTTAAGGAAGCTCAGATCATATAAGAGATCGCGAATGCGAAGAATATTTAGAGGCAATTCCAACGCATATACAATAATTCAATTTCTCTTCTTCTCATAACAGCCGAAAATTTTTCCCATTAAAATTAGCTGTGCCAGCTCTTACACTTCACAAAAAAAGTACTTGTTAAACGTGTATTATAGCACTTTATACCACATTTACTCAATTTGTGCATGAGCCATGAACTAGAGCTGCCAGTTCAAGCTGGCAGTGAACAAATCTTTGCCCCAAATTTTGGCGCTGCCAGCGCAGGAAGAAATTGAGAATCCTACCCGTCCTGCACAAGTGAATGGCCAGCGAAGCCGCTTTCTTCGCAAACTACATACGCTAAAAGATCTGTGGACATAAATGTGCTCATTGAAAGGGTTTGTTTCGTCAGCAGAGCAACAAGAAGAATATTCTGAACACAGTTGTTCACTAAAACCCGCTCGACCACAACCCAATCAACTTTGCCTAAAAACACTGAATGTATACAGGTTTCCACGGCCTTAGTGCGCATATTCATCGTGTACGAAATAGCGCCCTGCACTACCAGCAACGCCACGGTGGGCACCCACATTATCAGCCGCTGCGGATGAGTGTTAATGGTGCGGTCGTACTAGAATTTGTTTTGAATATTTGCGTAATCATTAATTAAAAGCCAACAAGAACGCACCACGTTATCAGGTGTGCTGCCACTTTCCTTCTTCCTTTGGCGCATATTAGTTTCTTGATATTCATGTCCCCACGTGTGGCGGTGTCACTACTATTGGTTTACGCTTATACCTTCGTTTTAGTGCCGAGATACTGGAGATTCACGCGCACACTCAGGACGAACGAGAACAGAACAGCTTTGTCACATTTCTAAATTGGTTGTCTCGCGATTATAGTTGCATGTTCATGTGGTCTCCCGCTGCTTCACTTAATCCTGTGGCGAAACTGTAGGTCCTTAAGAAAAGTGGAATCCGGAGTCAAGGTGTAATTAAAATATTTTTCCCTAATCTCGGAAGTGGTAATGTTGCAAAGAAGGTCTAAATAAGTATGTGCCATAAATTTCTAAAATGGCGACAGAACGGAGCGTTCAAGCAAAAAAGCTACCCGCGATTACTCTTGTTTTACTGCAAATTCGTCGAAGGATGATAGTCGTCGCTCACGAATCTCCTTCGCCGGTCTTCGCTCACACCCCCAACGCCTACACTCACTGCTCTTGCGATATAATGATTTGAAGGTTTTTGAATGCAAATGCAATGTTCCCGCCTTCGAATTTTTCCCGCACAATCTTTGAGTGCATCGCCGGGTTCTTTTTATTCTTTGTTTCCTGTTCTTCCTTGAACACCACGAGCATTAACAGTGCTCTTTGTGTGATTGCTTTAACCCCGCACAGCCCATGCAGGAGCCTTTCTAGGTCATTGGTTTTACTGCTGAAAAATAAAGTCGTTCTTCTTCTTCTTCTTCTCCTTCTTCTCTTTCTTCTTCTTCTTCTTCTTTTCCTTCTTTTTTTTCTTCTTCTTCTCCTTCTTCTCCTTCTTCTTCTTCTTCTCCTTCTTCTTCTTTTTCTTCTTTTCTTCTTCTTCTTCTTCTTCTTCTTCTTCTTCTTCTTCTTCTTCTTCTTCTTCTTCTTCTTCTTCTTCTTCTTCTTCTTCTTCTTCTTCTTCTTCTTCCTCATCATCTTCTTCGTCTTCTACTTCTTCTTCTTCTTCTTCCTCATCTTCTTCTTCGTCTTCTTCTTCTTCTTCTTCTTCTTCTTCTTCTTCTACCATTGCTATATCAAAGAAGAACTTTGGATGTATTTGTAACTAAAGTGGCACAGTAACCACAGATTGACTACTTATATGTTGTCTCAAGTGTGCCTACTGTTTTCTTTGATCTACGAAATCTTGACATATGTGACTAACACCAGCAGAGAACGAAATATTGGGCTTTAAGTAGCCCAACAAAGACAATCGTCTTTGAAAAGGTGGATTCTATATATTGCAATGATGTACTCCGAACTGTTCCCGCTTACCGTAAAGACCCTCGGACACTAGCCTCGTGAAGCACCATGACCATATGACCGATGTGAATGGCGCTTCTGTACACATCTTCATCGGGACGTTACGCAGAATGAGTTTCTGTTGCCTGTTACGGGAATTATATTTGATTGCTCTGCAGCAAATTCTTGTTAGAGACGGGTGGGCAGCATCTGAAGGGTAGCGGGAATATATATGGCTTTGGGCGTGATAGGCAGTATATAAAATTGCCGCGATAGGATTCACGGTTTTGTCAGGCCAGCACATAGACCGGCGTTCAGGGGCCTTTTATTAACCGGCTAGTTTGACCACCTCCACCTAATGGAGTTATAATTTCGCATACAATCTTTTAGCCTCCATTTTACACGATTAGAGAACTGTGTTTCACGGTGAAGGCTCTGACTTGTACTTCAACATGAGGTCTCCGTGAAGCCCTTATTTCACATTTTGGAATAATGTTGCGACAAATATTACGTTACTCGCGGGACATCCTAAAAACACAACTTATAACAGAACTTTTTAGATGCGTATGGATAAAAACTATTTCAGGGTATGTTATCGACGTATCACAATTACAATGCTGTTGTTACGACCTAACCCCATACTGTTGTGGAGTTATTTGGCGTGTTAGTTCTATACAGTAGTATTTTGCATATACCTGACCTATTTGGAAGTGCTTTTTGACGGTATATCTGCTGAAACCGCATTTCAGTACCATAAAACTGAAATGATAAAAATTCCCGCGACCCCTAGGTCGCCTAGGTGGCCCGTTTGCAAAAGCGGCCTGGCGTTTCATAGATTGGTAGCCCTTAGTCGCTTCTGTTTTGGTCGCAAACTTGCCAGGTCGGTCGAGCTTTACCAATGTAGAAACTGATGATAGGGCTGACTTCGATGCACGCTTATAATTGCTCCTTTTTCGGCGCGTTTTTCGGAGGTGTGATGGCTTGCACTGATGTCACTGTGCTTGAACGGTGGAAATCTGCAGGTCTTACCCCGAGTAGCGCTGAAGAAGCTGAGAACGATGGACCACAAAGAGCGGTGGTCTCGTAATGTGCAAGCGTCAAATTGTCACATGGATATCGTAGAAAAATGAATGCGATTGCGGCATTCTCCATCAACGTGTGAGGCAGGGCTTCATACCGACGCCAGTAACGTTGGACTCGGAGCGGTTTTGCAATGGCAAGACGACGGCAAAAGGGTGATAGCGTACGCCAGCCGAACGTTGTCCTCTTCGGAAATTGACTACTCGTCCCCCGAAAAAGGACTGGCTAGCCGTCGTTGGGCAGTAATTAAGTTTCGAGCATACCTGTATGCCATCCGTTTACAGTGGTCACTGACCATCACTCACTCCGCTGGTTGATGAGCCTAAAAGACCCGCCTGGACCATTAGCCCGGTGGAGCCTTCGGCTTCAAGAATTCGGCGTCAAAGCCGTTTACAAGTCCGGCCAAGAGCATGCCTACACTGACTGTCTCTCGCGAGCACCAGCTTTCCCTGCGCCTGCGAATGACTACATCGATGGTGACGCTTTTCTTGACGTGCTGGACACATCCTCCATTTCGGTGCAGCAATGGGGGGACTCTGAGCTACAGCCGCTGATTGATTTCTTGGAGGGACGTTCGCCCACTGCGCCGCGGGTGTTTTTAAGAGCGCTGTCATCCTTCAGTCTCCGTGTTGGTGTCCTCTATAAAGCGAATGTCAACGACGGAAAGCACCACCACTCTGGCCAGCGGGTCTCCTGCACCCTGTACAAATCACCGAGAAGCCGTTCGAAGTGGTCGGGATGGACCTGTTAAGACCATTTGAGACGTCTTCCGCGGGTAACAAGTGGGTTGTAGTCGCCACCGACTACCGCACTCGGTATGCAAAAAGAAAAGCTCCCCAAAAAAGAACTGCATTCGAGCCTGCAAAGTTTTTTATTAACAACATTGTTCTCCGCAACGGTGCCCCGGCCATTGTTATTACGGACAGAATCAAAGTGTTTACTGCGGGGCTTGTCGACGCCGTGATGCAACTCAGCGGTACTTCATATCAGACCTCAACAGCGTACCACCCGCAGACAAACGGGCTTACGGAACGTCTCAACAAAACAGAAGCGGATATGCTGAGTATGTACACCGAGACCGAGCACAAGACCTGAGACGCCGTACTGCCTTTGGTCACAGCCTCTTAAAATACGGCTCAAAAAGACACGAGCCGGATGGCGCCATTCTTGCTTCTTTATGGCCGACCCGTGACCACTATTTTGGACGCAATGCTGCCGCACGAGATCAGCAACGACAACATGCAGCTAAATGAGTTTACGCTACGAGCGGAAGAGGCGCGTCAACTGGCACTCTGACGAACAAGGCAGCAACAGGGCTATGAGTACCCTCGTTACAACCTCCGTAACAGGATTGCCGTTTTGAAACCCGGGGAACACGTCCATGTATGGGCTCCTGTTGACGTCGAGGACACTGAAAAGATCCTCAAACGCTACTTTGGTCCTTATAGCGTCGTAGGCCTGCTTACCGACGTAACCTACGAGGTTGTGGATGACGGAATCGTTTTTCAACGCCGGCGTAACACTCGCCCTGCCGTCGTTCATGCCGTGCGTATGAAGCTCTGCCCCACACGTTGACGACCAATGCTGCAAGTGCATTCATTTTTTCCAAGAGCTTTGCACGCATCCGGGCGTTCCTCTCTCAACGGGAGGGGACAAATGTCACGTGGATATTTTCAAGCCGTGAATCACTGCTAGCGATGCGTGTTACCACCGCGCAGTGTAGAATCCCCGGTGAGGGATACGTTCTGTGCTTCTTGGCCAGCCAGTTGTTCAAAGACGACGATGTAAATGTGTGGGTTCGCGCCCGCGGCCCAGACTGATTCAGCCATCTTCGCTGAAACTCGCCGTGCTGCCTGTACTCTTCGGTGTAGCACTATGACTAATATATAGGTACATCGCCAAACTGCTGTCTGCACCACCGTCTACTAAGACGCAACAATATTGTACGAGGCGTGTTAATCGCCCAGCTCGAGCGAAAAACCCGCCTTCTGGCATCGGTGTGCAATAAAATTGTCCCCTTCCCCAATCCTTCCACAGTGCGAGCTTAAACTCGGCAGTAACGGCTTGAGGGGGGGGGGGGGGCGGAAGAGGTGGAGTCCCTTTCCAGCATACCGAAGATGAAGGTACGGGAAGGGCAAGCAGGAAATTTCGCCATTGCCATCAACTCTCCCTTTATATGGCGGCATAAACTAACAGCCGCACAACACGTGGGAGACATACCGAAGCGATTCGAAAGCAAAGTGCTCGTCAAGCGACAAGATGGCAAAACTCTTGAACAATGTGAGGCGACAAAAGGCGTAGAAGGTGTTCAGGTGGCACTATGCATTCACACTCAAAGCCAACACCCGTGGTTAAGTGTACTCGAGCGTTTTATTTTGATTGAAGCGGAAAATGTCCTTGTCGCGCCTGCACGGTAGCGCTATATGATCACTTGGAAACGGCACTGCACGAGAACATAGTCCCAGCGTATCATAGGAAGACGTTTCAAAACTCGAGCCTATTAAAACCGCTCGGGAGAACGTACGTAAGCAAAACGATTGAGTGCGCACAACGGAACCGAGCGGACAATTTCGGTGGCACAAACCACGCAGCTTATTTGACGCGGATCACGTAAATTACGCCCGCCCATTTACGTGAGTGGTTCAACTCACAAAACGATTATACTATGCGCTCGTACAAAAACAGCTGAAGACGAGAAAAAATGGCAGCATCTCCACTCCGTCGATTACGGCTAGGGGGCGGAGTACAGGGACTCGAAAGGACATCCAAGTTGCGCTCCGAGTGACATCCGATTTGCACCCCGACCGTCATTCGATTTTAGCCGTAGGTTGCACCTTGATTATTCCCTAAATGAAATGGAACTTTATGGCTGAAATCGAATTTCGCTTGATTTTCGCTTGACGGTGGTGTGCGCGCGGATGGACGCAGACGGACATTGGGAGGTCCTAAGGTACTCCGCACCGTTACAGGCGGGAGAGTAAGCCTTTTTACTCTCGGGAACTAACTCGCGGTCGTAGCCCAATGGGTAAGACGACTGACACTAACTCTACCGGTTAGTGTCCTGTCGGGTCTGTATGATTTTTGCGATAGTAAATGCTATGCGCATGGACCCGGACGGACATTGTGTGGTCCTAACGTATTCCGCACCTAAAAGTGACTTCAGCGTGCCTAGTGCATGCATTTCTAGCCGCATCGCCCACCTCTTCTTTGTTATAATTTGACGAAGCCAGGGCAACGCCGCCACCCACGCTTTCTCGAACAGCGTACTTATAAACGGAAATAACGGCCGCAGTGAAGAGGTGCCGTAGGAGCAGAACACCGGAAGTCACTTTGCCCGCTCGGCCATCACCCCGTCCTTTTCCTTTTCACCGTGCAACACCGCGGCAGGCGACCGCAGAAAAACGGTAACACCGTCTAAACAAGAATGGAGTGCGACGCCGTTTCCCTTCTCTGATGTTACAACTATTGAGAGTTAAGCGGCCCAGTGGCACCATTACGTTTATCCGACTTTACGTGGGCGTCCCAAAAAAGCGTTGATAAAGCTTTTTTGCACTGCTTTACTCACGAGCGCATGTACCCGTGCGTCCTGTATTCGCGATCCCTGTACTCATGAGTACATTACTCATGACTACATTACTTATGAGCACCAGTACTCATGCCGCTGAGTAATACACATGCATATGAGAAGTGCTGATAATCATGAGTAGTGCTAAAACTATACTTATGAGTATAAATCCCAATGAGTTTGACTACTACTTATACTCATGAGTACTGTACTTAAAAATACCGTACTCAAGTCCGTACTCATTCGTCATCGCACTCAATTTGTAAGTATGGTCGTGTACTCACTCACTCAGGTACTCACTCGTGACTTTGAGTACAAATGGGTACAAATGAGTGCACTTGCGAGTGATTACGCCGACCGTTGTGTTTCGCGGTGGCGCGGGATCCATGAGGACATTGACTCTACTGTTATATACCAATTCCTGTCAACCAGAACAGAAGTTTTCAAAGGTAATACTTTGTAACAAAATTACATATATTCAATGCTTTAAGGGCCATTGCAGAAAAAATTTAAAGTTTTATTGAAATTGTTTGGTTTGTTATCGTACTACCAGCACTGGTTCGGCCACAAACAATGCTTGATTCACTGAGAAATTAAACATTTAAACTCGTACTTTTGGTTCTCCCGCTGTATTCTGTATGTATTGATGCTTGGTATGTCGTATCCCGTAAAACTACTGAAGCGAATGTAACTTTGCGTACTAGGGCTGCAGCAAACTCTGAACGCCTTGTTTGCTGTTAATCCCACTAGACGGTGCCATCATACCTCTCGGGACAGCTGTCTACCCTCGCATTGTTTCATGTTTGGTTGTGTCTGGATAATGTTTGTTACTGTTGCTGGCACTCATTTTGTGAAAAATTGAGTATGCTCTGCAAACAGTCACAGAGGACGATGTTGTTTATGTCAGTTGGTCAGTGAAAGGTCCAGGCGCCGCACTGCTGCGTAGCGATAACCGGCCTAGCGCGCACAGTACGCACTGGCGCTTTTGCTTACGTGTGCGTTCTTAACTCTCATTCTTTGCCAACTCGTGCTTACAGCTACAAAAAGTATATCCATAAAGCTAAGCGCAAATAGCTCATTTTACAAGCTTTTAACACCAGTTTCAGAGTCGTTTGATCATGCTGGATGCAGCCAATCACACAGCTTCTCCTAATACGTCATCGGTGCTATTATCATAAATGAGCTACTTGGCCTGATGGCCATTCTATTTTTTTCGTCATTATATAGCTTATTTAAGTGAAGTTCGCGTAAACGTGCTGCCAGATTTAATTTATTGCAGCAACCTTTTGAGTAAACCAAACAAATTTTGTATGCTTAGCCTGTCGAGAACAGCTTAAACTAAATGCCTTAAGGGACTCAACATTCCTAACGTCCTCCTAGACCAATCGTATTGCGCCCACAAACAACACCTTCGGCTTCTTTACACTTACTTGCTAGGGTCCCGTATGCGATGCGGTAGTGCAGTGTTACAAAAAAAAGGCCCTGAAATGTTTTGCCCAGTGGCGTATCTGGGGACTCGAATTGCGTGGGACACTTCCGCTCTATCCATTTCCAGAGCCCTTACGTAGAATGCGACAAGTTCTGCCTATGCAATCATCACATGTAAATTGACGTTAAAAATGCGTTGAAATATTTGTCTAGTACCTCCACAGCCAGCACCGTGTCCTGCATTTCTATAAAAATGCAGTTATTTCTTAAGTTCCCCCGTAACCATTCTAATAGCGCAATGAAGATAACTAACTGGCTGCACACAAATCTTGAAAAGCAAAAAAAAATATTTATAAAAATTACGGTTTTGAGCAAAATGTCCAGATCCCTGATTTTCAGAATAATGCAGATTAAGCGAAAGTTTCGCCTGTAATTGTTACCATAGCGTAAACGGAGAAAGATTTGTCAACAAAATTTTGGAAAACTAAATGAATAACTAAAAATAGCAAATCATTACGAAAAACGGCGAACCATGTAAGCACTGCATTTTCACAACAATGCTTATTTCGCGAAAGCTCCACCTGTAATCGTTAAATAGCTAAAATGGAGATAATTGTAAATGGAGATATAGTAAATATCCAAAATATAACAAATACCGAATATTGCAAACAGCGTAACTCCCTGCATTTCCCCAATAATATGGATTTTTGCGGAAAGTCCACCTGTAATCGTTAGATTAGCGTTACAGTAGCGTTACAGTAGGCTAAATGGCGAAAAAAAAATTTGACACAATAAAGACATATCAAACAAAAAAATTACGGAAAATGGCGAACCGTACAGCGCCTTGTTTTCCCAAATATAGCAGGTTTCGCGGAAATTCCACCTGGTATTGTTATAATAGCGTAAATGAAGATGATGTGTCAAACGAAATTTTGAAAAGCTTGGAAAATAGGTAAAACACAAGTAAATTCAGGGAATGCGAATCGCGTAACGCCCTGCATTTTCACAATACTGCAGATTTGGCGAAGTTCTCAACGTAATTATTATAATAGCGTAAATGGAGATAATTGTCGAAGGAAAATTTGAAAAACTACAACGTGAGAACAATAAAAAGTTACCGAAAATGGCAAACTGTACAGCGTCATACATTTCCATAGTATGGCAGATTTTGCGGACGTTCGACTTGTGATCATTGTAGTAAGTTAAATGAAGATAAGTGGTTGAACCAAATTTCGAAACCCTTTTAAATAAGAAAACTATAAAAAATACAAGTATTGCGAACCGTGTAGTTTATTTATAGACGTACTGCTAGCCTGATTGCCAGGCTTTAAGCAAGAGTGGGGGAGAGTGGTACAAGAACATTTACCAAAATAACAGTGGGGAGAAAGACATGTCGCGTGACTATACAACGGACAAGACTATGCAATATCGATATCGACACACACAGTTGTATGCGCGGAAGAGCTAGTTAGAAGGCATGGTAATGACAAACTTATAGAAACAATGTAATAGTTAGGGTCACAACGTAGTTGCTGCAAAGTAAAAACAACAAAGAAACAGACCGAAAACGTTTTACCGCAATACAAACAGTAAAAAGAAAACAATTATGGCAGTTCGTTTAGGAATGGAGGTACCGAGTTGGCGTCAACCGTGTGAAATGGTAAAGCATTTCAATCAGCTGCTGTGCGCGGGAAAAAGAATTGTTTAAAAACATCAGTACGACATGAAAATTCCTTGACCTTTTTCGGGTGGTATGACCGAGTTCACCACGGTTGGATCGGTTCAATGTACTTACTTTTGGGTATGCCGAGTTTATCACAATATATGAGATAGAATAGTTTTAACCTATCCCGGTAACATCGCGCCTGCAATTCGTCCACCTTTGCTGACTGTAAGAAGCTTTATGGAGGTGTGTGCCAGTTATAAGAGTTAAAAATAAGCCCTAACACCTCTCCTCTGCACATTTTCTCTCTTATCAATATTAAATTGTGTGTAGGGATCCCAAAATGCTGCTGCATATTCTAACACACGCCTGATATATGTTGTGTATGCTAATAGCTTAATTTAGCGCGTGTATTTTCCGAGGGTTCTTCTAAGGTATCTAAGTTTTTCATTGCCTTATTCAGAATGTGTGTTATGTGGTCGTTCCAGCGGAAGTCAGAGGTAAACACTACGCCTAAGTGTTTGTATGTAGTTACTGCATTTATACATCGATTATTGACAGGGTATTGGAATATGAGCGGATGTTTGTTGCGAGTTACAGTCATTGCAACCGTTTTCTGGAAATTTGTTGTCATTTGCCACGTTAAGCACCATTCCTGTACTTTGTTTATTGGGAAGTTTAAAGTCATTTGGGTGCTGGAAGTTTTGATTTTATGGCATAATATACAATCGTCCGCACATAGCTTTACTTGTATAGAAATGTTGCAGGCTATATTATATACACAAATATTAAAAAGAGAAGCGGTCCTTAAACTGAACCCTGAGGAATTCCAGACTCCACATCGGTGGTTTTGGAACTTGCTTCGTCAATGCAAACCACTTGGCTCCTACATAACAGATACGATTTTGATCCAAGCGATCAATAAATCAATTTTCAAGATTGATTTTAACTCAAGAATGCAACTGAATGACCTTCAACTAGA
The DNA here is from genome assembly GCF_048455015.1 of Haemaphysalis longicornis. NCBI lineage: Eukaryota > Metazoa > Arthropoda > Arachnida > Ixodida > Ixodidae > Haemaphysalis > Haemaphysalis longicornis. The sequence goes on from NW_027526295.1 coordinate 89,273,166, forward strand.
CAATAATACGTATTTTGCAAAAGTTTCCCTTTAATTTTTTTATTACCCTAAATGGAGATATTTGGCGACACAGGAGTTCGAAAATTGATAGGAAAAATATCAGCAATTTTGGAAAATGACGAATTGTGAAATGACTGCAGTTCCACAATACGGCAGATTTCGCAGACGTTTCCCCGCTATCCGCTGTAATAGCATAAATGGAGATAATTGTCGGGCAGGCAATGGAAGAGAAAAAAAATGGCTTTAAAATTCCACGCTCAAGACAAACGGCATAAGAATGCTACGCAGTAGTAGACAATTCTCTGAACTTCGGCAGAATTTTGTACGCGTCTAAAATGATTCCGATGGCCAGCCATCGTTTTAAGTCCATCATTACGACGCCCCAAAATTGAAACTGGTTTTAAACCGGCCATCTATTTCCCTCCCTTTCTCTCTCACCGCGAAAGAAGAATATTGTGAACTTAAGGATCCCAATATCGGCATACACAAAACGCACATCAGTGATTTTATTCCACCATGGCATCTTTGCCCGCTGTCGTTTACTCGAATGGAAAAAAACAGGGTACCAAGAAGTGCAATACCGCAGTACGTCTTCTGTCGGCTGGAGTAACTCATCTGTAAAGAATCATGCAGCGACGAGTCGGAAACTGCTACCTCCGTGTCTTGAGCTTCGCCCGGACCGAATTTTAATGTCTGCAAAAAGATGAAATTCAATTACATTAGTTTGACGCCATCAGTGTAAAGAATCTTGCTTTTAAATAACATTTTTTCAGCGTCACATTCAAAAGCCCACCGTATATTCGGATTCGCTCAGTGCAGTATGAGCACTGTCTTTTGAAAGCTTTGTAGAACCTATGTAAGTGATCTTGTTCTAGGGACTAGTATGACCGCCTATTCGTGAAACTTAGAAATTACTATATACAGTGGTACCCGGTAATGCGTTTTTCACCGCACGGGTAAAAGATAACGTAACATCTGGGAAAACGTAAGAGTGAGGAAAGTGACGAAAATGGGCATCGTATAACTGGCGTCGTTAAATCACCACCTATCTAGAAATCTATTGTTGCCAACTTGGTTTCTGCCCACTCTGCCAAATGTAGCGGTACGTTTTACCCTTTTATGTGCTCGTATAGCGTTGCCAAGCGCTTACACGGGCGTCAAGTCATGTTAGTCGTCGTAAAATTACTGTACTTCTCTCTCGCTGTCACCCTACTCGTAAAGGTCGACAACAATATTGGGCGTCGTGAAATCCTCGTACCACTCGCTCGCCGTTCGGACCATCTGTATGGGTGGTGTAGAAAATGCAGTGGGTAGAAGGGCGGTGTAGAAGAACTAGCGCAAGTGTCGTTATCGGTGGTGTAGAAAGCACCGGGAGTAGCAAGGACGGAGCAGCAGACGACGTGCCTAGACCGATCTCAAGCTACCGCGGCGCCACCGCATAGTCGGCGGCAGCACCGGCCCGTGCCATGTTACTGGAAGGCCGTGCTCTTTGCCAACTGACGTCATCTAAAAACAATGAAAGAAATAATACTCAGACGAGTACCCTAGCATCCCAATTCATTGCAAAATGTGTGAAGAAAGAAAGGTAATTTTTCTTGAGCCCAAAAACAGTGCTGCAGTGTTAATTACTGCTGTGTGGCTAAATCAGGCTAATTGACACAGACAATTTTTTACGGCGCTTTGACTGTGGCTGCTTCGCTACGCTGGCAACGCAGCGCAGTCTCTCCGGCAATTGTTTTAGTTTAGGTAAGTTTGAAAACACCACCGTGGGAGGCGGCCCCAACCCGTATCCCAGCCGTGTTGACATTGGCGGAGCGAGTGCTGCGGCAAAATCCTCCCCGCTTAGCTTTAGCGAGCGCCACAGTCAGCCTTTGCCCACTGCGCATTTTTTCGTTGTGAAGTGCAGTAAAATTCATCGCAGCTGAGACGCAGTGCACAAATCACAAAGACTTCCTTGCTTTGTGGACCCAAGCACAGCTACCGTCGTCTGCGCTCGCGTTCACGAGCCGCCCGTACTGCCCGTACCGTGAAGCCGTTATCAAACCGGAACAACACAGGAGAATGGGGAAGAGTGCTGAGCTCAGTAGGCTCATCGACATGGCGGGTGTGGCTTCACAAACGTGACGTCATGGCCTGTCCTAAGCTTTTCTTTACTGCATGCTAAAAACACTGGACGGCACCATTGCCACAGTGCGACGGCGCAACATCACGCACTTGCGGTGTTCCGAAGTGAAACTTCTGTTCTAAGCTCAGTAATGATCGTTATAGCACTTTCTTCTGATGGCCATCTAGTACGGGCTCTCAATTTCGATTGCGGCTTCTTGTAGCCAGTTCAGTAACAAAATTTGGACAAGACTCAGCAAAAGGCCAAAATGGCGGTGCCCAAGCCGCTTCGGAGTGTCGCGTTGCGGCGCATTATACGAGAACGGGCCCAAAGTCGCGACGTTATAGCACACAACGTAACAGCCAGTAAAACGCAACAGTGAGGAACGTAACAGCGGGATTCTACTGTACTGCGTTCCAGGCAACTCTGGGATTGCCGGAATGGAGGTCGCATATTCAATGTAGGTTGCCGAAGAACCTATGAATGCAGCGGACGTCAAAACACTGTCCTACAGCAACCTCATGTCACAGATCAGACAAGAGCATTCTAAAACATGACAAGCCAACTGATGTGAAGCGACAGACGAGAAACTACACTTATTGAAATCACAGTCTGTCATTACAGAAATTAAACAAAACATGCACTGACGCTGACCTATCATTGTCGCGAACAGGTAGTACTCATCCAGGGCAACCACACCTGCTTAATTGCATCTTCAAGGCCCGAGTACAGCGAGGTAGGGTAGAAAACATATCAGTATTCAAAATGTAATTAACTCTGAGACATATACGTCCCGGAATACTGAACAGAATACATTCCACACCCCCTTCATACTTTTTAGGTGACCATCCCAAGTTTTCAAATAAGAGTGTTTTAACGGTTTTTCAACGGTTAATTTTTTTATCCTGCATAAAGACAACATGGCAATCTACACAAGCCATCTTTATTGCGTTTCAGCTATTACACTTTTATTCTGGCTTACGCCTTCACGTCACTATGCACGTCACTGTCGTTAAGTACATTTTTGGCGCTCTTTGCCCCTAGCAAGCCTTGCGCCATAAAGTTGCACTAATCATTATCAACAGCTGTAAATGATGATTTTTCAAACTTCAGATGCCTCAAAACTAAGCCATCATCATCGTCACCACCAGCCTGTCTACGCTTACTGCAGGACAAAGGCATCTCCCATTATTTTCCAAATACCACGGTCATGTGCTAACTGCGACCAAGTTAGCCCAGCAAACGTTTTGATCTCATCTGCCCATTTAACTTTCTGCCGCCCCCTGCCGATCTGGCCTTTTCTAGGGAGCCACTCAGTTACCGTTATTGACCAACGGTTATGCTGCCTTCGCATTACATTCCCTTCCCACTTCCATTTGTTCTTAATTTATGCTAATGTGACCTCAACACGCGTTTGTTCTCTTGTCCACTCCGCGCTCTTCTTTACCCTTAATGTTAAGCCTATCATCTCCCGTTCCATTGCTCGATGCGTCGTCCTGAATTTAAGTTGAACCCACCTAGTGAGCCTCCCAGTTTCTGCCACGTAGGTGAGTACCGCTAAGGTGCAGCTGTCAAAAACTTTCTTTTTCAGGGATAATGTTAGGCTGCTATTCATTATCTGACAATGCCTGCCGAATGCACTCCACCCCATTCTTGTCCTTCTAATTATCGATGCCTCATGGTTTGGATCCGGGATCAACGCTTGGCATAAGTAGATATATTCCCTTACCAGTTCCAGTGCCTCACCACCTATCTCACACCGCTGTGCGCGCCCGAGATTATTGAAGAATACCTTAGTTTTTTTGCACAATAATTTTCAGGTCCACGGCTTAACTCTGTTTGACCAGTGCGGTAAGCATTCTTTGCAATTCGACCCCCGAGTTACTTAGCAAGACAACGTTGGCAGCAAATCTGAGGTTACTGGGGCATTATGTATTATCCTTACGCCCATCTGTTCTATATAAATGTTCTGAATACCTCTTGTGAACATGCCGTAAATAACATTCGAGAGATTGTGTCTTCTTGTCTGGCGCCCTTCCTTATAGGTATTTTACTTCTGGTCTTATGGAGGGAAATCGTAGATGTATGCCCATTGTAGATATCATCTAGAACTCTTACAATAATGCTTGTGGACACCCTGGTCCCGCAATGCCTGAATGACTGCTGAGGTTTCAACCGAGTCAAATACTTTCTCATAATCTATGAAAGCTATGAGTAGGGGTTGAATATATTCCGCGCACTTCTGTATGACCTGATTGATCGTGTGAATTAGGTCCATTGCGGAATAGCGTTTACTAAGCCCTGCTTGTTCTTTAGGTTGACGGAACTGTAATGTGGCACAAATTCTGTTAGCGATTACCTTGGTATATACTTTGTAGACGACAGACAGTAAGCTGAGCGGCCTGTTTTTTCAAGTACTTCAGGTTACGTTTCTTGAGGATTAGGATGATGTTCGCATTATTCCGAGAATCCGGTGCAGTCGCTCACATTAGGCAATGCGTGTACAGGTTCGCCAGTTTTACTTTAACAATTTTCCCGCCATCATTCAAGAGGTGTGCTGTTATCTGAACTTCACCGGGTGCTCTGTCCCCTTGCGTTTCTTTCAACATCTTCCTTACTTCTTCTGTCCTTGGTGGTGCATACGTATATATCCTCTCAACTACGTTATCATAGGGTGTTATCGTGGATGTACTGGTTACTGTATAGATCTCTATAGAACTGCCTGGCTACTATGACTATTTTTCCCTATTTGTAATGACATTGCCTTGCTTGTTCTTCAGTGCATACATCGGATTTTCGCTCATGCCTAGACGCCTCTTTACAGCTTTCAGGATACTCCGTTCTTTACAGCATGCTCGATCCTCTCCATAATGTACTTCCGTATGTCAGCTGCCTTACGCATATTGATTAGCTTTGAAAGCTCCGCTAGTTCTGTTCTGTCAGCTGCGGTGGAGATTGTCATAGTTGGCCTTTTCCTAAATAAATATTTTGTCTCCTGGGACGCTTTACCAGTATCCTGTGTAGCCATCGTGCCCCCGACGTCAGGGCAAAGTCCCTGATAACCCGCGTAAGATTGTCGCTGGCTCCCTGCGTCGTAAACTCTCCTTCCTCGGCAAAAGCTGAATCTCCATTCTGCACTGCGATCCTGAATTATTCAACTTTACGTCATACGGTTAGCTTATTGATTGGCTTCCTTCGTACTAGCCTAATTGTTACGGTCCCTCCTGAAATCTAGCCTAATTGGAGATCTTGCGGCATGGTGGCTACTACACCTTACCCTTCCGAGCACTTCCACATTCCGCACAGTGCCAGGGTTATCGTGTAATCTCAAGTATATTTCATTTTTATTCTCCCCAATAGGGCTCCTCCACCTCCATTTGTGGCTTTCCCATTTGCAGAAGAAGGTATTGTTCGTACTGCAAAATCGAGTAGTAGGTCTCCCCTATCCTTTCTGCAGCCCATGCCATAGTTCCCAACTGTCTTGTCTCCAGCCTGCTTCTTGCCAACTTTACCATTGAAATCTACCAAAACTACGGTATACTGTATTTTTCCTTTAGCCAATGCGGATTCCACAAGTTCACAGAAGCGTTCAACTAGATGGTCGTCTTGGCTGCTTGTAGGCGCTTAGCCATGTACAACCTTGCATTTTTTACCTCTCATTAGGCCTAACTACAAGTCAGGCTACCCTTTCGTTAATGCTATTGTAATCGTTTATGTTACCCGCCATGGTTTTATTGACTATAAATCCCACTTCAAGTTCTCTTCTGTCCACTAGACCTCGGTAACATCAGACGTGCCCATTTTTCAGCACCGTAAATGCTTCACCTTACCTCCTAACCTCACTAAGCCCTATGACATAACATTTATAGTCCTTTAATTAAATCTCATTTAATGCCTTCTAATAAAGTTCTCGTGTTAAATGCTGCCAGGTACAGGTTCCGACTGTGGCCTGTGTGGCTCCAGGGATTCTTAGCACCCTGAGATGCGTCACAGGTCTGACCACCGCAGCGGTCAGTTGCTTCACAGCCCCTAGAGACTGAGGGCCGAGAGTATCAATTGCCGTATTCATGGGAAGCTGTGGCCATTACTACACCGGGGTGGCCAATCCTGCTCTGGTGGGGGAGTTCATTATCGGCAATGGTAGCCCGTATCAGGCCGTACCCCCAGCCTCATTCTGCAATTTCATCCACACGCGGATATTTATTTTTAGTTTTTTTAACCCGCTGGGAATTGTGCGGCACTGGGATTCGAACCACGGTTCTTCTGCATGTGAGGCAGAGGCTCTACCTCTACGCCTGTGCTGCAGCGAAAACCATATGAGCTACTGAAGACATTACGGTACAACGTATGGCTCACAACCAAGGTTTATTGATTTGTGTACCGCCTTCCTTTTCAGTCAAATGCATATAAAAGCTGCTACCTCTTGCGGCTACACTTTACCTTTTAGATTTAGATGCAGTATTTGTTAGACCAATTTTTTTTGCATCTACTACTAAATATGTTTCTCGTGGGCCATAAAATAGTAACTTGAAAATTACTGGTACAGTGAAGAAAACGTTCATAACCGGTCCTTATCAGGCCAACCTCCCTTGTAGCGAAAGTAACTTCCATCATGCGAAAAAACGGGTGACCACCTGCTGAATAAGCCTTCATTAATTTTTTTTGGTGGAATATAGAATTGTACGCTCCCATTGATAGCCTACGGCTTCTCTTTTGTCTAACAATAATTTTTTACAAGAAACGCCATCACAGGGCAAAATTTACCACTAAATACACTGTCACGTGAACGGATGGTGGCGTGGTCTTTACCAGCTCTGAGCAATGGACACAGGGAAGCCGTTGACGTGTTTAACAACATACATTAATACACGCAAAAAAACCTCAGGCAAAGCACTCAATATTTAAACTACACACAAACGATAAACACTCAAACCTCTACAATCCCAAAATACAACCCATATACAAACCCCTAACTCAACAGCTCAATATACAATTCAAATCAAGCCCCAAAATACTCTACAATAAAGTTCTACACCTTCAGTCCAAATTCACTCATTACGTCAAGTCCTACTTCATCTCTTTCTCACAACTCCCCAGTTGTATCCTACGAACATGTCCCTAATGCACTGGCCTAGCCCGCTGTCGTCGGCGCTGACGTGTCGCACCCGTTGCGTGGCCGCGACCCGGTGGTAGCCGTCCTCGTCTCGCTTCGGTGCCGGCGTTCGATGCGCGCGGTCACTCCTTGGACGGCGTGGGCTCCACGCGTCCTGACGTTTCCTCTGCGGCTACTTCCTGGTATCCTCTCCCGCTAGATGTCCTTGATGCCGGCGTTCGATTCGCGCGGTCATCTCTTCGACGGCGCGCTTCCTCGGTGGCTACCCCCTGGTAGCCGCTGCCGCTGGAGGTCTCAGGTAGGCTTGGCATGAACGTAGCCTTTCAGGGCCGTCGAGACGAACGTCGACAGAGCGTGTACGTTGGCCGCTGCTGCCCGACCGATGCCGCTGGGGCCACGAAGACACAGGTTCGTGGTGCACCTAGGATGACGGTGCCGATGCCAAGTCGGCCCGCTTCCGCCCAGGCTCGAATGGCGTGGTCGATGGCCTGGCCGCGTCCCCCTGGCTCGTTCCGTGAAGCTCACGTGCTCCGGCCGCCTCCTGGTTTATTCGGTTTCTTGCCTCTTCCCTTCTCTTTGTGCGCCCCGCTTTTATACCCTCTGGGCTCTCTCGGGGCGCTCTCCCATTGGCTTCTTGCTTCCTCCCTGTCCTTATATGGCCATCTCGCCACTAGTCCCATGCGTGGCCTTCCCTGATTGGCCGACCAGTGTGCTGCCACCTTTGACCATGATTCCTCCGGTTTTAGGCGCTGGCGTTCACTGATTGGCGCGCTCATGGCGCGCCGTTCAAATGGCCGTTCCTTCGTTCTTTTTCCTCGTTTTTTCGGGGGTTTTGACACGTCCCCCTCTCAGGGGGTGCCCTGACAAATGACAATTACCCCCCGCTTTAAGAATTTTTTCTCAAAAAACTGCTTCATGTTGTCCACCGAGGTCCTCTTGTTCCACAATTCTTGCCCACTTCTCATGAGTCCACTGTTCACAACCACTCATCACTTCCCACTTCACCTCGCCTTCACTTTTTCCACACCTGTCTTTATTTCCCTCATGTCTACACAACACGCACAGCTGGTTCACACCACGTTTCCGTTCTATCACCAATACATCACTTTCTCAAACACCAATCTACTCAAATACTCCGCTCTAACACATCATAAAAATCAAACATCAAGTATCTCTTATTCAACAACGCTCCTCCCCAATACACACAAATGAACGTTTTTCCTCCTCCTGCTCCTCAATCCGCACTTTGCATCCACTACTTCTACATCGACAGTTCATACACTTACACCAACCTACTCTTGCAAAAAAGAAACCAGCGGCAAGCACACGCAGGACAAGAGAAGGAGGGACACAAACACAACGCTGTGTCCCTCCTTCTCTTGTCCTGCGTGTGCTTGCCGCTGGTTTCTTTTTTGCAACAGTATGAACCAACAAGCCCAGCATTTCACTCTCTTGAACCAACCTACTCATACAGTCTGCCCTAGCATCACAAAAAATCAAACACTTCAATAAATCTCAAGCTAGCAAACACTCCTTATCTATATACACTTCTAAACGACCTCATTTTCATGTACACGTCACACCCCTACAACGCATTTTCATCCGCTTGATACTACAACAGTTGTGCTTTACTTTAATACACAACCTGTTTCTCAAATACATACTTCTTCCCTCAATCATTCATATCTCTATTACATACCTCTACACCAAGCTTGCCTTTTCACTATACTACAACATGTATGCTCTACCCCAACACACCACTTATTCGTCACCGTTATGGGTCCTATTCTGTCCAAGTCGACTCCATGATTCCCCGCACGGGGCACCTTGAGTAATCTTGGTTACGGTGAGTGGCGACACCGCGTACCCCGAGCCCCCCATACTTAAGCTGTTACCTACCGTGGCGAGAAGTTGAAAGGTGAAGGGTTAGAAGCCGTGAACGCTGGCCGTCGGAGCCCTGGTCAAGCTCCGGCCGATGGGCTCCCTGTCTGTCTATCAGACTGGGAGCTCCGGGACGTCTTTGACCATCAGGGTAACGTCAAAGAAGAAAGTACCCCAGTTCCCTGCTTTATACTATGTCGCATGGTATTTTCGAAATTCTCTCTTCCAAATGATCGGGCCCAAAAAAGGGCCCGCACCGATGTAATTTTAAAACCTCTGCCCAACATGAAATTTAACACCCCGGGCAACTTTCCTCGCTTCTTAGTGATACAATCTAAGAACAAGGAATCTCCAGTTACCTGCAAGTCGGTCTTCTTAATTGCCAAGTTCATTGAGAGTGTAGTTGGCGCGAACTACAAGGCAAAGAAGCTGACATCAGGGGACGTGCTTGTAGGACTATCTACTAAAAAACAATCTGATAGTCTCTTGAACCAGACCGACCTACTCGGCCTTGAAGTAGCTGTAAAGCCACACCGGAGCCTTAACAGCTCGCAGGGCGTCATATCCGAGATGGACCTGCTCAATGAAAGTGAGTCTGACCTCCTCGAGGGCATGCGTGACCAGGGCGTTACTGCGGTAAGAAGAATAATGATCAGACGCGATGGCAAAGAAGTAAAAACGAAACATGTGATCCTAACTTTTGACCGAAGTGTCCTACCGGAGTCTGTCACTGCAGGCTTCCTTCATTGCAACGTACGACCTTACATACCCAACCCACGCCGCTGCTTCAAGTGCCAGCGGTATGGGCACAGTACTACCACCTGCCGCGGAAAACTGACATGCGCCAAGTGCGCAGGACATCATGACCCTTCAGAGAACTGTGCTTCTAACGTATTGAAATGGGCCAACTGTGAACATCCCTACGCTGCATACTCTCGGTCATGTGCTAAATTCAAAGCCGAGAAAGAAATCATAAAAATGAAGGTCACACAGAACATCACCTATCAAGAAGCACGACAGAAACACTCAATGTTTTCGCAAAGGTATGCCGATGCAGCTCGCCGGGGGGCGGAGCGGCGTCTAGTCACGGCGGCCACCCAGTACTGCGAAGCAGACTTGGTGCCGTCCCAGCCCCGCCAGGTGCTGCCCAAGGCAGCCCAACCATCCGACACGACACCTGTGGCGCCCGCAAGTGTTGTGTTAGCTGCGAGTGTGAGGACTGACGGCTCTGCCGTCAATCCTCCTCTTCCGGCTGCCAGACTGCAGGCGGCCATGGACGTAGATGTGGTCGGTCCCACGACCACTTCTGTGTCCAACAAACAGTCGGGGACGGCAGGGGCTCCTGCCTCCACTTCGAACATATCCCGAGGTGGAGCCCGCAAGGACTCCATCTCGTCACTGTCACACCACTCAGATGATGACATGGAGGTAACACCGTCTCTGCCAGTGCCAAAGGCGGAAAGAGAACAGCGCACCATGGCGGGGCGAGGCAAAAAGCCACCAGCCACCCGTGTCACAGGCCCAAGTCAGAACTCATAGATAGTATACATCCAGCCCGAGTCCTCATCTACACCAGGCAAAATCTCCTCCCTAAACATTTATGGTAGCACAAATAATTACACAGTGGAACTGCCGGGGCCTTATTAAAAACCTAGATGATATATATGAAATCCTACACAAAACACAATCAGCCATCTTATGTTTACAGGAGACACACTTGAAACCCAAGCACACCAATTTCCTGAACCAATACTCAGTATTTCGGAGAGACAGGGATAGCTGCACGCATTGCTCTGGTGGCGTAGCCATAGTTACGCAAAATCTATCCCTTGCCAATCTCTTCAATTGCGTACCGCCCTAGAAGCGGTTGCAATCCGGGCAATTATTTTCAACAGATTAACAACAATTTGCTCACTATACATTCCCCCTGAATATCGTTTATCTAGCTCTGAATTTGAGTCTCTCATAGATCAGCTGCCGGAACCGTTCCTACTCGTAGGTGACTTGAATGCACACAGCCCACTATGGGGATCTGAACGCACAGATTCCCGGGGCCGCTTGATAGAAAAATTCATCTTCTCATCCGGAGCTTGTCTCTTTAACAAAAAAGAGCCGACATACTACAACACTACACACAATACATACTCACACATAGACTTGGCGATCGGCTCTTCTGTCCTCTTTCCGGTTGTTGAATGGGAAGTGGACGACAACCCCTATGGAAGCGACCACTTCCCTGTCATCTTGAAAGGCATTGGTAAAGCCCGTAACAGTTCCATCTGCCATAAAAATTTTAAGGAATCTGGTGCTGATTGGTTAAAACTTAAACAATTATCTCAGCTTTCATACACGTCCTTAAGCTATTTGGGCATTGACGAAGATTGTGAACTGGTGACTGCACACATTCTTCATGCTGCCGAGGGTTCAATTCCGCAAACATCTGGTGCCACACCTAACACTAGGAGGCCGTGGTGGAATGAAGAGTGTAGGCTTGCACGGCAGGCTCAAAATAAGGCGTGGGGTGTCCTTCGCAGGTACCCCACTACGCAAAACTTGATTTCCTTCAAACGTGCAAAAGCACAAGGAAAACGCATTCGCCAGCAGGCAAAAAGAGATAGCTGGCGCTCTTTCGTAACTTCTATCAACTCGTACACAGATGCAGGCAAAGTATGGAACAGAATTAAAAAGTTTAATGGACGGAAAACACACACCCTACCTTTGGTCAACAGTACAGGCGATACCCTAGAGGCGCAGGCAAACACACTTGCGAAATACTTTTCATATGTATCGAGTTCTGCTCATTACACGAATGCTTTCTTACGACACAAAACATCTATGGAGAAGAAACCGATTCGTGATAACAAAAGATCTGACGAACCATACAACACCGAATTTTCCATAACAGAGCTTTTGGTCACCTTGGGAACATGTAAGGCTTCAGCACCTGGGGCAGATAGTATATCATACACAATGATACAACATCTGCACCCAGAAACTCTCCGAACACTCTTGCACTTGTTCAACAAAATATGGGCGGCGGGATACTTTCCGAGAGCTTGGAGAGAAGCAGTTGTAGTTGCCGTAATAAAACAGGGGAAAGATGCCTCACTACCTGCCAGTTACCGACCAATAGCTCTGACAAGTTGCTTAGGAAAGGTTTTTGAAAAAATGGTAAATAAGAGGCTAATCTATTTTCTTGAATATAACGGCATCCTGGACAGTTGTCAGGCTGGTTTCCGATCAGGTCGAAGCACAACTGACCAGCTAGTTGCCTTTGAGTCGTATGTCAAGGATGCTTTTATCCACAAAGAGCACTGTCTTTCTGTTTTCTTTGACTTAGAAAAAGCATACGACACAACTTGGCGTTACGGCATACTGCTTGATCTCAAGGCATTCGGTGTGTCTGGACATATGCTAAACACTATTGAAAGTTATTTGTCGGAGCGGACATTTAGGGTAAGAGTAGGGACAGTGGTATCAAGAACATACATACAAGAAAATGGGGTTCCCCAGGGTGGAGTATTAAGCTGTACTCTGTTTATAATTAAAATGAATTCACTTGGGAAATCGTTGCCACCCTCAATCTCCTACTCAATGTATGTTGACGACATCCAAATAAGCTTTAGGTCATGCAAACAGCCCATATGTGAAAGGCAGATACAGTTAGGTGTGAACAGGCTCGCAAAATGGACGGAAGAAAATGGTTTTAAATTGAATCCTCACAAAAGTACATGTGTTTTATTCACAAGACAGCGTGGAATTCGTCGAGAACCCGATGTCACACTGAACGGAGAACGGATTGCTGTCAAGAAAGAACACAAGTTTTTAGGTGTTGTACTTGACGGAAAACTAACGTACGTACAGCACTTAAAGAAACTCAAACAAAAATGCCTAAACACCATTAACATTTTAAAAGTGTTGTCACATCAGTCTTATGGTGCTGATAAAGACTGGCTTCTACGTCTCTTTGTGAGTTTAGTTAGGTCACGTATAGACTATGGAAGTGTAACATACGGGTCCGCGTCTAAAACTGCCTCAAAAATGTTAGACCCAGTACTACATTTGGGCTTTCGCCTTGCCACTGGAGCCTTCAGGACAAGTCCAATCCAGAGTCTTTATGTAGAATGCGACCACTGGTGCCTAGAGCACCAGCGTGCTTATACAGCACTCCTCTATGCTATTAGGACAATGTCTATGACGAATCACCCATGCAATTCTATTGTAAATGACATCTCATCCGCCCATTTGTATTTAGCGCGCCCGTCGATCCCTGCCCCTGTAGCCTTGCGTGTCAAAGGCCTTGCAGAGGAGATAGGGGTGTCTTTAGATGATGGCATAAAAACCTGTATCGCCGATATAGTCCCACCTTGGGACATGTCAACTATTCATTGTGACACATCCTTTAAACAAACTGACAAGCGCCGTGCACCTCGCGAATTGATTTTACAGCATTTCTTAAGTTTACATCACAAATATCCATACGCCTCTTTTTACACAGATGCTTCCAAGTCTTCTTCTTCTGTGTCCTGTGCTGCACATGGCCCGGACTTTGCCAGCACAAGGACATTGAACAGAAATTGTAGCATCTTTACAGCAGAAGCCTATGGTATTCTAATCACAGTGGAACACATTACACAGAACAAAATACAACAATCAGTCATCTACACAGACTCCCTAAGCGTAGTAACTGCATTGTATTCCTTTAAGCCCACAAAAAACGTTATTCTAAACCGCCTCTTTAAAGCTCTTATAACTGCCTATAAGTCAAAGCTAAAAATACTTGTTTGCTGGATCCCTGGACACAGTGGCATTCTGGGCAATGAAATTGCTGACCAGAACGCCACTTTGGCGGCCCTACGTAGTGGTGTTGATGTAGCGCAGGTCCCTCACCTCGATCTGAAACCAGTAATCCGGAGGGCAATCCGTAAATGCTGGCAGCACATGTGGGACACACACACAGACAACAAACTCCACTCAGTAAAAACAAACCTAGGAAGATACACAACAGAAAAACAAAACAGATTCATTGAAGTATCCATCTGCAGACTGCGAATAGGCCACACTTACGCTACACACGCATATGTTTTGAATGAAACACTCCCACCTGTTTGTAACAAGTGTGGGGAACGGCTCACCGTCCTCCATGTGTTAATTGAGGGCACATTCTGGAATGAAGCCAGAAAACGGCATTTCCAAAAAATATATATCTACAACATTCCACTACATCCTTCACTGTTTTAGGAGATGAACCTATGTTTACAAACAAAAGTGTTTTAAGTTATCTTGCAGACATCAAGTTTTTAAAACTCATCTCCTACAGTGCGTGACCTCAGAGCCTACGAGCAGTGAGTGAGGCCCTCATGCTCCCTTTGTCCGCACGGGAGGCCCACTCTCGTCGCATGCTCTTTGGCTCGAGGTGCACCACGTTGCACCCATAATCCATTTCAGCCACCATTATGAACATCTTCATGCTTTAGTGGACGGGCCCTCTACACCCATATATACAGTATTTTAAGATATATCATACTCATTTCATACATATTTTAAGCACAAACATGACTATTGAAAAACCACATAACATAGTTCTGGCGCTCTTTGGTCTTAGAAACCCTTGCGCCAATAAACCACTAACATACATACATACATCGACTCCATGATTTCCATCAGGTTTGTTGACCTATGGCTTTATCTTCACCTTCTTCCGCCTCTTCCATTCAGCACCCTTAACTACTCTGTTGGCTAGGCTTTGAGAGCCCACTTTGCTAATATTACTCGCGCGCCTCGGGCACGTAGCCTCGCTGACTGTTTGCTTTAGGACCCTACGCCATGCAAGATCACCTCCTACTATGCAACAGAGTGCATTTCTTTGACTCCTAGATCGCAGGCCTCTTAGCGCCTGACCTCTTCTCTGCCCCGAGTTACCTGGCCTTCCGTGCTCACTGTGGGCGTTTTTCTTACGCTGTCTCATCTTTGCGCGTCGTCTGTTCATTCGCCCTTCTCCGCGCCTTGTCTGGGCAATTTTAGAGTCAGATCGCCTTTCAATTTGGTATTCCTGTTGTATTGTGCATTCGGCCTACTTCTGGACGACTCTGATTTTCTGCACAGCTTTCTCATTTGAATTTTTTCAGCCTCAGTCTCAACCAATATTTGTTCGGGAACCTTGAAATCAACTGAGTTATCAGAGCTATAAAGCGGCAGAAAGATATCCTCGACTCGCGTCTTCTCGGTGTGCTCATTGCCAAGCGCCTGGACTGCGGTCGAACCACTCCCGTCCAGTTCGCTGTCTCGTGCTTCGAACGCGACTTTCTCCTCAGCAAGTTGTCCGAACAAACAAACGTTTTCTTTGTGTTTATTTTTACTCTCGGCCTCACCGTGATCCGCGACCTACGTTCTATCAAACGCACGTGTTCCTTCTCTGCCGCCGATCTGCGTGCTTTCTTCCTCACGTGCCTCGTAGAGGTCAGCGACGCGGAAACCTTCTGTCTCAGGTGCAGCGCGTTCACGGTTCTTTTTGCGTTCTTTTTCTTCGAGGCACTGCGTTAATTCTGCATGTTCCCTTTCCAGCTCTCCTATTTGAATCTGCAACTCTCTTTCCTCGGCCTCAAGCCTTTCCCTTGCTTTGCGAGATTCTTCAATCTTTGCATCCAATCTCTGATTGACTTCGCGGCTCTCTTCATTGTACTATTCGACAAACTGTTCTTTGCTCAAACCTCGCGTCTGAACCAACGTCAACAACCTTTCCCAATCCATTCTACCAGCTGGTACGATACGTGACAGGGCCCGATGGAAATATCCTGCGTGAGGATAAATCAATCCTTGCAGGCTCGCCAATTATTTGTCACGTGAACGGATGGTGGGGTGGTCTTTACCAGCTCTGACCAAAGGACACAGGGCAGCCGTTGACGTGTTTAAAAACATACATTTATTACACACACAAAAAAACCCTCAGGCAAAGCACTCAATATTTAAACTACACACAAACGATAAACACTCAAACCTCTACAATCCCAAAATACAACTTAAATACAAACCCCTGACTCAACAGCTCAATATACCATTCAAATCAAGCCCCAAAAGACTCTACAATAAAGTTATACACCTTCAGTCAAAATTCACTCATTACATCAAGTCCTACTTGATCTCTTTCTCACTACAACTCCCCAGTTGTATCCTACGAATATGTCCCTAATGGAATGGCCTACCCCGCTGTCGTCGGCGCTGACGTGTCGCACCCGTTGCGTGGCCGCGACCCGGTGGTAGCCATCCTCGTCTCGCTTCGGTGCCGGCGTTCGATGCGCGCGGTCACTCCTTGGACGGCGTGGGCTTCGCGCGTCCTGACATTTCCTCTGCGGCTACTTCCTGGTATCCTCTCCCGCTAGATGTCCTTGATGCCGGCGTTCGATGAGCGCGGTCATCCCTTCGGCGGCGTGCTTCCTCGGTGGCTACCCCCTGGTAGCCGCTGCCGCTGGAGGTCTCAAGTAGGCTTGGCACGAACGTAGCGTTTCGGGGCCGTCGAGAAGAACGTCGACGGAGCGTCGACGTTGGCCGCTGCTGCCCGACCGATGCCGCTGGGGCCACGAAGACCTCAGCACCTAGGATGACGGTGCCGATGCCAAGTCGGCCCGCTCCCGCCCAGGCTCGGATGGCGTGGTCGATGGCCTGGCCGCGTCCCCCTGGCTCATTCCGTGAAGCTAACGTGCTCCGGCCGCCTCCTGTTTTTTTCGGTTTCTTGCCTCTTCCCTTCTCTTTGTGCGCCCAGCTTTTATACCCTCTGGGCTCTCTCGTGGCGCACTCCCATTGGCTTCTTGCTTCCTCCCTGTCCTTATATGGCCATCTCGCCTCTAGTCTCATGCGTGGCCTTCCCTGATTGGCCGACCAGTGTGCTGCCACCTTTGGCCATGATTCCTCTGGTTTTAGGCGCTGGCCTTCTCTGAGTGGCGCGCACATGGCGCGCCGTTCAAATGGCCGTTCCTTTGTTCTTTTTCCTCGTTTTTTCGGGGGTTTTCACGCGTCCCCGTCTCAGGTGGTGCCCTGACACATGACATACAGGGAGACGCGTAGATCAAAGTGTATCTATAATTTGAAGTAAGAAATAATTTTGGAATAAGTTGTTCGAGTGATAGTGAAATTTTGCTATTTTTCTTTTTCTTTCGCAGTTCTTCAGAAGGCGAGATACTTTGTATGACTTTATTTTACTTAACAGAACCTACATTCCAACTGGAGGTACAAACAATTCGCTTTGCGTGAAGGCTAATCCAGATTGTTTGACGGAGAACCATGTTCGCAAGATTTTATTTTACTACATAAATTATACGGCATACGATGAATCAGAGTACAAAGACCTTGACGACTATGGGTGAGTAGATTGGCAATGCTTTTGGCGTTTTTACTTGTACAGGGAAAAATATTTGAAGATTTGCTCAATCAAGTTGCTTTGTGTATAAACAGTCGGAGGATACTGCTGAAGGTTTGCCTATACGAAGCTACGTAGCATCGTCATTAACACTTCGTCTTCAAGGAAATGATCTTGGCGCACATAATATTCCCGAAAACCTTCCGCAATTCTCGTCTTTTTATGTCGCACCTGCGTTTGCACTGACTGACGAAATCCGAATATGAATATCTATAATTTCTTTGTAAATGCTGCCATCTTTCGTGGAGCTTTTATGTAAAGAATCTCTTATTTTAAATACTTTCAGCTACAAGGCGTAGATAAGACATGAGGTTTACCAGTAAATACAAATGCACAAAAAAATGGTTGAGCACTATTATTGCTCGATGTTTTGCAGAAATGTATCTGGACCTAGTCGAACACAGCATGGTTTTGAATAAACTAATTTGTCTCTCTTTTTAACAAAAAATTAAAGGCTGATATCCCCGAAGACAGGATGTTGTCTTTGTGCTTACCGCAATCATGTCATCTTAACCAAACATTGCTTGCTCGATTCACCTACTGAGCAAAACGAATCATTTGACTGGCAGTCTTACTAAATCACCCATTACTGCCAAGCCTAACTGCTAAGAAATGTATTTTTCAAAGCCGTTTATTGCTGTAACAAAAATAACAATTGTAATAAATATTTAGGAAACGAAGCTTAAGCCTTTGATATGCTCATTATTCCTTTTATTGAACTCACTACTACATTGCCGCTTGGGAAAGTAATCGCATCAGGTGTACGGCTGAACATTTTATATGCAATGGCGAGAAAGGATACAAGCAGACTAAAATTCTACTTCTTCCAAGGAAATATAGTGTGATTTCACATAACATCAAACAGAGTGTAAATGGTACAGGCCTTCAGTTTGCTTGAAGTTTTATATCATTTCCTGAATATTGCAATGTCGAGATTCAGCAATATTTTTCCGGGGAAAAATTTTGCCTATCCGTAAAACAATTTCCGAATGCGACAATGTGGATTCCGCGGCTCCATTCTCGTGTGCCTCGACTAAATTTAGCGAAGTCTGGCTAAGAAAAAAATTATGAGCGATGCCTAAACGTTATCTCACTTTACGCATGCTGGATATTTTTGAAAAAAAGTTTTGTTGCTGTGAAGAGCATAAAGACTTCGCAATAACATGTCAAATTCGCCTCAGAGCGCAATTTGGTTCGCCCTTTTGGCCTAAATAGTACAGAAAGTGCTTAACAGCCTTCACATTTCCTAATGCGTGCTGCTTACGGTTCTAAATACATACACCGAATTTTATAAGTGTACACTGCACGGGTAAGATGCAACCAGCAGTACTTGTAAATTTAAAAAAAAGAAACAGTATTGCTAGGAAGCAAGGTAAAGTACAATACTTCGTTTTTTTTTTCTAAAATTATCCCCAGATGTTGTCCATTAAATATACATGCATTATCATCAAAACATATTGCATCATATTGCTCCTGGAGCTCGTACTGCGTGATAGAGGAGGCTTATCCGTGCGGCTCTTCACGAAGAAATATAGTAGTAGCGACATCCTCAAATTTGTGTAAATTAAGTATCTTTGGTATTAAAGGCGAGTGATTTTTTACGGATACAATAGGTGAGAACGTAACAGAAAAATAACATTTTATTTTCGACACTGACACCATAACGACCAATTCACGCACAATTTAAAATCTAAACAATGAGGAAAAACGACAGAACAATTTGGTTCAGCCCCATATAGAAAAAAGCGCTCTTTCTATTTTAGTGAAACTCTCCCCACATGTTACCCGAAAATTTACTTTGGTTAGATGTAGAAACTCTTTGCAACGTGTCGATACTGGAGTGTGTACAGCACATGAATGGGCCCCGTCAGCCATGTTCCTCACGGGGGACTCAGACCGTAAATAGTGGTATAGCTAGGTCCATAATATATATCTAATTATCTTGTACAAAATGCGAAATATCGCTACTGACATAAACTATTTAAGATACAGTACATAAATGACAGTTTGAAAGTAAACATTGCCCGCCAAAAACCATCGTCACCCTATCAAATGTGTATGTGGCGGTGTAGCACTTGTCTAGCTAACGTTCCTAGCGATATTTTCATTTAGAATTTTCATAGAAGTGACACACAGGGCGCTCAGCGTGTAGATGACATTTACCTACTGCTGACCACTAAAATTTTATGCCACATGTGTCGGCACTGAATTCCGGATAACGTATGCACTGGCCACCCCTATTCCTTTTTTCAGCCAAAGTAGTTGAAAGCTTTGTTTCGCTCCACTTATTGGAAGTGTGCACACCTCACTTCCATTGACAACAGCTGCTATGTTGAAGACAGTATAAATTCTAACTATTGTAATCTTCCTTAAGTTTGTAAAATGTAGCCTTTTGTTTAAGAATCCTACAAGTACGTCGCATGCATTCCTTGCAAATGCAAACCAGATTCCTCTTAGGGTCTAGGGCCTTCTTTACAAAATCGCCTGGCTCCCACGTGATAACCACAATGTCCCGTCCGCTCCAACCCCCACCCAAACCCGTAACTTCTGAAGGAATATTCAGTCTTTCGACCATCAGACACTCACCTGTTGTGTATTTGTCATTCCTCCCAACTGCATTGATTTGATAACGCGCTGAAAATGACTGCACATTTCAATTTACTGGCATCTATACTTGAGTTCCTGGTATTTTCTGTGTACACAACAAACACGCGGTATTTGGAACAGTACGAGTAAAAGCATGTTTCTTGCTGTGAATTACATTTTACTCATCCAGGCCTAAACACATAAACATGGTTAGTCTAGTGCTATAGTAAACATACCTTTGAATATCGACTGTCTCGAAGTGTTGATTCACAGGTTTTCTCGTCACCAAGTACAACCCAGGTTATCATCATCATCAGCAGCAGCAGCCTATCTACGCCCACTGCAGGGCAAAGGCCTCTCCCATTATTCTCCCGTTATCCCGGTCCTGTACCAACTGTGACCAATTTACCCCTGCAAACTTCTTGATCTCATCCGCCCAACTAACATTCTGCCTTCACCTGCCACGCTTGCCATTTCTAGGGATCAACTCTGTTACCTGTAATGAACAACAGTTAACTTGCCTTCGCATTACGCGCACTGCCCACGTCCATTTCTTCTTCTTAATTTCTACTAGTATGTCCTTAACACGCGTTTGTTCTCTGACTCACTCCGCTCTTTCCTTGTCCCTTAATGTTACACCTATCATTTTGCGCTCCATTGCCCTTTGAGTTGTTCTCAATTTAAGGTGAACCCCTGTTAGTGAGCCTCCGAAATTCTACCCCGTAGGTGAGTACCGGTAAGATGCAGCGGTCATACACTTTATTCTTCAAGGACAATGGTTGGCTGCTATTCATTATCTGAGAATATCTGTTGTATGCACTCCACCCCATTCTGATGCTTCTAATTATCTCTACCTCATGGTTGGGATCCGGGGTCACAACTTGGCCCATGTAGATATATTCTTTTACCACTTGCACTACCCACCCCTATCGCAAACTGTTGTGCTGTCCCGAGGTTATTGATCATTACCTTAGTTTTATGCATAATTATTTTCAGGCTCACGGTTCTACTCCATTCGTATAGTACGGAAATCAATTCGTCCCCCGAGTTACTTAGCCAGGCAACGTCATCCGCAAACCTGACGTTACTGAGCTATTCTCTATTACCCCTTACTCCCACCTGTTCCCAAACCAAAGTTCTGAATACTTCTTGTAGACATACTGTGAACATCATTGGAGAGATTGTGTCTCCTTGTCTGACGCCCTTCCTTATAGGTATTTACTGCTCTCCTTACGGAGGATGATGGTAACTGTGGACACATTGTAGGTATTCTCTAGTATTTTTACATAATGCTCATCTACTCCCCGGCGCCGTAATGCCTGAATAACTTCCAGGGTTTCGACCGAGTCGAATGCTTTCTCATAATCTATGAAGGCTACATACAGCGGTTGAGAATACTCAGCGCACTTCTCGATCACCTGATTGATCGTGTGAATATAGTACATTGTTGAATAACCTTTACGGAACCCTGCTTGTTCTTTAGGTTGACTGCAATCTAAGGTTGCAGAAATTCTTATAGCGATTACCTTGGTGAGTACCTGGTAGACGATGACATTAAGCTGATCGGCCTGTAATTTTTCAGGTCCTTCATGTCACCTTTCTTATGGAGTAGGATGATGTTCGCGTTCTTCCAAGATTCCGGTACGCTTGCGGTAATTAGGCATTGCGTATACAGGTTTGCCAGTTTTTCAAGTACAATTTCTCGGCCATCCTTCAAGAGGTCTGCTGTTATCTAATCCTCACCAGGTGCTTTGCCCCCTTTCATTTCTTTCAAAGCCTTCATTACTTCTACGGTCGTTACTGGTGGGATGTCTATCTCCTCTGAACTACTTTCTCGTTCGGCATTATCCTGTATGTCCCGGCTACTGTAGAGATCCCTATAGAACTCCTCGGCCACTGTGACTATGTCATCCATATTTGTGATGACATTGCCTTGCTTATCTTTAAGTGCATACATCTGATTTTTTCCGCCCTAAGACGCCTGTTCACTGCTTCCAGGCTACCTCTGTTATTTGCAGCGTATTCGAACCTCTCCATAATATACTTCCGTATGTCAGCTGTCTTACACTTATTAATTTCGAAAGCTCCGCTAGTTCTATTCTGTCTGCTGGGGTGGAGATTGTCATGGTTTGCCGTTTCCTAATTAGATATTTCGTCTCCTGGGAAAGCTTACCAGTATCCTGTCATGCCATCGTGCCCCCGACGTCTACTGCAGACTCGTGATAATGCGTGTAAGGTTGTCGCTGGCTTCCTGTGTCGTAAGCTCGGCTTCCTCGGTAAGATCTGAGTGTCGTTTTTGCAGCGCGATTCTTATTTCTTCAACTTTACGCCTCACTGCTAGCTCATTAATCCTCTTCTTTTGTACTAGCTTGTTATGGTACCTCCTCAAATATAGGTTAATTCGAGATCTTACCTTATGATGGTAACTACACCTTACCCTTCGGAGAACTTCCACATCCTTCACGGCGCCAGGGGTATCACATAATATGAAGTCTATTTCATTTTTATGGTCCACATTCGGGCTCCTCCACGTCCACTTCCGGCTCTCCCGTTTGCAGAAAAAGGTATTCATTATGCGTAGGCTATTCTGTTCTGCAAACTCAGCTAGTAGGTCCAACCTGCTATTTATACACCCCAGACCATAGTTCCCAACTGCCTTGTCCCCAGCCTGATGCTTGCCTATTTTAGCATTTAAATCTGGCATACCTACGGTATACTGTGTTTTTACTTTAGCCATTGCGATTCCACATCTTCATAGAAGCATTCCACTACCTTGTCGTCATGGCTGGATGTGGGGGATAGCTGTGTATACAGCTTGAGCTTGTACCTCTTATTGAGCCTAAATACAAAACCTGCTGCCCTTTATGAATGCTTTAGTATTCTAAGTTTGTGTTGCCAGCGATGCTTTTATTGAATAGAAATCCCACTCCCAGTTCTCTTCTGTCCTCTAAACCACGTTAACATAGAACGTGTCCATTTTTTAGCCCCGTAAAGGCTTCACCTGTTCTCCTAACCTCACTCAGCCCTATGACATCCCATTTGATGCCCTTTAATTCCTCGAACAACACCTCTAGACTCGCTTCAGTATAAGGTTCTCGTGTTAAACGATGCCAGGTTCAGATTCCAATGGGAGCCTGCCTGGGTCCAGGTATTCTTAGCACCCCCTGCTGCGTCACAGGTCTGACCGCGACCGTGGTCAGTTGCTTCGCAGCCACTAGAGACGGGGGGCCGTGGGTTAATTGGCGTATTCATGGGAGGTTATGGCCGTTACTACACCAGGGTGGCCCATCCTGCTCTGGTGAGGGAGTGCGTTACCGGCAACGGTCGCCGGGGTTAGGCCGCACCCCAAGCCCCAACTGCAATTCCATAATTGCGCGTTTTTGTTGTGTTTTTTTTTGTCGGAATTGTCCGGCACCGGGATTCGAAGCACGGTCTTTCTACACCAGAGGCGGATACTATGCTTCTACTCTCTACCTCTACGCCACCGCTGCACCGCACGGCGGTGAAGCGGAACATCAAAAGTTGCCCGGGGGCACATATCGTAACAAAACACGCAGCTTATTTTCTTCCCGCGGCGGATACTGAGACGAGTGCCGGGAGTCTGTGCGAACGCGAACGCGCTCGTGCTTTCTCAGTTGGCTTTTAAATACTCGTCAGGGGATCAAAGCGCTCTAGAAGTTTCAGGATTAGAATTTCTTCGCGGAGGGGCCAGTGGCGAACTAAGAAAGAGAAAAATAAAAAAGGTGCCCGGTGGCACATACCGTGACGTTGTTCTCTAAACACGCAGCTTATTTTCTTCCCGCGGCGGGGACTGAGCTGGGTCCCGGAAGTCTGTGCGAACGTTGGTTGATGGTTAGAGTTTTTTTTTGGCGCAAGGCCAGCTGGGCCAAAGAGCGCCAAACAAAAGTATGTAAAATAAAATAGTGGCTACTAAAGCCAAAATAACAATAAAATCAATTATCGGCAATGGTGATGGCTGGTGTATAGGGCCAGATTTGATTATGCGTGATAGGAGATGAAGTTCAAAAACTTTACGTCTGACAAGTACTCAAACACACGTTTCACGGAAAACATGGCATCGTCACCTAGAAACAGCGATGGATGTAGTGGGATATGTTGTCTGTAGAGTTCTCTGAAGTGTTTGTGACGTGTTGTGTGAAGATCCTTGCATGTGATTAGTATGTGCACTACGGATAGGGCCTCTCCGCACCTGCTGTCTAGAAGATCCCGTCAGCAGATACGAGTGCGTTGCATGGGTGTGCCCTATCCGCAGCCTACCCAAGGCGACTTCCGTGTGTCTGTTGTGTGAGTCAGATGTGTACCGTCGCAACTGTGGTTTTATTGCATGCAGTTTGTTGTCTGTCTGTTCAATCCAGTGTGTTTGCCATGTTCTGCGCAAGTGTTGTCTTATGTGTGGCTTGAGGTCTGTGTAAGGTAGTGTTGTTATGTCTACTGTGTTTCGGAGTGCAGCATTGGCGGCCATTTCATCCGCCAGTTCATTTCCGCTGATGCCAGACTGGCCTGGCACCCAACACACAGTCACCTGAAGGTTTGAAGAATATGGCAGCACAATTGATTTCAAGACAAGGTTAACTACATGGTTTTTCGAGGACTCTCCGGATGAGAATGCACGGACAACACTCAGCGAATTCATATAGATGATGGATTTAGGAATATGGTGTTCAACTATGTGACTTACAACAAGAAAAATGCCATATGCTTCTGCCGTAAAAATACTTGTCTTTACATTCATTGTTCTATATGCTTCAGAATTCGGCCCATGTGCCGCACAAGACACCGCAGTGAACGTTTTCGATGCATCGCTGAAAAACTCTGCAGCCTTGTATTTATCCTGCACATACATGAAATGCTGCAAAATCCCACTTTTTGGTGTCCTGTTCATATTGTATTTTAAGAAAGACAAGTCATATGCAACAGGAAGAAGATGCCATGGTGCTACAAGATCAGTGATAGATGACTTGAATGTGTCTTCAAAGGAGACCTCATGAATAGTGACGTCGTTCCTTACTCTAAGCGAGAAGGGAACAGGAATAGATGGACGATTTAAAAAGAGCTTTGATGTGGGTGTATCATGAAAAACCTGTTTAAAAGGATGGTTGTCCATTGATGAAATTTTAGAGGCATATAACAAGTCAACATAGGTTCGCTGGTGTGATAAGCACCATTTGTCACACTCTGCGTAAAGACTCCGTACAGGGCTCGTACGGAATGCGCCACAAGAGAAGCGAAGCCCCAAGTGAAGCACTGGGTAGAGCATTTTAAGTGCTGTTTTAGTGGCTGACCCATACACAACACTCCCATAGTCCAATGTAGACCCCACTAGGCTTGTGAAAATACGTAACAGGAGTTGCTTATCCGTTCCATACGACTGGTGGGACAAGATTTTAAGAATATTGAGAGCCTTTAGACATGTATGTTTCAATTGTTTAATGTGAGGGATGAACGTAACCCTTTCATCCAACACCACACCTAAAAACTTGTGTTCCTTCCTCACAGGAATCGATACGCCCTTCAGGATAATGTCTGGGTCCGGATGGATCCCACGCCTCCTGGAGAAGACAACACAGGTGCTTTTTCTGGGTTAAGTTTAAAACCGTTCTTGTCTTGTTGACACCGAGCTGGACTTGACGCTCACAGATGGACATATTACATGATTTAAAAGATACCTGGATGTCGTCTACATATATTGAATAAGAAATTGTAGGTGACAATGCCTTCCCAAGGGAGTTTATCTTAACTATGAACAGAGTGCAGCTTAGCACTCCACCTTGCGGAACGCCGTTTTCTTGCACATGAACTATTGAGAGTGCGCTACCTACTCTCACGCGAAACATTCTTTCGGACAAATAACTAGCAAGAGTGTTGAGCATATGGCCAGAAACACCGAAAGACTTTAGGTCACTGAGGATCCCGTAACGCCAAGCGGTGTAATAGGCCTTCTCAAGGTCAAAAAACACCGTTGTGCAAAACTGTTTGTGAATGAAAGCGTCCTTTATGTATGATTCAAGGGCGAGAAGTTGGTCATTTGTAGATCGCCCCGCCCTGAAGCCTGCCTGGCAGCCCTCGAGAAGACCGTTGTACTCAAGGACGTACACAAGTCTCCTGTTTATCATCTTCTCGAGGAGCTTGCAAAGGCAGCTTGTAAGGGCGATGGGCCGATAGCTAACAGGAGAGGAAGGTTCCTTTCCTTCCTTCAGGAAAGCCACTACTATGGCCTCCCTCCAAGAGCGAGGAATGTGCCCCGAAAGCCAGATGTTGTTGTATAGATGTAGGAGTGTTTCAAGAGTGTCTGGGTGTAGGTGTTGTATCATGGTGTATGTGATTTTGTCTGCACCTGGAGCTGAAGGCTTACATGTGCTCAGAGCAACCTTCAGCTCATGAATTAAAAAAGGAGAATTGTAGAAAGTTTGCGACTTGTTGCTATCACGCAGGGACTTCTTTTCCGCAGACGTTTTGTGCTTCATGAAAGTGTTTGTGTAGTGTGATGAGCTGGACACGTGTTCGAAGTGTTGTGCAAGTGTGTTGGCCTGGTCTTCGAGTGTGTCCGCTGGTGTGCTAACCAGGGTCAGGTGGTGTGTCTGTTGTCCTTTCAGCTTGCGTATGTGTCCAGACTTTGTGTGTATCAGTGTATGAGTTGATGGAAGTGAGGAAGGCGCGCCAACTCTCCCTTTTTGCCTCACGACGCACTCGCTTCCCAAAAGCCTTTGCCCGTTTAAAAGAAATGAGGTTATCTGACGTGGGGTACCGGCGAAGGACACCCCACGCCTTGTTCTGGGCCTCTCGCGCCCGCCTGCAGTCCTCGTTCCACGATGGCCTCCTTAGGGTGCGGGACCCACTGGAGGCCTGGGGAATGGACTTTTCGGCGGCGTCAAGGATGTGCGCCGTGACGAGTTGAGCGGCTTCCTCCACGTGTAGGTGTTTTATGGATGTGTGGTGTAGTTTAGATGTTTGTGTGAATGTGCTCCAGTTTGCTTTTGATTCATTAAACTTTTTATGGGAAGATGGACTGCTGGGGCCTATACCTATATACGTTAATGAAGTGGGGAAATGGTCACTACCATATGGGTCTGTGCCCACACCCCACTCAAGACATGGAAAGAGAACTGCGGAACCAATAGCCAAGTCAAGATGCGAGTATGTATTGTGTCCTAAGTTATGGTGTGTAGGCTGTTTTTTGTTGAAGAGGCATGCTTCGGAGGATGTAAGAAACTTCTCTATCAGGCGACCTCGGGCATCTATTCTAGAGGAGCCCCAAAGAGGGTTGTGTGCATTAAGGTCGCCTGTTAGTATGTATGATTCGGGCAGCTGGTCGACCAGCGCCTCGAAATCAGAGCTCGAAAGTGCATGATCAGGAGGAATGCAAATGGAGCATACCATTATCAACCTATTAAATATTATCGTACGGATTGCTACAGCCTCAAGGACAGTGTTCAGAGTGACAGGGTGGCAGGCTAAGGATTTCCGGGCGACAATTGCCACACCTCCTGAAGAGTGCGTGCAGCCAACATTGTCCTTTCTGAATACCATGTACCTATTTAAGAAATTTGTTTGTTTAGAATTGAGGTGGGTTTCCTGGAGACACATGATACTTGGCTGATTGGCATGCAGAATCTCATACACATCGTCAAGATTTTTAAGGAGGACTCTGCAGTTTCATTGGATGATGTTTTCTGTTCCCATTATTTAAATTTAAGAATAACTGGAGTGTGTGTGTGTGTGTGTGTGTGTGTGTTTGTTAATGTGTCGTCTTTCGGGGCTGTTATTCTAGGATTTTTGGGCTTCTCTGTCTGCTTGGACATTGTAGGCCGCTCCTTGCGCTGCGTTGCAGGCAGGAAAGGCGCGACATCCATCTCCTCGTCGGATGCCAGAAGGGTGCCCGGCGGACCAGGCCCCCCGGACTTGGCCCCCTATCGGGAGCCCTTCGTTTGAGCCCCCACCGCCGAGGGCGTCTGGGGCACCAGAGGTGGCACGGGCGGTGCGGTGACGGTGGTAGCCGATGCGGGGACCCCGATGTCCATCCCCTCGACACCCTCCAACGCACTGGAGGACGGGGAGGCAGCGGCGGGAGCGGCACCGGTCCCAACGGAAGAGGTTGTCACCACAACCGCTGCTGCCTCAGCAAACGGTGTGGTGACGGATTGGGCTGCCTGAGGCACGCCAGGGGGGGGGGACCAGGTCAGACTCACTGAACTGGGTCCCTGTAGACACCAGACGCCGCTCCGCCCCCCGGCGAGCCGCGTCGGCGTACCTCCCCAGGGGGAAAGAGGCGAACCTCTTCCGCGCCTCTGGGAAGGTGATGTTCTCAGTTATCTTGATGTTGACGATCTTTTTCTCTGTTTGAAAATTTTCACATTTGCGCTAGTACGCTGCATGCGGCCCCCCGCAGTTTACACACGTGAGGGTGTCGGATGGGCAGTTGTCGCTGGGGTGGTCGTACGCGGCGCATTTCGTACAAGTCGTTCGGCCACGGCATGAGTTTGTACCGTGCCCGAACCGCTGGCACTTGAAGCAGCGGTGCGGGTTCGGAATGTAAGGACGAGTGAAGCATCGTATGAAGCCTGCATTTATATATTGTGAAAGTGCCGAGCGGTCAAATGTCAGGATAATGTGTTTGGTAGAGATTATCTTGTCGTCCCTGCGCATCGTGATGCGCCGCACAGCTGTGACGCCCTGATACTTTAAACCTTCGAGAAAGTCGGCATCTGTTTTCGTCAGGAGATCTGTCTCAGAAATCACACCCTGGGCGCTGTTTAGGCTCCTGTGGGGCGTGACCCTGATGTCCAGATCATGGATGCGGGTTTGTGCAAGAAGAGTGCGGGCTTGTTGTTCGGCGTTGAGTTCTACCAGGATTTCTCCGGTCCTGAGCTTTTTAGCTTGATATTTGGCACCTATGGTGCTTTGCAGAAATTTAGAGATCAAGAATACGGACATGGAAGCGACAGGTCGTGCTGAGTCAGCTGACTCAATCACAAGAAAACGAGCATAGTTATTCACGGTTGTTGACAAGACAGTTGTTGAAAGAGGTGGGAACGAAACTTCGGTGCGGCCCCTTTTCGGGGGCCGATCACGTTTGGGGGGGGGGCTTTGGAAAATGCCATATGATAGATTGGAAAGCAGGGAGACGGGGGTACTTTCTTCTTGGACCTTACCCTGGTAGTCAAAGAGGTCCCGGAGCTCGCTGCCTGGTGAACAGACCGGGAGCCCATCCACCGGAGCTTGACCTGGGCTCCATCGGCCACTGTTCGTGGTTTCTAACCCTCCACCTATAAACACATCTCCACGGTTGGATCCAGCTTATGTTTGGGGGCTCGGGGTCCGCGGTATCGCCAGTACCGTCACCAAGATTACTCAAGGTGCCCCGTGCGGGGTCTGTGCGAACGTGAACGAAGATCATATTTTGTTCTAATTCGCTTTGCGAACTCCAGCTCATCATTTCTGAAGACAGTGATGTATACCCGCGCCCCCCGAATTTGCATTCCCCAATCACTCTGAGCGTCTCACAAGTGTACTTGCGTGCGAGTAAGCAAAAGAGGAGTGTCTACGTTGCGGCAAGAGCAGGTTATTTTGGGAACTATAAAGAGCAAACTTGTGTGGAATTTCTCCTCTCCTAATATTTTATTTCATAGAGCGAATGCCGCGAAATAATAGTTGAGTTGTGCAGGAATCCAGTGTGTTAACGATATGGATTAGCTAAGTAGGGCGAAATAGCATATCAAAAGGAAGCGTTTCAGCGCTTTACGAAATCCAGAAAAAGCTCTGAAAGTGAACCTGAAGAACATCGTCCCCTTATGATAGCAACTGCGCGCATTTCCAGTGTACGTTCCAGCGGTGCTGCCTTAATAGGAATGGGGCGCTGTACACACTCCAGTGTCGATATGATGCAAAGTTTTTGTACTTTTTACCAAAGCAAATTTAGTGGCAAATATGTTGGGAGAGTTTCACAAGAACTGAAATTGCGCTTTTGTTATTATGGGATTGAACTTAAGCGTATTTTGCCATGTTTCAAATCCATAGCATTCACATTGCCGGCAGATTGGTTGTTAGGGTGCTAAAGTTAACATTAAATGAGGTGGTTAAATTAAAACTTAAATTCTGAGGTGTTGAATCCGTAAAGGGATCCCTTGTCATTTATATAAAGATACGTAAGTTCAGAAAATTCGCTACTCGAACATTACTCGATTTTTATCTCCAAACGTTTCTAAAGCATTTCAAAACCATATCACCACTGTTTAAAACATTATATAGACCTTATGCAAAAGTGCGCCATTTACCGGAAGAAAAACAAAACACAGCACGCAACGCCAAGCTGGGGGATGGCGGTCGTTGGATTGCTTGCTATGGAGCATGTGATGGGCTTTCTGGGCTTGGTGATCCTTTTATATTCAGATATAAGGGCAGCAAAATGAGCAACAAGTGATCTGTGGACATTTCTATGTTGCCCACATTTGCGATGTACTTCGTAAATGCGCATGATGCACCGAAAAGCGGGCAGGGAGGCACCGGCATGGAAGGTTTTGGAGGCTGTCGCGTTTCATTCCTTTTTATTTTTTGTTTTGGCTTTGATAGCCCAAACATTGAAAGTACATTCGCGTTGGTTCGCATCCTGCGGGTTCCTCAGGAGGTCATTCCTGAAATGCTTCGAGCCGTTGAAATGGGGGTGCGGGGGGGGGGGGGGGATCAGGAGAGGGCGGGCGCTCCGCGATAAAGCTATACGTTAAGGATCCTCCTGGACGCAGAGGAAACCTACAAAAAAAAAACACTTAATAAAATTGCATACCTGGCATTTTTTAACAGCGGAGCTGTTTTAGCTGGCCCCAATGTGTAACGCGTGTGGCCTGTAACTCGTTAAACATTGCCAATAGATTGCCAATAAATTGCCAAAGAATCTTTAAATTACCAATAAATTGCCGAGCGCTAATGAGCGCGTACCTGGCGGCGTCCGCCGAGCGTCCCCAGCACACGCAAAGGTTCTAGCAAAAAAAAAACTGCGAAAACCTTAAAGAGCAAGAAAATGCGGAGCCCTCGCGAGCGCGTTCCTCGCGGCGACCGCTGAGCGTTCCCTGCTCGCGTCCTGGGTGCACACTACCGTTTAAAAAATACCGCTCGAAAATTTTGATCTTGAGAAAAAAGGCTACTGTCGAAGAGCAGGCCACGAGCGGTAAATGACCAATACACGGGTTACTACGTACGTTTCTTGCGCTACTCATGGCGTTACGTGAAGGTTGCAACTCTCGCGGATCCCTTATTTCGTCTAACGTTTAGCAAATGAAAGAATTCGTAGTACTTCCATAAAAGTCCACCGAACGTCCAGAGTAAAAATAAACAATGGGCACGCAAAGCACGAACGGGAGACTCAAAACTCATCCAACACGATAAAGTACGAGCTGGCCGATGCAGTGCGCCTTAACTACCAGCAGGAAGGAGTGCTCGGCGGCATATACAGGGCTAGAAAATAGCTCACTTCGGGACCTTTTTAGTCCTGCAGATATTATACGTTTCGTGGTCATCCATGCGATCTAGCTATAATAATACTGCGCGAAGGGAAGTCGACGCCAGCAAGCGACTTGACACAGGGCTCGAATCGTGCTTCCGTTGACAAATAAAAAAATATGTGTGCGCTATTTCCGTGGTCGTCTTCGTATCACCTTTGTGCACAGCAAGTTACACGGCAGTGTTTAAGCATCTTGGGAAACAATCAAGGCCGACGTGCGCATCGCTAACCCCGGGCTACGTGTATACTGCGGTATCCGCAGATCCGCGAATCCCCCAACATGGCGGAAGAGCACGCGGTTCCCGCGAGAGGGCGCCAGGTTTTGCAGAAGGTTTATTGCGGACCTAATTGAGCCGCTATTTTTTCGTTTTACTATAATATTCCCGCAATTTTTTTAACGGATGTTGGGTGTTTCTTTGGTGTTTGATTAGTGCGCAGTTGAATTGACATGTTCTATATTTGCTATCATCGATCTCCTCGCAGTAAAAATTAACGCAAGGCAGCAGGAAAAATTGTTTTCTCAACGTCTCCCAATCCTTTTCATCTGCGAATGCAATCAGCATCGTAACATTGTAGCGTACTGTTGAGGCTCGCCAAGGCTGACAAGCTAATTCATTAGCCTAAACTACCTCAATCTCAGGGAAGCGTAATGATGACGCTGTTACAGCTGAGAGACCCCAACAGGAAAATGCAATGTACTCTTCTTCACGCCAGGTCGCAGCCCCCCCCCCCCTTCCTGGTCTCGCACCAACGAAGGATTGACGGTATCTGCATTCTGCGGTGTTTGAACGTCTCTGACCTGCCGTGCTACGACAAATCTTTGGTAATATCTCTCCAGGGAGTAGCGTTACCAGATTTTAAAGCGTGTTCAACACCAGCCCATCGTTAAATTTTCACTATATTTCACCAGCACGCAAATGCACCTGCTACAATGCATTTCCTGCTCCAGCATAATTTCTGCTTATCGAAATCATCAGAACATTGTCTAGAAGATGGTGGTTTTGTTGCTTATTGCGAACCATTGTATTAGAAGGGGGTGATTTTATTAAATATAAAATTTCCACTCAACACGATCCCTAACATGCCCGTTCCATGGCCCGTTGTGCCGATTTAAATTTCTCTTGAAGTCATGTGGTGAGACCCCAAGTTTCTTCCCACTAAATCATTACTGGGAGAATGAATTGATTAAATTCAATCTTTTTGAGTCATACAGGAAGCTTGCCAGTGAGGATGTTGGAGTTCTTACCAAAGCCAGCCAACCCCATGCTTATTCAGCGCGTAATTTCCCCTTCATGATTTTTGTATTCGGTTACTGTTTTCAAGACATCATTGCCTAGCTAGAAATGATGTACCTTGACGGGCTGATTCGACATTATCTTGGATTTTTTCGTGTTTAAATTTAAGCGTGCAACCATACTTGGCGAGCACCGCTTTAAAGCATGCGCTGCAAATACTGCCTGCTCTGACTGAACAAGACAATGTCGTCTGCAAACCTTAAATGGCTGAAAATTCTCCATTGATGCGCTCTCGGGTTTTCCTCCGTTTAGGCTTTCCGAACACACCCTCCAGACAGGCTGTAAATATTTATGGCGATATTATGTCCTCTTGCCAGACCCCTTTTTGTACAGGAAATTTGCAAGTTCTATGATGGGGCAGTATAGTTCCCGTATATCCGTCGTTATATCTTTTAATGGCTTAATGTATGTCTCGTGGGCACCGTGATCACGTAACGCGTTTATAGCTGCTGAAGGGGGCCCTCAGTCAAATGCCTATTCATAATCTACCAATTCCCTATACAGGGGTGCAATATACTCTAAACACTTTTCTATCACCTGGGTAATACCGTGAATAAGATCTGCAAGTGAGAAGCCCTTTATGCAACCAGCCTGCGTTTGTAGTTGTTGAAAGTCTGAAGTGGCACTGATGCGGTTAAGAAAAACCTTGGTAAATATTTTTTATGTTATGGAGAGGAGACTGATTGGCGAGTAATTTTTAAGCTCTTACATTACCTTTCTTATACAGGAGAAATAACAACGTTTTTCCAGTTCTTTGGCATCCTAAGGAGATGAAGCAGTACGAGAATAGGGCTGCAAGCTTTATTAGCACAACGGTGCCGTCGAGGCACAATATATCAGATAAAAGGCGACTATCTCCTGCAGCTTTGCCTTGATTGCTTGGAGCGCGGTAGCTACCTCATGTGTTGAAACCGGTAGAACCGGATCCACCATTTTGCCGAAATACGTGTGTCTGGAGCAGGGATAGAAGCGAACAGGTTTCTGTAGAATTCCTCGGCTATTTTTAGTATGTCATCAATATTGATTGTTTTGTGACCGCTGGCATCCCGGAGTGCATACATTCAACTTTTGCCAATACTGATATTCCGTCTAGTCACTTTCTAACAGCTTTGTTTTTTAATGTTGCTTCACTTTTTACAACATTGTAAGCACGGATGTGCGCAGTATTGATTTTGTTGATACATTTGCAGCGCTCTTCCACTTCTATTTGGTGTCACGGAGTGTGGAGTAACATCAATAAGGTACTTAGGATTCTGTGGCAACTCTGAGTCGTATGCAGGCTGTTCTTTCTCCTACGACCTTTTGCTGATTTCATGACCGTATGTGTGAAATTATAATTCAGAGTCCGCATCATTGGGGTCATTAGACAACAACGGCTATTTGTTTTCAAGTGACAATCAAAATTCTTCGTATTTCCGTACCACGGAGGGGAGGTTAGGCGTCTTTCGTTTTAGCATCTGTAATCTTTGCTGTCTTAAATCTGGACTGATTCGACTTCTGACCATTCTGTGGTCACACGCTTTAATCCGACCAATCACCTGTGCACTGTAAATTATGCGGGGAGTGGAAGTTATAATGGAGTAATTTTCTGTTTTTGTTTCATTCTTGGGACCTCAAGTTCACTTTCTATTCGACCTATTTCGAAA
Source organism: Haemaphysalis longicornis (assembly GCF_048455015.1). NCBI lineage: Eukaryota > Metazoa > Arthropoda > Arachnida > Ixodida > Ixodidae > Haemaphysalis > Haemaphysalis longicornis. The sequence goes on from NW_027526295.1 coordinate 89,307,716, forward strand.
GAACGTATTCATAAATTATTTTTTCAGACTAAGTAAACTAGCATGTCTCTGTGGTTCTTTCTGGAACGAACAATATTTCCCTACCGCATGCTGCCCTAGCTGTTGTGCCTCTATTTTTGCATTGAAGTCGCCCATAATGACTCTGGACGGAGTTGTTACGTGTCAAATTGCTAATTCAGTGTCTTCGTAAAATAAGACCACAGCCTCATCATCGTAAGCGGAGGTAGATGCATAGACCTGCACCCCATACAACGTGTCACTCTTATTGAGTTTAATATTGAAATGCAATGTGCTCATTAATACCGTGAAATTCTACTACATTCCCTGCTATAGCCCAGTGAACAAGAAACACAACACCATGAGATGCGTTTCAGAATGCCCGCGACAACAGAAAATATCCCCAGTAGGAAGAACCACAAATCTCTCCGCAACCCTTCTTACCTGGATGAACCGTACTATATGCCATCGAATATTGGATAACTCATGTAATTGAACTGATAAACTATCTTCGCTGGAAAGTTTTCTAGCATTAGATGCACAAATGTGTAGTTCCCATTGGCGGCCTACATGGACCCAGATATTCTTAGCACCTTCTGATTTCATTGCTTGCCTTCCTGAGGATTTTCGTAGGGGCAGCATGGGTAGTGGTTCATAAAATCGTCGCTGTATATACACTTTCGCATGGCGGGATAGCGGCAATGTTTTTACTTTGTATTTAAAAAGCATGACATCCTTCCTTAGCCAGAGGAAAGGGCGAGAACCAAAAAAAGGACCCCAGGTATTTTGCAAGTTGTTCGTAAGGCACCCGTATAAAAGACGGAGCATGTTAAGCTCCAGCAAACGACACTATCACATGGCGCGTCAATCCGCTTATAAGATTTTTGATCAGGAAATTAATGTTTCACCAATAAAAATCATGTTTGTTTGCGCCGACCATGAAGCAGTTACATCTCGCAGCTTTGTCTGTAAGCGGTTCCCGTGGAGTTATATCAGCACGGCACATATTTGATTGCCCCTTTCTGCTATTGGCGTGGATAAGGGTGCCTTGCTTAAATTTTCCAACCATAATCATTGCCTTACTCGCGCGTGTAAATGGGGTGCCACAATATTGCTTTGTTTTGACGAGTGTGATAAACTGTAGCCAAATCTGCCTGTGTCTTTCCATGCCCTCAATCACCTCGATCTTGCCGGCACACGAAAGCATCGCACGACTGCTGGGACGCTGTGCGATTGGTTGTACGACGGCATCGGGACGTCCGGCATGTGCTCTTCTTTGTGCGCCGAATACACACAATTCTCAACTTTACAAATTTCTCCTGAAGGAGGTCTAATATCTGCATCTTAAGCGAAATTGTTCTTGTAGTATTCAGTGGTGGCCGGTAAAAGGCCAGCTTTATTGGGCTAGGAGCTTCTCTACCTAATGCTGACTGTTTGAGGCGACAAGGGAACGTAAAGCCGCTCTTTTATTCTAGTTACGGTTGTGCGCAGCTTTAGGGCGCAAAAAACTGTCGGTTAGCAAATGTTTCACTTAGGCTAGGTATTAAATTTAGAATACGGCGATTTGACGCCGTGTAAAAAGCTTGCTCAAAAAAACGCTGTAAACTTCAAACTTTATTTATTCACCACGTGATAACTTTATGGAGTTACTATCGGAGGGTGGGTTAACTGGCTTGATAGAACGAGGCTTCAGAACACTGAGACCAGTTTAAAGCATTACGATCAAATAGGAGGTTGGAAGGACCACTTGAGCAGTTTAGTACACTGGTTTGAGCCAGTAAGTGAAAGATATCTAACTGCGATTTACCTGATTGACAGTTATTTGAAAGGTAGACGACAGTTTTTGCAGATCAGACCCAGTCTTCTATGACCCTAACCCGTCAAGAAGGCCTGCCACAGAGGTCCCAGTTACATCCATTGCTATTTTTATTGCTGCGAACGACATTGTAAACGACACCCAAATACTCGGAATTAATTATGTGCTCTGTGTACGAAAATGTGTTAATACGTCAAACTGAATGGGCGACCTCGAAGATAAAGTAAATCGGCCCTTCAATTTGCTAACACCCTGGCTAAGACAAAGCCAACTAGAATGAATCCCGATATAACTACGGATATTATACGCCTCCACATTAATGGCTAATAGAGAAGCCACTTACGCTTAAATTTGAAGAATGTGTGATCAAAAAAGGTTTAGTGTAGAGTTCCAAGATTATTTAAAAAGGAATACACACGTAAACCAAATTTGTAGTGACTATCCAAAACCGTTGGCGTAATGTACAAAATGTCACACCTTACTCCCACTTGGTTGGAAATGCAACTTAGAAATATACTCTAATTCTAAAATATGCTATGTTGCTGTATATTGGGCATACCAGTGTAATTAAAATGCAAAAACACTCTTCGAAACATTATAACATACAAACGGTCCATGATAAAGTTAAGCAGAGAGCCGCAGTATTTCAAATATTGCATATTTAGAACCGAGCATGTATATTCTTTAAAAGTTCTACAAAGTATGTAGAACGACAAGTTGCTTGTACAAAAGACCTTGCATCAACTGCGCAGGACTCGCTGAGGAACATAAAAAGGCACGCAACCAAAGTGAGAACCAACTACAGCCCGAAAACGTCCTTCTTTGAGCGCGCCAGCATAATTGCAAAACTTCAGAGATAATAAATGTTCTTCCGCTGCCGGTGTCTTTAAAAATAAATCAAATGTTCACATAATAATAACCCAATCGATACTCTGTATATTCCTGTTTTTTTCTAATTTTGACTATTACCACACAGTCCATTTGATTGTTGTTCCTTTTTTATTCTCCTTTCGCATGTTATGGCCGGTATTGGAGGCCATGATGATTTTGTTAACATTTTTAAGCCTGTATGAAAACCAAAATTTTGTTGTTTTAAAAAGTGTGTATATGTGCCTGTTCTTCTGTAAATATTGAACTTCCTAGATACTGATGTTTGTAAGAAGATGTTTCATTTGTGTTTCATAAAAGTGCACCCCAATCCTGAGAGGATTCACTGTGACGTCACATGATGCCTCGCGAGTGCTTTTTCTATTTGTTTTTTAGATTTATCAACGTATATAACCTTGCTCCTTATGCGTATACCAAGCTGTTGCTGCCACAAACTGAGGCAGTCGCCTCATGAAGCCGCCTCAACCGCCGGCTTTTTGCAGCTGCGCCTTCTTTGTGAAAAGCAAAATAAACACCTAATTTGATTTTATTAGATTTGATAATAATCACACCATGGTGTTATCGTTCTCATTTACAGTTTAACTGGCAAGTTTGTGGTCAAGTTTTACCAAGAGCTTAATGATGAGGGATACAATTGGGCAAATTCTACAATTGACTGGAGTAAGTTGCTCAACGTTGGTAACTTCAAGTGCCATTTACATGTGTACTTTTCAGAACATTTAAGCGAAATATGTCATTCCATCGCTGTTTTAGAAAACCAAATTACATTTTGTAAGAGCACACAATTGTGGATTGGCCTAAACCAGAAGCGTAAGAAACGTTTTTGGCTGACGTCACTGTGTTGTTAAATTCTGCATGACTAGACTGGAGTATTCGTGATCATATTCCCATTCAAAAGATAGCGATTTAGTTAAAAACTACAAAAAACCACCACACGATGGAGCCCTGTGGCGTATTGGGCTCACACATCGCAAACGAGTTTGTACCTCGTTCACAGCGAAGACGTTCGTGCCATTATTTGCCGATCTTAAACCCTTTATTCCAGTGAAGTTGTATAATATTTTGCTCTAGTGGCTGAAAAACTCGCTTTTTCTTCTAGGCTAAGCTCGAGCTAGAGTTTCCCCATTTTTGTCGCAAAATGTTGGCGCTAATTATCAGGAGGTACGCGATTCTTTTACTTTAGGGCTCCGTCTTTACCTAAGAATATCAGCAGAATACATGGAAGTAATTCTTGGTAAAATAATACACTGCAGAAATCTTAAGGGCTCGTGAGAAGGAGCTCACCTCGGATACACTTGATGCTTACAAGCACGAAATGTTAGTAGAGGAAGTCGGGACTTCACTTTTTTTACTGAATAAGACGTAATTGAAAACGGAACGACTCTCACTCCTTCCTATAACGCTCCAAAATACACCTAATAGGTACAACTTTGTTACTTGCGCTGACTTTATTAACTGTCTAATATTATTTGCAGCTGCCACCAGGAGCTGAAGTAACCGCTTCTTAAATGGAAATTAGGGTCGATTTAAGAGTTCCTCTCTCTTATAATATGAGCAATAAACACGAAGAAACTTCTTCTTTACTGCAGATCACGCTCATGAGAAAGCCCCGGCCCGGGTACATGCCAGCCTGTCAGGTCCAAAGAGTAAAGTTCATAAATTTGGGACATTATTTTGTGGTATGCCAGGCCGCGGTTGAAATCTTCACGTTGTTTTTCCCTGAATAGTTTCCCCTTACTTTGTGCCCATGGGAGGAGTCCACCCGGCGTTACAAGATACACCTATGAACGATAGCGATCACGGCGGCGGGAGCAGCCAAGTTTGACTTCTTACTCGCGTGGTGATCTGGAGTTAGTCTTCTTTTTCTTCATTTGATGATGCGGCCAAACCCAGAGATGGTTGTAAAAGAGGGATCAATTTCACGAAGACTGTTCACCTCCAATACGTATCAAAAATCAGCAAAAGCTTGGAACAAACTCAACAGAAACAACCAATGCGCTGCACCTGATAAATCAGAAGATACATAATAAATATCCGTGAGGTGTATGATCAATTGTGAAACAATTCCTACTTTTGAAGTATCTTCTACCCCTGAAAAGGGTAGCTTCGGAGCAATTTTCTGCACAGGCTTTAAAACTGCTGCCTTTGCACTTTCGTGTCACTTATCATTTAGACTGCACAAATTTTTGCCGTCATTGCACAATCTACCTGAGTTATTTAAACCTATGGTGACGTCAAAGGAAACAACAGCTTCTCAGGTTCTGGCCGCAGCGGTGCGACAGGGTGCTTCTTTCAACGTGTTCTCATTTCATGTGGAGTATGTGTGTATTGGAACGAAAATACGGGATATGTTAGAGCGCTGCACACAGAACCTGTTGGCAGATGACCTCACAATCGAATAGCCTGTTCACGGTCACCCGCCAATGTGGGGGTGAGCAGGGAGCGAAATTCGAACGATAACTTGCCACAAACTCTAAAAATTTGAACACGTGCCATAGATGTTGTAATTTTTACATAAACGCGAGAAGATAGTTTGATTTCATTAAACGTAACCACAAGTGTGGATGCGCACTCAAATATTTGGGCATTTTGACATTTGTTGTATTGTCATTTTTATTCTCAATGCATCAGACTTTACCCAGTGCTGACTAACAAATCGCAAACGCTAAATGTGCTGATGTGCGGCAATGAAATCATACCAAGCTAACAACGTGGCTTGATCCAATCACTCTATTTTTTCGAAACTATCGCGTAGTTCGTGGACGGATGGAATGCCCACCTTGTAACGGTGAACGGTGAGCCCTATATTATGATATCTCGTATGGTAGACAAACAGTCAATCATGAGGCTGGTACGAGTGAGATTTATCTCGTGTAAAAAATAAAGGAAGCTGTCACTAACACGTGCGATTGGAACAGAGCGAAGCTGTTCGCCACCTTGATGACCATCACGAAAGTTAGTCCACGATTGCAGGCTATTTGCGCCTTCACTGCAACAACCACCTATCAACATCATTGTGGCTAGAACTGTGAGCTTTTATTTTTTAGGGAGTGATAATTATTGGACATCACCTTGAAAGGTCACGCGATATGACGTGTCTGCCTCGTCCCGAGCAAGTTTTGTCATGATTTCGGTGAACGGTGGAGTCTATCTCGTTCCGAGCAAGCGTTGGCACGATTACAGTGAACGCTGGAGTCTTATTTGGCCAATCTTGGCCCATCTCACTGAGTGCGTACGCTTGGCTTGACAAACGTGCGCCGGGGACGCTGGACGGTCAGCGCGAGGCATGTGCACAAGAGTTCTCGGCATGTTCTTGGTTTTAACTGCAGGGAGGTCCCCACAATATGGGCTAATCTTCCTATGTGGTTATGCTTGCCTCGAAGATCGTTTGCGGGGACACAGCTGGGTCGTCGCGAGGCGCGCACGCACGAGCGCTAGGCGTTTTCTTTGTTTTGTTAACTGCCGGGCGATCGCCGCGATGCCCGCCCTCACGTGCACGCGCTCACGCGCGTGCGCTCGGAAATTTCTTGGTATTTTTAACTGCGGACGCAAGAAATTGCGATTTGCAAAACAGCATCGCTGTTGAAAGACACAGAGACGTAAATTGTTGTCCTTACGGAAACGCAGGACAAGTGGAAACCGCCGGTCGTTAAGGTGACATTTGCGGGTGGTGAATTAGTAGAATAAATAATTGGTGCAGGGCAATTATGAATGTATAAAAGGTTATCATCACCAAGTTTAGAGGAGGATATAATTTGCAAAGCACAATATAAAGAACCACAAAAACGACAACAACGAGAACCAATTCAAGGTTTAACGAATTAAAGTTGTGCGGATAAAAGTTCGGTTTACTAAAGCAAAAAAAACTGTTGATTTACCCACGAGAATGGTTTCGCTGGGCAAATGGGATTATAGTGAGCCAGCGTTGCAATCTTGATTAAGTTAGGTCCGAGGAAAGGGCGACAAGAAACCCTTCTTAGGGAGACATTGTTCGTACTAAAGAGGGTGCGGTAACTTTTTATGGATTACGAGGGATGGCCATCAATTTTCTTTTGTATCGTTTTATTAGGTAGTACATAACGAAAAAATGTTATCATAGTCACAGAAGAGCTTGTTAGGGCTATTTGGGCCCAAAATATCATGGTAAATATATATTCCATGATAAATCGTGCAATCGAAAATGAACTGTCACTGCGGAAGGGGATATTTCATAGCTACAAAAACGCTTGACTGAATGAATGACCTACTCAATAAAGAAACGCCCAGTTCAAAGAGTTGGGCCGAGAGGTTTGAACTTTGGGGAGTTTATTTCTTTAAAAGCGTGGATGATTACGAAGGCGCACTTTCTGGTAATTATATAACTATAGAAGCGAAATCGTAAATTCTGTTTGCCCGAAGTTTTGATTACTTAGCCACGCAGTTGTGATATCAAAATTAATTTTGCTGAATCTTTACCCCGATTTGTCTAAAAATGTCTTTATGATGTTATTCTAGGAAACCCGCATTACGCGATATGTACATTGGAGTAATTTGGGTGTTTTACACAATCCGAGATATCACTTTGACCTATTCTTAAATAGAACTACTTGTTGCTTGCAAATGCTACTCAAACAAGTAATGATATTAAATATTTTATACCAAGCTAACAGGTCGAGAAGAATTTTTGAAAATTAGACACCTAAACTGAAAGGCCTACCAGCAGACGAGAACGCCCAACCACAGGCCTGGTCCTAGAACGTGGAATCTGAAAGATGCACTCCTATCAATTTTTGTTAGCTAGTCATGGTGGGAGAGTTTACAAGTTGCACCCCATGGGAGAATTAAAATGGCTTATTATATGTTTCGTCTGTTTCTCAATATAAGGCCACCACGGGCGTGTCGAAAACAGCTTTGGGAATTTTGTTTCATTATGTTTCTTATGGGTAATTTTGGTCTGGGGTTAAATTACGTCTTGTCGCTATTTCATCAACAGGTGTTTATTAGTTCGTATGTTTAATCTGTATTGCTTACTGATAAAACCCATAAAAACGCGCAAAAGCAATTTGCTGTATTTTTTCCTACCAAACAAGTAAAACTGAAAGGACTGAAGGAGAAAACTGAAAGGACAAAGTGAAAATGGCTAAGATGTCATATCAACGCCAAGCGCGAAATACTGTATCAACAGATTTGAAATTTCAGGAATGCAATCCTACTATGGCTAAGGAGTCATTTCAGCTCTTTTTTCTCGCAACTGCACTAACGAAGTGGTTATATTTGGTCACATATCAGCATGCTTCAGTGGAAAGATTTTCTAAAGACTTTAGCCGTTCCTGCCACGTGACTGTACCTCCTATCTTTTCGTCCGCCCCTCATGCTTTTTTTCCTCCCATGTCGCAACTTCATTGATGAATGCAACATATTTGTCTTATTTGCCAGTTTACCTCATTTTTTCTCATGACAATTTAGGTCGTTGCTGGGACAGCGATATGCTGGACGTTGTGCTCGGGGCCTCTGTTTGGAGCGGCCGCGAGTGCATTTTCCGATCTGAAGTGGGCCGAAACTGGCGGGACGGAATATCTGAGAAGCGATAGTGACGGACCTTTGGACATTCGGGCAGTGTCAGTAAACGAAGCATACACGATTGCAGTGAAAGTGCATGGGATGGCCACCTGGAGCCTCCATTCAGCTGGGTTAGAGTAGCGAGAGTACACTGAGTGGTCACTATTTCGGCGGGGTCCGTAAGGCTGAGTGAACACGCTTGCGAGATGAAGTCATAGTCTGTAGCTTTCGCTAACAATCGCTTGTACGACTGATGCAGTGGGTAATCGCGTCTGTCAAGTGCTTTAACTTCGTCTGCAACATTGCGTGAAGTTCCCGGAGAAATTGTGTTAAAACAGCAGAAAGTGATTATTCCTGGAGCTGTATATCTACATCTCCACCCTGTGTGTGGGAATCTGTGTGTGGGAAGCACGTGAAGATGTGGACTATCAGGAGGCTCTTGACCTCCTCGAACGACCCTCATTCTCCAATGGTTGCGACGACTGCCACCGAGTTTTTTAAACAATGAGGATAAGAGTGTTGGCGGCGATGCCTCTTAGGATATACCTAAATTTTGTCATCCTCATGCGTCTGATGTGATGATCGACATTAAGGCACACATATAGAACATTCTTTCCGTAGAAAACTGAGGAGTGTACTGAAAATTGGGCACGAGATGAGGGTAACATTTTGCAGCAAGGCTCAACACACGGTCGCTGCAGAGAGACGATTCAGCTTGTGCTTGCACGTATCCCAGTATATGACATCCTCCTCATGGCTTTTGAACAAAAGCTACGCAACTCCCTTCAAATAACATCTGTGGAGGTAAACAACCGAAAGAGCTGGCAGCACTTTTGGATGCAGTTCACGTCAGCTGTGCATAACAACAACGACCTGAGCACTACAGACAAGTTCAACTATCTGAACAGCCTAGTGACTGGAGCTCCAGCATCGGCCATCTCTGGAGTCCAGGCCGGCGAGGAGTGCTGCAAAGACGCCATCGACATTTTAAGAAAGCGCTTCGGGGACGATAGGCTCATCGTACGAGATCAACTAAAAAGCCTTCCGGACATGAAATCAGTTTCGTCGCCTTCGAACGTGCATCAACTTGGACAGCTATACGACGAGGTCCAAGTTTACGTACGAAGTTTGAAAGCCTTGGCATTAGTCCTGCTAATTACTGCCTAATGCTACGGGAGATCCTCCTCAGAGTACTGCTATGCGACATGGTTCTGAAGTTTCACGAGCGCTTCAGCCCACCGACGCCTTCAACAACATCGGCCATCAAGTTCACTGTCGAGACGACATGGAGCACATACAGGAGTAAGGATCTCAGGCGTCGCTGTGACCCCAGAAGAGCCACCTAGAAAGCAGCAACACTGTGACGTACATAGCATGTCGGTTCTACACCCTTCAGCGAACGACACTCGGCGCTGCCTGCTCAGCCAGTTTTAAAAGCATCGTTCAGAGGTCTTTGACTTTGATGAATGGAGCACCACGCGAAAAAACAGCTACTTGCCAAGGAAGGTCGATGCTTCCGACGTCTGAAAAAAGGCCACTTGGCCAGGGACTGCCGAGGGCGACTGCGCTGCCGCAAGTGTGCTCGAAAGGATGCAGCCACCATGTGCACGGCAGACGCACCGAGCAGCAGCAACGTGGCCTTTACTGGACCCACGGACTGCCTCCAAACTTTGACCGCACCAGTAGCAGGCCCCGCATCCTTGAGACGCCACCGGAATCTTTTAGACGGCGGAATCTAACGCAGTTTTAGCACTGCAGATGCGTCCAATCAACTAGGATTCGACTTTTTAGAAGAGGAAACCTTGACTGTGGTTGCCTTCTGAGGTCCAAAGGAGACGAAAACCTTCCAAAAAGTACGTCTGTCCGCAGATAGCTGAAAGACAGAGAGGCCCGTACAGATTGACGAGCTCGAAATCGACACAATATGCAACGAGTACATTCCCGTACCGGACGACGAAGTCATCACGACGATCAGCGAAATGCACTTGGACACGGAAGCCTTCAGAGCACAACGATTCGGCGAAAGCAAAATATCGGTCCTGATTGGGGCGGACCACTACTGGGAATTTGTAACAGGCAACGACAGGGCAGTGACGCCGACGCTTAAAGCAGTGGAAATGTTTTTGGGCTCGACTGTTGAAGGCCCTCTGCCATTAGAAGAAAACGCCACACACTTTGCCAATGCTATCGTGTTCCGAGCGTGCGTGGAAGGCAACGAGGAATCAAAAACTCTGAACTACAGCTCAGACTTTGGAAGCATCCTGGAATGGAACGAGGAACAAATATCGCTCACCGAACTGGCGATGACACGCTTTGAAAAAGCATTCGAATCAACGCACGAGCGACAAGAGGTTTCCACGTGGAAACCAAGCCTTGTTGTTTCGACGATGTGGCGCCACAGCTAAACGAAAAGACTACAAAAACGTGCCAATCTTGTGAGAAGGTATGGCTCAACGACTGGAGCGCACCTGGAAGAACGAACAAAGGAAGATTTTAACTTCTCCAGGAGGGTTGCAAGCTGGTCTAATTGGAAATTTGACATTCTTGGATAAAATCAGCGCTAATTCAGACAAGGACGAATAAATCAAACCACAAGGACAGCCACTGGCTGTCCTTGTGGTTTACTTCTTCGTCCTCGTCTGAATTAGCGCTAGTTTTATACAAGAATGACTTAACTTCTCCCGTGATCCAGCACGCTTACGCACAGGTCCTCCATGGAGGAGTACGAGACATGCTGACCAAAGTTCGCAAGAGTAGCTGGATGCCACTCGCCGACAACTAGTAAAAAAGAGACGACATTCAATGATCCTTCGTCGTGCGAAGTTTTCAGCTAAGTCATATTCATTCAAGCAAGAAATACACCCGCTATGCAAAGACCGTTGAAAACTAGAGCACCTGCATCATCTGTCGACTGCGGAGAGTGTTGGAACTCATTCCTCTTCAGCGCTGTAGGAGACGACGCTGCATCATTATCAGTTTATTGTGAAAACGATGTGATGGAACGCGCTTGCGCTGCACCGTCCCGCTGGACCGGCAGCAAGTTCGATTAAAGCCCTCATTCTTGCTAGACGTGTGCTTTCCCCTCTTTCACGACGGTTTGGGAGCCGGAGGAACTCGAGGTCTATTACAACGTCAATTATGTCCATAGCGCAGACGGTGCTGGATCACGGCAATGCAGCAGGACGATTGGTGGCATGGTGTTAGCCGTGCTTGCTTGAGTTGTGGTGGAAACTGTGGAGTGACGGTCCGAGCGGCCAATGCGAAGCTCTGTTGAGTCAGGCCTACCTGGCACGCTCAATCACACCATCACACGAGGTGATTTTATCAGACCAGACTATATTAGGACCGGGGCTGTTTTGCAAATTGCTCGACTTTCGTGTGACAGTTAAAAATACCTTTACCATGGTGATAGCATGGTGGCACCCGCGCGTAAGAGAGTGCCCTGCGGTGCCCGACGGTCAGGTAAAAAAAGCAAAAAAACGCCGAGCGCTCTTGTATGCGTGCCACACGGCGGCCGCCCAGAGTCCCCGCTGCGCGTTTCCAAATCCGAACATATCTACTTAGGAAGATTGGCCAACATGGGCTAGAAAAAACACCAGCCTTCGTCTTAAAGGAGCCATGAAGAGAAAACACAAGTTTGGTTCATTCGAAAGATTGCCTCGTTAGAACCATAACGACACCACTTATAACGCAAACTTCGCTCAAATAAGCTACATAATTAGGAAAAACGGGAATGGTCATGCGACCCACCAGCTCATTTCCCGCAACAGAACCTATGCCGTCACATGGGCTAAGCTCTGCGATTGGCGGAGGCCGGCAAAAGCAAACGCATGTTAGGCAGGGCTTACAGTTTGCATAGCGAGCTAAATGCCCGTGAAACATACTGCACATTCTTTTTATGACAAAGAACGGTGGAGTAAACGGTTGAAGTTCCGAACGAACACGCAAGCGTGTGCGCCAATGCGTACGAAACAACCGCCTGGCCGAGCTCGACATCTCGCCGTCGCGCAGACGAATTTTCGGGTTCGAGGCGCTCTGACCTTGGAGGAAAAATGCCGTAAACACCGCGCATTGACGCTCGTATCTTTCTGGTCGAAGCAGAGAGCTCGCGCGAACGGCTTTCCATACACGACACCGGCCAACTGGCATAAGCGATACTGCTACTGAAGTTGAACTATTATTAACCGTAATAAAAATACGGCACATACGTACCAGTCTGTATTCGTCCGTGGCGACGGCGCTGACGAGGCAGCGGTGCCGACGGCAGGGCGTTCGTCTGTTGTGGCTATCGCGGAATGGTCGCTTTCCCGTCCACCGCGTATCCCACAACTCTTGCCGCTCGTGCACTTAGAAGCGTTGAGCGTTCAAGTGGTGTGAGGTTGTTAAATGCAAGCCCGAGCTCCTCGGCGAGAGTTTTGTTCTCCGGATCAGGCGATTCCATGACTAGGGCTGCGGGTGCACTAGGTTTTACTAGTATGTTTAAAATGGCCGCCGTCTCGATCGACTCCCGCGTGTGGGTGCTATATGGAGTCGACATACTAAGTATCTGTTTCATGGACCGGCGCTATGACGCCATTGTACACGTCACGGAATGTTCAATTTTTGCGGGAGATTTAAAATTTTGGCTTAAATTGCCTTATTTCTCAGTGAATAAAGCATCATTTGCTTCCGGGAAAGCGCTTGGGGTACTATGAAACACCTAATCTTTCGAATAAAACAAACTTTTGTTTTCTCTTCATGGCTCCTTTAAGCATGGCAACACTTTCGCTATCACAATCCCACTGCTCACGTTACTCTGTAGTTAGGGCTCCGCCTATGATTATAGGGATGTGCGTTCGTCATTCGCATGCGGAAGGAGTTAGTATACTTGTCCATCTTAGAAGTGCGCCGGCTCAGTCACAGGGATGGGTCATCCACGAGTCGTCCCCGCGCCCGATGAGGAGTCCGCTACCCTCGAGGGTCGTCGCGCTAGGGATCGAGAACCAAAACGAGTACAGAGGAACAATACCGGCCACTTGTCGACAGAGAACGTGGCCAAGAAAGTCTGACGGGCCGCCAGCAACAAATTTGTGGGTTACAACTTTTAAAAAATGAAGGAGTCTTACACTTACAGCAATAAGTATGTGGTAAATGTCCTTGAGGCAACAAAGCAGAAGGAAATCGGTTGGAATCGTGGGCCTAAACCGTCCAGATGGTAATGAAAGTTAAGTACAGCTTCGCCAGCTCCACGCCTTACGCCTAACTGTGAGCTTCCTTCCCTTCTGCAATATTTACATAAAACCACACCAGAGCAGTGTACAGCGACAGCTGAGCAGGCAGAACGGGGCAATGACGACCCCTCCTAGAAGGCCATCGAGAAGGTCTCGATGCACCTCCAATCAATCATAACCGTGACAATATCTGGCGAGGTTACTTCGCTGCCTCTTCTAGAAAGTGTTGCAAATTTTTAAACGCATTACCAGAGGTGTTTCAGGATTCTTCGAAAGCTAGAAACATTTCTCCTAGTTTGCCGTTTCGTTCCCTGAGGTTAGGGTTAAACAAGTTTTTTGAATAATAAAGCTCTGGAAAGTAGGATAACGCTCACGCATAAAAAAGCGATGCATGCTGAAAGTACGATCGGTTGGCAAAGTTGAGCTCGCGTTCTTGCTTGTTTGCTGCAGTCTGCCAAGCTTCCGTCTGTGGTGGTCTGCTGTAGGTTTTTTCTTTTAATGCAAAGGCATTTATCAGGTAACTGTCATAAATGATAGATGAAAACGAAATTAAATTTTTGGTGGATATAAATTTGATTTCTCCCGTTAACAATAATATCAATGTTACTTCAAACTTTGAAGAAATTTTGAAGAAAAAAAAAGAGAACAGATGAGGAATTTTTTGGAACTTTTCAAAGGCGTCACTAATCTTGTTTGCAGAGTTGGCGGCCGTAGACGAACAAAACAGCGAAGAAACATGACTGTATGTTGAAGTGGGCCAGTAGTTTCATTTGGTCGTATCACTTGAATGCCAAAGTGCAGTTCACACACTGATAAGCGGGTGTGTATTTTTGAAGCGCTTTACATCCCTTCGGGCCGTAGTACGGAACTTAATCGCGGAATTTCCATTTTCACAATATTGTTTTTTTTTTGTTTCATTGCTAGAATATGTCTTTCAGGATTGTAGTCGAACACAGTACGTTGCCCCATCCTAGTTCTTTCTAACTGAACAAAGCTGAAATTTGTCTTCTTCGCTTCTGTAATATAGGTGGGTGTGAAATATTCAGAGTAAAGTTCTCGGGTATTTCACAGAGTGACATCCAGTGGTTAGGGAGCTCGAAACTTTTTGCCTTAAGACCTCGCCACATTATTGTTACTGCATGTTCATAATGCCACAACAAAGTGTGAATTTGGATCCCGCACAGCGTGAGCGATTCGTAGCGATGGTTTTTGTAGGTAGAAAACCGCAGAATATCGGCCTTATTTGTAATCAGGAATTATAATACGGTGAAGCTCGTAAAGGTGTTCTCGAGTTGAAGGTTCACGATTTCGCTGAGCGCGAAGTTTATTTGTGTGTAAATAAAAGACGTGTATTTAGAATACTCGAGGGCAGATGGCCGACAAATCAAGTGACAAAAGATATCACCGAAAGACAACTTAGCTAAAACAAACTTATGCGATGAACAATCTTGAAACAGGTTAAATGTACTCTACATAGGCGCTGTTTGAGGCGTGCTAGCGCTAGGTAAGGGGGCTTTTCTTTCATAGTTTACAGTTGAATTGTCATTACCATTTAACAGAGCTTTGATGTATCTTTTTGCCTCTGACGTAGCCTCTATGACGCAGCTGGCAATGAAGCTTACAGCGCTGCTTTCGCGAGTTTCATCAAATGGTTCAGCCAATCAGCGTTTCAGGCTGTTGGCGGAAGCCATACAGTTTGCTAATTTAGGCACTAGAGAGTAATCTAGCGCTAGCGCCCATGCGGATCACACCAATGATGTCTGTGTCGTCGTGGGCCGCAATTACACCTTGCACTCGCCTTTGTTTCATCATGGGCTAGGATTAATACGTCTTAGTTGCCGCTAATTCAAATAAACTACTATAAAAACGCAAAGAGTTTTAAAAAGCCACGAGGATTGCACGGAACGACGACACAACGAGGAGACAGCAGCACGAAGTTCTAATAATTTACCTACTAAAGACCACGCGCTGTTATTTTGCCAAAATTAAATAAATCCTGTTCTTTTTACCCACAGTCTGCTGGAATGGTTATGCCTACTCTTCTGCAGAGTGTTAGGTAACCTTAACAGTTAGGTAACCTTAACCGTTAGGTAACTTTTTGTGAGGAACTCCTTAAGGCTCGTATTTTGAAAACATTACAAATATTAATTTTTTTCCAAACTTTAGAAGGATTTTATGCGCGTACCTATGAAAACGAGCACCTCGCCTTCACGGTGTTTTTGTGCGTGTTGTCGTAACAGATGGTCTGCTACAGCTTTCGAAACGGCAAATTATGCGTTAACTCAAGGTGTTCGGGCGATACTAACGTAAGTGCTATTACTTCAAGAAAACCGCGTGGCGCATTCTCCTTATCATAAATTAAGTTGTTTTCATAATGGCTAGTACTTTTCAAAATAAGTACTGTAGGTCGCTCGCCACAATTTACTCGTCGACAACTTTCTGTGGTAATGCGTTGATTGATTGAAAACTGATTGCTGATGGTATTCCCATTTTAAGGGAGTAATGATGTCTTTTACAAAAAACCATATTTCTATCTCTTTTATACTCTCCATTTAGTTCCACCGCTGCTGTTAGGGCTGGCTTAAAATACTTTTTGTGTTACAAGTGGTGTCTGCCCCAACCAATATTCCCGTTTCTGCTTTTCGTCCACCCGCATTCTAAACTTTCAGGTATCTTCACAGCGTTAAAGTTAATGCCTTGTATGTGACACTCAAATCCTTGGGCGTCTGGAAGCAGATGCAGATTTACATGGTTACACTCCCATTCCAGCACTATGTGCCGCATAGTTTCTGTATGTTTCCCGCAGACCGCGCAACACCACAATGTTCGTGTATACCTCCCCATAGAGCTCTTACTTCTCAAAAAAACCTGTTATAGCCTCAAAAAGTAAACCACTGCCCCTAGAATTTCACGGCCCTCTACATGTATAACGATACTTTAGTTTCAATGTTTTGTACCTTAATTTGTTTTAAAGCGAAGCTTTTCAACTCTACACCCCAAGGATTCTGTCGCCACCGTTATTGTTCGCAGAAAACTCACGCTAACAAAGAGAAGTTGTGGCACCATCAGGAATCAACCCTGGAACGAATAGAGAAACTGAGCAACCGCCCGCTGTCTTACCGGGTGAGCTACAAGCCCAGGTGGAGACGGGAGACAGGCGGTGCACTCAACGAGCACATCTGCGGGTTTGCCCCCTGCGTTTTCGCTGAATGCCGCATGGTAGCGTCACGTGACCTCTCGCACCGCTGTGCGCGCCGCCTATGACACGTGTATCGGCCGTGTGCGCCCCTTGTGCATGCGCTAGGAGTTATCAAAATTAAAGGAAACTGACACCGACCCATGGCATCTCACTTCTCCTTCTTTGCCGTCAATCTCGTGGCATCCGTCGGCGGGCGTAAGACGTAGGAGAAGTGAGATCGTCGAACACCGGTTTAGAGCGTCGTTTCATTTTGTAAGAAAAGAGTTTGCACTCATGTTCTTAACCAGTACAACTCAACCAACCACCGTTCTTCAAACATGCATTGATTTAACATTAGCAAAGAATATTAGTTTGAAGTAATAAAGCATGTGGTTAAGTGCATTTCACTTGTCTATGGTTTTACTCTTTGTAGAGCCGTGTGTGTAAATTCAAGTGATGTC
The DNA here is from genome assembly GCF_048455015.1 of Haemaphysalis longicornis. NCBI lineage: Eukaryota > Metazoa > Arthropoda > Arachnida > Ixodida > Ixodidae > Haemaphysalis > Haemaphysalis longicornis. The sequence goes on from NW_027526295.1 coordinate 89,324,804, forward strand.
ACATGGGTAATCTTTGTGGGTGTCGCTTACTGCTTCGCTTTCCAACCACCTCCACAGATTGGATTGGTGGCAATTTTTTTTCTGCCTTGCTTCTTTTTTTGGTTACCTTAGATTTATTTGATTGTCTACTGTTCTTTACGTATTTATTCGTAAGCCTTCTAGTTTTCCTCAGCCAATGCCGGTCCCCATTTCATGTATAGCTAACAAAAAATGTAGCTCTCCACCTACCTGGAGCCGGATCCGTCAATATCTCCTAAAACATATTTTACTCAGAGCTTCTCTAACTTCAAACGACGCCCAGCCCGTATATCCCCTGCACTGCTTCGTTAGTTGCTTTACCATGTGCCCCTAAGGCTAAACGGCCTACCGCTCTCTGGTCCTCTCAAGGCGTGATAGAGCGTCTGATGGAAAGCAAAATGCTGCATCCCCATATGTGAGGTCCGTAACCATTGCATCGTTCCACATTCCTCTCACAACTTCATATTTGTTGTAGTCCCGCAAAACTCTATGCGTCAATATAGCTGCGTTTTGCATTCTTAATTCTTAAATTACTTCTTGTGAGTTCCTAAACGCTAGTGTCCTTAGTTTAAGGTTCCCAAATACTTATATTTCGTGACCTCAGGTAATTCACCATGCTAGATTGACGCTGAGAATGTGCTATTGTCATTGAAAATAATTATTCCCAATATTTGGGTGCTTATTCTTGACGCTAGAAGTCTGGCTTCGTTGCTGCTAATAGTTATCTACCGTTGCATACTGCTCTGGTGATTAGCTAAAAGAACAATGTCGTGTGCGTAAAACATTCCCGGAATACCCTGTTGTACGACTTCGTCTTTCCAGGTATACCTTAGGTTGAATCCTAAATGGCTCTCCTCCAGCTTCTTTTCAAACCGTGTCATATAAAGCTTAAAAAGATAAACAGTATTGGGCCAAAAGTGGAGCCTTGTTTTAGACCGTGGCGGGTGTACTCCCTTCTCATTTTGTGGGTACTGTATTATCTTTATAGATAAGTATATAGAACTATATTGACAAGTTATCTAAGCCTTCGAGTTTCAGAATCCCCGACACTATTTCCTTTTACTTTATCGTCCCCTTTATTGACCCATCACATATTCAATAATGGTCTATTCCGAGGTTGACAGCCTCGCGAGCTGTAACGATCCCGGTCACAGTCGGCTCCCAGAGCGGAGCAGTGCGCATACAAGCGCGCGCTTTGAAGCTCCCCGTACGCGGAGGGCGCGTGTTTTCGTCGGCGTCAAAGACGATCCCCGTCCCCCCTCGTCTACTTTTCTTGTTTAGGCCGCAGCCGGCGCCAAAGATATAAGCTGTCTGCGTTTTCGGGAAATCTAGAAAGCGGATGCACGGGAACCCCAAACACCACCGAACAAGGGGCGAGCCGCCCCAGTCCCCGGGATACAAGGGGTTAAGCTGTCGGAAAGTCCAAGCAGGACTGATGAGTCCTGAGAGGATAGGCAAGAATCACCTTGCATGGTGAGACAGCACAAATAGTAAGTTAATCGGGAGGGAAAAAAAGGAAGGGGGTACAGGCGTTCAAACAGAAACAGCAACGCAAAAAAAAACTGAAAAAACAAAGGAGGAAAAAATACTGAAAAAACAAAGAAGAAAATATCAAAATCGGTTGAAACAAATGTTCTCACAGTTTTAAAATGGCTAAAGTTGTTGCCAGAGCCCTTAAATTCTAAAACCAAGTTAAGACCTCTACATCATTTTTGTTGTTTTTCAAACACTTTGAGGGTGTTTCTGGCACTAATAATTGTAATAATTGAAAGACTGACACATAGACAAATGGCAGTTTGTATCCCTCCAGGATAGCTCTGGCGAAAAAAACAATCCAGAAAGGCAACAATCAATTGAAGTACACATCTCCAAAATCGTTGAAACAGGTGACGCATCTTGAGCCCTTGTTACAAAACAGGGCACCCTTGCGGCATCATCGTCACTAAAATGTTTCGTGCTAAGAAAACCTGTTCCTAAGCTTGCACCTGTTTTTACCAAGGGTAGAAAATCGCTGACAGCTTAAGTGAAGAAACGCACAATTTGGGAACCGCTGGATTATTTGTGCAGAGGACTACTCGATGCGTGCTTTGTATATTAACACTTATGCGCTTCTTTCGATCAACGGAATGTGTTGTGTTCCGTGTGTGGACAGCATGGCGCAGACATTGATGTCACGTGCGTGCAGCAAACGATGCAAGAGTTTTGGGGGACCACTGCTTGGCTTCGTCGCCATGGCAAGAATTCGGAGAATTCCCCTTGAGACTCACAATGTCAGTATTAGAATACATTTTTTTTAAATTAGTTATTTGTATGAATTTTAATATTTGTTATTCCTTTATTCGTGTTTTTTTGTTTATTCCTGATGAAGGGCAAGATACCATTCACCACGTTGAAGCGAGGCGATCGGCAGACTTCAGGAAATTTCCCCGTTTTGTATAAAATTTTTGGTTCTCTTTTGGCAGCTCTTTCCGACCACTACGTGTTCTAATTAATTTTAACCATTTTGCAGTACTGACGTCTCTAGCCGAGGTTGGAGGGGAGTGTGTGCGATTCTCTAACAGTGATTTATTTAAAAAGAAAATGAAATGCACAAGAGAAAAAACGCAATCATCCAAGTGGTAGATGAGGTTGCCTTTTGTAGTTACCCTGCTCGTATTACGTTTTGTTTAAACACAGTCTTGATTTGCGATGTATAGGGATTACTATTTTGAATTCTTGGAAAGCCACTAATATGGCGGGTCTTATTTTGTGGGCTTTTAATAGTGGTTTAACGTAAATGTGAAAGCTGCTCCGCAGCCAGTACTATTAGCCAGGGCATGCGCGATAAAAGTTTATCTCGAAGCGTCAGTGATATATTGAAAGTAGATACCTAAATTCTTTTAGCATGTTGAGGCTTTCTGATATGCCTTCTCAAGCATTCGGTTTCTTTTGCAGCGTTACTGACTCAAACACGTGCTATTTGCATTCCAGAGGGCCCGAATTTTAATCTTGACCCACCACGTTGGAGGTTCCTTTACGCAAACGATAACTGCTCAGTCATTGAGAACCTACAATTTAGTAATTATGGAATCAGTAAGTAGCCCTTATGAATAAAAGCTATTTAAAACGAAAGAAAAAGATCAACCACCTAAAACAAGCTACAGAGATTGAAGCGGCAACCTTATTTTCTGGCCATTGTTCGACTTTTTTATATTCGAGATGGTTTAATAAAACAAACTCACGAGTACTTACATCAGGGAGTCACAAACGACACAAAAGCAAAGAAGAAACGGAAAGCGTTTTTGCAGTGACGAGCAAAGCACGAAGGGCCGTTCTTGGCTGGCGATAACTGTATCTTTCGCAGTGCTTCCCGACGCGAACGAAATAGAAACGTTATTTGGAAGTTTTGCAGATTCCCTTCAAGTTGCACGAAATTTCTTTCGAAAAAGTACAAGGAACATATGTAGGGTCAGTACTCCGGCTGAAGAAACAGCGTTATATTTGTTAAGGAAAAACGCCTATTGCGTATCTTTCCATTCTTGAATTTCTTGTTACAGAGTGCGCCTTTATTATTTAGGAGGTAAGGAAGTTAGAGCACTCTCTAACAAAATACGGTCCGTGTGCTGTTGTGCATGGTACCAACTCAGTCTAGGTACCCTGAGTTGGTACCCTCAGTGTAGGTGGCCTTAGTCTAGGTACGCTTAGTCTAGGCACCCATCGTTCCCTTCCTATAAATTTGTCTGGTGTGGCGGGAGCTCCTCAGGCGGCATTCCCTCTAATGATCCTTAATAAAGATAGGAAAAATTATACGCTTTAGGCCATTTCAGAAATTGTTCTCGCGTACGCTCCCGCAACTCTAAGGTCCATACGTGTGACAAAAGGGTTGAAACACACCTACCGAAGTGCTAAATACCAAACGTAGCGAAATAACGATACAGAAAATGTCTACTGCTATAAACGTACGATAAATTTTCTTATACTATAAAAGAACCACCATTGTCATCATCAGCAGCAGCCCCAGCCAAGTCAGGTCCACGGATTGACAAGGCGTTTCCAGGTGACGACCAACTACTCATGCCCTGCGCTGCTCGAGTCCACAGTTTGCCCCGAGTTTCCTTATTTCATCCCTCCGACGGTTTACTGGCATCTCCGTCCTTCTAGGCAAATCAACTAGTATCCTGTCATGTATACTAATTGGCCAGAGGTTGTCGGTGCGCCTCACTACAGTGCCAGCCCAAGTACATGCATTTTCTTTATTTCAGCCATAATATCTTCCACTGTAGTTTGTTCTTTGATCCAGGTAGCTCGTTTCCTGTCCCTGTTTGTCACTCCTAAACATTATTTGTTCCATTGCCCGTTGAGCCGGCCTAGGTTTGTTATCTTATTGTTTGGTAAGGCGCCAAGTGTCAGCTTCATACGTCATAACCACTGTATGCACGTGTTGCAGATTTTTCTTTTGAGCGACACAGATAGCGTACCTTTCATTATTTCGGAGTGTTTGCCGACTACTCCCCAACACAATCCTCTTCTCCGCCGAATTTTGTTTTTGTGCTTCAGGTCAGCACTAACCATCTGTTCAAGGTAGCTGCGTTCTTCTAATTCTTCTAGCGTGCCTTTTCATGAGTTAAAGAGAACGTTTCTTGCGTGCTTATTTCTCACTTGATTTATTCATACTTACTTTAGCCCCATGGCCATGCTTTGTGATTGTAGTTCCTCAAGCATTGTTGGTACGTGTTATGCAGTCGCACGCAGCAAGACTATGTCATCCGGAGATCTCAAATGCCTTAAATACTCCCCATTTATCCTTAGTACTATGTTTTTTTAGTCAAGCTTTCTAAACACTCCTTCCAGACATGCTGTGAATACTCTTGGCGAGATGGTATATCCCTGTCTTACTCCCTTCCGGATCGGGAACTTATCGTTTCGCTTGTGGAGGGTTATGGTTCCCTTGCATTTTTATTAATATTGTTTATAAGTCTTTCACGTAGGTATTCTTTTTTTCCTTATTTAGTGGTTGGCGCACGGCTTCGGTGAGTACGGAATCAAACGCTTTCTCATAGTCTATAAATGCATTGTAAAGTTGTTTAGTGTATTCTGCCGAGTTCTCTATCACTTCCTTGACAACATTTAGGTGATTTATAGTTCAGTACGATTTCCTAAACGCAGCCTGCTCTCTGGGTTGCTGAAAATCCAGACTGTTACCTATACGGCTAACTGTAACAATCTAAAAAGCTTGTACACAACGGAGAGTAGGCTGATGGGTCTGTAATTCTTGAGGTCTTTGGGATCTCTCTTTTTATGAATGGGAACGATGTTAGCGTTTATCCAGGGTATAGGAAGTTTTCGCGCATTCGAGCACTCCGAAAATAGTACGGAAAATATTTCTAGAGCTATATTTCCTCCCTTCTTCAAAAAGTCTACGTTATGCAGTCGTCACGTGCAGATTCTCCTCTTTTCATGACCTTGACATCCTTTCTTACCTCCACTTTAGTAACTAGTGGCACATCGCAAGTTAAGCTTGTACTCCCAGCAGTGTTCCCTAGTATAAGGTCACTGGCATACGGCCTGCTGTAGAATCGTTTTTCTACCTTTATCATCTCGTCGAAGTTGTGCAATTTGTTACCCTGCTCGCTGTAAGTGCGTTTATGCTGTCTTTGCCGATGGCTGGGTTTCTCGTAGCTTCTTTCATGATTATCCCTATCTGCAGCATTTCCTCAATGTCTGGAATGTCAAATCCGCGAATGCAGTTTGTTTTATATCTGTTAATCAGTTTCGACAGCTCGGCTAGTTCAATCTGCTTTCCCGTATTGATATATTCAGGTTATTACGTTTCGCAATTAGTTCCTTCGTTCTTTAAGTTAGTTTTGCAGTTCCCTACATGTTGCTTCTCATGCGGCTGCTGCTGTTTCATTGATTGCAGATGTTAGGTTCCTATTTAGCCCGTGTACACTGACCTCCTTATGTTCGTCTAGACGGGCGAATTTGCTTTGAAGAGTTTTTTTTACTCCGACGAGCTAGCACGTACAGACTCATAGCGGAATTTCTTAGTTCTCACGAGATTCCTCCTTTCTCGTATGAGATTCAGCCTTAGCTTTCATCTAACCATCCTATAATCGCTGCTCGGAATGTTAGCACCTCTACGTCGTGCACAACACCAGGGTTGTCTCTTAAGATGAAGTCAATTTCGGTTTTTGTTCTACCATGGGACTTTTCTATGTCGATTTGCTAAATTTTGTTTGTAGAAGAATGTGTTGATCAACCTCGGATTATTTCTCTCTGCAAATCCCACCAGTATATCTCGTCCAATGTTGCGACAGTCTATTCCGAAGTTTCCCACTGACCTTTCTCCTATTTGCTTCTTACTAACCTTTGGGTTAAAGTCTTCCATCACCATCGTGAACTGTGTGGTTGGCTGTCTTATTGTTGATTTGACGTCCTCTTAGAAGCTGTCTACGGCTTCATCATCGTAGCTGGTTGTTGGCACGTAGGCTTGTACTATCTTTAGACAGTATCACTTGTTTAGCTTCATCATGACAGCCTCGGCTTTCTCGCTAATGCTGAAAACTACTACACCGTCCCCGCTATTTATTTGTGTAGTAGAAATCGAACATCGTGTTTTTTTTCTCTTGGGCTCTTCTGCAGCACAGAATATGGCCGATATAATGGCCTTCATAAGACTCGTATGGTCCTAACTTCGCGTAACCATATATGATTCTACTTAATGTCCGAAAGCTGCTATAGTAGTGCAGCTAAGCTTCCCCCGCTACACAGAATGCGTGTGTTGCACGCTGCCAGGGTAAAGTTCCAAGTCAAGTGGAACTTCACGCCGTAAAAGCAGTATTTCTGAAAATGATATGTTCGGAACTGGCTCTCTATTCCCCAAGCTGAGATGCAGGCAGCAAACAAAAAAGTGCGACAGACATTTCCGGGCGTAATGCTTGCCGAATGTAAAAATAAAATCTAGGAAAGTGCGTAGTTTCTCACACCTATCTTTTACGAATGTATAGGCAGATTTGAGCAAGTTTTGTATCCTAGAACGCAGTTGAAACCATACAAAACCTGCTCACTTTTTAAATTACAAATTGCAGTTTGGGCTGACAAAAAATCAGCTGATACTGTCTAATGGTAAATTCGAACCATGCTGTGTAGTTATTTCGACATTGCAAAATGAGATTAAGCAAATAGTTTTAGAAAGAGATACATTTGCACTTACAGACCACTTTATTTTTCATATATTACTCCTCTCATGCAGTGCTTTCTTTCAATATATGATACTTAAGGATGCGGTTGACGCATGCATCAGGGATCGCGTCATCGGCGAGAAGACGGCTCCTGGTACCCTGGCGACATGTCGTAGCGCGTCGCCTTTGCTGAGCAAGTCTCGCGCACCTCGTTTGGCAGTCCGCTGTCCTCGTGAAACTTTCGTCATACTCACCTCCTTCTCTTACCTCCTCACTCTCTTTTCGAGGTACTCTTCTGTCTCTGGGTTATATTGCGGGACGATGACAAGGAAGAGATACGCTCTAAAAACTGAAAGTAATTTGTTCGCTTTGGAAAAAATAAAATCTAAAGAGAAGGACTGCGTTTGCTGCCTACAAAAAGTGTTAACTTAAATCATTTGCGATCATGATAAGGTGAAAAAAGTTTCATTTGAAGAGTGCTGCAATATAATGCCTGCTAGGTGCAGCAATTTGTATATTGATGGAAGAGTAAAGCGATACTTGAAAACACATTATACGTATTATTGAAACACCGAGTTAGGAAGGTGATATATTTACAAATATTTTGTCTTAACAAGATACTTGTGAATGTTCTCAGAAGAGAATGGGGTTAGAAAGAAAAAAAACTGGCGTAGCTGGCACTAGTGATGTAGCTTGCACTAGGAGCCCCTCTCTCTTTGTCGGAGACCCGGCTGTTGCATCACACGAATTTCGGAGCTTTCCGCTGGAGATCCGCCATTACTGCAGGCACGGATCGTTTTGTGTACAACATCTAACACATATCCCGAAGTGGACCGCGTTAGCACGCGCTAGAACATGAGGCAACCGGTTTCGCAATCTCGGTGACTGTAGCGCGAGGTTTCCTGTGCTCCCAATTTGAGCTGCGGATGCACGTGAAGTGTGCTCTTGGACTGTTAGCGAGCTCCTCACGTGACGCAAGCCCATACGCATGCCTGAAAGACGCCACGCCACCAGACCAAGCTCAAGCGTAAAGATCTCTGTGGTTCAGAGTGAGTAAGTTGCGCAGCGAGCGACCAAAACGACGAGTGAACGAACGAACGGTCGAGTGAACAAAATAACAACCCAAGGAAAAACGAAGGAGCAAGCGGATGAAGGAGCAAGCGAGCGTGCGAACAAACGCATGAACGGCTGTTGAACCTGAAATTTATTGCCGCACTTTCCGCTGAAGGTTCTCCGTGAGTACAGGCCCGGATCGTGTTGCCCGCAGACTTACACATCTCTCCCGAAGGTGACCACAATAGGACGCGCTAGAAGCCGCGGCCAAGTTCAAAGCCAACGTACGATAACCCAAATATTGCTTTGAGCCCGGAAAGCGATGATAGCTTTCTATTGCGGGAGCTTTATTCGCATTCCCGGCACACCGTATTATTTACTTTAGATTATTCGTAGCCTTGGCTTTGGACTTGGCCGTGGGTTCTTGGGCATGCTAACGCGGTCCATATTGGCAGGTATTTGAAAGCCTGTGAGGAACACAATCCGGGCCTGCAGTCATGGAGAAGTTTCAGTGGTAACTTCGGAAATAGATTTGAGTTTTAAGAGCCCGTGGTTTGTTCGTTCATACGCTGGCTTATTTGTGCACTCGTTCATTCACACGTCAGCATTGGTAAGCTCGTTCGTGTTTCGCTCCTCCATTCGTTCGTTCGGATAAATGCCGGTTTGAGGACTAGAGAGACCCTGTTTCGATTACCATCAAGGGACGCTTTTATTTCTTTCCAACTGGAGGTTTTCGGTTCACGGTCGAATACGCACTACCAAGTTGAACACCTGCGATATTAGAAACGTCACTTCTTTACCTAGTCATGGCATTGAACTTCATGTTGCATATAAAAGAGTTTTTGTAAATGTTCTTTGATTCACACAGGAGCCGTCACTGGGAACTCGACAGTGCTGCCTCATTGTGACCTTTGGACTTTGTATGCTTTATATCCACCGGAGTCTCAACCTCAGATTCCCAACTACAATGCCTGCGTAGATTTTTTTAATTGCCACTGTAACGTATCATGTGTTTATAGTGTATGGCAACCAGAAAATTGTTATCGATTACCGTAATCAAAACCAGAATATACTAATAAAATAGTATTTGCCATTTACTTTAACGTGTTTGCTTCTTTATGTGTCTTGTACTTCCCAAAGGGCCTTTGAATGGTATTAGAAAGGCGGTATAAAATCCTACATTGTGCTCTTTCACTCTCGTTTATTTGATTCTGATATCGCTGAGCGCGATTACGAAACAACAACAGGGGAGGTTGGTCAGCCATTTTTTAAAGTAGAAAAGGCCCCAGTACAGGTAAAGTAAATGTATTCGGTAGCATTATTTTGCGAGTATTTTTACTAAGAATAATAATCCCGAGGAACCGCAATGCCGCCTTGCGGCCATAGGCGGAGGTCGTTTATCAATGTTTATTTGTTAAGATGGTTTGCCTTGCTTGTGTTGTGAAGGTGCTTTACTCATCCCGCGGCTAGAGCTATAGAGAGCTGAGCGATGAAGCCTTAGTGGCGGCGGCGAGATGAAAAAAAACCTACACCATCTTCCCGTGGAGAACCCTGATGAGGATGCGAAGCATCATGGGGGTTCAGTGTGGTTTCATTGTGTTGCCGTTATGTTGAGTGATCTGGTGTTTAGTATAGCCAGAGTGAATTCCGCGTACGGATCCACACGGGTGGCAAAGGCACGCAAGTACTGTAGTGTGACGGTGAGTAGGCGGTGGTTCTCGAGGCGCCGAAGCTCGTCCATCGTGTTCTTGTAGATGTTGTCGTCAGTGTGGTAGAATCGGTAGTCCCCGTCATCGTTGGGGAGGTAAAGGTTGTTGACGTTGGTGCAACACCTGAGAGCAACGTACACGCCCTCCCCTTCGCAGCTTTGTCTTCTCCTTCATATTCTGCGGTTCCCCTACGGAAAGATGACGCTGGTGGTTGAACGCGAAGCTATCTCGTGATGGATTCTTTGGTTGACCAACCCCTAAGGGCATCCTGCCATAATCATCATCAGCGGGGCCTGGCCAGGCATGCGCAGTAGGTGTGCGGATGGCGGGCAGGCCCTAGCATGAGCTGAGAGCAACTTACACGCCCTCCTCTTCGCAGCTTTGTCTTCTTCTCCTTCGTCTTCAGCGGTTCCCCTACGGGATGATGACAACGGTGGTTGAATGCGAAGCTATCTCGTGATAGATTCTTTGGTTGGCCAGTCCCTAGGAACATCCTGCCACCCACTATCATCATCAGCGATGCCTGGCGAGGCATGCGCAGTGGTGGTGCGGACGGCGGACAACACCGACAACGACAAGGGAGGGAGGGACACAGCCCCGTGCATGAGATGCTCCGCATCCTAAAGCATTTATATAATACACGTTCAACGGCGTTACATAATGTGTTCGCATAATGGCGAAAACACGCCTTAGCTCGGTGTCTCTGTGGATCGTCGCCCGTCGCCCTACACCGGCCCGCTTCGCGCGGCTCGGGCTATTCAGCCGTGAGAAGTAACAATTTCTATAATCCCAGCCTTCGTATGGACGCTCTTTGAATTCCATAAATGAAAGCGAAATTGTTGCATCTGACGGTCAGCCGAAGCTAGGGAGAGGAGAGGGGGGCGGAGGGGTTTGCAATACCGCATCGGCAAGCCCAAAGCAGGCCCCAAATGTTTACCGCGGGCCGTTGTACTGCGATACTAAATACCGCCCGACGGATCAGCCCGGCGTCAGGCTTCAGCAGCCAAGCAAACTGGTATCCTGTACTCTGGCACCACAGTTGACAAGTCAGAATGTCTCCAGCTATCCCACGACTATCTTGGACAGACATATACAGACGTGTGTTTCGTTATGATCCGGAAACACGGACGCCTCGCCGGTGGAGAATTCTGCACCTACGCGGGTGACTACGCTTTTGCTTGCTTGGAAGGTCTGAGCGATACAACAAACTTTGGATCAAGGCACTACGGTAATATGTTTCTTCAGGGTCCTAGAGTGAGGTAACCGCTTTTTGGTTGCCCAATAAAATGAATGGCGGCGAAACTCGTTTAGTAAGGAATCAGAACACAGGCTTTGTAAACCATAATTTCGGAGCACTGATAAAGAGCACACGGTTGAGAGTATACAGAAAATATTTTCTTATAGACAGACAGCTTCAAAGCGTGTGGGTACGTGAAGATTCTCACGACGCAACCAATTTTGTGTTGCTAATGAAAGAAATACGAAGAGGGTACGACTAAAAATGTTGCGCTTGATTCTGTCTTTTGGTAGGTGGGCAATGCTTGACTCACAGGATGAAAAGGCAACGGAGGAGGAGAAATAAACGTTTATCTTGAGTAGAACGGAAGATGGTGGAGCCCTTCAAGCGCACGGGCGACGTCCTCAGCCTGGGACATTATGGCCACACGCAGGCAACTACGCTGGCAAGATTAGCGGAAGCTTATCCCCCTCCCTCGGGCCTTGTGTGGGACTAAATTATTTGGCAAGTTGACCTAAGCTTCTAACGACAACTTTTGCCGCCTATGGCAGGCCGCTTATGAAGGTATGTGAGAATGTCTCTAGGCCTATACCGCACCCTTGGTCAAGCCCTGTCCGAAATCCCGCTGCGGGGGAGTGGCGGAAACTGGTGAACGCATACATAGCGGAATAATAAAGTTAGTAGACTTTCATTGGCTACTATACCTTTCTATGTCTGCCTGTCTGCGGCTCGCTTCAAGCACCCGGCCAAAGTGAAATAGAATCTGCACAATAGGTGTATATACCCACAGCTTAACCTAAACGCCTAAATATAGTGGCAATGTTAATATTTGTCAGCGTTATTGAACACAAAACACCATTACCAAAATATAAGGTAGAAAATGTATGCACAGATATTATTTGCAGTGTTTCTTCATGAAAAATTCCGGATGATTGATTGTTCCGAAGTCAAATGAAATGTATCTACTGCTGAAAATAAATTACTTCTATCGCCTACTGTAGCCCTCGCCACTATTGCTTGTGGCGGTATTATAAGAGCTCAAATGGCAGCGGTAACGAAAGGCTCCACTATATTGCTTACGCGTTCCGCTTTCAGCGCGTGTGGTACAGCGCAACGTGGTTCTAAAGCGTTACAGTAGGGTACCTCGATTGAGGCGCGTCTCCGCCGTACGGTAGCTGTGGTGTCGAGGCAACCGGCGTGGAACAGTGGAACGGGGTAAATGGACTTTTTTCCAGTAGCGATCCTCGCATGGGCCTCCGCACGGGGCAGGTTGAGTAATCTTGGTTACGGTATTGGCGACACGGCGGACCTCGAGCCCCCAACATCAGCTGTAACCTACCGTGGTGATCTGTTTTAAAGGTGAAGGGTAGAAACCTCAAACGGTGGCCGTCGGAGCCCAGGTCAAGCTCCGGCGGATGGGCTCTCTGTCTGTTTTCCAGGCAGGGAACTCCGGGACCTCTCAAGCAATCAGCTTAAGGTTTGAGAAGAAAGTACCCCCGTCCCCTGCTTTTATACTATGCTGTATGGTATTTTCAGCCCCCCCCCCCCCCAAAAAAAAAAAAAACACCTGATCAGTCCCTGCAAAGGGGCCGCACTGAATTATTTTGCCCATTGCCATCTGTAACATTTCCTGAGAAGGATCATTTATCTCGATTTCGTGTCATGGAATCCCTCAGCCCTGCCCAACCTCTTGCATCGAAGCCAGTCTTCTTGATCGCAAAATATCTTGAAGGCCCAATCGGAAAATCGCAAAGGGCCAAAAAACAAATGTCTGTTGAACTCCTTATCGAGGTACACGACAAGCCCCAGTTCACAAAGCTTCTAGCTCAGACTAGACTGGCTGATCTAGACATCAGGGTCACACCCCATCGGAGCCTCAACAGGTCGCCGCGTGTGATATACGACTCAGATCTTCTGAACGAAAAGGATGCGGATCTCCTTGCGGGCTTTAAAGATCAGGGCGTCACTGCCGTGAGACGCATCACCATCCGCAGATACGACAAGGAGATTCCCAGACAGCACATCATCTTGCCTTTTGACCGCGCAGTTCTTCCACAACATATAAATGCAGGCTTTATCCTTTGCTCCATCCGTCCCTACATCCCGAACCCACGGCGCTGTTTTAGGTGCCAGTGGTTCGGGCACGGTACAAACTCTTGCCGTGCCTGAACAACTTGTGGAACATTCGCGGTGCAAGATTACTTAGCGACAATTGTACATCTAGCACCCTCACTTGTGTGAACTACGCGGGGCCGCAGCGGCGTACTCCTGTAAATGTGAAAAAATTCAACTGGAAACAGAGATCATAATTATAAAGGTCACTGAGAACATCACCTTCCAAGAGGCGCGGAAGTGATTCGCCTCTTTTACCCTGGGGAGGTACGCTGACGCTCGTCGCCGGGGGGCGAAGCTTTTCGAGATGATAAACAGGAGACTTGTGTACTTACTAGAGTACTTGTCTGAAAAAACGTTTCGCATGCGAGTTGGAACTGCACTCTCTATGGTTCATGCGCAGGAAAATGGCGCGCCACAAGGTGGAGTCTTGAGCTGCACGCTTTTTATGGTGAAAATGAAATTTTATAGGAAGGCGCTGCCACCATCGATTTTCTGCTCAATCTATGCAGGCGACGTTCAGCTCTCCTTTAAAACCTGTAACTGGTCTGTCTGTGAGCGCCAAGTGCAGCTTGGTGTTGCAATGGTTTTAAATTTAATCCAGGAATGTGCACTTGTTCTTTGTTTTCAAAGAGGCGCGGCATTCGGCCGGATCCATATATTCAACACGGGGTCTCGATTGCTGTCAAAAAGGAAAACAAGTTTCTATGTATTATCTTTGACGAAACTTCACACTCATCCCACACATTAAACAACTAAAACATAAATGCTTAAAAACAATGACTATCCTGAAGGGTCTCTCGCACATCTCGTTTGGTGCTGATAAACCGCTTCTTTTGTGTTTTTATCAGCCTAATAGGTTCACGATTGGACTATGGTAGCATTGTTTATGGGTCAGCCACTAAAACATCCCTCACAATGCTGGACCCTGTGCTTGTCGTGGGGTGCCTTACGGACTTGTCCAGCTGAAAGCCTGTATGTAGAGTACACCAAATGGAGCCCAGAACGTCAGCGAGCTTACACGGACCTGCTTTATGCTTTTAAAATCTCATCAATGCTTCACCTTCCTTTCACACCAGTTTTTTATGATACATCCACATGTCAACTCCTTTTTAATCGTCCATCAATCTCTGCTCTTTACCCATTTCAGAGTAATAGAAGAAGCGTCCCAAATTGATGTCAAGTTTTCAGACACCATAAAAACCTCCGCTACTAAATTTCTTGTATCGTGGCAGCTTCGCCCGATATGATGTGATGTATCTTTCGGAAGTGTCCAGAAAACCACAGTGCCTAGAGGCGCGATTATGCAGCATTTCTTGTCTCTACAGTGCAAATATAAGTGTGCTGAATTTTACACGGACGCTTCAAAAACTGCCACAACTGCTTCCAGAGCTGCGCATGGTGGCACCTTTAATGTCTGTAAAACTATCAGTACAAATACAAGTATCTTTACGGTAAAGGCCTATGACATACTTCTTGTAGCTAAACATATTGTTCCATATCGGATTACCAAATCCGTTATTAAAACTGAATATTGAAGTGTTGTTCGTAAATTATCATCACAGAAGTCTAAAACCCATGTGGTTAATGTTCTCATTAGTACTTTTACGTCTGTGTATGCGTTAAACCTTGAAGTGACAGTGTGCTGGGTGCCAGGGCACTATGGATTGCAGGTGATGAGACCGCAAGCCGAATGGCTGCCGCTGCTGCTCTTACAACTACAGCTGACACTACATTATCCTACACTGACCTCAAGTCACACATCAGGACACACCTTCGCACAACATGGCAAGCACACTGGAATGAACAGACAGACAACAAACTACTCGTTATAAAGCCACTCTTGAGAGCATACACCTCTGACACACACAACAGACACATTGAACGAATAGGCCACACACATGCAACACACACCTACCTGCTCATATGATCTCAATGACCCATGTGTGCCAGGTGTGGAGACAACCTATCCGTGATCCATGTGCTAATTCAATGCAAAGCACTCCACACAACACGACATAAACCCTTCCCACAACTATACAGACAACGCATCCTGTTTCATCCATCATATTTTTAGGCGACGAGCCCACGTTTACCATCAAGCGTGTTTTTAAGTTACTTATTGATGTCAATTCGTTACATCTCATCCCTTATCATGCATCATGGCAACCTGGCCCTTTACACAGGTCATCTTCATTTGGTTGTGTTTTACTTCGTTTATTTTTACTGAAATGTTCCACTTTTACTTTCATGTCGTTCTCAAAAAACCACTTTTGTTTGGCGCTCTTTGGCATTAGTTTGCCTTACGGCATTAAAATCAAAACATCATCACCATCATCCTCGCATGCGCGCGCTGCCAGTCCGCGATTCGTAGCAGTAGCCTCGAGTGAAAGAAAGAGAAGGGCGCCCCCTCATCTCGCTGCTTGGGGAGCGGGTGTGCCTTCTAGGACTGTACGTTTTTATTTGCTTCTTTGGGTCAGGTCGCCATGAGTTTGTACTTGCTAACAAAAAAGGCTTTTATAGAAAAGGGGCAAAAATGTATGAGGCGAGCACTTGGCTACTACCCAGGGAGCAAGGAAAATGAAAAAAAGTGTTGAAAGAGGGCTGCGTCGGTTACAAAAGATAAGTCATGTGAACATGCGCCTGTTACCATGACATTCTTGGGAAAGCCACGGGTGACGGGTGGTTGCGAGAGGGACTGCAGGACCAGGATATTTTGTGCGCGGGTTCCACGGAAGCCAAACATTTTTTGGTGGGGAAAGGATGATATACGCGGCCGATTTTTGAAGTGAGAAACAGCACTATGCGAAATGGCGGGCATATCGTGCACACCGCCGTTGAGGAGTATGGTGGTGCTGCTGGGTGGGTCATGAATGGTGGGTCATGAATTTTTCCATTGACGCAAGCCATCTTGCTACGATATGCATGGATGCTTGCATGGCTGTAGAGACGCAATTTCACTGCCAAATGTACAATAAGTAGTGCCAAACCCTGCGCTCACGTCGCAGATTTATTTTATTGTGGACACACCCCGTGTTCATAACACCTGGCCTCTGCAAAAAAGCTCCGAAGGTACTTCAGGGCTAAGTTAACGCCAATTCCACCAGGGAATTCTGAAGGTAAGAGGTAGTCCACATATCTGGCTAAGGAATCTTTGAATAAAAGCGAGCCATACTACTTACTGCTTCACACCTTCTAGTAATAAATAAAATGTATTGAAAAGGGATGAACAAATAACAAATATTGCCAAGCAAAATACTGGGTGCAAATCCGGTGTTACCCCGCAAATTTTCCGCATTCAAATAACGTCTTAGGCCTCCTACGCCACTGAAGTGAGGGGCTTCCAGGAACTGATAATGCCACCCACATTTCTTTATTTCTCTTTTTCTTGTTGCTCGAAAAACCTTTTATCTCGTTTTTATTAACGTCTTAAGCCACCTCCCTTTTCTAAATATAAATACCACTGAGGCTGGTCTAAGGAACAACAAATGAAAATTGTTGCCCCGCATAGTACTAGGTGCTAATACGGTTCACACCACAAATTTTTTACGGCTCATTAACGTTTTAGGTACGCTCTAATTTTTAAATATAAACTAACACTCATCGGGATCTAAGCTTGAAGAACTCCGAACATGTTGTTTTAGTAATTATACTGAATCCCAATTAACTATACCAGCTACAACAGGTACGACCGGTAGTTGGAAATTATATTCTTGCAACCTTGTCAAAATCGTCTTGTGAATCGGTCGTTCAAGCGAAGATTTCTGGGTTATAAAATTTGAGTGTAATTATGCTCGAAATATTACACCAATGAATGCATATACTTGACGGATTTTTAACGAGCTCCATAAAGTATATTTTAAAAATTCCACATTGACCGGACATGCCGTTTTCTGAATTGCCCGTGGCGTGTTGCGGCAAGTATGCCCCGTCAATTCCTGCACAGCCGATTCTGTCGGGACGCCAGATCCAGACAGAATTCCCCACAGGATGCGGTCCACATCAGACACGTCCATTTCTTGTCGGGGACATACACATTTGGTCTAATCTGCGCCTTCTATGCGAACACAAAGTAATGCCTTTCTTCAATGAGATCCAAGCACTATATACCGTGTTGAGGTTGTACCGCATTTTACTAGCGATCTAATTTAAGTAACCAGACATTATACTGGTCATTTACATTCAAGAAATGGATCAAACAAGTGTGGTTGTTGGGCCCTACAATGTGCTATACTTCTGAAGTTTTCGTAGCCCAAAAAATTACACTTAGCAAAACACAACACTACTTGCGTAAGCTATTTCTAATAATTAACGCCAGCCGGCTAGTGCTTGATATCGAAGCCATACAGAATAGCTCCGAAAAATTCATATTTTCTTTTTCCTCACGGCTAGCATTACTTCAATAAAATCGAGCCTGGACTTGGGGAATCTATCTGTGCTCGGAAAGAGTCTTGACTTCGTCTTTATCAAAAAAATATACCACACCACTACAGCGCTTAGGGGAAAACTGTTTCTCAGGCCCATATATTGCTCTACACGAAGCAACCATCAGTACAAAGGTGGTGTTCACAACAGCCAGACCAAGTGCAATTTTAGTTCATTCTTCCTTAAAGCCAACTCTGAATGGAACTGTACACCTAGCTGCATTGCTTCCATAGTCGATATAAACAATTTCATGTTGGCTGTTTCGGGCAATCTTTTCTTTTGCACTTTAAGTCAATCCTGTTGCATTATTCTTTTTGTGTTCAAAGCTGGTCGTGAAGGGAAAGTTTTCCATTCGCGTCACCAACGGCCTCTGCGTCACTAATCTGGCAAGAATTCTAGCAGTATCCTAAATAACTGGACGTTTCTACACAATTGCCCAGATGTAGTTAGTGTTTTATTCCCTAATTGTCTTCAACATCTTGATTTATCATACGGAAGGGTACGAAGCCGCTCAAGCAAAAAAGATATAAAGAATGAATATCCACTTGTGATTCAAACATGCAGAAGTCGTGCAAGCCTACATTGGAGCCGGTTACCTCATCGTCAAGACATGACGTAAACAGCCCGCGACGCCTGAAATGCTACATGAAAGCACGTCAGTGTAGTCCAGCACTCTAATTTGTTTCCATATATTTTGATCTACCCCAAGTTTAACCACCACCCTACTGTTCAACTCTTTTGCAGCAAGCCATAGGCGAGCACATGCAATTGAGAAAATAATGTTGACAACATCATTTATAGCAAGAAAGCAATCGAACTGCGTGATGATGGGAGTCGGCGACCAACTGTATCACTGTTTCTCGCCGTTTAGTTTTATTCAAGGAGATTCAAACGCGTTTTGTTACGAAGTCAAGCACGAAGTCATCAATCGAAGTCACGCGGAGTGGAACGAGAGCGAGCGGGGACTGAACCGCCGCAGCGCGCAACCTGCTTTATATTCACAGCGCCTGAAGGAGAGGAGACAGCGGAAGAGAGTCACGCATGCGCGCACTTGCCCGACAGGAGCGCAGCAAAGCGAGCGAGGCGCGCGCACGCAGCTGTAGTATATGATAATGAGACGGAGTGAGCGTGTTGCGTACAGCTGTCGGAGAGAAGAGCGGAGGAGCGTCGCGCATGCGCAGGTGGCGTGCGGCGGCCGCCGACGCCGACGCAGGAGGGACATGCCTCAGAGCAAGAGATGCGTCGCATGTAATAAACAAACCCAATGCATGGTTCGCGGCATCACCCCCCTCTAAGAGTGCATCGACACGATGATAACATAAGCGGCAGTCCGGACAAATAAAAATAAAAGTCGGTCATCGTTTGTAGAAAGGTTTTAAGCTAACCACGTGGACTACTTCGGGTCGCGTGCGTCGTCGTGATGTGCCGAAATCACCATAGGGGATCACTTCGTAGGTAAGTTGGCCAACACGTAGTAGAATCTGGTAGGGTCCAAAATACCATCATAGAAGCTTCTCACTCAGTCCGTGTCGTCGGATGAGAGTCCAAACCCACCCACGATCCCCTGGGTGGTACTCGGCGTCTCGGCGTCGGAGGTTGTAGCGGCCGGCATCCACCAGCTGCTGCTCCGTTTTACGAACTGGAGTGAGCTGGCGGGCCTCCTCCGCAGGCTGAAGGTATCCTTGGACGTTGGCGTTGAGGTCGTCGTCTTCTACGTGCGTAAGCATGGCGTTAAGCATCGTACTCGGCCGCCTTCCGTAGACACGCTCGAACGGTTTCAACTGCGTAGTTTGTTGGATAGCCGTGTTGTAGGCAAAGGTGACATATGGGATCACTTTGTCCCAGGTTTTACGTTCAACATCGACGTGCATAGACAGCATATCCACAATCGTCTTGTTCAAACGTTCTGTTAGTCCGTTCGTTCGGGGGTGGTAGGCCGTCGTACTTTGTTGATCCGTGTTGCTGTCGCGTAAGATTCTTTGCATCAGCTCGGCAGTAAACGCCGTCCCGCGGTCCCGAATTAGAACTTCAGGGGATCCATGTCGCAGCGCAACTTGACTTAGAAAGAACTGTCCGAATTCTCGGGCAGTCCCCCTCGGAAGAGCAGCGGTCTCTGCGTAGCGCGTAATGTAGTCTGTCGCTACGACAATCCACTTGTTCTCGGATCGAGACGTAGGGATCGCGCCCAAATGGTTCATTCCACGGTGTTGAAAAGGCCTCGATGGGATGGCGATCGGTTGCAGAAGTCCGGCGGGTCTTGTCGGCGGCGTTTTTGGTCACTGGGAGTCACGGCAACTCCGAACATTCTGGAAGACGTCGGATGTAAGGCGGGGCCCGAAGTACTTCGCCTTAATTTTTGCAATAGTGCGAGCTGTGCCGAGATGCCCGGAAGACGGGTCGTCGTGGCACGCTTACAAAATTTCGTCACGAAGGTCTGCGGGGACGGCAAGTAGATAATTCGTTCTCGTTCTCGTTCTCGTTCCGGGGCTGAAATTCTTCACGAGGACGGAGTTTTTGAGGCTGAATGCTGGTAAGATTCATTTGAAGGCCCTAGGCACGGCGATATTGAGTCCTCCCAGGTAGTCGATTATGACGCATAACTCGGGGTCCGCACGCAGTTGGGCGGCTAGATCGCTCTCTGTGACGACTCCGAAGAACGCGCTGTCGGCATCGGAGTCTTAGGTGGTGGATCGACGGGGCACGGGACAGACATTTGGTGTCGGAGTGTTTCCTGCCGTATAGTAGACAATTGTAACGTCGAATTTGTGCAGGCGCAAGCTCCATTGCCTAAGCCGGCCAGAGGGGTCCTTCAAATTGGCGAGCCAACAGAGCGCATGGTTGCCTGTCACAACCTTGAACGGTCCACCATACACGTATGGCCGAAATTTTGACATTGGCCATATGATACCCAGGCACTCTTTCTCGGAGGCAGAGTAGTTTTTCTCCTTCTTCGACAGACCGCGGCTGGCATGGGCGATTAACTTTTCGCAACCACTTTGCTTTTGGACGAGGCCGACAGCCAAACCTACTTCCCTGGCGTTCGCGTGCATTTGTGTTTCGGCGTTTTCGTCGAAATGAGCGAGCACGGGCGGGCTTTGCAGGCATTTTTGTAGCTCGCAGAATGCCTTTTCTTGGTCGTTTTCCCAGCTAAAAGGCTAGCTATTTTCGCCAAGCGTGCTAGTGGCTATGCAATGCGTGCGAAGTTTGCGGCGAAGTGCCGGTAGTATGCGCACAGTCTGAGAAATCTTTCCACGCCCTTCTTGTCTTTCGGCCTCGGGAAATTCGCAATGGCTGAAATTTTTGCCGGGTCAGGTAGGACTCCCACGGCATTGACGACGTGGCCCAAGAACATCAGCTCTCATACGCGAAACTACACTATTCAGGCTTCAGCGTTAACCCCGACGTACGAATGGCCTCGAGTACAGACTCCAACCTCGAAAGATGTTCGTCGAATGTCCGAGCGAATACCACAACGTCGTCGAGGTATACGGGGCCAGTGTGCCACTTCAGGCCAGCTAGTAGTGCCCATGGCTGTTTGAAACGTTATTGGCGCCGTGCACAGACCAAACAGCATCACCTTGAACTCTTATAGGCCGTCCGGGGTTAGAAATGCAGTCTTCTCTCGGACTCTCTCGTCCACTTCAATTTGCCAGTAGCAGGTATTCAGATCCATCGGTGAGAAGTACTTGGCATGGCAGAGGTGGTCGATGGCGTCGTCTATTCATGGGAGGGGGTACACGTCCTTTTTGGTGATTTTCTTGATTCGCCGGGAGTCAACGCAGAACCTTAATGTGCAGTCTTTTTTCTTTACGAGTACGACCGGCACAGCCCCAGGGCTTTTCGATGCCTGTATAATGTTGTCGCTGAGCATGTCGTCGACTTGTGTCCGGATGGCTTCTCGTTCGTGTGAAGAGACGCAGTAGGGTGACTGTCGAGTAGGTCGGGCTCCATCTTCCGTTATAATTCGGTGCTTTGCTAGGGGTGCCTGAAGTAATTTTGAACTTGACAAAAAACACGCGCTGTAACGACGCAGCAAATCCAATCATCTGTCCCGATGTTCTTGCAGCAGAGCCGGGTTCACGTCAAAAAGATACGGCAGCTATGAAGCATTTGCGCGTGCGCAATAAATCTTGGCGAGCGCGATCACTTGACTTGCTTCTTCCGTTTCTTCGAGGAACGCAATTGCCGCGCTCTTGTTTATATGCTTGTATTCCATGGTGAAATTGGTAGCTAAAACGTTGGATTGGCATTCCTTATAGCGCGTAATGCCTCTTTCTACGGAGACACCACGGTTGACAAGCGACCTTTGGTCACTCTCTATGATAGCGTCGATGTCAGGAGCAGCATCCTCACAGTAGACGGCGATCATAAAGCTTGTGCTAGGTGGGAGGGTGACACGATCGTCGGCGATCCTTACAGCATCACGGTGATCGAGGTTCGGCTGCGGCATCATGGAGCGACCGGAGGAAAAAGTTATGGACTTGGTCTGGAGATAAATTATTGCGCCGTTGTCCGTCGAAAAGTCCATTCTGAGAATCACGTCGCGGGAGCAGTTAGGCTGTTGTGTTCATGCCCGGCCGACAGACGAGGGCGGCACACCAACGTGGCAGGCACGGGAATGGATTATTCGATTGTGACTAAATGGGTGCAACAAAAGAGAGAGAGCCTCGCTCCCAGGCCAGCTACGTTTATATACAGAGAGGGGCGCTGTGGCCGAGAGTGCAGTGACATGTCACGTGGCCCAAAGGCGCGCAATACAACATCCCTCCGGACTTAATGACAACATAACTATGGTTGGTACCTCTCCGGCGGCTGCCTCTGTCGAAGGGGGTATCTCCGATGCTGCGGTGGGTGCACGGGGGCCGGTTGAAGGTCCTGACCCGTGGCTGGCTCATGCTGGGCACCGCTGCTGTCGATGGGCTCCAATGGAGCGGACGTGTCTTTCTCGGGCGGCACGCGAACGATGTGGTTCCTGTGACGAGTCCACTGAAACACACCACGAGGGGTCATGACACTCAATTTGTAAGTCACAGGTCCTGTACGAGCAAGAATTATCCCCGGCAACCACTTCTCTCCACGCCTGAAATTTCGCACTTTCACACTATCACCCACAGTCAAATGTCTCTCGTGTCGCTTCGATGAGCCTTTGCGGAGAGTCTGGGTGAACTGTTTTGCTGCTACCTTTGCTTGAACCGACGGTTTGACCGCATCGAGTCGGGTGCGGAGGCGTCTTCCCAGGAGCAACACGGCTGGAGCGTCGCCTGTGGTAGTGTGGGGGGTGTTGCTGTATGCCAAAAAAAATCTGCAAGAGCGGACGGCACCGGGAGCCCTGCAGATTTTCGCAGCGATGCTTTCAGTGATTGAACAAAGCGGTCTGCTTGACCGGTGCTACTTGGATGATAAGGGGCCCTTCGAATATGACGCGTACCTATACTGCGCATGTACCCAGCAAATTCTGCTGATGTAAACTGCGGCCCGTTATCTGAGACGAGCGTCTCGGGAAACCCGAAGCGGCAAAACAAATCGCGTAAGCAGCTGATAGTGTTTTCAGCTGACGTTTGCTTCATTACAAACACTTCTGGCCACTTTGAATTCGCGTCAATCACAACTAGTAGCATAGTGCCTTTGAAAGGTCCTGCAAAGTCTACATGAACACGCTCCCACGGTCGGGTAGGCCAGGCCCATGGGTGCAGTGGAGAGGAGCAGGGCAACTTACGTTGCGACTGACAAGATTGACATGTGCTCACTTGCAGTTCAATGTCGCGGTCAATGGTGGGCCACCAGACGTAACTTCTCGCCAACTCCTTGGTTCTGACTATGCCAGGGTGTCCCTGATGAAGTTCTTCGAGCATGATGGACTGGTAGCGCTTCGGAATGACCACACGGGTACCAAGCACGAGGCATCCCTGCTGCAAAGACAACTCGCACCGCCTGTGGAAAAATGGTTTCAGTTCGTCGCTTGGAGCGCAATCGGGCCAACCACTTAGCACGTAATGCAACACATTCTTTAACACGGGGTCGCGGCAAGTCTCGCGTGCCACGTCCCGACAGTTCACAGGCAATGTACTGAAACGCAAAACATCTCTTCTGAAGGCTCTTCGCTGTGATCAGGAAGTGGGAGGCGTGACAAACAGTCAGAATCTGCATTCTCTGCCGATGACTTGAACTTCAGCGTATACGTGTAAGCAGACAGAAGAACGGCCCAACGTTGCAGTCTCGCTGCCGCAATCGTTGGAATGCCTGTCTTTGGGCCCAAGATTGTGTGCAAAGGTTTATGGTCCGTAACGAGGACGAAGGTGCGTCCATACAAGTAGTAGTGAAACCTCTTCACTCCAAAAACTAAGGCAAGCGCTTCCTTCTCTATCTGGCTGTAGCCAGTTTCTGCCTCAGAGAGCGTACGTGATGCCTACGCAATAGGACTACACTGACCTTTGCCATCCACATCTGACAACACCGCGCTGATTCCATACGCCGAGGCGTCGCACGATAGTTGCAGTGGAGCGGTGGGATCGTAGTGCGTCAGCACTGGGGGCGCCGACAGGAGATCCTTCACCTGCCGGTAGGCTGACTCGCACTGGTCGCTCCATGACCAGGGAACGTCGTTTCGCAACATCCTATTGAGGGGCGAGACAACACTGGAAAGATTGGGCACGAACTTTCCATAGTAATTCACAAGACTCAAAAGTGACCGCAACTGATGCTTATCAGTTGGTCGTGGCGCCTGCACTATAGCCTTGATTTTATCGTCTGCTGGTTGCACTCCCTCGGCGCTCACAATGTGGCCCAAATACTGCAGCTTATCTTTGAAGAACTCGCACTTGGCCGGTTTCACTTTCACCCCTTTTTCAGACAAGCGCCGCAACACGGATTCCAAGTTGCGCATGTGTTCTTCGTCCGTTTTTCCTGTTACCATGATGTCGTCAATGTAGCACGTCACTCCTTTCAGGCCTTTCAGTATGTTATCCATAGTTCTTTGAAAAATTGCCGGAGCCGAAGCAATTCCGAAAGGGAGGCGATTTACTGCATACAATCCTTGATGGGTATTCAGTGTGAGATACCCTTTTGAAGTCTCATCCAACTCTAACTGTTGGTACGCTAGGTTCAAGTCCAACTTCGAAAACGTCTTGCCTCCTGCCAGGACTGCGAACAATTAGTCGGCTCTGGGAAGAGGGTAGTGTTCAGTGTCCAATATTGGATTTACGGTCATTTTATAGTCACCGCATAGCCTGATGGACCCGTCGCTCTTTATAACGGGTACAACTGGCGTGCTACTGGTGACAGGCGAAAGTATACCCAGTCTCGTCAGCTTCCCAATTTCCTCTTCGACTGAAGGTTGGAGCGCAAAAGGTACTGGTCTTGCCTTCATAAACCTAGGCTCCTGATTATCTTTGAAATGAAGTTGTGCCTTCTCACCTTGAATTGTTCCCAGCTCGTCACTGAACAGATGACTGTACTTCTGGAGAAGTGCCTCGAGTTCTGCAGGCGGATCCCGTGAGGCTTTCGACGCTGTCTTGATGGCATGCAGCTCCTTGAGGCTTACCCAGTCGAGCTGGATGTGCTGTAGCCACTCTCGTCCAAAAAGTGGTGGGCCTTCCTGCTGTACAACGTAGAGAGGAAGAACGTGTCGCATGTGGCTGTATTCCACTGTGACGTTTACCACTCCGGCCGGCGTGATGAGCTCTCCTGTATATGTGCGCAGCCGAAGAGTAGTGCCCTCGAGGCGCATGCTAGGGAAAAGGCGCTTGAAAAGATTTCCTGGAATAATGGACACTGCAGCTCCTGTATCCAGTTCTATCTGCAAGGGAACACCTTGCACTGTCAGTGTTACCATTATGGGCGTTGACACTGCCGAAGTTGTCACGTCGTTCATGGACAGCTCCATGTCGGCTTTTAAAGCCCTAACCTGCAACCCTTGCTTATTTTTCCCAAACTTTGCCTTGCAGGCCCGTTGAATATGCCCGTTTTTATTGCACTTAAAGCATGTGGCTTTACTATGTGGGCATTGCCGGGCTCCGTGTTTCGGTGACCCACACCGATAACAATTTCCTGTTTGCAACACTTTCGGTCGCGAGGTTTGCATTTTGTGCAGTTCCGCGTCTTACCCGGGCTGTGCGTGTGTTGCCGTTGCATTCTTCAATGCCGCCTCTAAAGACAAAGCGCACTCGACAGCTTTCTGGAAGGTCAAATGCTTATCTTCCGTGAAAAGATGCCTCTGAATATCGACGCGCTGAAGGCCGCATACACAGCGGTCACGCAAAGCTTCGTCGAGAAAGGTTCCGAACTCGCACGTTTGGGCTAGTCGCCTTATCTGCGCCACATACGCTGATATCGCTTCGCCCTCTTTCTGCGTTCTGCGGTGAAATTTCGCGCGTTCCGCAATTACAGATGGCTTGGGGGAAAGCTGATTCCGAAGAAGTTCAAGAAGGGTGTCAAACGATTTTGTTGACGGTTTATCAGGGGCGGTCAAAGATTTCAGTAATGCGTACGTCTTCGGGCCGATTAGGCTTACGAAAGCGTCCACCCGCAAATCCTCGGGCACCTCGTTAACGCGCAAGTACGCTACCAAACGCTCTTCATACGAAAGCCAGTCGTTTGTAGACTCGTCAAAATGCTCTACTTGCCCGAACCCGAAGCCCATAGCGACGTTTCCAGCGACGTTTCCAGCATCCGCAGGAGTCGTCATTTCCACTGTTGCAGCGTCGCCGTCCGTTGGTGCAGCTGCCGTGTCCGTCATTCGTTGAAGGGGGCGTAGTGCCGTTGTAGGCTCGTTGTCCTCGTCGCCATTATGTTGTGTTCATGCCAGGACGACAGACGAGGGCGGCACACCAACGTGGCAGGCACGGGAATGGTTTATTCCATTGTGACTAAATGGGTGCAACAAAAGAGAGAGATCCTCGCTCCCAGGCAAGCTAGGTTTATATACAGAGAGGGGCGCTGTGGCCGAGAGTGCAGTGACGTGTCACGTGGCCCAAAGGCGCGCAATACAACATAGGCAAAATGACGAACTCAGCAGGGTACGTGGTGCCGCCTATGGTGGCGTATGATGTGTACGTTCCACTTGCCGTTACGAGATGGCCTCCTTCTGTGCGTATAGGCGGACCGTCCCATCTTGTCGTAACTTTCTTCAGCGTGGAGCGAATGAGACGCTCATTACCGAGTAGTCATCTCACGTGCCGATGAGGGCGACTACGTCAAAGACGTCGATGGACAACTGGACGTCGGACGCCGCTTTCGTCGAGTTTCGGGTGCTTTGGGGCGTTGTATCTCGGCTTGTGCGTGTTGACGGTCGGGCACTATGCGCCTTCATTGTCGTCCTGTTCTGAGCGGTAGGCTCTGTGATTTCGGGTACGCATCGCGTCGTGTCGTCGTCGGCTTCGGGAGTCTCGTCCGGGTTAGATCGGGTCGTCGGGCTGCAGGGTACGGTGTTTGATGCGGCGATGCGTCGTTGGAGGGTTTTCGTTTTTTCGCCGTTGTGCAACTTCACCTCCAGAGGTTGCTGCTTTTAGTTTCCCCCGCGTGGGCTGGGGGACCTTCCACGTGAGAAGTCAGCGGTGGTACGGTGGTTCGGCGACTGGTACTGGTAGGGCGACGGCGAACGGTTGAAGCGGGCTGGTCCTCGGTTGGTGTTGTACAGGTATTCGTCGATCGCAATATGGTGCTGGCCGGGTCAGGGGCGTGGTGCGTCGACGGAGAATCCTCCCAGACCGAGCCTATTGTAAGGGCAGCGATGGTAGATGTGGTCGGCCTCTCCGCAGTGGTTTCACAGCGGGCGGTTATCGGGCGTTCGCCACACGTTGGTCTTCCTCGGGGTGTGGTATTGGACTACCGGGGTTTCGGCAGTCGTCAGGAGATGGCTTTATGGCGGCGCCTCTTGACGATGGTTTGGAGCAGGGCGGGGTCGACCAAAGGCCGTGGAGTAGGCCATACACTCTAAGAAAAATGGTAGTCAGTAGTGACTCATTTTACAGAGTCATTGGCTTGCTACAGAATTGACTACCTTTGGACTCTTATGGGGAGGGTCACCAGACTCTCTTTCAAACAGAGTCCTGGGACTCTTAGGGAGGGAGTCGTGACGAAGAGTCAAGAGTGAGTCTGCAGGACTCCTGAAGATTAGTCACGGCGACTCCGATATAGCAAACAAAAAGAGTCCGCTTGACTACGTTATGACCCAGTAATAAGAGTGGTCCTGACTCTGTTCGGATAAGAGTCTTGTGACTCTGTTAGACCGAGTCAGAAAAGGGTATGCAGGACTCTGTAAAAGACGTCACCTCGACTCCTAATTTTCAAACGAAGAGAGTCGTCATGACTACTTTGCGACCAGTAAAAGTAGTCACACAGACTCTCCGTTTGGCTAGAAAGAGCCCGTTTGGCTACTTTGGCTACTACATGACCCCAGCCAAGTTGCCCTGACCTGCTGAAAGGGAGTCCCGTGACCCCAGAGATATAGCATGCAGGACTCTGCAGCACAGTCACCGAGACTCAAAATCTGCAAAGAAAAAGTCCAGTCGACTATTTTGCAAATTGACCAAACAGGATCCCTTGAGAGTCGAAAGGGTATGCATACATGCAAGAAACATCAATGCAAAGTACCAAAAGAACTATTTTATTGAAATAAAGCCTACAACCTTTTAAATAATGCATTGGCTCAATGACTAGAAAAAATGTTACAAGAAATAAAAATCACGGGTTTTTGTCTTAGACTACATATACACACTAGAAGAAACTGAGAAATACAGGATTCAAAATTATCACCTTAGACAACATTTGTCTCAAATAACAAAAACTTGTAACATTCAACGGGACAGGCAACACTTGAGCTCACATATACAAAACACAACCCTACAACAGTGATCAGCTGATAAGTGAATATGAAAACACAAATTTTCTTAAAACCCCATTAGAACAAATATTCGAAAATGTCACTTTAGACAACTGAAGTGAAAAAAATTGTAGAACAATACAACTCACAAGTCGAAAACACGGCAATAAAATACACAAAACAGAGTTCGGGAGTGTTATTCCTTTATAAAATAGTAATCTTGAACACATTCATATTTAATTCTTACAGCTTGGTTCGGCTTAATGAAACGGCCACTTTGACCACTCATACCCAATGCAAATGAACATTAAAAAGAAAAACGGTGTTAAGAAATTCCTAATTGATGATTGTTATAGTTTTCTGAGAATATTTTGTTCACTTTAGAACACAGAAATTTACTCAGAGGCTATATGTTGCAACGCTCACCACTTGATTTGCTGGCACTGGACAATGTATTTATTTGCTAAATAAAAGCACAGAAAAACGCGGGACAAAGAGAAGAACCACACAGGACGAGCACTTACTAACAACTGAGTATAATGAAACCAAAAACAAATCCCGACACAGCGCACCCTTGTGCCGCATCATACACACAAAATTGACGTAATTCAACAGCAATCGGGAAGAAATCAGCAATCACATGCGCCGCAACAAATTGCCCGATGATCCGCGCGAATGTTAAAAGATCGATAACATCAGCACCGAACATTGCGAATCCAAGAAATTTATTGCCTTTTCACTGGACGCTGTCTTCAAGATAGGCGAATTCCTCATTAAGAAGGGCGACGGATGGGGCGCTTACACAAGTTACATTCTTATAGCACAAAAAGATAAAGTAAGCCACTGCTACCTCGGGTGTACGTTGCTGAGGGTGCCCAAACAGGACTTCTGTTTTTTCCAGCAGAGGCACACACACATGCTTCCTGCAATGGTCAGATAGATGGGAACATGGGGTCCTCTTCAAGGAAGACGAGTGTTCTCGAAGACGGATGTTCAGGCACCTGCCCGTCTGGACTACATAGGATCCACCACAATCAAACGGGATTCGGTAACCAACGCCTTTCGCGCATTTTACGAATTGTTTTTCATACCTGACCCCGCACCTGTCTGCCCGAGTTTCTTTCGTTTGGTTGACTTTTCTTGCAATAGCCCCACACAAACAGAACAATTTGTTTGGTGCCGAGAACACTATCTTGACATCAAACCTCCCCGCGACCTTCTTTAATCGGTGAGCCACGGGGGCGCTTGATGTCTTTTACAACGCGTTGCAATTTATTTTCACACAAACTGCCATGTTCACCCTCTGCTGTGTTCCCTGGCATCACCTAAAGAAGAGAAAAGGAAACAAAAAACCGCAAGAGCAATAAGCCACTTAACAAAAACTAAGAGCTAGATTCATTTGAACATTTGTCTAATAAACAGCCCTATTAGAAAAGCCTATTTCTTAGAACACCTTTGAAATGTGGGCCCCGTCAGCTGAAAAAAAAATGTGGTTGATCCCTCTCATAGGGGTCGGTAAACTCCTCATAAGAATCGGTAAATCGGTAATCAGTAAAACATAAAAGTGATCTACACGATCAGTTGAAAGTCTGCATCGATATGAACTTGCACATCGTTATTTATATTTCTTCGGTATGGCACCGTCAGCCTTATCAACCTGGATTGCACACAGGATTGGACACTGGATTGCACCCAACTGAAACCACACGTGCTTGCAAACGATGCGAACGAAACCGAATGGGTTGCCAGCGAATCGTTTTGCCAGGTGTTTTGAGAGTCTGGCTTTTTCGCATAGCTTGTATCGCGCAGAAAGCAACAGGGTGTGTTCAGATAAGGACAGCCAAAGTGTTGCCATATCCATTTTTTGTTTGAGATGAAACTTTAATACTGTGTAGAACATTGTATTTTCACCGTGGAACTGGCATTAGTTTAGTGAGAAACACCATTTTTGATTTATTAAAAAAATATTTAGAGCGCGATCGGGCTGGGCACTTTCCACATTGCTTGGTGTGCCAACTTTGGGGACCCCTAACACGAATCGAAATTTTTTCCAAATTTTTCTCATTTTTTAGAAAAATATTTGAAAACGTTTGTGCTGGATTCGGGAAAATTGAATTTTCGATATTTATATTTTTTGGAGAAAACTTAGTAGCGAGAGAAATGTCGTTCAAAAGTGGCACTTCTAAAAAATTTTTTTTTACGCATCGCCCTAAAGTCTAGTTTTTTAGACGTGTTTACTAGGGGCTGCTGAACACCTCATACCCTTCTCAATGCTTTACAAAGAAAATTTATCAAAATACCGCTCCATGAAATGCGACCAAAAATGAAAATTTGGAAAAATGTCCACACCTTTCGACGTCATTAAAAAAAAAAACGTTTCTCAATTTTCGCTATATTTACACAAAATGGCACTCAATTCCTGAGTATTCTAGAAAGCTAAACATTTGTTGCATTATTTTTGTTCTAATTCGGAAAAATGAGGTCACATTCAACACATTTTATTAATGTCCAATCAACGGTTGGGTAGCAGTTCGCAGTGAAAAAAGACAAATAATTATGGCTGTTTTTTGCAGTTTAGAAAAATAAAGCGACTGATATAAAGAAAACTGATGATCATAGTATTCATATTTACCCATTCTTCAACTTGTTAGTTGCGGTAGGCATTAAAATAATTGTGAGGTTTCTGAGCTTGTTTCTTCCATCAGAGTAAGGCTACCATTTTATTTCGTTATCGCATTGCCCTAGCTGTGTCATAAACCCATATGTTTCATATTTCTGACGCTGCTTCATCGCACATTATTGGTAAGTTACAACATTTATAAGCAAGTAACCTCACTGCTGTCACTGAGAATATTTGACATGCGATCGTCATAGTCAATTGTGTATTTCTGTTCTACCTGGTACATGCGAAGCGCTAACTGCAAAACAACTTCGTCTTCCCAACTGTCCGTCTTTCAGCCTCCCGGGGATAATAAATAGATGTGCTTCTTGAAAATTTTGTTTTTAGCTGTTGGAAAGATAAACTTTTATCCCACTACAAAATCTGCCAACCTTTACTTTGGACACTTCAAGGTTAAGGGGAAGGTGCAGCTTTCTAGTTACAGAGATCTTCAAAGATCCGACAAACAGTGGTCAGAAGCTTTGCTTGTGCTGTAGGAATTACTTCCCGACGAAGATAGAGGATACCATTGACCAGAGGCAAAAAAGTGTGTTCACGTGCGTTGCGATGTCGAGAAAGACTACGACTCTTTGAGGAAGCACAGCCTTGATTCGGCTCATGCATGCTTGGGGTTGGTCGAAATCAAGCGACTTCTTGAAGAGCATGCATCAATATGCGCTTTAATGTGTATAAATAACGGTGGTGCCACCCTATTTAGGCATCAGTTCCTCGAGGTGCACAGAAGTGAATGTAGGGTCACTAGTGTGACAAAGTGGCTTTTCTCTGGAACCGGACATGACAAAAGTGCGTACAACGGCGTGGAGAGCCTTGTGAAGCATCAAGCTGCTGTGCATATATTGCGTTGACCTTCAACCGAAGCCGCACAAAGTACGAAACAGTTCGTGGACAGCATCCTGAAAAAGTGAAATTCGTCATGCTATATCTTCACGATGCCAATATTGCCACATTTGAGAGCAAAGAAGAGAAAAGCAAAAATGTTCCGCCGGTACTCGGCATCCCGTATCCTTCCGGAAATAGCGAACTCAAACGAAATAAAATGAAGGTACCCAACATCGAACTCGGACTTGGAGAGGCAGCGACGGTTTTCACCTCTGCTTGTCGACACTTTGAAGGGCCTTCGAACTAGAACGCTGCACCTTCCCCTTAACATTGAAGTGTTCACAGTAAAGGATGGCAGATTTTGTAGTGGGATAAAAGTTTATCTTTCCAACAGCTAAAAACAAAATGTTCAAGAAGCACATCTATTTATTATCCCCGGGAGGCTAAAAGACGGACAGTTAGGAAGACGAAGTTGTTTTGCAGTTAGCGCTTCGCATGTACCAGGTAGAACGGAAATGCACATTTGACTATGACGATCGCATGTCAAATATTCTCAGTGACAGCAACGAGGTTACTTGCTTATAAATGGGGTAAATTACCAATAATGTGCGATTAAGCAGCGTCAGAAATGAAACATATGGGTTTATGACACAGCTAGGGCAATGCGATAACGAAATAAAATGGTAGCCTTAGTCTGATGGAAGAAACAAGCTCAAAAACCTCACAATTATTTTAATGTCTACCGCAACTAACAAGTTGAACATAGGGTAAATATGAATACTACGATCAGTTTTCTTTATATCAGTCGCTTTCTTTTTCTAAACTGCAAAAAACAGCCATAATTATTTGTCTTTTTCACTGCGAACTGCTACTCAACCTTTGATCGGACATTAAAAAATGTGTTGAATGTGACCTCATTTTTCTGAGTTAGAACAAAAATAATGCAACAAATGTTTAGCTTTCTAAATACTCAGGAATTGAGTGCCATTTTGTGTAAATATCGCGAAAATTGAGAAACATTTTTTTAAATGACGTCAAAAGGTAGACCTTTTTTCCAAATTTTCATTTTTGGTCGCATTTCACGAAGCGTTATTTTGATAAATATTCTTTGTAGAGCATTGAGAAGGGTATGAGGTGTTCAGCAGCCCCTCATAAACACGTCTAAAAAACTAGACTGTTTAGCCTTTAGGGCGATGTGTAAAAAAAATTTTTTTTAGAAGTGTCACTTTTGAACGACATTGCTCTCGCTACTAAGCTTGAGAAATATTTTCTAAAAAAATATAAATATTGCAAATTCAATTTTCGCGAATCCAGAAGAAGTTGCAAATATTTGTTTATTTAGAAAAATTTTGAAAAAATTTCGCTTCGTGTTAGGGGTCCCCAAAGTTGGCACACCAAGCATGTGGAAACTAGCACGGCCGATTGCGTTCTAAATATTTTTTTATTAAATCAACGATGGTGCTTCTCACTAAACTAATGCCAGTTCCATGGTGAAAATACAATGTTCTACACAATATTGAAGTTTCATTTCAACAAAAAAATGGACATGGCACCACTTGGGCTGTCCTTATCTGAACCCACCCAACATTAAAACGGGTTTCACGAAGAAATTTAGCATACAGGTCACGCAGCAAAGCCACCTTTTCACACTTCCAGCAAGGTTTAGCAGAAAGAGTGAATGGGGTGGGAAGGTTGGAGAGCATCAGGGAGAGCTTTGCAGACCCCTAAAATTCCCTCGCGGACCCCAGGGGGTCCAAGGACCCCTATTTGAGAACCACTGCATTACAGAAAGGATTTTTAACAGAGTACCGCAACCTACGAACTGCACTCTGTTCTTGCAAACTTCTTAGATTCTATTGAGTCTGTATGCATAGACAGCGTAAAATGTAGTACAAAGTTTTTAAACTTAAAAACATTACAATCGATTATTTGAATTCTGCAATTATTATTTGTGCAATACCCGATCGAGCCACAGCTAATGTTGGACAAAGCGATGTGGCAGTCGTTGCACCATTTCACACTCCAAAGCACATGCTCACCCCAATCATAATTTAAATAACGTTGCTATCTTTAGCCACCTCGCTTTTGGCATTCCATTTCACTTCATGTACAAGACTCGTGCAACTAGTCCAACAATCAGGTAAAAATTACCCAGCACACCTCGCAGGGGTGCAGTGTGCGCCGTAACCTAATGGACCTTTTTCCAGTACCGGTCCCCCAGCGGCCACCACGGTGAACCTGAACTGGCAGTAAGGCATGCCCCAAAAATGCTTGGCTTTCAAGGAACCTGAGCACGAAATATCGTGGCCCTGCAGTGCCTCCCGCACCCACCCGTCACCCGCGCCTTTCACACTGATGTCACGGTAACAGGCGCACGCTCGCGTGACTAATCTGCAGTGGCCGAAGCACCCCCTTTTCTTCACTTCTGTTTTCATTTTTGTTGCTCCCTCACTGGTAGCCAAGTGCTCACAGCGTGGTCAGCCTGAAACATTTTTTGCCCCTTTCCTTTAAAAGACTTTTTGTGCGCACGTATGAACCCACATCAAACTTCCCAACAAGAGCAAATGATGATATATCATCATACCCAATACTTACACTATGAGCTTGTTTTTCTAAAAAAAACTTATTCTATTTGATTTTTGGACTTGCTGTAACCAGTTGCTGGCAGCCTGCCTGGCAGCAGAGCCAGAATGAAAAGGTTGTTGGTGCGTCTTAAGGTCTGTTAAACAAATACCGGTGTTCGGTCTAGCTAGAAGACACGTTAAATACAGCCCCACGGTCATGGTGTGCCGGTGCTGAAAGTGAGGTTCTACGATTCTATTTGGCCCGATGTCCTCTTCAGCGGTGCTTTGCCTTCATGCTCTGTAAATTGTGTGTTACCTGTATTAGGTTGTAAAATCAAAGGCCCCTTAACTTGCAATGTCAACAAGGGCCACAAAATTGTGTTACACTCGTTTTTTATGCCCACCATGTGCACAAGAAAGCTTGTAATCTTAGTAAGGCTACATTAATGAGGCTAGAGAGCTCAATGCGAAGAGAATAAAAAGCATTGAAATAAGCAGGTAAGGCAGCCGGCCCTGGTGTACAGCTCCTGAGGTGGTTGAATGTTCCCAATGTGCGTAAAGCGGACTGTGCACAGCCAGAGTTAGCATCCAACACAGCATTTCTTGCGTGGTATAACCTTTAAGCATCACGGGCCTAACTAGGATGCGAAATGTAGTTTGACGCATTAATGAGAACTGCTAAAATTTTAGTCATACTGGCAAGATCATATGTTTAGGTAATATGCTTCCCAGTTTTGATAAATTCACTGCTTGAGCCTGTTGGTTCATTGCTGCAGAATGCTATAACACCGAACACAAGAAATAAACAAGATGACTGGCTAGCTAAACAAGAGGGGTGATTTGCCTTTTGTAACCACTAAGTCAAGCCCTATTTCCCAATGAAAAATTTTGTTTATGGTTATTCGAAGTTGATATATCTTGGGTATAAATGGTTTGGCCCGATGCTTACCAAAATATAGGCGCAACTCACTATTTCTCCAACATTGAATTGCTTTTTTTTAAGTCTGCAGCTTCTGAAATGCTGAGCTTTGTGAACAACAGTGCAGACAGTGCCTTTTCAAAGTCTGAAAGTGCTGATGGCATCACGTCTTTATACACACGTCTACCAGATACACATGCTTATCCTGTCCTCCTAAAATTGTCTTATAGTGCCATAAAAGAATATGGCTTAATATGAGAAACTGACGTATGTCAAAGGACAACAACAAAAAAAAAGACCCAGAAGGCTTGTCTTCTTCTGTAAGCGCTTGTTCAAACCTTCAAGTGTTATACACTGAAAATTCATTTAATTTGCCATATTTAGCCTGACAAATAGCTTATAAGCTTTGAAAAAGTGCGAATTTAAGAATGGCTGCCAAAAGAAGCGTCATATAAAAGAAGTAAAATACCTGCCGTCAGCTTGATTCACTGGTCCGCAGCCTTTGCACCAACTCTGAGTGCACGCTAGTGCGCATCCTTTCGCTGCCTGTTTACTTGCTGCCCGTGGCGGGTTGACCTTGAACAGCTGCCTGGAAAAGAGGGCAGGCACAATTGATTTTCTTCATTCTGCGTACATTCATGCTGTACTGTATTCTATACGGTGTATGCACTGGCCACTCAGCCACAAAGTGGAGCCAATATTATTTGTGTGGTTTGAGAGCTGCGCGAGCATTGCAGTCGTTTTGCGCTAGCTCAGTATCATCCCCGAACGTCCGTTTCCTTATTTCTTGCCTTGCTCCAAAAGACCATGGCTGGAGTTACAAAAATATTTCTACCAAAGCTTGTGACAATATTGTATGTGGTAGGGGCATGTGCAATGAGCCATTCATATTACCATTTCCCCAAGGCCTGTAGCGTGCTTCTTATGGAGTGTGAGACGTTAAGGAGCTCTAGCGACAGTATTCTGATGCATTGAACGCGCGACCATCCTCAAACTGGGTTTCCAATGATGTTAAGCGATTATGCAAACGGTCTGGGTTGAAGTGCTTGTGAGGTGTGTATGCATTATAAAGTGCGGCAGGGACAATTCACTGACTTGAGGTGACGAAGATTATGCCGATTGTTTCCAAGTGTTTTTTTTTTTCGATGCACATGAACAGAACAAGCTCCCAGAACAGGCTTGGTCATTAGGAAACAGTCGAAAGGAAATGGTTGGAAGCCCACATTTACCAGTGGCCTTGTATAGCACATTCACTTCAAAACACTCAAATAGCCCAGGGTGATGCTGAATGCCCGAATGGGTGCGCATAATCCATAAAGTACACTGCATGAAATAAATAGTGAAAGTTTCATGCACTAATTAAGGTTTCAAGCATGTGGCGCGGCGCGAGATAACAGTGTCAACGTTGCATCGTTCTCACCTGCAATTAAATGTGCACAGAAGACTTGGTATTGATTCACCCCATCATCAATGCCTTCTTTGTGAATTCGTTGCATGCGGCCATACCGTCTTCGAACGGTACCCTATTCTTTGCTTTGAAACAGTCGAAAACCTGGCGTTTGTTTTCATAATGCGGCCTGTTTCAGGCCCGCGGTTCTAGAAGCATGAACATGCAGTCTGGCATCCCGAAGCAAAAGAAAAAGCCAGCTACTCGTTACGACAAGGCATTTGTAAACCGACGAATGAACCAGAAAAAAAAAAGCGCCACACACACAGTTGTTTTTGCGAACACCAAGCCTTATACCATGTTTTGCGTCAGAGAATGCGCTGTCTGTGTGGCAGCATTTCACTGTAAAAATAAAGTCAGCCTCCTTGAGAGTGTAGCCCCGCTGTGCGTTTTAGGGGCCAGTGCATACACCCTATACGCTACTGGATCCTCTTCTTTTTTTTTTTTAAATCTGAGTTCTTATGCCTTGAGCCAAGCCTGTGATAAGTGCCACACGGATCCCATTTTAGGTCCCATTTTAAATGGGATAATATGAACACTGCACGTCTGAAGGCGAGATAACCATCGGTCATTAAATGTAACACAGTGGGATCCCTTAAGCAGGGAAGCGTGGCAGGGGCAGCAGAAAATTAGATAGGCAGATGAGATCAAGAAGCATGCGGGGATAAATTGGTCGCAGTTAGCACAGGACCGGGTTTTTGGAGATCTATGGCGGAGGCCTTTGCCCTGCAGAGGGCGTACATAGGCTGATGATGATGATAAATATGAATAACTTATTTAAATATACCCACGGCACTCGAGAACCCCATAATATTTTGCTCAGGAGGACAACAGGTTCCTTATTAAACAACCCAGGTTATTCTATGTTCTTTGTTTATCTGGTTCATAGTTTTCATACAAAACCTATCAGAACTACTAAAATTCCTGCGCTCTACTGCTGATTGAATATCGTGGCAGACACAATACCTAAGAAAAAAAAATTTGTTAAAAATTTAAGAAATCGTGTCTGCCCTACATGTCCAAGCTTTACCAAGAAAATTCCGGGCATGATAACAAATGAACTCAGCACCTAAGTATACGGCAAACAAGAAAACAATGCTGGGCCTGCTGAAAAAGTAACTAACCTCTGGGGAAATTCAGCTGTGGTAGCTGCTGGCTCAGCCTACTCCAGGTGGAGTCCACAGCACACGAGTAGCAGCAGGCAAGTTCCCTCCCTAAGGATCGTCAGCCCCGTGTATGGTGCCTCTTGCTAGCAAAAAACAGCGGCGCCACTATTAGATGCTGCCTGCAAGCAATTGAAAACCCTTGTGATAAACCTTGCCTTCCAGTGTTTCAGCAGAGGTATTTAAAAATAAATCCCGGGCTCAACACTCGACAACTTGCTACAAGGTGGGCAACACTCCAGATTAAAACCCAACTGCACTCAAAAATGTGACCTCTTGAAAACCTAATTTCTATTTAGTCTGCCTAAAAAGACAGCAAGATACAAAATATGACAGCTGACATACGCGTATGCATGGCACAAATGACCATCAAAAATCAGCGACTCTGAAACCGAAATTGAGAAGCGTGCAGACATTACAACCAGGCTGAAGTGACGTCGCAGACAGCAAGCCAGAGCAAACATGCGCCCAACAGCTTCACGTCTGCATCAGGTCCAGGAAAAGCCCACCCAGCAGAGCTTGACTGGTTCCCCTGGCTGGCTGGAGGACCAATCGCCTGGTTGGCTGCAATGTCACTTCTGCTTCATCGCTGTTTGCACGATCCACTGGCAGGTCTCACGTTGTCTGCGATGGAGTTTATTTTCTATTTTTTAAACATTTCCACCTGATTATCAAGGAATTTCACAGGGCTACGAGTAATGTCGCAATTGGTTCGG
The DNA here is from genome assembly GCF_048455015.1 of Haemaphysalis longicornis. Lineage (NCBI taxonomy): Eukaryota > Metazoa > Arthropoda > Arachnida > Ixodida > Ixodidae > Haemaphysalis > Haemaphysalis longicornis. Next base: position 89,363,645 of record NW_027526295.1, read on the forward strand.
TGATACGCACTGTACGTCCAAAATAAATTTTGCCGATGCGAAATTTGAATACAGTTGGCCTTCGATTGGCCCACCTGGAGTTTTTTTAACATGCACATAGCATGTACACAATCCTTTTATTATTCACCATCAGAAACACGTGTTACAGCCAAATATCAAACCTGTGACCTAGTGCAAAGCAGCAGCAGACGCCTTTGTCTCTGAGCTACTGGCAGGTCAACAAACTAGTCTGAGTGGCTTGAAGGAAACATGCACGCAATTCACTATTTAAGCAAGTCCCCAAAACAAATCTGAGAAATGTAAAAAAAAAAAAAAATGGGCCCATCTCCCCGCGAGGGGACTCGAGTAAATGCATCGCATAGGGGGTGGGTGTATTGCGTTAACGTTTGTATTTGGGGGGTTGGTGGTATCACGTGTACACCACGCAGCTATCACGCCGCCGAGTCGCCAACCCACGCCGCTGACGACGTAGCTTGAATGAGTCAAGGATATAAGGCGTGTTCGTAGCCTTTGATTCTGTGTCGATTTTGTGGCGCAGTGGGAAGAGCACCATGTACCTCGCGTTCGCCCACAGGTAGTGAATGCGTTGTATCAGCAGCTTCTTGACGTAGTTTGAATGAGTCAAGGATATAAGGCGCGTTCGTAGCCTTTGATTCTGTGTGTTTTGTGGCGCAATGGGAAGAGCACCATGTACCTTGCGTTCCGCCCACAGGGTCCTGGGATGGAAACCAGGCGCCCGTAACTATTTTTTTTTATAGTGTAGGGGGAGGCTGGCTGCGGACAACGCCGAGGGACGACGGGTGACAGTGCGAGTTAAAGAAATGCTCTGCATTTAAAAAAGTATGGGGTTTAACGTATCAAAGCTACACCTGTGCTATGTGGTGTGCTTTTGTGCAGGGCTTCGAATTAATTTTGAACACCCAGAGACATTTCACACGGTTCTTTTTTAACAGTCATTGTTCACACAGTTCCTTTGAAAATTAGATCTGATAATCTACCGTCACGAACAGCCTAAGCTGAAACGGCAGTACGGGAGCCAAGAGATGCAAAGTTGGCAGGAGGTAAGAGAACAAAGTAAACCCCACCTTGTGCCACCAACATACACCTATGGGTTGCGGTTTATTTTGTTCTTGTTCTCAGTACTTTTCCTGTGCAAATATTAAATAAAATACCTCTGGACAGCCATTACAGCATTTGTTGCTGGCTCTGCAGCTGTAGTCAAACAGTGCAAAATTCGCTGTCATAAGGTCGACATCTTTGCACTGGCTAACAATAGGCTCTCATCATGAATCAACGCAAATGGGCAGGGGCCCTGTAATTGCTCTGGGGCAGTTACTGGTTCCATTTAAAAATTGTTGTTTAGGTCGTCAAAGTGCACTGATGTATCCTTTGCTTCTTTGTGGCACCTAGACTCGTGGGTCATAAATGAGCCAGCTGACTTCAGCACGCTGACACAGCCTATGAAAGAATGCACAACAGACTATCTTGTTCTTGAAGTGGTCCACAATGTGTGGGATGGGCTTCATACGTCTTGATTCGTGGTTCCCACATGACGGCAGAGAATACAAAAATGCAATTGTTTGTTCGTCCATTCTGATTTTTTTTGGTGTCTGAAAATATGGTTTTTGAAGGCTTTGTATTTCCTGAAAACCACACCGCGCAAGCTAGTGGGACAAGGCATAACCCTAAGTACACTGCTGTGAAATTCAAAATGTTCAAAGCAAGCGAGACACGCAGGAAAGGTTTCTCTACACCAGCTGCAGCTTTTCATCCTGCATTGCTATCTGCACATGACATTATTATTAAAATGAAAAAGCACTGCAGCCTGTATATGTTCTGTTCTTCTGTATATGTTCAGTACGTGAGCACTTTTCGACACGTGGGAGACATTTAGCTGCATAGTTACATTTCTGGCGCACCTGTACCTTGGTTAACACAGAAATGTGTTGCGCAGGTTCCGATAGTGAGCTACGCCTTCGACGATTGAAAGAGATTCGTAAAATCAGAACCGGCAGCTTGACTGCCGCAAAAGATGTGCGAGTAAAACTTATTAGGCAGTTGTAGCATATCGTTACCGTGTTTACGTTACCGTTTACCGTGTTTGTGGGAGTCGAGTGCGCAGCGCGAGAGTTACCGCGAACGGTAAATTACCGGCACAGGCTTCCCCGTCGCCACGGCTTCCGGTAACACGCTAACGCAAACACGGTAACGATATGCTAAAACTGAAGAAGCAACAGCAAATACTCGCCGCATGCTCGTAAGCGTGCTTCTCAAAGGACTTTACACTGTAATGAGAACTGAACATGAATGTGGGGCTCGAACAATTTTACTCGACTGCGGAAATACACCAGAAAACTACGCGACAGTTATGGCCAGCGTAGGTTTGAAATGGACGCCAATTACAACCTACGGCTATTTAGAACCGCCAACCAATATGATATGCTCTCCCGTGCCAGATGAACTAAGCCCCATAAGCGTGTTTTACAGTACAGCTTGTCAAGTCATTTCATATTTCATTCGCCCAGCTAAGCCACGACGCCGATAACTCGTGTGAGCGTGCGAAGCTCGTAAATGTCGCGCTTGCACCACGACCAGCCTCGAGGGGAAAGTCTTAACACTTCAAGGAAAGAAAAAAAGTGCGCTCACCTTCTCTAAAAGCACGACGGGTGTCTCGCGGCGACGTGTCAGTCTCCGCGCGTCAAAACACGGCTCTGAATTAGGGGAGAACAAAGCCAGGTTCAACCAAGGCGTTGGTTCAATGCGCCCCGCGACGCAGTACTTCAAAGCAAGCAATGAAATGACGCTTACCTGCTGTCACGCTATCTGTCGACCGAGCGATAACTGCGAACGGGCGAAAGATATCAAGAAAACACCGCAAACACAGCGCGAACAAAGACTTATCGCGCTCAAACCACTCAAACCCCATGCCGCAACCGCCACAGGAAAAACAACACATACCACGCGCGATGGACGAATGCGGTGCCGTGCGCACGACGAGTCCTTGAGAGCAACCAGTGATGAAGTGCGGTAACTAGCGCCACCGCGATTGCAGGTCACGCTTGAATTTTGTTTCTGCGGCGCGTTGTAGACAAAAGATACTGCCGCGAACCATGCAGTGGATATGTTTATTTATGTTTTGTTTTTAACGACCGGCTGTACCCGTTTGTGTTATCTGCATCCCAAGATAAGCGCGTGTTCCACTCTTATGCCGCGCGCGTTATCCTATTTGATCAGAGAAATTCATTGGCGCACCTTCCTTTTTAAAACATCTTTTTTTCCACGCACAATTGGCGATTGGAATAAGCTTCCCGAATCGTTTGCGCATCTGGCGTTAGATTTGACACAGCTCTAAGGTGTTATCTGCGTGGCGACATTGAAACCGGTGTTTCTTGAATTGCCGTGATCTTGTTGCTGTCAATTATTTGTTTTTGTTTTTTTATTCGTTATTGCTGCTGCGTGTTGCTGCCCACTGCAATGTGCGATGACCGCTGTGACTCGTTTTATAGAATGTCCATTTTTTTTCTAAATCTCGCCTTTCGTCTTGTTTCCTTTTATCTCTTTTATTTTTGTTTGTTTGTCTCCGGCTCTGTTGTCGTTTGATGTTGTACAAGGTTCTTTGCTGCATGCTTTTAAAAGACGCCTCTGTTGATTTTTTTTTTTTTGTATATTACGAGATTCGTGATCCCGTTTCTGCACTGGACACTTTTTATGTATCTCCTACAACAATGCCCTCTGAGTGAATGTAGTAAGCTGAACAAATAAATATTGATAGGGAGAATGTTTCGCCCTAACGTCATAAGCCTACAATAGTCTTCTTTGAGCTACAGTGTTCTCCATGTAATTCGACGGTTCCAGCAACGCTCGCGCCATAAGATAAATGCCGCAGAGCAGACGCCGCGGCATTTGATTCGGTGACACTCTCCTGCGACGTCACGACGTCACTTTGTTGACTGCAGCTTCACCGCTTGTGTATTCATTGAGTTGTTAGGGGAGCACAAGTTCGCTCCAATAAACCGTTTTGCCTTCAAGGCAACCGAGTCGTTTTTGGCTACGTGACAATACATTTAGGAGGTCTCCATCACGACTGCAGGTGACGCAATTACGTTCTGCTAACATCTCAATTAAGCCAGATTCAATTTTGTTTTCCTCACTCTTTTTGTTGAATTACGGAAATTGCCTTCGTTTTCTAAAATACGGAAGCGGTTTACGTTTGCTTATGGACACTCCCTACGTTTTCTCATATACGAAGCAGCTTACGTTTTTTTCACGTAGGCTTTGTCCGTAACAATACGGAATTTTTTAACAGTGTATGCCGAAATTTGGCAATAAGATAGACGCCGGCTTCACAACGCGAGAGACTCGACGTTTGATTCCGTCGACGTGAAGCGCTTTTTACTTTCACTTCAACCAAGATCATTCATCATCATCGTCACAGAAAGTTGGCTTTCCTGCAGGGCGAATTGGCATACAACGGCATCAGTTAGGGCACTGAGGCTTCGCTTTCAAAAAGTTTCGAAAACATTGAAAACACGAATAAAAAATCGTGAAAGCGAACCAACTGCGTAATGCCCTGCTTTCGCACAAAAAATACGAGTTCGCGGAGTTAACAGGTGTAATAGTGATAATAACGTAAATGAAGACCATTTATAGAATCATCCATCAAATATAAAAAAAAAGATACGTGAACATAAAAATGAAATGATAACAGTGGAATAACGAAGTAACTGTATGCATATCTTATACACGTGTAACCCAATGTAAGTCAAAGCTCTAAAACATGCATATTATATGTATGCCGCAAAGCATGCATGCATGCGAGATTCTTTCGGAAGCAAACGAGTCAAAAAAGAGTCGATGAAACGACGACTCTGTTGTGTGACTACCTTTAATCGTTTACCGGAGTCAGCAAGTTCCAAGAAGAGTCGTCGTCACTTTGACTCACTTTTGACCACCCTTTTTCTTAGAGTGTAGCCTCTGGCTCGTGGGGTGCTTCGGACGGCATAGAAGTTCCCAATGCTTGCTGTACTACTTCCTGGATTACGTCAGTCAGCGAAGCGACTTGAGGTTGTGGCGTCGTCGCCGTGAAAAGTTTCCGCAGCTCCTCCCTCACTACTGCACGGATGATGTCGCGTAGTGAGTCGGAGGTCATAGCATCGGCACCAATCATCTCCGAAACCAGCGCATTGATTGGGCGGCCGTACTGCCTCGTTCGGATTTCGAGCGTCTTCTCCATCGCGGCGGCCTCACACGCAAATTCGGACACGGTCTTGGGGGGAGGGGGCGGTGGCGAACAAGGTAGGCGAAGAGCTCTTGCCGCACACCTTGCATCAGAAACCGTAGTTTCTTTTCCTCCGTCCTTTCTGGCTCCGCACGGCAAAAAAGTCGCTTCTTCTCCTCGACAAAGATAATGACCCCTTCGTTGGGGTGCTGCGTTCGAGTTTCCAGCAAAAGCGCGGCGCGTTCTTGTTTTATCACGGTAGTAAAGGTCTTCAGGAACTCGCTTTTGAAGGCAGCGAAGTTGGTCAAGTAGCTCTCGTGGTTCTCGAACCAAGTGCGAGTTGAATCTTCCAAGTAAAAGAAAACATGTCGGAACGTTTCTGCGCCGTGCACCTGTTGAAGATCCGGACGCGCTCCAGTTTCTCCAACCATTCTTCTGGATCCTCTGCGGGGGCTCCTCGGAGGGATGGCGGTTCTCGTGGCGGCTGCAGCACGTACCCATCAGTACGACACCTTTACTGGGAGTGTCATCCGCCAGACCTACCCCCACACCTGCGTTCCCGCATCGCTTCCTGGGAGGACTTGTTGAACCCGGGTCCTGGCGTAGATGTCAAATCGACGCAAGAACTTCTGGCGGCCCACTGCCTTTGTGTTAGTGCGAACCTCTGGGAGTTCTACGGACCAGCCGTCTCCTAATGAAGAGGCTGTGGCACGGCGGCCCGGACTAGGGCTGTTTAAAGAATAAAGTTTTCTCTCTTTCTCTCTCTCTTGCACCATGGTGGTGGTTGCAGCGGTCGTTCTTTTGGGTCCGTCTGGCAGGAGACCAAACTCGGGCGGGAAGCCTTGCTGTCGGCGGCTGGCTCTAGTTTGACTGACTTGGTGGCTTCCAGAGGTTGTTGTTTGCATAAAGGCTGCGTACCCCGCACCTCTACCAGATGTCACGTAGCCAAAGAAGACACAGCTGTCTTGAATAAAAAACAAGTTTATTGGAGCGAACTTGTGCTTCCCTAACAACTCACAGAATACACACGCGTGGAAACAGCAGTCAACAAAGTGACGTGCGTAGACTGGTGTCGACGATTCGAATTAAAGCTGCGGCGTCTGCTCTGCAGGCTTTTATCTTTAGTCGCGAATGTTTCCCGAACCGTCGATTTACATCCAGAACAAAGACGATTATTCTAGGCTGTTCACGTTAGTTCGGAACGCTCTCCCTATCGGAAGAGATAACACATGCGGCATAGAAAGAAAGAATGGGACACGCCCTTCCCTTGGCACACAGATTACACAGACCGGCACAGCTGGACGGTAAATGCAAAGCACAAATAAACAAACCCAATGCATGGTTCGCGGGAATATATATATATATATATATATATATATATATATATATATATATATATATATATATATATATATATACCTCGTGCTCAGCAGTGCAACTTCTTAGCCACTGAGCCACCGCGGCGGGTGAACAAAAAATATCTCAAGCCTATATATATATATATATATATATATATATATATATATGCATATATATATATATATATATATATATATATATATATATATATACATATATATATATATATATATATATATATTTATATTTATACATATAAATATATAGGCTTGAGATATTTTTTGTTCACCCGCCGCGGTGGCTCAGTGGCTAAGACGTTGCGCTGATGAGCACGAGGTCGCGGGTTCGATTCCCGGCCGCAGCGGCCGCTTTTCTGATGAAGGCGAAAGGCAAAAACTCCCGTGTGTACGAGATTTCGGCGCACGTTAAAGATCCCCAGGTGGTCAAAATTAATCTGTAGCCCTTCACTACGGCGCGCCTCATCGCCTACGTTGCGTCGGCGCGTTAAAAACCCTACAATCAATCAAGGCTTGAGATAAGGCTTACCATTTGCTCCTGGGTGTCGTCTGACGGGATATTAAAAATAATCATCCCGGCGCCTGTGTCCAGGTACAGCATTATGTGTGTTCACAGGATACCATTTCCCGTTAACGAGCAGGGTTTTGAGCTTGTCATAAGATTGGCCTCGGTGCTCAGATTGCGTACGCCAAAAGACAAAGTTAGCGACAAGTTTACCTGCGCTCGGTCGTCTGAGATCAGTTTAAGTGCAGCCTGACTTTGGATGTGGCGCCTATACCACTGCAGGTGCTGTAGCGAGTGAGAGGCCTCCACGTGTTTCAATGAATATTGTCTTGTCGGTAGCTGGTAATGGAACCTTCGGCGTCTGATGGTTAAATGAGATCTGAACTCTTGGGGCTATATAATGATGCCGACTTTTGGGAGGTTGTAACAGACGCTTGCGCTTGGTTAACTGCCTTAAACGAGAATTTTTTCCGTAGTAAATTGAGCGAGCCTTGAGTAGTAAGCTTGGTGAGGTCGATTGCTCGATTGTCTGACACGTATACCATACTTACGTCGGTGGTAGAGAGGGTAACGGTAGGATCAGCCAGGGCGTCGGCAAACCTGGAGGTAGCGAGGAGCCACTATTGATGCGGCAGGATGAGTCTGGAGAAGGAGACTACGTGCCCGGGAGCACCTGTTGGGGTGAGGAAGTAGTCGGTGATGTGGGAGAACTCCCATTCGTGGCCGAGGCTGGATTAGGCCTAGCTGCAGCTGCGGGCGTGGGCGTCAAATCAAAGCGCAATTTTAAAGATACTGCTGCTTTCTGTTTTAAAGAGACCAATGCACCTTCTATCGACGCTTCGGGCATGACCTTAGTAAAGCGCCCGTGTCTGATTCAGAGAATCGATACACTCTGTAAGTAAACAGTCTTAAATAGGCAGCCGTCCTTATTAAGCATGTGAACTACGTGCGAGGCGCGTGCTTCTGTTGCTCGAGATTCGCGTGTCCCCAAAAAATCTTAATGGAACCATAACATATGACACATATGGCAGAAACTACTACAAAATAAACTCATGTGATCTTATTAGACGCGGCAATTTTCCGAAGACATACTTTGTAGTTTTCTGCCTGCTTTCGCAGTACTTAAGAAAATGGGTCCGCCGAGTGACCAGATGCTAATTAAAGCAAAGCAAATAAAGAAAAAGCCAACACCAAGGTGGTGTCTTTTATTTTTAAAACATTTATTCCTTGATTACTTTCCGCATTTGGACAGTGTTCTTTAAAACTTTAACGGGGCCACCGAAGAGCTGAGCATTTTGTGTTTAGAGGGATCGGGTGAGATCAAAAAGGCGGATTTTTCTTCACCAGCCTTCTCGTCGCTGCACTAGACTTTTTAATTCACGTAGAAGCTAATGTGCTCCTTTGCGACTCGGATAGCCTTTATTATGCGGACGTTTTATCATTTCCTTTACTTCTAGCTAGATTTCGTGAGCACGCACATATTAATAAGGGGTCTCGTACCGCGCTTAAAATTTTCGCATGGCTCATAATAAAACAAAAGGCACAAGTGGTGCCAGGTAGTCACTAACCACATCACCAAAATACATTTTGCCACAACGTATACATTACAAACAACACTGCATTTTTTAGCGGCTCAGGACAAACCAACCGTTCAATGTGCCAGTATTAGGCGTAAACAAGCTCAGTGTAAACGTACGTGTAAAAAGCTGAAGGAAGAGATATGGTTAACATAGGTGTGGTAAGCTTATACTTACATAAAAACAAGCTGAGGGACCAAATGTGTAACGTGATACCATAGCGGTGACAGTACCGCCAGCTTTTGGTTTCCTTGTGTATTTAGCGACTTGGCTGAGCCTGTCCGGTCGTTACTGGGACACTTTTTAAAAGCTACGCGGGCCGATGACCCGCCTTGTTGTCACATGAAATATTCGGGTCACGCGTAGTCATGACGAAGAATCAGCATTTATTCTGGGCTGACTAAATCACACACACACACACACACACACACACACACACACACACACACACACACACACACACACACACACACACACATGTAAATATATATATATATATATATATATATATATATATATATTTACAGAGCCGGTGGGACGTCAAAGGCCGCAACAGATAACAGCCAGGCGGCTAAACGAACAACGAAACCCTGCTGGGCGTACGAACCGTCCGGATTAGATCTGGCGAAAAATCGGTGGAGTTGCTCTCCAGTGGGGTCTCACGCGATTGGCTCAGAGCGAAAACGTCAGCCGGCCTGAGTCACGCGGCTATATTTTGGCTACATTTCGTGACGTCACGTAGCCAAAAGGCTCTCGCGAACGAGGGGTGAAATCTGGCGCGGTTGAGAGCACATCGGATTGTAAGATGGCTGCGTTTATGCCGCCTGTGTTTTCACTTTTGTTCGAGCTGTTGGAGGAGGATTCCGTGCCTGAACGTCGACTGAGTGACGGCGAGTTGAAGCGCCGTTTTCGTGTCAACAAGGACACGGTGCGGATGGTGTGCGACGCACGTTAGGCCTCGAGGAGCGACGGTACTGTTTACGGAGGCGACGTGATGTGCGCGCTGAGGTTCTTTGCTACCGGAAGCTTTCAACAGATTGTCGGTAGCGGTGACTCTCGGCATGACGAAGCCGTCGGTCAGCCGCAGCATTCACGCCGTTGCGAAGGCGCTGAAATTGGAAGACGTTATCGGCCATCGAGGTGCAGCGAAAAGTCAAAAGATACGAAGGTGCTGTGCGTGCTGTGTCTTTCTTCGCAACTGACAGTTTGCAAAGCCTTTTCTGCCACCATGAAACACTGTCGCACACCCCCGCCAGTCGCAGCGTTCAGACTGTGGTGTCAGCGCTGACGGAGCTGAGACACACGAGGGGTTTGGATACCCCGACGACGTAAGCATGGTGGTAAGTACTTGTTGTTTCTGGCTATGTTTGTTATGGAAGCAAAAAATGATGTAGCCCCATTGTTTTGCATCGAAGGTAAATGGAGCACCATGTCTGAAAAGCCGTCACTGAAATGCGTTTGTATTGAGCGGTGTCGTGTGGTAATAGTGATCTCCCATAAATTTAGCAATTGTGGATGATCAAATAGTGTGTCAAAAAGAACATAGCAAATGCTTATGCAAAAAAAATCTTTTAACTCTCTGGCCTATGTTCGCTTAAGCGAAATATTATAGAAAAGGTATTTCAATAAATGTAGCTAAAATGAACACGTTCAGAGGTATCGAATAGGGTGGCGTCTTGAAAGAAAAAAAGCTTATAAAGAAAGATAAACAGGTGTATCGTTTTGGGCGTGTAACTGAGTTCATAACGAACCGTGTAATATATGCGTAACCTATATCGCCCTCGCCCCGCCTACATCGTGTGTCAACTGCTTCGGCGACTTGTCACTTCGGCTGACAAGTTTTCCCCTCCTTGACACATAGTGAAAAGGTGACAAGTTCAGCTCGTCGGCTCGTTTGAAGGTTTTATCGATTTCGAAAGCGAGGTGAGGAGGGGGGTTGTGTTCCGCAGTTGTACCGTATAGATGGGCGGGAGGGCCCTTGTCTATAGTTGTAAGTAACCAATTTTTCTCTCAGATCGCCTGCTTGTTCTAATGCCCCTGCTACGCGCAACAACGAAGATTAAAGAAAAGGTACAAACAATACGGCGACGTCGTTCGTCGTTGCATGCAGTTTGCGGAATGAATCATTTCCAAGTAACCCAGTTCTTTGCATTCTTGCTCTTTTTTATTACATGTTCCTTTCTTCAAACTGTGTATACTTGTTTAATGCTTTAGTACATGTGTTATGTATTTCTTTTAGGTGTGCGACGTCAATATGAAGGCCCTGGCCGTGACTGCCGACTATACTGCCTTTGGGTGACTGGCTGTTCACTGTTGCCCACCCTCTTGTAACGTGTAAAGCCTGGCGAGGTCTGGGGTTGATGGTGGCCACCTGCTCGAGTCGTGGCTCATAACACCCCCTGCTCGTCATCCAGGCCCCAGGAAGCTGAAGAAAAGTACAATGCCGCACATGCTTCGATGCGTTCTGTCGTGAAGTGCAACATTGCAGTTATCAAGAGCTGTTTTCCTTGCGTGCAGTCGCTCCAGTTTTCTTCATAGGCCTTTTCTGGCAGCCAATATTGTCAGAGTCTGTTGTGTGGCTGCCTGTTGGAACGACTGACGGCAATAGCTGCAGCACAAGTGGACTAGGGCAGCGATACAGACGACGCGGCTGAGGAGGTGCCTGCCACATGTTGATTCTTGCTCCTGAAGGAAGGCAGGTGCAGAGCAGGGCAACCAACGCCTCCTCAGACAGCTTTGTGGCACTGAACATGTCATTTTAAAATTTTGTTTCTGATTGCGTGTGGTGTGCAGTGTTTGTTTTGCCGGGAGAAAGTTGTATTGTTGTTGTTTCAAGCAGCATATACTATGCCCTGACATGGCATTGTTTCCTGTAGAGAAGCTTCTTGTCGTTTTGTGTTTTACATGGTTGTGTGAGGATAACAAAAAAAGTTGCTTTGCTTTCGACCACTATATACTATGTCTTGACACGGTGTTGCTTGATCTGGGACAGCCAGTGAATACTGTTTTGATGGGTCGTGAGGCTTTGTGATTATAGAGACCGGTCAAGATTCTCTTCAGAAAATTCACTTTATTACACTGTAACCGTCATTCTGCTCTGAAGCAAAGAAGGATGATGCATGTACCACAAACAAAAAATAATGAGTATAGTGCGGACTCTTCTGGACACATTTAGTTCAGTCCTGTGAAGAGTTATATTACGACATAGCACAACCAATGGCACGGTGACTTTGTTTGGCGATATCTGAGAGATAAGAGAACACGATATGAAAGTATGTATCTCCACTCTTGAGGCAAAAAAATAGACATGCTTAAAATGTTGGAGGCTGTCTCTTAACACCGATTTCACTGTCATGGTTCACTCTGACATTCTTATGATAAGCGTCAAAATGGTCACAAAAGTTTCATGTGCCCCACCACTGCCTGTATTCTAGCACTCAATGCTTTTATGACTGCTTGCTTAGATTTGTGAAGAGTGATGTGGCGATTTCTTCGATCATGAAGGACACCTGCTTGTAAAAAATAATTATGATATGCTAACAGCAGCATCTACAAAGGTGCATTGAATTTTTCCCCAATAAATCAGAGTGTGACAAGTTATGTTTAACTGTTTCCTTTTCCCCTGCATGCAGCAGCACCGTCCAAGAGTAACCAACACTGGGAGAAATTAATCGTGACAGAATCAACTATAGCATTTCTGTATTGATGGTACACAGCCTGATTTAAAGTTCACAGAAACAAATGCCATCTTCATTGCAAAAATAAAGAAGGGCACGTTGATGTTTGTGATGCAATGTCAAAACTGCTTTCTCTACTCCAGCTTTTTAAAGTGCTCATAGTTGGCACCTATTGTTGATGCCCACAGTACTCCTTGTTCGTTCAGGGCCTTCCACATCCAGCAGCTCTCCATATCCAGTGTGTCTGAAAATGCGTTCATTATGAGCTTAACGGCCAAAAAACAAGAAAGGGTTAAAAATTTGGTCTTTATCTTAGTTAACGAAGCGTATTGCGATATACTTTACCTATTTATTTTTAAAAGATAGAGGCTATAAATAGAGAAGGGGAATTACAAAATATGCTAACGAAAGGATACAGTGCAAGTGCTCAAATACAAAAATTACACCTTATTGCTCAGTTGTACCTATGCTTGTAGAAACAAGTGATAATCGCGGATGGAAACAATACCTGCGGGAAGGCGGTTTGATTCTCGAGATGTTTTGCGAAAAAACTCAGCAAAGTACTTCATGTTGCATGATTAAACACCAAATGTTTGGGCGTGTCAGTGTGACGTGATACATGCTGAGGCTGTTAGAGCAGTTAGTCACGCCAAAAAGCATGTTAATATAGCTCATGAAACAAAGCTAGGCTGGAAACGTATTCTCGCGACGCTAAAGATTGGAGGTCAGTACTATTTTTCATTGACGTTGCACTTGCAGCCTTGCTTGCATTAAAATATATATAACGAGCTTGCTCCAATATTGCTGCGAACCATGTATGGGTTTGTTTATTTATTGTTCGTTTTTACCGCCCGGCCACGCCTGGCTCTGTTATCTGTGTCCGCGAAGCGCGTGTTCCGTTCTTTATTTTTATGCCGCACGGGCTATCTCATTTTGATGAGCAGACTGTTTCGCCCTTACGGCACTAACCCAGAATAATCTTCTCTGATCTACAAACTTCTGGATTTCAATGCACGGTTCGACAAACACTTTCGCCGAAAGATAAAAGCGTGCAGAGGAGACGCCGCGGCATTCGATTCGACGACATTCGCCTGCGCAAGTCACTTTGTTGACCGCTGCTTCGCCGCCTTTCTATTCTTTTGAGTTATTAGAGGAGCACAAGTTCGCTCTAATAAAATTGTTTCTCCTTCAATTCAACTGCGTCCTCCTTGGCTTCGTGACAATATAAGTACGCAATTTGAGCGTGCGCAAAACACGCACGCATACGTTTTGAAACACGATTTTATTTCACTGCACAAGCGAGAGTGGCCGAACAATGACATGGCGTTAGAAAATTGATGAAAATATTATACTCACGTCACAGGCCACATACATACTACCGCTTTGTCAACAGTTTTTCTCCTAATCTAGAGTGGGCGCTCAAGTCTCAAAAAACAATAGAAAGATCCTCTGCAAGCTGCACAAGAAAGTGCACTGCCTTTTGCGTCGCTCTTCGTGGCAAGAGAACACCCTGGTGGGACGAAATCTTTGTCCAGTGCCTGCACTCAGCGTTCAAATATCCCTCCTTTAAAAACACCTGTACCGCGCGCGGCGCTCACTGGCGCCTCATTACTGAAAAAAATAAAAAAATAATGGCGTGTAAACATGTTCAACTAGCATTAGCAGCAACGGGAGTGCTTGTAAAAACGCACAAACAGAAACGGCTTTGTTATATCTAAACAATTTTACTAATTTCGCTCTAGCAGCAGTTCAAAGATTTCATATTGTCCCCGAAGGCGCTTGACACGCACTTCCGGGACATGACGTACTAGCTGCGATCTCTGAGGGCGGGGCGGTGGCGGCGATTTTTTACGTCATTTTGACGTCACGATCATCCGAAGCGCATCGGATCAGCAGAATACAGCCCGCGGCCACACCATCACCGTTTCTTTTCACGTTACCACAACAACATATTTCACTTGCAGATGACGTGTTCGGAAGTGACACGTGGGTAGGGGTTGTCGTTATTGCAGATACTCGTGTGGGCACCGAGGAAGCGGAAGGAACTGCTTCAAGCGATAGCTTTTTTTAGCGTTTCAGCATTGTAGGAAGCCATAGCACGTCTAACGCGATAGCGTTCTGTGGCGCAATTTTAGATTCCCTCGTGGCTCTTATCCGTCCGCTATCAGCCGTTCTCATCAGGCGTCCACGGAAATACGTCACCCCAGCTATCCTAAACCAACGACTGAGGCAGCAAGATTCGAGGGTTCCGCCGAATTGTAATGTGGCGCAATGGCAACAGTATTTTAGAAAGGAGGACAATGATACAAAAGCGGATACGAAAGAAAGGACCGGCTTGCTAAGCAGGTGCCGCGACTGCAAGCTTAGATTGTTCTATGTTCATTCGGTGGTAGCTTGCTCGGAAGATGCGATCTCCAGCTGTGCCGGCAACTTACATCATCACGCCAAAGTAGGTTTCCAACGGGGGATCAAAAAATATATATTTCCAGTAATTCATCCACCGAAGATACACGTGGGAGAAGAGGCGGTCCGTAGTGAAAGTCTGGTGATTTAGAACACCTTAGGGCCTTTAACCTGCGGTGAAATCTTGACACAGAGGTGTTTTTGGGAAAACAGGCGCCGCGGCCGGAAATCGAACCCGCGTCCTTGGGCTCAGCAGCGCAACTCTTCCCCCACTAAGCCACCGTGGCGTGTTTTCCACCGGGACTTTTGCCTGCACCAACATTGGGTGAGCTGACTAAACAGGGGGAATCAAATTAACATCAGCCTCTCATAATTCAATGAAGGCATATATTATTGCACAAAATAGCTTAAACAAAGCCTAGTATATGGATTCCAATCATGAAAGTTTTCAATATACTTTGTAATATTCTTACTTTTCTGTCTCCGCTGCAAGCTGGGTTTATCAAACGACAAATGGTGTGACGCGGCTGCGTTAAAAATCATCCTAAAAATCACTACGGATGTCCTCCAAGATGACGGTCACGTATTAATGCTAATCGTGACTCCGGAGACAACCGGTGGTGCCAAACCCACAACCACTAAAAAATACCTTTAACCAATTAACCAATCTTTTGCCCACAGAGAAAACGTCCAACCAAGAGAAAAGCAAGAAAAAGAGAAGAATGAACAAAAATACTCCTGCAGCCACTAATCATGAGCCGAATATTGCAGAGCCTGCTGTACCACAAATTAACAAGCACCAAAATAGCGAAAGAAGCACTATCATCAGGGCAGAATATGAGGCAGTCCTCAGCCTTTCAATTTTGGCCGCAAAGCAAACTAACAATGGTTGGGGATCAGGGTAGCTGAATGAACATGCATGGACGGGTCTAAAAAACGGTGAAGATAAGATGGGGGCATAAAATAACAATCTTCAGAGCAAAAATGGACTCGGGAGTGCAGGACAGGAGCGGGTGAAGGTCAATTGGAGGGGCCTTCACGTGGCAGTCGTTTCAAATAATTTGTTAGTGATAACGGCGATAAATGTGTCTTCAACTTCTGTCTTCGTAATGCATTCAAGAAATAGCAGAAACTACTCTCTGAGAACGAAGAGAGCGGATGGAAAAACCGAAAATGGACGCATCATATAGAACTGACCCCCCCTCTCCCCCGTTGGAAAACAAACTACTGCACGCCATGATACACCTGTCACCGGTCAAGCAACTGCGCGTTGAAAGTCACCGGTACCGAAACTACTGATCCAAGTGTACACAAGACGAGGCGATACGGCAGGGCGAGTTCATTCTGGGAAAGTTCCAAAATCATGAGGCCACGGTATACACCGACTGCGGGATGTACGAAAGCACGACGCTGAAATTGTCGTTGTTGACTACTCTGAAAATTTGTATCACTGCACGACCCCCCAACATACAGGACGAAAGAATAGGAAACTGAAGCCATCCTCTCATCAAAGCGAATATTGGAAGTATTAAATGAAAGCGTAACATTCTTGCAGAATTTCGGGGAGTAATCCAGAGTTTTCTACAGGCAGAATACCGAAGCACTTCATTGATATATTCCCATCCAAGATGGAAAAAGTTAACAACCTCACCTGGGCACCAGGACGCAAACAGGCACACGAACATACATACCGTGCTCCTTGTGACTGCAACTCCCACACTGCCCTCCTCGAACAAGTTTAAGAACGAACCCATAACCCATGCCTAGGAGCAAGACCTTTCCCTCTTGCTACAGTGACGACGATATGCCACAGATTGACAAACTGCACGGGCAAAAAACCAACGCAAATATCTGCAAATCTAGGTGTGTTTAAAGGTTTGGTAGAAACATCATAGATTAAATTAAAACTCTGCTAAAATCGGGGAGAAATCGATGCTCGTTCACGCATCCTAGGCATGTCCAAGGGTATGGTCAGGGTAGAACAACACAAGCATATTCCACTCGTCACAGACATGGGAGGCGCTTTTTACTAGCTGCCTCCCATGGGAAAGAGAGAGAGAATTAAAGTTTTAATTTCGGGCATAATGGTGCAGGATAGTGAGAGCACTGGTGGGGGGCGTCCGCTAGTCCGCATGCCCTAGTCCTTCCTGGCTGGCCGCTCCCTGTCGAAAGGTCCGAGCGGGGCAGCCGGTCCACCCAGTGCGCGTACGTGGGATGTTGCACCCATGTAATAGGGAAACATAAGGAGCTGCTGTATCTGGTGCCCAAGACTTCATGTTCACCCATGAGCTCTCTGTGATCTCTTTACCCTGGTTTAGATGCAGAGCATCTCTTCCTCGGGGGGATATCTCGCGTCCGTGCCCTTTCCGCAGCGCCTCTGGTTATGTTTGTGGCAGGATGCCCCTAGGGATTGGCCAACCAAAGAATCCATCACGAGATAGCTTTGCGTTCAACCATCGTCGTCACCTTCCCGTAGGGGAACCGCTGAAGAAGAAGAAAGAGAAGACAAAGCTGCGAAGACGAGGGCGTGTACGTTGCTCTCAGCCGGTGCACCAACGTCAACAGCCTTTACCTTACCAACGCTGACGGAGACTACCGATTCTACCACAGAGACGAAAACATCGACAAGAACATGATGGACGAGTTTCGGCGCCTCGAGAACCACCGCCTACTCACCGTAACACAACAGTACTTGCATCGCTTTGCCGCCGGTGTGGAACTGGACGCGAAATTCTCTCTGGCGCTACTAAACACCCCATCACTCAACATAACGGCAACACAATGGAACCACACGGAACCTCCATGATGCTTCGCATCCTCATCAGGGTACCCCACGGGAAGACGATGTAATTTTTTTCTAAACGACACTTATTTCGTCCTGAATAAAAATGTTCTCTCTCTCTCTCATTTCAGAAACGAAAACTTGTGCAGTCCAGCCCATCAATCACTGCATAAACAGTTTGAAAATCTTACACTGACGCAATCTCGCTTAAACTAACAAACAGCCCGTATCAGCCATAGAGTTTCTCACTAGCGTACCAGGAGTGGAATCTGGCGCGGAAGCGCTCTACGCCTCCATGAGTGCCGCCATAGTGTGTAGTTCGGCCGGATGCTCGGCGTGGCGCCGGCAATGACTTTTTGGCTACGCAAATTGAGTTTTTGTTTAAACAACTGCTGCCTAAAGTGACGCTGTTAACAAATTTTATTTTTTATAAGACACTGTGTTAGAGGTCTTATTCTGCGAAACGAATTAGGGGGTTACAAAGAAAAGAAAAATGTAGAAGTCCTGCATATGGCTCACGCCGCCAGATACAGCGGGCCGTCCCGGATATATTTCTCAGTTATTACGTACTTCAAACTGTGTGAGGTTTTCTTTGACTTTTCGTACTGTTTAGCTGAAAAAATTATGTAGTTTGTCTTAACCTGCTTTCCTTCTTTCTCTCATTAGTCTCATTATCGTATGCTACGTGCCTTGGCAGGCGTTGCAGGTGCAACATAGAATTGCAAGAATGATGTAATCGCGTTATTTTTATTTCCTTTGTCTAAGCAGGTATAAATAAACGTAGAGGCGAAGCCTATGACCGCAAGTAAGTCTTCAAGTACGCGCGCCAAGCATTATGAAATTTCATTAATGCTTAAAGTGACAAAGAAACACTGGTTTGTCGAGTGGCTATGTATGCTGCCCATTCCGCTTGTCCCAGGCAGCGCATGCTTGAAGGGGTAAGTGCACGCAGCGACGGCGACGAGCGACACAAAAATTGTAACTGAATGGGTACAGAAAACGCAGAGTGTTCGTTAGCGAAGCTTATTTAGTGGCTATAGGGTGTGAGACAGCAGCAAACGGCAAGTGGTATAAAGCAGCAAGCGGCCGCCGTGGCCCTTGCTCGCTTTTTGCCAGCCAGAAGCAGCCCAAAAGTGAGCGGCAGTGACGAAACAGTGAAATGTAGCGCCGAGCGACGACGACAGACGACATGGGCAGCAGTCTAATATTTTTTTCGCGTGTCGCTTTCACCAAGTACACTTTGTTGTTGCACCTTTTGGGTTGCGTTTTTCGCGTCGCATCTCGCCGTCTCTGCATGTGGTCACCCCTTCATCTTACACACTAAACTTTTTTACACCATTTTAGCCAAAAAGGGTGTAGCATAAGTGGAAAAAGGGTGTTGGGAAGCCTTTACACCCTTTTTGTTGAGTCTCAACACCCTTTTCCTAGCTCTACGACCTTTTTGTTTGAAAAAAAAGGTGTTGATCAACTTCAACACCCTTGGTTTTTCTTAGGGTGTTGAAAGGGTGTGGAAAACGTGTTGAGCTGTTCATTGAATCAGGCCATGTTCGGATGCATAATAGCACTGTAAAGAAGAAGACATCCCCTCATATACTGCTCTACTCGCAAGAAATTTCCAAACGCAAAAAAAAATAATTGCTCTTATGCAATGATCGCTCGTTTCCTTATTCGGTGCACCACATGCCCCAAGTTTAGCTTTGGCATGTGAAACACCAATTTGAACCTTCAAAATTAAGAAGACTGTGGTCGTGTGGCGAAAAGGATGTTTACCAACTGCAACACGCTTGGATTTCTGTAGGTTGTTGAAACGGTGTGAAATAGGTGTTCAGTTGCAAAAAAAGAACAGCGGAGCTGGAGGTCGACCAAGTTTCTTCCGGTGTTGCTAAGTTTTGTTATGTTTGCTAATTTTTACAATGTTCTTGCTAAGCCAGGATGACCGCTGAGGGATGAGGCCAAGTTTAACCGGATTTTACAAGTCTGTTCCAGTGTGCCCCCTTCGCCGCCCCTTCCCATTGCCAGGAGATCCAAGAGGGAAACAAGGTAGGTCGGCCCCCAGCGTTGCTGTTTATCCAGCCTTGCACCACTATTGCAAGCTGCGCGAATTTTTTACCTTTCATTTCAGAATCCAAAAAAAAAACTAGTACATTTGAAATGGTACAGTAAGAGGTGCGGATACGCATACGCCCCTTATGCTCACACTCGAACAAGCTCGAAAGCCGACTTCACTGTTATAATACCCTATCTGCGGTGGTGCACCCTTTACAGGTGCCCCAGTTCTTTTTCTTTGTATTTTTTGCTAATGCCACCGAAACTACGTCCTGAAGCTTAAGGAGCTTCACTGGTAATAAATTATGCAAATTCATATTGCTGTAAACATCGTGAGGTACAACCCCCCCCCCCCCGCTTGTAGAGAATGTTCAGTCCACCCGTGTAAACAGGTACAAAATGCCTCCAAAATTGGAGGTCTCTCCACCTTTTTTCTTCGTTGGCGGTCTTTTCTTACACCCTTTTTTTCTTTACGCCCTTTTTTTTAGTTTCGAACACCCTAATTTGTAGCGTTACACCCTTCTGGGAAAAGGGGTGTTGAAATATTGAACAGCCTTTTTGTAGGGTGTTGATGTGGCAGGGAAGATTTGTATGGTATTTAATAAAATTCTATAAGTTACGAATCAGAAAAACTACCGCGTAATTAAAAAGTTCTTGCAAATCCGCGTGTTGATTTGTATATTCTCGTAGTAAAGTCCATACTTCCAAAATTAGCGCTAAAATATCAGTTTTTTGCGACAAGCCCACCGACTCCATCTGGGGGCTTTTCTCTGCTGGGTATAAAAGCAAGAAGAGCACATGCATTGCTAAGTAAGTATGCACTCCCTGTAAAGCTTGCATCCCGTGTTCCAACTGTAACTTGTACGTATTGGCTGTTTGTGTTGAATGCTGCGCGCTCCGCCGTTTGACATTGCCTCTGCGCATGCCATCACCTCAAAAAAAGGGTGTGAAACTCAACACCCTATTTTTATGGTGTTGAGAATCCTCAACACCCTTTTATAAAGGTGTTGAGCTCAACACCCTTTTTTATCCGTACACCCTTTTTTTTGCCAAAACTCCTTTTAAGGGTGTTAGCCATGGGACAAGATTTTTACACCCTTTTCGGCCAAAAAGGGTTTAAAAAAATTTAGTGTGTATGAAACTCCCCGCTAACGCGAGCACATGCGTTAAGAGCTAATCACGCTGTTATTTAGACATGTCTGGGATAGCCATTGAATGCCAAAAAGGGCATCCCGCGAATAGAACTAACAAACGCTTTAGAGCCGAGAAGCCTAATCTATAGCCCTTTGCATTAGCCACTTGCTGCCAATCCGATTCCCAGAGTACGCACAATTCCCATGGCAGCGTGCGATCGCAGCGACACTTTCCACTCTAGGTGATATTGAGGAACTCTACGTCATCACACGTTCCCAGATCACCTTTTGTTCCACAGAACTGCAGAGAGCCTTAGTCTTTTTTGGCACACGGTGGTAAAGACTTCTTGTTGCTAATCGTTTCTTTTCGAGGACCTTTATTGGTCATGAAGCATCAATCGGAAATGCAGCAAGTGCGTACGAAAACACTCCGTGGCCGTCCAAATATGAGTGTCGAGCCTTACATCTTGGGATAAAAACGTATATGTCTCTGCAACCTTTTGGCAGTCCCCTCAATTTAATATTTGCTTGCAGACGCGACCATAAAACGTTCGTCGGCAGTGGGAAGGCAAAAGAAGCCATATGTAGAGATTGTCAAAACACCCCATGAGCACCTTTTGGCCACGCATCGCTCACGCCATAGACGCCGTGCCAACGCGGCTGCAGGTGGCTCAACAGTCGCGGAGCTCTCCAGCTGTCACCCTTGGCAATAAACGCAGGCACCCACCCCATCCAACGTACTCTATACGCAAACTTGCCTGAAGTCATATCACGCCCTACTAGAGGAGACAAGATACCCAATCTTTATGTTGCAACAAACGTTAATGTAAATGTGTATGCGTTAGTCTGTATGTGTTAGTTTGTTGTATGTTAGCATTTGTGATGCCGCAAAGCGTAAAAAACTACCACGATCTTGCTGTTGAAGGGCAGATTTATTGGATTGATGGATTACGGGGTTTAACATGCCGGACCATAACGGGTCATTAGGCGCGTCGCAGCGTAGGGTTTACAAATTTTGACCACCTGGGGGATGTATAACGTGCGCCGAAATCCCGTTCAAAGGCTGCTGCAACGAAAACTTTGGCGGTGTTTTTTGTAAGACACGTGCGCATTGCGGGTTTGTCATCGGCCGCTTAGTTTTTCATGCAAGCGCATCACTGCCTCGACTTTGGCTGTTAGTGCCAGCAGCTTTCAGGAGATTTGTATGTCCAATAACCATTCCGTGAGGTATGCCATCTCAAACCGCAAATGAAAAGAGGACGGGCAGTTTATACCTGTGTGGACTTTCCGCGTCACGTTTTTTTAGACGACAACGATGGAAACCTTAGGGTTATACAAGCACATGCTTGTCCTTTGCAAACTGTATTCACTGACGACCCTGCACAATTCGTTGACTTTCTTCTCTGGTGGGGGTGTAAGGTAGTCATCCCATCTAACCGGGTTGAGTAGTTGTTTGCGGCCTTGTTAAATTAATCCCCCAATCGTCTCGGCCGCACATCACCACTGGAGAGGAAAGAACACGTTTACCAAGAATACATGTCTCTTTATTAATAGATGTCAAGTGTACCCTGATACCAGCACATTGCCCACTAGAACGCACTGGCGGTGGTTACACAATGAAAGCCTTACAAACTTTAATAAATCAGGTGACGGAACCCTCAAAATATCCACGCTAGGCTGTGTGTGGGAGATATAACAACTTTCACATAAAGTGTCTTGGTTTCAAGCTGGGTACTTTGAAATAGGACGGCTGCCGTTTTGGCTACAGATATGTTTCTTTTAGGTTGAAAACAATGTACTTTTACTCAAATATATGTAAAATGTTGTTGTCAACCACAGTTATAATGAAGAAGCATGGGAGGGGAGTGGTGAATTTGCAACTTACGGTTAGTCTTGAAACGTAGAGAAAAATTTTATATCCGAAACTAGGACTACCGTATACCCCGAGAGATGCAGTCTTTGTCAGGCACAGCCCTATAGCACTTAGCGGGTTGGTACACATTGTACACATGAGTTGTATCACAAGTGTCGTTAAAAAATTCTTCGCAGCAGGCCCCAAGTTGAAAAGCATTCCATTCTTCTTCACTTCGTGGCTTGACCCTCCATAGCTCACAATGTGGCTTGCTCTGATTAGCCGCAGGTGAGGTTCCAGAAAAACACGATGGTTCTGTTGCAAAAAAAATTGTTCTCATGAAGCTAGCTCTCAAATTCAAGTAACGACAGGAGCTGACTACGAACGTATGCCGACATATGATTGTCCTGTTTCAAAGTATACTGCCAGGTTTAGGAATCTTTTTGTTGGAAGAATGGACTCCTCCTAGAGTAATCTTTGGAACCATTAGTTCTTGATTAAAAACACGCCTCCTTTTTGCGCAGAATAGGTGCTGAAGTAATATTTACCTGCATTAGGTAAGTATTTCGCGCCGATAAATCGTCCCCATTTTAACTCTAATCTGAACTATGGGCAAATATATTAAGAACTTTAGAACATTTCTAACACACAAAACGATGTACTTGCCTAAGTGCGTTTTAAAACGAGTAAATTAAATAGGTGGCATCAAATACTAATCTTTTGTTATGTTTAGGGTTCTAGGCAATTATACCCACCCAGAATTGTTGTGCATTTCAAGTACATATGTTTAGTCTAAGCCAACTATGATCATTTGGCCTACGTCGCCCAGACTGGCATCGACATTGCCAAACACGTGCGCCTTTTTAGGTCTTCTAGTTGTGTGCGTCGGCCTCGCAATAGAAAGAAAACAGATGAATGTGTCGTTGGGTATGCACGCAAATTTTGGGAAATGGGTACTTAGGAAAATAGGAATTCATGAAGCGCTCGTGACTTTCCGACGCCTGATGTAGTCGTCATTGGACAACGAACCTGAATGACCTTGTTGATTTCCGCAAATTGCATTTCACTGTGTGGGAACCCTAAAATAAACCTAATGTCATGACTAGGAACATGCAGCGGCACGTATTTTGTGCCGGCGTGTAACTTTTCGAAGACCCAAACGCCATCTCCAGGAGCACATTTACTCAGCTATCACCAGGGTGTAATGGCGGGACAGTCAATCAAGAGGTCATCGGTTCGATTAAGCAAAACTTTTAAATTAATATTTTTACTGGAACTACACAACATCATCGTCGTTTTCCTGCTCCCGTCGGCTGTTTACAAGTTACTTCGTTGCTTCAGACTTCTAATGGCCTACTTTGCGCATAATGGGTAGTTTATGCTTTTCACAATAAACAAATTGCTAGTGCATGTTATTAAAGCGAAGCTTTTCCTCACTGGTCTTGACCGGTGCAAAGCTCCTCCCTTTTTGTCTTGCGTTTTGATAGCGTTTCTGTGTACTGCAGATAGCGATAACCCCTGCCAAGACTGAAAGAGTACCAGGTATAACCTTTTTCTACGCATATATCCCGTTTTAAGACTCAACACCGTGCACAGAAGGCGCGTAATAAAAGGGAGGAATTTTGTGCAAGACCTTAATGTCCTGCTTGCGTAATAAAGCGAACGGGAATTAAACTTCGCAGTTCAATATCTCGGAGTACAAACGCGCTAGAGGAATTTTGCCGAATAAAACTGCGTAGAAACATGATTTCGTGTAACGTTTCAAGACAAATAAAAGTTGCTTACTGGAGCTACTCAAAAAGTAAATATTCAAAATTATTTAATTAGGCCACTGACATCAGTCATTAATACCTCATTCTGTGTCAGTCTGGGCACATAACACTCTAGACATGGTCTTCACGTGAATCTAAGCGTATATTTAAAAAAAACATATCGACCTAGGTTTGATCACCCTGTATAACATGTAGACTTGACTTAAGAGAACAGTTTACAGCTAAAAATTCACTTGTGCAAAGAACCTACATAATTTCTGGGAATCTGAGCCACGACAATTGCACCACAACATTACGGCTACACCAGTGTGCCACGGAAGCCGTCGAGCAAATCATTTTAACCAGTATCAAAAACATTACATAACGTTGTGCTCTGGACCACCAAATAAAGCTATGCATTTTCTGTTGTGCAGTACAGACAATAGGCAGTGCGTTTTCTGGTGAGCACGTCAAAGCGACACATGGAACCTTCTTGTGGTAGGTTTGAACATGTTCCAGCAGAAGTTCACCAATAAGCATAAACCTAATATTTATATAGACTCCGGATTCCCGAAGAAATCAGAGAAGTGGTCCTGGATGTGGACTCCGTGTCCACATCACGGACCACGAACCACGGGCCACGAACCATACGGATGACGGACCACGGACCACGGTCCACGAGGCGAACTCAGGGGGGAGTAGCGGTGCAGGAGGAGTAGTATTTGCAGGGAAGCGAAGCTCCGCACCAAATCCTCTGCTGTAGGCTGCTCAAAAGAGCGGGACAGAAGGGGCACGTCTAGTCACACGAGGCATGGTTGGCCACATCGCCGTCAGGGGTGGCCACGTCGCCGTCACAGCCTGCTCGAGGGCCAAACTTAAGCGGAGTTGTCGGAGAAAGACCCAGTCTAAGCGTTACAGCTTGATGCTCGATTTTACCGAGCTGGAGCGTCTGGTCTCGTAGTTTGGTGGTTACGCTTCTGGAGAGGTGGTTTTTGTAGCTGTGTTCGACTTATTTTGGTTGTTGATTGCCTTTGAAAGATATTAGTTTGGATCACCCGTGAAATTCACTGACTACACCTTTTTGCATTACAATTGGAATTAAGGGTCGTTATGTTACATTTATGTCAGTTTTTTGTACTGCTTTTTACGTTTTTGTGATTTGTGTATTTTTGTGCCGTTTTGGGCTACTTTTGTGCAGTTTAGTTAAAATTGTGGCTGTACGTGTTTTTTTGTTGGCTTCGATAGGTTTTTACTGTTATAAAACAGCCTAGCCAGCTCAGACGACGGCTGACTCGGCTGCCTTGGAAACGCAAATGCGCTCTTTTTCTCTCTCAGAAGGGCAACGTCTGAATGCATACCGATGAAGAAAAAATAAATATGTGTCAGCCGTGAGGTGGTAGACTAGGTGGTGAGGTGGATCCGTGTTGAATAGGGTTTCATGCGTACGACATGAACAGCGCCACGCTTTGGGTTGTGACGGCATGTCGAAACTTCACCGGGGACAACGTCGTGGGTTATGTCGTTAAGTCGATGTAGAACCCTGTAGATTCCGCATGGCAAGTAGCGTTGAGAAGTATTTAGCAGAGCGTTCTTTGTCGAGCAGGGGTCTGTACCGAGACGCTGTCACTATGCTTGACTTGAAAATCGCCGTTCTATCGAAGGGTTTTCTGGGTGTCTCATACGGATACTGGTGCCCTGTTCGGAAGCGGGCCAGTTGCCGTTTTTTCCAGATAAATTGGGTAACTCGTGCCGTGGCATGCTGTCGCTGCAGGAGAGTCCTGGAACAACATTTAAACATGGTCGTCAATTGTGCGCCATAAAGAGGAGAGAACGCGTCATGCGTATCCTATCTGGAGGGTTGGCATTGCAAACGAAATTATTGCGTGGAAATATGGTGTCCCACGTCTTGAGCTCGACGTCGGTGTGCATGCCTATTATGTTCACTATTATTTTGTTTTGGCGCTTTGCATCCCGTTTGTCGGTGCTGGTAGTGGCTGACCCTCATAGAGGAAGGGCTGCTCACGGCGTCGACGAATGGGGCAGTAAACGCTTTCCCTACAACGGTAATCAGTGTAGCCTCAGATGTAGTTACTCGCTGAAGAGTTTTTGTTTACACGTACCGAGTTAGGTAGTCAAGGGCAACATATCATTGTTTCAGGCAGATGACGTAGTAAAAGGTCACAAAAGGTACCGGCCAGTTTAAGGGGCTTGTCAACGATTTTGACGTAGTGTGGTAGGCTCGTCGGCCGTCGTGGTGGGCTTCACGCCGTTTGCACCACGACCCTTCTGCACGTGATGTCACACGGACGCAGATAGTTCCGGCCAGTAGTAATGTCTTCTGGATTATAGTCAGTGTACGTGTATAGCCTAAGTGACCCGGAGACCCTGCGTCATGGTGTCCCTGCAGAATTGTGTTTTCAAATACTGCCAGAACTACGAACAAGTAGCTGCTGCCATGTGGGGAGTTCATTTTCTATTGGCCGCTTTTACGTTGGCAATAGGATAAAATCCTTCCTACCAGCAGTCCCGGCACAATTTGGGGTGTCTTTCTAGAAGGTTAATCAGAGGCCGTAGATCTCAGTCGCTTTTTTTATGCTCCAACACAGAAGATACGTCCTGCGCACCAAGAAATGAATCAGTCGTCATCGTCGTAGTCATTCGCCGACACAGAGACAGCTGTATTTCCTAATATACCGAGTGTTCACGCTCTCGGCCGGAATTTTGCACTCGGGTAATTTATAAATCGTGATACAAAAGGCTGCACCCGTGCAGACGTCCATACGGGTACCACAGACGCATTGCTAGCAAGGTGTGTACCCGTCGATTATGGCGTTAAAGCTCCCGATTTTACTTGCACTGCATAGACTGGCTCAAATTAACACACTTTTCATCATTGATCCGGTTGACAAGTGGGTAATTATTTTAGAAAGCTCCAAACACAAAAACTACCATGCGTGGTCTGAGGCGGCCGCACCAACTAAACGCTTTGACGATGGCAGGAGATGCACCGTGATTGGATGATGCCCACGATTAGCATTAAAACAAGTGTCGGTTTCGGTTCCGTAAAACAACATGCTTGACATCCGACGCTATTTAACGGGCATTCTCGATATCTCAGAAATCCGAATACCGCGCTTCTGCCATGTTGTCAGCTGTAAAATCTCTAAGATAAGCCTTCCTGAACGGCTTGGAATCGTAGCAATCAGTAGCCGAGGCCTACGCAGTGGATGGAAGCCCTCCGCGTCACCTCAGACGCTCCAATGCCATGCGCTTTTCCCCCCATATATGAAGCTTGCCTCACTCCTGCCTGTATTGTAAAAAGCGTGTTCGCATTAGGCCAACGGTGTGCTGATTCTGGCGTGTGCCCACTGCCCGCAAGCAGTCAGTGGTTATGGCAACATCACGCCAACGAGAACTGGCTAGCACGTCATTGTCAGTCTACGTGCATTCTGCGAACTCGCTCGTGGAGCAGTGAACCTTACAGCCCAGAAATGGTGAACTCAGTATAGAAAACATTGGCCGAAACCAGGAAAAACCAGCTTAAAAAGAGTGCCCTCGGGGATTCCAATTTGCGACTTGCCAAATATCACACCTAGCGCTCGAGACCACTCGGACACGGGCCAGCGCTGGCTACTGCTGAAGTATAAGTTATTTATGGTATAACCAGTTTACGTTTTTTTCTTGTTAGCGTTTTAATCCGCTTAGGTGACTATTTGTTGTATAGCGCTTGTTCAGTTAACGTCCTCCAAACTTCCACAATATCTCACGTCTAGCAAGTGCATTTCTTAGATGGAAAAGCGTACGCAGATGCGTAGTCGTGCTGCTGACAACTGTGCTTGTTCACCCACCAAAAAATTGCTTCCTGCTCCCTAGTTTTACGCTGTACGGTAAAATGTTCTCTTGATTCGATTTCCTTAGAACCTATATTCGCTTTGCTAAGTGCTTCCGCCTTCAAGTGGCCTCACATTTTCCGACTAGCGTACCAGGCTGCGAAGCGTCGCATGTGCGCTTGTGCAGCGTTGTGTGGAGCGACTTGGACTTGGATCTTAATACGGTGTACAAACTAACAAAAAGAAGAACGCACATTTTTCCATTCACAAACCTGTCGTGGCTTAGTTTCCACTGAGCAAACAAATTACGGCGATCCGTCGGTGGCAGGCGGACTAAATGCTGTACCATAAACGCTGGGCGGACTGACTCTGTGGGAAGGTCGGCGAGCCGTACAGTAGCGCAGTCAAGCCATCTCCTCCTGACGTCACACGAAAACGCCACAGAAAATGGGCGAGGATGCAGAGAGGAGGGCAGCATTTTCGAATTGATTTTTCTACTAAACAAATTCGCGTCAACGCACGCAGAGTGGCCGAAACATGGCCTGTGGGCTCCAGACTACAAGTTGCGCTAATTATCTCGCAATATTTCGAAATCACTTCAGTCTTCTTTTAAATGGAGGAACGTCGAACGGTCGAACTTTTATACGGTAAAAATTTTATTATTTCGCGCACCATGGCCAGACACTGTGTTTTGGTTGTCTTCGGAGTAGGTGGATTAAGAAGGTAACCACGTTCGATGCCGAAAGGGTTATCACTCTGTCAGCATTGTCTCGCCATTGCGGGGAAACCGCTCAGTGTCCAACACTTCCGGCTTCAGTGTGGGGTGTTGTTCAAGACTGCTCGTATATCCATCTTCTGGCGTAGCTCGTCACGATACCCATGGTCATGTTCAGTCCAGAGGAACAGGACCTCACATAGCACAAGCCAGGAAAAACCAGCTGCTATGTAGGTGATGATCTCATTAAATCGCCTGTAATGGAAGCATAGCCTCGATGGACGTCTAGCTGCTTTTTTGTGGAAGGGCAGGTAGAATTCCGCAGCCTCATAAACATTGCTTGGATAGGATCCAATTGACCAAATAACAGCAGCTTCTTGTATGTAAAATGGCATTTTTAGGATCTGACCATGATTCCGGCGGACTTAATGGCGGCGGCGACGCATGTCAGTCAATTCGGGGGATCAGTTCATTTATTTTATTTATTAAACCCTAACAACCCGAATGCATTACATATGGGGGGACGTACATAGAGGTTGAAAGTTTCATAGGAATGTAACAAGATGAAGGTACACACTGAATTCAAGGAATAAATAAAAATACAAACGAAAAAATGACGCATGACAAAACAAGCAAATACATGACAGGCGATAAATAAATTCTGGAGTACAGTAAAAACAACACATCAACGCAAGAGTTAAATGTACCGTTAGGGCGTATCACTTGGAGTTTGGTAACGAGTTAGTTTTATCAGAAATGTTTTGCAGTCCCTGAAAGAAACAAGATTATTTGGCAGTGCATTCCAGAGTGTTACGGCATCAGGGAAGAATTAGCTGCTCATCACCGTCGTTCTCCATTTTATGGTCATCAGAGGGCGTGTATGGGAAGGCGAGATGACGTTCTGAATAGGCGGTTTAGGAGAATGTGTCCCTATCTGCTAAAGTAAAAGAAAGTGTGAAGTAGGCAGACACAAGAGGATATGCGACTTGAAGCCAGCGATGCGAGTGACAAAGTTTATTTTATTGCGGTTACGCTGATGTGTCTTGAATATTGTTGCTTCCGAATCATCAGTGAGATACGCTTGCGAGGGATGCCAAATTGGCGATGCCTACTCTAGTTTTGGTCGCACTTATGTTAAATGCTAAATATGCGAGTGTCTTCATGTGGCGAACGTGGCGAAAAAATATCAATCGAATCTTAATTGTAGGTTTCATGACTGAAGGATCCAATCGTCATGCCTAGCAGCAGAACGACCACAGCGTCAGCATAACTGAAAAAGACATACTTGAGTTTCTCGCCATTCTCTTCTTGAGTGGTTACCACATGTTCCCACGCTCTGACCTGTATTGGTCGAAAGATAAGGACCTCAGTGTTCTTTAGTGGCAAACGCACTGAGCCGTGCCAAATTCGGGCTAATAAAGAGGTGCATTCATTTATCTGACCGAGAAAACTTTGAGAAGTGCGACACGAAGGCAAAGATAAGACCTCTACTCAGGCTTGTCAATAGCTCCCTTCAGCAGTTCGGCATTTTCTCGAAGAATCTTAGTGTGGATGAGCAGATGGTGCCGTAGTTTGGGCGACACAGCCGCAAGATGTTTCTAAAGAGAAACTTATACGATTTGGTTAAAATGAATGGATCCTTTGCTCTTCATCTGGTTATCCCTTCAATATTGATATCTAGTTCGGAAGAAACGACGGTGAAAACATCAATGCACCACATGTAACAGGCGTATTTTTGAACGATCTCAAGTGCGTTGATGTGCCTACAAACCATGTTGTTTTCATGGACATTTTTTACGTTACATCCTTTCCTGCAATAGCTGAAAGAACGTGAATTCCATGCCAGAGGAACCGGGAAGGAGGTCCGGCTCCAGAAATGCCCACTTCCGGATTCGAAGAAACTAGCTCGTGAAACCAGACGGTCTTTTGATTTTACGTGCGATGGCGACTATTTAGCTGTGAAGTGGAATGACATTACAAATTATGATGGCATTCACGCCACTGCCAGAGCTACCCGCTGCAGTAAAAAAGAACGAAAGCGATTCCAGTGCCCCAGCCGACAGTTATACAGCAATACAACACGCACATGGGTGGCGTCGACCTACTCGAGAGGTTCATTAGCGAAAATCGTCCTAGCCTGCATGGTAAAAATTTGCATTGGCCGTTATTGAGCAATTTCCTTTTAACATTGCGCGTTGTAGACTTTAGGCTGCTTCCTAGGCTAGGGAGTGAACCGCCACTTCCCCATCTTCATTTCCCAAGTCTCATCGTGCAAGGTCTGCTGACCAAAAAGCTGGACACCAGAGAACGGCATGGCCGTTCAGGTGCTGTTGTTTCCTCCAGCAAGGAAGGCCCCGGCCATCATTTGGTACTGTTGGAACAGCAGAGCCTATGTAGTCAGTGCACCCAAAAACACACTAATGAAGTCGGAGATGTGCAGCGTCGGTCTCCACATTAACTTTAGGCTGCCTACCATGAGGGAAAATAAAGCGTGCATGGAGTACCACGCATTGCTGCTGGCCCACGGGGAGGAAGGAAAGAACACCAGCATACGTACGCTTAGGGCCATTGATTCCATTTGGGAACACTGTTTATTTTGTAAACTGCTAATGCCAGTGAAATAAAACCTGTTTTTCATGTAAACCTCTAGTCTCTAACCAAGCTGAAATTGTTGGGTTTTTTCAGCGCCACCTCTGGCGGAGGCTTTTATTCGGTTAAATGTGTTTCATTTTATATCCATGGCACCGTAACTAAGCTGCGGGGTATGTCATTTACGACCGTATCAAACTTGCTGGAGTTAATTATTCAGGGGTTCCTACAACAGGCACTCGAATTTTTCCAGAATGGCCGCAGGTTTATATTGGTGGCCCCATTGGCTAAACTGACTGTTTTAAAGCACACATACTCGTGCTTAGATTACATTTAGCCGTGCAATCTGTAGTTTCGCAGCATAGTATGATCAAATCCCAACTATCGGAAATTGACACCTTTCACTTCAAACAAGCAATAATTGTTTGTTTGAAACTAAAAAGGGGGACGCCTAAACACTTATTCGGGTTTATGCTGTTAGGTGGTTCCTTACACTCGGGATGTCGAAGTGCTTTGTAACCTTCCCACCAGACATTTCGCTTAGTGATCAGATTTTACGGTCTTGAATGGTTTAAATCTGTCGGCCACGAATTGCGTCCCTGCTCGTTTCCACCCCCTTGTACTGGGAGACTTGGCTAAAATGAGAATTTTTCTGTTGTCTATTCATTTCTTTTTCTGTATTCTTGCGATTTTACCAACTCTTCTTTTCATGGGCGGATAGAAACTGCTTGGGCCGCCCCGTCTGAATAATCGTTTAAGAAGAAATAACCCTGCACTGACGCCGCGCGCATGACCTCCTTTTATAACAGCTAGCTGTATATAGAACTTCTGGGGAGCTACTTTTGTTACGTATGGAGGCCCAGACACTGCTGGTCTTGCGCATAAACCGTTTGGGGTTTTAACTGAACAAGTAATGCTTCAGAAAGAAAAGTTTGTTTTTCGACCAAAACCAGAAAACAGGTCCTATGGAGACGTTCGTTGGTATCGATGTCGACAGGGTTGCGCCTTTTTATAAATATAAAACTTTTTGGTCTACAGTCTGGAGCAAAGCTCCAAAATTTAGCTCCCAAAACATTCCGTTTCTTTGGTGACTAAGAGCGCGTCAACTTGGGCTATAATACGAGCAGGAGTTAAACAAAGTAGTGCGGGTAAGCAGGTATGGAGTGATGGAGGCCCAAATTCAAATGGTTGCGATACGCTGCCCTTTATATACTGCGGCCGCGGAATTCAAACATTGTTCCCTAAAGCATATGCAACTTGATTTGCATTTAGCTGCATATCAGTAGAAAATTTATTTGGCGCAATTTTCCTCATTTGAGCATTGAGACTATAAATTTGCAATACATGACAGTCTTTTCTCCTAGGCTCCGAAAAACCGTGTTTGCAGCCAACGGTGAGCTGCGCTATTCCACTGTTTTTAGCAGCATAAAAACGTCACTTTAGGCAGTGGCACCTTTTCTGTGCACTGCAGTTGGAATTATATTTGTGTTTTAAGCAATGCTTCGCTGTTCGCTTGTCTTTACTTAAACTACGCTCTCGGATCTGTACTTTAGGAGTTCCACGTGAGTGTAGTGTACTCATAGGACAATTTTTTGCAGCACCAAGACAAACTTTTTAGTAATCACAATCGGATCACACTGCTAATATTTTATAAGTCGTTTAACAGTGTTGTTTGGTTTTAACAGTGCGAAGGTATAACGTACAGAAGAACAAAATTTTTATTTCTAAAATAATCTTGCCTGGCTACAGACAGAATTGTTCTTGAAGTGTAACTTTTCCAACATATAAACTACTGCTAGACTTCAAGAGAAGTTTTTTGGATCATTTTGCAACATCCCAGCACAAAAAAACGCTTTGGCAAATTATATTTTTACTCACCACTGTGATTGCTTGGAAGGGAAAGAACTTTAACTACAGTGCAGTTTTCTTGGGTGTACAAAAATTCCCACTTTGGAGCTGGAAGGTAATAGTCATATCTTCCTGCAATAAAACACACATGGGGTGAAATTATATTTCTATCGACCTCATTTAAATTATTGTACCGTCATTCTGTCGCCTTTTTTCTAGGGCGTCTCTGGGATAGCTTTGGGGTACGAAAAATGACCTACGTATACGTGGCAGCTGGATGGTGTGGGTTGGTTTCACGTTGTGGCAACTCCTGAGTGAAAGGTGAGAAGGAGTGATCATACAATCGTATAGATTTTCCTCCGTTTGCCAAAACATTGTACGTAGGTGGTTAATAGGGGGAGGCACAAAAATTGTATGCAACCAAAACTTCATTGCCATTATTAGAAATGCATATCGCCCATTAATGAAATGTTTTCTCTCCAAAGAAAATATCCGCTGTTATATATTGTGGCTAGATAAATGTAAGCAAAAAAAATCCCGCCATCTCCACGAAGTTAATGATAATGAGAGGGACGAAGCTAAAATGCTTATCGGTAAAACCGTGAAAAAATCGCGAACACATCGTATAAAGACTCGACACGTTGTTATAGGTCTTCTTGACGGCACGCACCATCTGCATGAGTGAAGGACATAAGCCGCGTTCGTAGCCATGCTCGCGTCTTGGTTTGTAGCGCAGTGAAATGAGCGCCAAGTACCTCCCGTCGTAGCCAGAGAGTCTTGTGATCGACACTGGGCGCCACCGCGCCGAGGCGACCACTCCTGGCTTGCAAAGCTTGAGACTTCCAACCGCTCCGTTGAGAAGGCCGTCTCACGACGTCGCTGTTTGTGGTAATCATGTAGGGCTTGTTGGGGGCGATGAGAATCTTCATGGGTAAGTTGGCAAATTCGGTGTGTGACGTATTAGCCAGCTTGGCCGTCGCCTTCTGCAGAGCGTCTTGTGTCTCGTACCCCCGGTACGTGTCTTGAGCTCGCAGACGACGAACGACAGCCTCTTTATCTTCCTCTCCTCCTTGTTCGGTAGCAACGAACGCGTTGAACGTTTTAACCTTTTCGTCCCGTCTTTGGTTGGCCAATCCCTACGGGCATCCTGCCACAATCATCATCAGCGGTATGTACACGGCAGCAACGAGGGACGGGACAGAGCCCGAGCAAGAGGAGCTTCGCCCCTAATAACATGTAGCTCGGTCATCACAAATCCCCACCAAATTATCTATGTACTCTACGTATGAGTAATGAACAGACGGTATCAAAGAGCACTTAATGTAAACTAAACGAGATCCAAAGGGCATGGAAACATCAATTTATTTTATGCTTGTGGAGTTCTCGATTACAAACAAAACTCTTTTGCCGACAACACGCTCGTACATCTGTTTAAAAATAGCTTGGAGAGTGAATTTATCACTAGAAGTTGCAAAGCCCCTCCGCGAAAATTTTGTTTTAAAGATACTGTCCCGCAGAAAAAAACTATGTCACGTTCGTTGAAAATGTTTATTTCAGCGAACTTGTGCAAAAATACTACAAATGCAGGACCTACAGGAGAAGAGAGAGGTAGTAAAATATTTAAGAAAGAGACGTGCACAGACAGACGATGACAATTCAATTGTCAGGGCTATCCCACCACATGGTTTGTCAAGCTTGGAATATCGCTTTTAGGAGCATTCGCTTATATTCGAAAGTTTGGCTATCAAACAAAAACCGGTGAGGGTTCATAGAAAGGTTGCATGTGCTTCACGCGAAAACAACATTAGGATCAGCTACTATTCAGCAAGAACAATTCGGGGCTCCTCATAAAAGTCAGGAGAATATACCCAGGGAAGGACACGCTCTGGTAATTAAACAATACCAATTTAAAACAGGTTGGCGGAAATACAACCACAAAAGACTGCTGCGTAAGGAAGTCTGACGACAACGGCTTTGGAAGCGCTGCACCTCTTATTTAGCGTAAAATTACGCCCATCTTCCCGCGAGGGAACCCTGATGTGATGCGACGCTTCAGAGGGGAGCGTTTGGACTGACGCCGGTGTTGAATTGCGTCAGTCCACTCGCTGATGGGACTGTCGCTGCTATCACGTCTTCATCGGAAGATCTTGCACGGAGGTATCGTCAAGCAAAGTCAAGCGCGAGTGTGAGCGCTGGACTGATCCGGCGGCGTGCGCTGCCTCGCTTATATTCCCGCTTTTGAAAGGAGAGGAGCCGGGGGGGGAAGGAAGGGGAGAGTCGTGCGCATGCGCACACATGCGCGCACCCAGAGGAGCGAAGCGCACACGCGCAGCTGTTGTTATGATAATGAGACGGATTGAGAGTGCGCACACATGCGCGCACCCAGAGCAGCGAAGCGCTCACGCGCAACTGTTGTTATGATAATGAGACGGAGTGAGAGTATTGCGCACAGCTGTCGGAGAGAAGAACGGAGGAGAGTTGCGTATGTGCAGTGAGCGTGCGGACAACGCCGCGACGACAATGAAGGGACATACCCGAGAGCAACAGATGCGTCGCATCTAATAAGCCACTGTGCAGACTACATGTATGACCTCCACCTATTGCGATCCATTTGACATCATATAGTCATCGACAGAAGTATACTCCTACACTAGTTGGTAAATACGTCGATCAATGCCGTATGGCCGAAAGTGTCATTGCCAGTCATCTCAATCCGAATTGTGGTCAAATGCATACCCAAACTTGAAAATCGTACTCCGTTTCTGGGCGTCGAAGCACAATAGTTGTGCACCAGTTGCTCGTACTTTCACTTGCACCAATGGAACTGGCACGCTTCCTGCGCATGTTCTTTAAGCGTTTGGACGTCAGCTTTATGGTCGTCGTGTCGAACTTGCAGAAGCCCGCTTTTGAGCGTCGGTTAAAGCTTTCTCGGGTAGACAAGCACTAAATGAGTCATCCCGATCGATGAAAAATTATTGGTATTGTACGCTAAGATATTATCGGTCACGTTTCTTTCCACTTATACTACCCAACGCCACCGAGCAGGGACAGCTTATCTCTTACTTTTGCCGGGAATTCTGCTAATCTACTAATTGTGGGTGGTAGACCATGATTATTAGCTGGTTCCTGCGGCCGTGAAGTGATTAGGTATACAGAGGCTTCAGATCGCACCATAACATAGTGGACCTTCATCAGAAAATCTGCGTGAGGCTGCTACAATTCTCGCGATATCAGCTCCTGGAGAGTAAGCGCCCTAACAAGTCAATTGCGATATGGTGAAGGGTGTGTATGGTGGGTCCATACACACTAAACTTTTTTACACCCTTTTTGGCCGAAAAGGGTGTAAAAACCTTGTCCCATGGCTAACACCTTTAAAAGGTATTTTCGCAAAAAAAAGGTGTACGGACAAAAAAAGGGTGTAAGAACAAAAAAAAGGTGTTGAGGATGCTCAACACCCTTAAAGGGTGGTGAGGACGCTCAACACCCTAAATAAAGGGTGTTGAGCATCCTCACGCCGTTATTTAATAAAGGTGATGGCATGCGCAGTACCATGGTGTTGCGCATGTCATCACCATAGCCTTGGAGGCTTGCGACCTATCACCAAGGTGTCCTAATGCAATTCATGGCGACAGGTGTATGTCTGGAGGCTCTGTAAGTAAATGAAATGCAACAATTTATGACTAATGCCACAATTTTAAGTTATATATACAGTGATCCCTCGTGGCATCAAACTCGGATATCTTGAAATATCGGTTAACTTGACATGACACACAAAAAAAAAACGTAGTAGTCTGAACCAAAAAAGAAGAAATAATAGAACTTCACAATTTCATGCACGTGACGATCACAACATTGGTGCACTAGAGGGACCACTGAAAACCGTTATCAGTGTGCTCACTACACATTAGCATTCAAGTGATACAACTAGACAGAACTGGACCCCCACTACAATTGCAATCATGTTTTCTGGGGGTAGCTTCCAAAAACAATATCCCATGTGATGTGCACCCGTAGAGAACTTGTATTGGTATTTGTCGTCACAACTTTTTTAAAAGGCAGACAATCACATTTATAAGTTCTATTGACCATAAATTGCAAAATTTCTTTTGTGTCAAAAATCTTGAGACTCAAGCCGAATGAAACCACGTTTTCCGAACAAACTTTTACAATCGACAGTAAATGTTGCAACACAAAAAAAGAAACAAGAATGTTTGCAAAATTCTGTGCATGAATCCTGAGACTAAAACTAATTCACAACCATAAATTATGATTGAGGTGTCTATTAATAAACATTTTGGCAACTTCCCTTAAAACTTTACAGCCAAGCACATACCAAATATTAAGATACAAGCAATTATGAACTTCCTTCCCTCCGAATGCAATGAGGTGGACACAGCAGTCTGAACTATAAAGAACATTTATCTTTGACCCATCCTATAGCCGGTATTCATTGAAAAGTTTAGCTGTCAATTTCTTCGTTTGGCAACACTAAAATAGCCACGAACAATGCTGATCGCGCGGCTCGTGCCACTGCGGCCGCACGCCGAAGAAAAATATAACACCGACGTGCGTCGCCTGCTCCGTTTCAACCGATTCTCAACAGTGGTGTCATCAAAGTTGTTATTAAAAGCACTCGCGTTGGAGTCAAGGCATTACTTTGCGTTTGGCGGGCTAGAGCTTGGAATGTCCAAACCATATCATGCGCTTAGCACGGACAAGTACCGCCAGAATCCAAGCACACCCTTTAGGGTGCTTGGATTCTTTCGCCGCAGGAGCACCCTTTTCTGTCCAAAATATCATAGGTAGGAGCTTTTCCTGCAAAAGCACCCACCTAAAGGGGTACACAAAGGGTGCATCATCCTCGGTTCACAAATGGCGCTGCAGGTGTGCAGCCACATATGGCACAGTATGA
Source organism: Haemaphysalis longicornis (assembly GCF_048455015.1). Classification (NCBI taxonomy): domain Eukaryota; kingdom Metazoa; phylum Arthropoda; class Arachnida; order Ixodida; family Ixodidae; genus Haemaphysalis; species Haemaphysalis longicornis. The sequence goes on from NW_027526295.1 coordinate 89,401,859, forward strand.
CACACAATTACGGTATGAAACATTCGTGCTTTCCAAGCTCCGTTCTATGAGACATTCCATTAAAGCTCAATGTCAGCTGATAATTTACTTGAACTTTTTGACCCACCGATTTTTGAAACATCCATTTATAAAGTCTAATATTACAGCCAAATCGCAGTACAGAAGTTGTATCATTAGAGGATGTTGATTATTCGAAACGGTGTTAAAAATTCAATTTTATGTTCATTTTGCTAAACTGCAGCGCACATCTTTCGAGCTTCACTGCACTGCATAAACGTGTTATGCAGTGAAAGCAAGTAGGCATGCAACAGATCAACTGCACAAAAGTTCTTCGAACCTTAAAACCCTTGGCTTCTCAGCATTTCATCAAACTTCCAATCACGGTAGCTACTCGCAATGTTTAGTGCCTTATTCTTGAGCTGAGCAGAAAAGCTCAATATTAAGGCAGACCAAATACAATATGTATACTTCCCTACGTACTGTGGCTTTATTCTACCCATAAAAGTTGGGTCGCCACTGCCACCTATTTTATTTTACATTATTCTTTTTGCTTCATGAAAAATGACCCCACATAGCAATACCAAGAACTGTAAACATCACAGAACAATGCATATGAGTTCCCTGGTTGAAATGTGATGACATTGTTGTTATAGCAGTATTTTATCATGAGTCTAGTTTGTGCATGGTGCCTTGCATTATGTCCCTGCTGGTGGATGTGGGGTCATTTTTCGATGTTGCAAATGAAAAGCCAACAGCCAGTGCCCATTAGTTTCGTCTAGTATTACGAGGTGCGTCATGGGAACCATCAAACCCGTCTATAGCCCTTTTTAGAGTTGACTAGAAATAAAATCAGCAATATTATCGATAAAACGTTTAGCATCTTTTTTATTAGCAGCTTTAGTGTTGCTACTTTCCATATTTAGGTTTTTTTCTGCTTTTCTTAATGACATTTTTGTTTCGCTGAGAAGGTGCATAACCAATGAAAGCTTTTCTGTAAACCTTTGGTAGCTATGCAATTGTTAGAAAATATTTTACTAAATAAGGCAGCTTAAACTTAGAATACTTGCATTTAGAAACATTAAAATCAATTTAAATTGATCATACATTTCTGGCTGTTTTTACACAAAGCTGCACATGGGATATTAAGTGCACCGCGAGGAGGGCTCTGGATTAGCTTTGGCAACTTTGGGATATTTATTGTGGACTTAAATCTCCACACATGGGCATTTTCACTTTCTGCCTCCACCAGGAAAATGGCCACCAATTTAGAGAGCTATTCTTACTAGTATTTGATGTACATTTTAGAATAATCTCAAGTATTATAGCCACAAAATTATTCTCTACAACAGCACCCAGCGGGTGCTGTTATAGAGAGATTGTGCACTACACCAGACAATGTACTACACTGTCGAGAGCTTTGACATCTACAAAGCAAGCTAATACTGGTAAAATGTTTCATACCATAATTACTGCGTGTTCAAAGCTCACGTGTGAAGTAGAGATACTGGTGCTTTAGCAAGAACCGAGGATTAGCACCCTTCCTGGTTCTGAAAAAAAATAAACATGGAAAAATGCTTTAAGCAGGATTAAGAAACAGGGTTGAAAGAAAGTGAGCAAACAATTCTTTCAAAATATGCAAAACAATGCAAACAAATATTTATTTCAACTTCATGTCTACAAAAGACAATCTCATTAAGGCTGGTAATGGGGTCTTGGGTAAAAAAAGAGCAGAGAGCACTTATATAAATGCTACAGGGAACCTTCAAGCCAAAAATTGCTTGAGCACTTAAACTAATCACTGTTCAACAAATTCATGAAAATTGAATGGATGAAAAACCAGCGGTAAACACAGGACACAGTTAAAAGAGAACAACGGGACAAGCTTATCCTGTCGTTATCTTCCGTACCCTGTGTTTTCCGCTGGTTTTTCATCCATTCAAACATGTACCAACTAGCACAGTCCGATGCCTTGGTATCATAAAAAGACGAATTGTCACTCTATACAGACAGTTGAAAAAAAAAGAAAGTATAAAGCAGGTGACAAAATTAAAATGACAGCAGATTGGTTAACTTTTAATTTTAAGTGATAATATAAAAAATAATGGCATGAACGAAAGTGAGCAGCAACCACAGGACCATGATGCTAGGCCAACATTCCACTTTGAAGCAAAATATCCGCTTTCAACGCTACATAGGCCAAACATGCAATGCGGCAACCCTTTAGGCCCACAAAACCTTCCATAATCTTTAAAAAAGCTACAATTTAGTTGATAAAAACTGACCACAACAAATTGGAATTGACAACTAGATACAGTTGTCACACCCAAGCAAGCCGGCGAAAGATGAACAGATATCTAGCTGTCCTACCCCCTATTTGTGCCCTAGCCTCTGATCCGCTGCAGCAAACAAAAAAATTGCTTATATGTAGAACTATTGCTCTTGGTCAAACAGACAGTTCTAATGAAGGAGCCAAGTAGGTTCCGAAACGTTGGGAACGCTTCGGATAAAGTCCTTAGTTAGAGTATTATATTTGTTTCCATCAAACACACAAAAAAAATGCATGGTAAAGCGCTAACATTAACTTTGTCTACTGCGGTTCCTTCATGGTGACATCACTACAGGAATAAGAAATACAATACAGTGCATTAAAGGGGCCATTCGGACAACACAGAAGTTCGCTTCGTTCGAAATATTTCCTGTTTTATAGTGCCCCACCGCTTCATTCACTGAGAAATTAATTTAGGTTAAAAGTCTGATTCTCCCACCATATCGTTTGTTTTTGGGATGTCAGCAATGAAGCCATAAGTGCATGTAATCAAACAAACTACTGCGTCACTCGGGTCTGCAGCCTTGCTAGCCATCAGTCCTCCCAGGTGGAGCTACCATACTCATCCACAAACCGTTGTTTGCCATTGCTTTGTTTTTGACCGCGTCTGCACCTGGCTTGTTTTCGTTACTGTAGAAAGTAATGGTTTTGTGAAAACATGAGGTATCCTCGACAAACAGGGTCACGTAAGACAACATCGCCTATGCCAATCGGCCAGGGCCGTGCAAGCCAACTCCAAAGCGGCGGAGTGCTGTGCAGCTAAAACAAGCATAGTGCACGCCGTACCAACAGCAGTGCGCATCGGTACTTGTATGTGTACGCGTATTTTCGTAACTTTCATTGTTTACTGCCCCATTTTTACTGCTGTAAAATGAATATGCATTACATTTAAGCGCAAATAGCTCGTTCGGCATGCTTATAAGGCCTGCCCAATTTGCGTTTGCTTTTGCCGGCCTCAGCCAATCGCACAGCTGGGGACATATTACATCATAGGTACTGCTGTGGGAAATGAGCTAGTAGGTCGCATGGCCATTCCCTTTTTCCTAATTATTTAGCTTATTCGAGTGAAGTGCGCGTTAAAAATGGTGTCAGTATGATTCTAACGAGGCAATCTGTCGAATGAACCGAACTTGTGGGTTGTCTGCATGGCCGCTCTAAGCAAAGGCAAGGCAGCCAATTTTTCTGTTTAGACTGCCATCATGCACACAGTAGTGCTCTATTACTGCCAGAAACTCATTACGGGACTCCTGACATATTTACAGTTGCAATAAAAATCAGAAATAGAACGAATAATCATTGGACACTCCACAATGTCCAAAAACAAAGGAATAATGTGCGAGTGAGCTACCTAAAACACTGCGACAGAAGATCATATACATCAAGGCAACTAATAAAAACCATGGCTAGTGCATAGCCACTATGCAGCTCATTTGTTAAGAGCTTATGTGCGTCCCCATAAGTTGGCTGTGTAAACCCACTGACACCTAACAGAGTCCAAGGTTCGACTAAAAAACACGTCAGGGGAGGGTGATTCATTGATGAAATACAAGCAGGCACTCACCTGGTCAAAAACAAATAAATAAAGATGCCTTGGGGCCCCTAATGGCCCCTTGTTCACAATGAAGAGGGGGTGAAAGGTCGCGACTATCTATAGGTTCGGTGGCGCAGATTGCGCATGTATATCTCGGGGAGACTACCCCGCTACCGGTTAATCATGTTTTTAGTTGGTTGAATATGCTCTGATTCTAAAAGTAGTCGTGTCGACAGGCGCTTCTCTGATGCGATTATGCTTGCGGAATCCTAATCAATGGGGTGGTCAGTAGCCAGGTGATGATCCGCCAAGGCAATTCAACATGCATTGCCTTTTTTGACATCGTTCTGGTGCTATTGAATTCTTTTAAAAATTTCCAGTTTCACCTATGTAGGATTAGGAACGAAAAAGAGACGCCGACTAGTCCAAACAAAACGTACTGACGTTTGGGCTTCCAGCACGGAAGCCTTGTTCACAATAAATGCATCACCAGAAGTGGGTCGTTTAAGTGGGCCTAAATAATCGCTGCAAAGAGAGTGCGTAGATCGGGTTTAGATTTCCGTCGTTACGTTTGACTGTGTTAGATGTGGTCTGAATGATTAGTGATTCCAGATGTTGCCGTGATGCTGTCACTTTTTCTGTAGCGACGATTCTTGCATTGTCCCAATCAATCTTGTGGTCATTCACGACGGCGTGTTCGGCTAAAGCATTGTTGCGGACGCTTTTATTCTTTACGTCACGTGCGTACTGCTGCAGACGATTCTTATAATTTCCTGATTCCCCGATATACACGCCACTGCAGTCTGCACAAGGTATCTCGTATACCACACCGGAGAAGCGCTCCTTGGGCAAGCGGTCCTCGACTCTCACGAGCTCATGGCGCATCTTTTTGGCTGGAATGTGGGCCACCTGCACGTCATATTCCCGTAGGATACGTGCCAAACATTCACTTGTTCCTGGAAGGTAGGGCACAGGAGCTCGCTTCATCGGGGCAGGAGGCACGTCCAGTTGTCCCCGTCGGGTCAGTTGGCGTTCCGTTGTGTTTTTAAAGTGCCTAGGGTAACCGCAGCTAGCCAGGTCGTCCCGTACCTTTGCCGTGTGCACCGCCGCATCCTCGGGCTTCGAGCACAATCTTTTCGCACGCTGCAGTAGCGTGCTAACAACAGCCGTCTTGCGGGAAGCGGGGTGCACGGAGTTGAAGTTCAGGTAGCGGCTTGTGTGCGTTTCCTTGCGGTACACGCTGAAACGTAGCCTCTGGCCCTGCCGAGACACGAGGATGTCCAGGAAGGGAAGTTTGCCATCGGCCCCCTCTTCTGACGTGAACTGAATGGCACGTTCCATACTGTTGAGGTGGGCCAGCAAGCTGTTCGCCGCGTCTTTCTGAACGACGCCAAAACAATCGTCGACATAACGCAAGAACACTTTTGGTTGAGGGGCAAAGGAGGCTAGCGCGCGTGCTTCCAGCGCTTCCATAGTCAGGTTCGCCGCCGTGACCGAAATAGCGGCACCCATTGGAGTCTCCTGCCTTTGCTTGTAAAAATGGCTTATAAAGACGAAGTACGTATTGTTGAGGCAAAAATCTAGAAGCCTGCGTAGTTCTGGCACATCCATCGGTGATCTCTTGGGCAATGTCTGATCAGCCTCGAGAGCAGCGGTGCATAGGTTGACAGCCAGGTCAATCGTAATGCTCGTGAAAAGGGACTTAACGTCGAAGGACACCATCAAGTCGTCTTTCTCGATCACGGTGTTGCGAGTCTTCTCGACAAAATCGAAAGAATTACGAATGTGAGTGGTCCCTTTACCGACGAGCGGAGCCAGAACTTGGTGCAGGGCCACCTGTCGAAGTTCCTGCACCAAGTTCTGGCTCCACTCGTCGGTAAAGGGACCACTCACATTCGTAATCCTTTCGATTTTGTCGAGAAGACTCGCAACACCGTGATCGAGAAAGACGACTTGATGGTGTCCTTCGACGTGAAGTCCCTTTTCACGAGCATTACGATTGACCTGGCTGTCAACCTATGCACCGCTGCTCTCGAGGCTGATCAGACGTTGCCCAAGAGATCACCGATGGATGAGCCAGAACTACGCAGGCTTCTAGATTTTTGCCTGAACAATACGTACTTCGTCTTTATAGGCCATTTTTACAAGCAAAGGCAGGAAATTCCAATGGGTGCCGCTATTTCGGTCACGGCGGCAAACCTGACCATGGAAGCGCTGGAAGCACGCACGCTAGCCTCCTTTGCCCCTCAACCAAAAGTGTTCTTGCGTTATGTCGACGATTGTTTCGGCGTCGTTCAGAAAGACGCGGCGAACAGCTTGCTGGCCCACCTCAACAGTATGGAACGTGCCATTCAGTTCACGTCAGAAGAGGGGGCCGATGGCAAACTTCCCTTCCTGGACGTCCTCGAGTCTCGACAGGGCCAGAGGCTACGTTTCAGCGTGTACCGCAAGGAAACGCACACAGACCGCTACCTGAACTTCAACTCCGTGCACCCCGCTTCCCGCAAGACGGCTGTTGTTAGCACGCTACTGCAGCGTGCGAAAAGATCGTGCTCGAAGCCCGAGGATGCGGCGGTGGACACGGCAAAGGTACAGGACAAACTGGCTAGCTGCGGTTACCCGAGGCACTTTATAAACGCAACAGAACGCCAACTGACCTGACGGGGACAACTGGACGTGCCTCCTGCCCCGATGAAGCGAGCTCCTGTGCATTACCTTCCAGGAACAAGTGAATGTTTGGCACGTATCCTACGGGAATATGACGTGCAGGTGGCCCACGTTCCAGCCCAAAAGATGTGCCATGAGCTCGTGAGAGTCGAGGACCGCTTGCCCAAGGAGCGCTTCTCCGGTGTGGTATACGAGATACCTTGTGCAGACTGCAGTGGCGTGTATATCGGGGAATCAGGAAATTATAAGAATCATCTGCAGCAGCACGCGCGTGAAGTAAAGAATAAAAGCGTCCGCAACAATGCTTTAGCCAAACACGCCGTCGTGAATGACCACGAGATTGATTGGGACAATGCAAGAATCGTCGCTACAGAAAAAGTGACCATCACGGCTACATCTGGAATAACTAATCATTCAGACCACATCTAACACAGTCAATCGTAACGACGGAAATCTAAACCCGATCTACTCACGCTCTTTGCAGCGATTATAGAAGCCCACTTAAACGACCCACTTCTGGTGATGCATTTATTGTGAACAAGGCTTCGGTGCTGGAAGCCCAAACGTCAGTACGTTTTGTTTGGACTGGTCGGCGTCTCTTTTTCGTTCCTAATGTACCCTCCCGGCCAGACGGGATTCCATCATGCTCTCGATTTCACCTATGTAGATGCGTCGCAATCCTTGCATGGAATTTTGTAGGCAACACCGGGGAATCTTGATTTTTCTAAAGGGTCCTTCACGCGTACCAGCTTCTGATTAAGCCTGTTCGTTGGCACGTGTGCAATTTTAACGCCATATGTGCCAAACACCCTTGCAAGAGCTTCACTGATGCCTTGCGTGTAGAGGACGGCAGCGCGGTTTTGCCTGTATTTTTCAGGAACCCTTTCGGGGGAGGCAACTGAAGCCCGCAATTGTTGCGTCCTCACAAGCTTTGAAGGGTAGTCATTGCTGCGAAGGTCCTTCCTTACCACGGCTAGCTCTTGCTTGCGCAGACCAGGCTCAGAGCAGATTCGTGATGCGCGTGAGAAGAGTGCAGCGGCGACGGAGCGTTTTTGGCCTATAGGATGCGCAGAGTCGAACCCCAGGTATCTACTCGTGTGGGTCGGCTTTCGATACACACTGGTTGTAAATCCTTGGGCCGACCATCTCACAAGTACGTCGAGGAAGGCGATCTGTCCATTATTTTCTTGTTCCATGGTGAACTGGATGCTTGGAACACAAGAGTTTAGATGCTCAAATAAAGGCATTACGTCTCGGCGGTGGATCACACAAAAACAGTCGTCTACGTAGCAGACAAACATCTTGGGGCCGCCTTTTACGAGTATAGCGCAGAATTTTGTAGAGCCTCTAGGGCAATATTCGCACAGACTACTGAAACGGAAGCTCCCATCCCTGTTCGAAACCGCTGGTCCGTTGAAAACAAAATATATGTGTTCTGCAGGCCAAATTCCAGGAGACAATACAAGTCTTGCGTCTCAATTGGCGAACGTGAAGGCAGAGATGCATCGTTCTCGAGTAGATCCTTGCAACTCCGGACCGCGTAATTTTGCCTGGAATTTGGCCTGCAGAACACGTTTTTTTTTCAACGTATAATGTTACAAGCAGCGGTTTGGAACAGCGATGGGAGCTTCCATTTCAGCAGTCTGTGCGAATATTGCCTTAGAGGCTCTAGAAAATTCTGCGCTATGCTCGTACAAGACGGCCCCAAGATCTTTGTCTGCTACGTAGACGACTGTTTTTGTGTGATCCACTGCCGAGACGTAATGCCTTTAATTGAGCATCTAAACTCTTGTGTTCCAAGCATCCAGTTCACCATGGAACAGGAAAATAATGGACAGATCGCCTTCCTCGACGTACTTGTGAGACGGTCGGCCAAAGGATTTACAACCAGTGTGTATCGAAAGCCGACCCACACGGGTAGATACCTGGGGTTCGACTCTGCGCATCCTATAGGCCAAAAACGCTCCATCGCCGCTGCACTCTTCTCACGCGCATCACGAATCTGCTCTGAGCCTGGTCTGCGCAAGCAAGAGCTAGCCGTGGTAAGGAAGGACCTTCGCAGTAACGGCTACCCTTCAAAGCTTGTGAGGACGCAACAATTGCGGGCTTCAGTTGCCTCCTCCGAAAGGGTTCCTGAAGAAGACAGGCAAAAACGCGCTGCCGTCCCCTACACGCAAGGCATCAGTGAAGCTCTTGCAAGGGTGTTTGGCACATATGGCGTTAAAACTGCACACGTGCCAACGAACAGGCTTAAGCAGAAGCTGGTACGCATGAAGGACCCTTTAGAAAAATCAAGATTCCCCGGAGTTGCCTACAAAATTCCATGCAAGGATAGCGATGCATCCTACATAGTTCAGTGGAAATTTTTAAAAGAAGAATTCAATAGCACCAGAATGATGTCAAAAAGGGCAATGTAAGCTGAAATGCCTTGGCGGATCATCACCTGGCTACTGACCACGTCATCGATTGGGATTCCGCAAGCATAATCGCATCAGAGAAGCGCCTGTCGACACGACTACTTTTAGAATCAGTGCATATTCAACCAACTAAAAACACGATTAACCGGTCGCGGGGTAATCTCCCTGAGATACACATGCCCACTCTGCGCCACCGAACCTATAAATAATCGAGACCTTTCACCCCCCTTTCATTGTGATCAAGGGACCAGTAGGGGCCCCAAAACGTCTTTATTTGTTTATTTGTTTTTGACCAGGCGAGTGCCTGCTTGTATTTCATCAACACCGAACTAACCCGCCTGAATCACCACTTCATAGACATTGAGCAATTCTTTGAATTGGTTTATTGTAGCAAGCTGTCTTGTTTATTTCCTTATTTTTTTGGCATTTCCTGTCTCATTTGAAATTGGGAGACCAGATAGCTTTTACTACGGGTCATGCACTGGCGACAACAAATATTTGATTTCACTTTAAACAATTTTGAGTTCTGTTTTACTGCTCACCAGCCAATGACCTGAAATATAAGAGGCTCTTAAAACATGTGCTGGCATTTCTTTCCTGCACTGTAGTACAACTAATCATGACTTTTATCATATTTTGTTCACAAATTGTAATATTTAGAAAGTATTCAGCTGAATGAAAACATTATTTCAGAAGCATGCGCAATCAACAAGGCCTCATTGACTCTCACCACGTGGTTGACTTGTTTCCGTCACAAATAACCTGATTGCAGCCACATTCCACCCAAGACGAAGGTAACATACCCTCTGGAATGATGAATATTTAAAATGCCTTACGAGTAAGTGCTCAGCACATGAAATTGTAGCATTAAAACAGAAGATCCGTCTGCGGCATCCTTCACTTGGGGCAGCGCTTGATCACAAACTTCGAGAAGCTGAAAAATGCTCCATGCGCCGCTCCAGCCAGCAGAAACAATGCAGGACGCAAGTTGGTAGGTGGACCATTGGCATCCTGCGATTGTGAAGATTTTTATTTAGTAGATGCTCTTTTTTTTGTACCGTTGTTCATTTTTCCTTTAACAAGCAGCTGAACTCCTGCAGGTTCTACGAATCATACAAGCATAATAAAATGCAGCAATGCAGAACAATTGGCAAGGTTACCTCAATTTTTCTTTTCTAGGAATGAAAACAATGTAGGTAATCTATACACAACTACAATCAAACCTTTCAATTTTTACCTACTTCACTCCTAACAAGCCCGCATACACGTTAGACATGTGAGAAAGCTGCTAAATTTATGCCCACAAACTTAATCAGGCATCAGAAATCGGCAGGGAACGACGTGTTACCTTTAAATGGCACATTTTTTGTTCAAAACACGTAAATGGGCGAGAAAGGCCCATAACTATGATTTCGTACCCTTATCTGGAATGGTTTTCAGGCAATGCTTACATCTCACTTCAGTACCTTCAGGTGGTGGAGATATTTGAAAACTCATTGCGGGCAAGTGGGTTGTGTTCAAGCTCTCGTATCTTGCCAGCATATGCTGGATTCCAGCATTCCCAATTCAACGTGACGACTTGAATGTGATGGATGCAAGAAAGAATAAGCACACGCCAAGGGCGTAGCCGGGGGGGGGGGGGGGGGGGGTCCAGGTGCTCCCCCCCCCCCCCCTTCATAATGTTTTATGCCAAGGCTGGGGTGCGGTTTAGGCAGCCTGAAAAACCGCCTGAAGTCACCTGCAGTTTTAAGGACATTCTTGCTCACATAAAGCTGAAAACAAGGGCTATGTCAACGTCTGATCCCTGCGCCCGCTCCAGATGCTGTACCTGTCAATATATACAGCCCGGCTGCATTTCGCGCCGGATACACCGACAAGTACCGGGAACCTGCCGCGAGCCGATCAAAACAGCCCTACTGTTTCAATGGCGGAACAGCACGGCCGGGGAATGGCAGAACAGCAGGAAAAGCCTCATATAGGCTTACATGTGGTCGGGAGCGTGTCATTCCTTGTCTTTACACTGGTACAAAGTATAATCACATGACAGAGCATGTCGCTGTATTTTGTTCAGTCAACTATCAATCCTTGATATTGTGAGACCCAGTGACTACGCTCCCAGTACTTTGCGTTATGTTACGGGCGCTTCTTCGTAATCACCCACTATCATCAGTGCTAGCCCCGATGGGCTCGGCATCATCATCACTTGTAAATAATCATCATCACCGCTTGATCTTCTTCCTTGGCCCGAGCGTTGGAATAAACGGCCACGCAAACCGTCGTCTCTCAATATGTTTATTTTTCTACCGACATCGCATTTCATTGACTATTGCAGATCCATAATTTCTGCTGCATAAAAAGCATTGCTCTGCCCATGTTGTATTTCCTCCACATCAACAAAACTACACAATTCTCCTTATTGCGGAGCTTTGTTTTTTTGGCACTATTCCACTGTTTCCTTGACCTCCCTCTTGGTTAGAATCAGCATTCTGTATTTGCTTAACCGGAATTTTACTGAAGCCATGTCTGTTTCGATTTAACAGATAGAAATATAATGAAATTTAAGAAACGTGCAACAAGCTCAACATTCAACAGCAGTGCAATAAGGTGTTCTGCTTAGCGCAAGTTTACTACTCACGTTACTAGCACAAAAAATAACAAAAGGCGATTACTTAAGGACGAAGACGCACGTTTGCTAGCTTCACCGCCATAATATACGAATGCGCCACATGTACAGTCCACTGCGATTCGATGGTTGTCGCGGGAAAGCTACTCTTTCAAACGAAGCAGAAAGAACACCAGCTTTAGCAAATATTCCATGCAAGTTTCGTTATCGTCGGCGTAATAAAGGGCAACCAAGTCCAAGTCTGTGCTTGATAACAACGAATGTACAGCTTGAAACCCAAAGGGTGGCAAGTCAGTCGTGCGGGCCATTGTTGTATCATGGAACAGCCAACAAGGGAGCGAAGAGTGCGAAATCTCGATTTTCATGGTTCCGAAATGAAACCGTGGGCTGGTGGCACGCTTGGCCGCTCGATGCTGGCGCGATAACCTTCAAATCGTGCTCGACTGTACTTCATAGCTGACAAGAAAACTTAATAGTCCCTTTTCTAAAGGAAAATCTAAAACACGAGAATCTTGATAGCAAACATTCAGTGTTGGCCTTCACTTCCTCCCGACGAACTTCGGGGACCGCGCGCCACTCACGAGCGCACTCATGATCACGCTCACAAGCGTGGGTCCGCCTAACCACCTGCTCTGCGGACGAATGATTCGCCCGTGGTCTGCCCATAGACCAGCGAACGGGAATTTAGGTGATCATAATTATCATCACCATCTAAGCTCCTTAAAGGAGCCATGAAGAGAAAACACAAGTTTGGTTCATTCAAAAGATTGTCTCGTTAGAATCATACTGACACCACTTTTAACGTAAACTTCGCTCAAATAAGCTACATAATTAGGACAAACGGGAATGGTCATGCGACCCACCAGCTCATTTCCCGCAACAGAACCTATGATGTCACATGAGCTAAGCTCTGCGATTGGCGGAGGCTGGCAGAAGCAGACGCCAATTAGGTAGAGCTTACAAACTAGACGAATGAGCGATTTGTGCTTAAATTTAGTGCACATTCTTTACAAAGCAATAAGAATGATGGGACAAATAGTGGAAGTTACGAAAGCACATGTAAACATAGAAGTACTGATGCGTTCTGCTGTTCGTACTGCGCACAGCATGCTTGGTTTAGCTGCACAGCACTGCGGGGCTTGGGGTTGTCTCAGACGACACTGGCCGATTGACGCAAGCAACGGTGTCTTACGTGACCCCATTTGTCGAGCGAGCACTGTTTCAGGGAACGAATATTTTCTCCCAGAACAAAAACAAGCCAGATTTAAATGCGGGCAAAAACAAACCAAACGCTTGCCACGGTATGGTGGCGCCATCTAGGTTACAGAACGCAAAAAAACGCGGGAACAAACCAACACCGCTGTACAGGGTGGAGACAACCTTTGAACGGTCCGGTGCCGCCGCAATTGGGCCAACGGGCTCAACGCGTTATTCTTTTCGTTTCCCACGAGACCTAGCAACGCGAAACAGACAATATGATTCAAACTTCGTCAGTAAACCGCGTTGCGGCGATAATTTTAGCGCGGTTTTGACACAATGACTTGCTTCGGCGGCGAGCGAGCAACCGAAAATGGCGCCGCCAGCGTATACGTGTCTCTGCCCTGTACGGCGGATGCGTGAATGAAGGTACTCTAGGCTGCAGAGCGGTCGGCTCCTGTGATGTCATTTGGGACCACGAAAACGCACGATTGAGCGGGAAAATCAAAATTTTAACCTAAATTGTTTAATTTCTCGGTGAATAAAGCACCATTTGTATCCGGACAAGCGCTGGGGGCACTATAAAACACGAAATCTTTCGAATAAAACCAACTTGCATTTTCTCTTCATGGCTCCTTTAAGGTGGGCTTTACAGTTAGCGTTAAGCATACACAAATCGCATGTTAAAGTCAGTTATTTCAAGCTTCGTTTGCAAAACAACGCGCAAGATGCCTTGCCTACATATTTCCCCGTCCCATCTTTTGGTCGACCACGGTCCCCCCCCCCCGAGAAAAAATTCCTTGCTACGCGCCTGGCAAACGCCCAATCAGGAGTACGTTCAGCATGCACGTCGGTTGTTTAAAAAACAAGGTGTAATGTATTGCTCAGAAGACTCAATGCTTGCACGCATCTTGGAGCAGCAACGGCCTTGGCAGATGTGTTTGAGTGGTTTTTCCTCTCTCATAACATCCACAGTGCTTTCAGGAAAAGCCCCAGGCCTAGCAATTAGCATGTTCCAGTTAAGAATAATGCTGCTGATACTTTACATTTTCAAATCTTTTTCTTTGTGGAAGGATGTTTCTTTATTGGCGGTACAGCACTAGCGTGCGTAAATCGCAGCCTTCAGAACCCCAATCAGGCCTGTTTAAATGGTACAGGCAGTTACATAACTATTTGAAAAAGTGGACTGCAAGGACTGTCAATTCACATGATAAACATCAAAAAAATAGCTGAAAACAGAACTGGTAAGGCTTTATCGAAGACTAAACTACAAAGGTAATAACATTTTTGTGTCACCACCTAAGAAATATGGCTTCACCGTAAACATGACTAGCACCAGGAAGTTCGTATACATGGTGAATAACTGCTACGCCCACATTATGATTTTGGGTGAAACTTTTGAGTTTTCCGAAATTAACAATAAAGGTTGCCATTGAGCGCCTACATGTTAGGTTATGCATGAAACACCAATAATTGTTACGGGGGAGAGAACTTGTACATTCAAGTGATCGAACCTTGTTCAAGTATGATAGCCCACTGTGCTACCAAAACTGTGTTTGAAAACTTACGTTCTGGCAGCCAAACACTGTTGACAATGCTTGTGGCTCTTGTCCGGTTGAATGGAGGGACGTGATGCGCTCAGACCGTCCAGAGGTCTAAAACGGGATGACACATGATTACCACACATGCAAGAATGGAAATGATTAGGTGCACGAATGTTACGTCTCGGGCAACACAACATTCAGCCAAAATCACTGCCCGCGTACCGCCGCACCGTACACATGGTGAGGTGGCTCGCCGCAAACGCAACGAAGCTTGCGAGGCGCGCACATTCGCTCGCAAACGATTCTCCCTCGCAATTCCCAACACGGCACAAACGACTGCGGTGATCAACGAAGCCGAAAACGCTGCGCAGCACAGTTTAGAGGAGTAGCCGCCCGTGTTCTGATAAACTACGCGTAAGACGTGGTTCGCAGTGGTGAACTCTGAAGCTGTTAAATATAGTGCTGCGGAATGGGAAACGTTACTGAGTTACTGAGCGCCACGGCGTTACTGAGCGCCAGTGCGTTTAGCGCTCAATGCAAGCACCACAATCTTTCGCACATCGCCTTTCTAGAGACGAGCCCTCTAGGTTCAACCTCGCCAGTTCAGTTAAACAATTCACACACGCGTGCTCCTGTTAACGAATCCTTAAAGCGGCGATGACAGCTACAAACGACATCCAGTGACAAGAAAGGCGGCAAATGTGACGAGACAGCTTACCGAGAGGAGCCGACGCAGAAGAGCGAGCGACGTTCAGAGGCAAGCGCCGTCTTCAGGTGGCAAAGTTGTTCTCAAATACTTCATCGCGAAGTCGAACACGACAGACACAACCGAAGACGACGAGGTGCCCAATTAATCATAATAACTGCGCTTGTTTAACCGCACACCACAGTTAACACGTAAACAATCCGATGAAAGACGGGTCACGGGGTATCTGTTCCGGAATCCGGCCACGCCAAGGTAAATATAAATGGTAGCGAAGGTTCGGGCAAAAAGCGGTTCAGAACCTATTGCCAGCGACATCAGCATGGGGGCTTATGGGAGTGGCGATTGAAGCGCGACTAGGTGAGGAGGGAACAAACACTAGTAACAAAAAACCACGTTTTGTTCAACAATAAAACAACAATTATATTTTACGAACTATATTTATTTCTGAATCACATTTATTTAGGCACAGTGTATAAATAATTTATGAAAATGCCGCTCATTCTCAAAAACCTTTTTTGTAGCGCCCTCTGAAGAATGGCACATGTCGTTGCTTTGTGATGCAGTCCTTGTAGTGATTGGAAAGGCGCTCCTAAAGTTCGTCTGCTAGGAAACGCCCCTCGTGTGTTTTGTTGGTGCGCATTTGCATTCGTTTTTCCTTGTTAATTTGGTGTGAACTTAATTTTTGCCGTGCGTGGACTTGCGAGGTGCGTTGTATCGTCGGTGAACACGTTTAGTACCGTGCCCGGCAGGCACGGTGAACTACGGGACGATGCTGCCAAGAGTTGGAGCGGAGCGCTTTCGTCGGTACCTACAGAAACGATGTGCTGTACAAGCTGCAACAGCAACTCCCGTACACCTGGCGTTTTTCTGCACCATTTTCCTCTCATTTCCACAGGTAACGCGAAACTATTGTACTGTTAATATGAGGACGGGGGTTGTGTAAGGGGACGTGGTGGTGCTTCGAAAAAAATGGGTCTAAAGCTTTGTTATGTCACAGTTATCTCTTGATTTCACCTCAGGCTGGCTCAGAGTAAGTTGAGTCAATTACTCTAGGACTTCTCGGCGTAGTACCACTCGAATTTAAACGAGTCGCTTTAATTGTCTATCTCAGTGTCTTCTCTATGGCATTACAACGCCTAATTGTAGTGCTCGTTGCTTCCGGCACTTGTATGCGCAAGCATTATTTCCATCGCAGTACTGTGTTTTGCTGCTCCGTGCTGCGCTGCTGCCAGATCTTTCCTGCTATGTGCTTTTACATACTGCCGTCGCTTTGGTTTGCATTGATCCATTTTTCCTCTTTTTACTTATCTGTTGCGACACTTGCCTAATAATGCAACCAGGAAATTGCAGGCGTGAATGCTGAGTGAACTTCTGTAGAAACCATTGTCTACTTGATAAGACGCCGGTACAGCTGCAGGGTGCTCGCTGCACTTTCGTGAATCGGCATTCCTGCGGCCCGGTTTTCTGCGTAAAGATGCAGTGCCTAGTTCTTTTCTCTTGTTTGGAAGTAGTTCTGCTGTTGACGCTTTCATTGCTCATAATGCTATGTGTTACGGGTAAAGTCAATTTTTCGGCGCGTAAGGAAAATCATAATGCATGTAGTGCCCACGAACATTTTGTACTTATTGTATACGTGCTCATTTTGTGCAGTGTGGTAAATTTGTTTTATGTTCATCCTGGAATAAAATTCAAATGTCTTGATTATAGCATGACTTTGCGTTATTTCTTCTCTTAGAACAGAAGTACACAAACTGAGCAAGCGTTATATAACCTTGATCTATACTTAAGGCACGCACGCCTACCTGCGTATGTGCGACGAAATTAAACTTAGCAGTGGCGTTGGTAGAAATTGGTATCGGGGTAAGGAGTGGGCACGTTATTTATATAAAAGGGGGTCCGGGGAGAGTGGTCAAGTGTCTTTTTGGGCTCTGTATCCCAAGACAGAAAAAAAATTCCGGTCGTGGGGAGGGGGGGGGTACGTTTGCCACCCGCTGCAATCAAAATAAACAACTGATTGCTTTTATACAGCAGTGGAAGGCATGAATACAGAATAAAGGTTCAGAGAAGGTGCAAGATGCTTTTATAAACACCGAGGCGAATCATACGACAGTATGCTAAAGTGCGTTTCTCTAGTCCCGAGTATAAGCTGGCGTTGACTTGAAGCACACACGCCAAGGGCTCGCCAACTTGCGTCAGATGGCAATGACATGAGCCCTCAGCGATCAGAGTCCTGCTAAGGCTATTTTGAAGTCAAATTTTCCCGCTAATGCTACCAAAATGACGCCACTTTCTGACCGGATCTTGCGTCACATCCTGTTTATTTTTTGTTCCGCCGGAAGTGTTCCCTCCCCACACAGATGGCGCTAAGCCCCATGAGCAGCTTAAGAGCCGCCATTTTCTGAACGTATGGGCTTCTATGGAAGCTTCGCTACCAGTTATATTTACCTTGGCCACGCCGCCGCGCGCCGTACTCAAGATATCGGCCGTTGGCAGGGAGTTGCGTAAACAAATTAAAACAACAATAAATAATTACCCCTTTTACTGAATATAACAAAATCTTTAGGTTTATTATTTACTGTGTGTATTATAATAAAGAAGCTTAGATATTTAAAGTTTACAAACACAAAACGCGAACTGAAGCTTATGGCGCTCGATTTGAACGTTAAAAAAAGCAGCAGATAGTAAGATAACACTGCGCAATGAAATTTGGTAGTGTTCTAGTGTAAGTAATCGTATTATTATTTGGCGTCTGTTTATTTAGCGCCCGATTTCATGCCCCTACCTCCCCAACTTTTGTTTTCTTTTGATATCTGCCTTGTTCTCCAACGTTGTTTCTGCAGGAGAAAGTAGGTGGTCTGTTTATTGCATTTGTACACAATATTTGCGGTCGCTAACAATAAGAATGGAATAAAATTGTGATTGCTAGTACGTTATAACTCCACTGAGTGACGAGAATGACTGTTGTCAGAGAGGGCTATGATTGTGCTGGTGGGGCAGGAGAGGAACAGGGAACGACGGAATGATGATACAGATGTCACAGTTCAAGGCTGTGCTGTGCTCCGTGCAAGGCTGTAGGAAACAAAAAGTGGGAGGGGGAGTGTTATTCTGTCGATGTCGTAATAAGCAAGGGCTGATATTTTTCCTGTTTCAACGTCGGTGCTGCCGCTGCTTTTTATTGAATTTGGCAGCTTTTTTTTTTTTTTGCTTTTGAACATTTTTGACGAGGTTGGGTGGATGGTACAATGGGATGTCTTTTTGAAATTATATTGCATGCATGACCTCAATCAATGATGAGCTGAACACCTTTTCCCCACCCTTTCAACACCCTTAAAAAAAAAGGGGCGTTGAGGTTGGTCAACACCCTTTTTTTCACGCAAAAAGGGTGGAAAGCTACAAAAAAGGGTGTTGAGATTCAAGAAAAAGGGCGTAAGGGCCTCCCAACACCCTTTTTTCAATTATTTTACGCCCTTTTTGGCCAAAAGGGTGTAAAAAAGTTTAGTGTGTAAGATGGAAATCTCTAGGTATGAGCGTCCGAGGTATTTTCAGCCGCTCACTGCTGCATGAGATTCAGGTTTTGGGAATCCGGGCTAATAGTAATTTGCGTTGAATATTGCAGTTTTGCAAGGTGCATGAAAATACAGTGGTGAATACTGAACATGTTTGACACTAATATTTCGTCGCAAAAAGTAGAAGTATTGAGGAGCAGGTACTTTCTTCTTATCGTAGGCTCTGGTTCATCACTACTACCTGTTTTGTTAGGCCGACTGCAGTTCAGTTTTACTGAGCAGCCTCGACACGCAAGTTTACTTTTCTGCGAAAGTGGTTACAAGAAATCTCGCCCCAGCTTGCGCGTGGGCATTCGCCACGTAAGGAGCTCGCAAGAAATACCAGAAAAATATACACCGCAGGTCAGCGTGCGCGTCGTCAGGAGCACCCGGCTGCGTCCAGAACACTTCGCCCAATGTTCATCCGTAATCTCTCACGTGTTCCCTCCTCGCCAAATAACGTGCGTTGCGCCAGAGGTGGGAAGAATCTAAAAGGCCGCGATGCAAACGCCGAGTTTCCGACGCCGATCACGGCCGGTTCTAATCCTCTTGTGTGAACTCTTGTGTGATTTGCTCCTCGCGAGCTCACGTACGTTCGAGCCTGGAGTCTGAAGCTCAGAAACCTCGTGGTAGGCACCCCGAATTCCCGAAGGCGGTTGCCGCGTGTTATAGCGCGTGCTAACGGTATCCACTTTGAGAGAGATGCGACAGCCTGCACACAGAGGCGTCCTGCTATGCCAGTTGCTAGTAGAACATCGCAAAACCTACAAGCAACTTAGCGAAAAACGTGAAACCTATGCAATAAAACGCTCCGCTGTTGACTTAACCCTTTAGGCAGTAGTACAAGCTGCGCGAATTTTTTTTGGAAGTTTGATGGAGCCGAGTTCATCTATGCGTCAAACAAGACGAATCTGTTGTCGACGACGTTACCTAAAACGTGATTTTGCCGTATACAATACCCTCTATTTCGGCTTCACGTGCCGACACTCGGACGGCTCCCAGTAGAAACTGTATGTCTCCATGGTCCTCGCCAAAAGGTTCTGTTACCCCATTCATTGAGCTAGTGCGGTGTCCTCTAGGTTTTCGAGCGTTGCTTCTGGCTGCAGGGCCGGAAGGTGATAAAATGTAACCAAATTGTTTGTATGACATTATAACGACAGTCTTCTCCGGCCTTTCCTTGGTTTTCATCAATTTCTCAGTCATGTGAATTCAAGATCACGTCTTCTCATGACGGAAGTAATGCAGGTCGTCGTGAATTGGTGAGGGCTGATAAAGTCTTTTTTGGATGATCTTCCTCAGTTTCCACAACACAGTGAATGACTCATTACGCTCCAGCTGGATTTTAGAGAAGCCCGATTAGTGGAAAACTGCCAAAGCGAAGAATCTTTAGCAGGCTGCGTTATGTTGCAGAGCATGTCTTTACTTTTTATTTTGGACTATCTCTCACTTGTACGAAGTCACCCGGAAGGGTTACTGTATGCAGGTCGGACTGCATCTCCGCTGGCAGTGCTTTTTTCGCTTAATCCTTGTCTGAAACATAAACTTCAACCGCAAGAGTCATTGTAATGCCGTAGCAAATACTTTAACTTTTCTGGTTAGTATTTTGGGACGACCGTTGTGAAATCGACTAAATAGGCACGTTTGGGGGCTTAGGCATTCTAGCTGTAAAACGTAGCAACAGCGACTACGCAGCTTGCACAGTTATTTGATTCCTCGTACGCAATAGACCCGCCCTTGTTCAAATGCGGATCTTGTTCACAGAAATTCAACATCAAAATATTCTCCTCTGATCTAGAACAGAACCTAGGTCCCGTCACTTCGCAAGGTTGCATTGATGTCGAGCACATAATCTCCAGAGTAGGCAATATTGATCAGCCTTCCACTAGGAGACAATGTGACGTGGTCGCCTGCAACAGTTAAAGCAGTGCTTCCTTTGTGTGGTTGTTTCTGAGCCATGGAGTATGCGGTGGCTAGTTTTTGAAATTCAAAATGAATGTTTTTGCGTTTGGCAGTTGAAAAGTTGGTTTGGGAGTGGTGTCGTGGTAGCTGTTGGTGATTATTACCGACGCAGCAGTGTTCGTACTGCCAATAATGGTCCCTCGCAGAGTGGAAGTCTTGTTCGGCGTGGCAAGATGACCGTTTTAAATGCGCGCTTCAGTGCAATCCCAAGTTGTAATTTCGCCAGGTTAGACTAAAATAGCTTGCTAATATCGGAATGTAATCAAATGTGGTCTCACCTGTGTAAACGTGGAGCTACGTATTTCCAGCACATTGTTTGCTGCGCATTTGATATACTGGCCTTGTAGTTTTAGGTCCGACTTGTGTGTGTCAAAGCTGGTTCTCACTGACTACACTTTCAGCACGCTCATCGGGTGCGTAATCGGCATCAGGTATGCTGCCTTATGTCTTCTGATAGTCGTTTTTTGACAACCGTTTTGAGTATTGTTATGATTATGGTTACGAAACAGGTGCTTATCGCTGCATAATTGTGTTCATGATTGACAATCCAGCGCGCGAAAACACGGCACAAAAAGAACGAGAGTTAGACAGGACAGCGCTGCCTAACCTGTCTAACTGTCGTTCTGTTTGTGCCGTGTTTTCGCGCGCTGGATTGTCAATCATGAACATTCACCAACTCGCCCAAATCACAGTCCTCTTGAGCATAATTGTGTTATTTAAACTGCCGAAATGGGCTTAGTAGACTATTGGCGTTTATTCACCATTGACGAACATTTCCATTTGAAGCTGCTGCTAAAACTTCACTCTGCGAGCGGAAGGGAGCCATCGATAACCGTCACGCGATTGGGCTAGAAAATAATGGATAGGAAATTGTCCGCACCGTTCTTGTGCAATCTTAGGCTGTTGGTGTGCATCTACCACAAAGCCTGCCTCGCCAAGGTATTCGCTTCAGAAGGCGACAGTAAATGTGGGCGCTTTGTCTGCAGTGGTAGAACCACGAACGATAATAAAACGTTCGCCGCCCCGAGTTCTATTTGCGTGTGGACCGTTGAGCCATGGGATGTCAGGCAGACAATCGCAGCGAGTACTCTCGCCGCTACATAGCTGGGCAGGATCACGAACACTAGTGGCTTTAGGAATATACTTGCGGCTCACATTCTGGTTTCTGTGGCCCACAATTTTTCACACGTTTTTGCACTTCCGGAGTCACGTGTGGTATGGAAGTGACGTGCCGCGAGTGGCATTGCTGGCGCGTAAGTCGGAGTCATTCGTAACGCGGCGAATACATGGCCAGGCGTGTAGTGATGTTCCATTTTTTTGTGAATGGGCGGGTGGCACCACCGACGCTGAAAGCCACGCTCTGCTGATGATGATCTTGGAAAGAATCAGTTGATGATGTTAGTGGCGCTGAATGCTCATCATGTAGATGCAACTGCAAAGTTATTTAGATCCCTATAGTCTTTGTATATACATACCTCGCTCGTCAGCAGAAAGGCAAATCAAACCCAAAGTAAATTATATAAAAGTGCTTTATTTGTACAGCGCCCTCTTCAGTCTTCGCATACTTCTTCGTCAGCCGCAGTCTTCGCCGACAGCTACCTCATCGGTAAATACCTGTGCTTGTTCTTGTTATTTTTGTTCTTGGGGATTTCATTCTCGCCTGGCAGCGCAGCGCGCTTTTCAATAAGCCGCCTCTTCTTAGGGTATATGAATCTTTCGGTGCCCGGAACCTTAAGTGCGCGGCGCGCAGTCGGAGAGAGTTGAGGCGCCGCCGCCGCTGCCGCGTAGCTCGAAATTGCATCAGCGTAGGAGGTTACATTTAGCAACGCGGGGAAGTGCCAATAGACGACAGCCATTCTGTCGGCGATACTCTTTGCTTAAATGCTGACTGGTACGTGCGTGACCCTAGCTTTTTAGTAAGCTCCTTAGTGGCGGAAGCCCACGCGAATGGCTGGATACGTAGCTGAGACTACAGACCTTTCCTGTAAGCTTCTATCTTTTTGCTATTCAAAAAGCTCATTCAGTTATTTTGAGTTTCAGTTTGATTTCATTCATCTAATATTTACTGATGTATTCAATACAGGGCTTGAAGCCACAGCCTATCGGCCAGTAGCGGGTGCAATGCTAATTACGCTATATTTGCAGCGACAACAAAAAATACTGGTTGAAACATACGAGGTAAGTGAAGATATAACGTTCAAGAGAGTGAATTGCTGGGCTAGTTGGTTCGTATTGTTCACAAAACAGGAAACCAGCGAGCAGAACGCAGAACAAGAAAAGGAGGCACACACACAACACCGCTGGTGTTGTGTGTATGCCTCCTCTTTTTGTCTTCCGTTCTGCTCGCTGGTTTCCCCGTTTTCTGAACAATATCATAACGTATATTCACACAACATAACCTAACATATCATGTGACAAACCATATCACAAAATAACATACCAGAGTCATAATATACATTATATTTAATTAAACAAGAAAAACGCAATGATCACGCTGTATACTAACTTTCAAATAGTTATTATGACGCCACACAAGTGTTCCTTTTTTTCTTCACATTATTAAGTATAAGATCCCGTATGGACACCATTAAACTGAATAATTCACTTTTCCGCAAGTGTTACGGCAAACCAGCCACTTAAATTTTTTGTTAGTTGCAGCTCTGGTGTTTCCTCTAGGGCTAACAAATATACTTGTTGGCTGTTATGTACTATGGTATAAACTGTTTACGCAATTTTTCGCCTGTACACCAAGGTGGCGGGCAGTATTCGTGTGAATTGAAAAAGGGGTCAGGTAGGTTCTGTACAATTTGAAAAGTCCTAAATTCTTAGAGCGCGCTTCTGCAGCATAGTAACCGGTCCAAGATATGTCGTGTGCGTAATGCACCAGAACTCCAAGCAATAACTGAGGCGGCATGAACCAATGTGAAGTTTACTATCCACAGTATGCCCAAATGGCATCATAGGCCAGCTTGGAAGAGACGTGTTCAATTTGTGACTTCTAGTGCATATCTGATTCGAACATCACACCCGGATACTTGGGCGAAGGAATAGGCTAAAGTTTTTTGTTCTTTAAGGAATTAGATAACCACTTGGAACCTAATTGTTTCTTCTTGAGTGCAAAAATGGTGTATTAGGTTTCATCACTATTAATGGAGCGATCATTGTTGCTGAACCATACAACTACACTTCCGAGATAAAGATTTATTTTAGGTTGACTTTCGTCGTTGTCGCGTCTGTGATTATACGAGCTGTATAATCGGCGTACCTAATGCATCTGAATGTATCCAAATTCATGGAAAATTATTAACGCACAAGGAGAATAGGATGAGGAGCAAGATTGACCTTTGGGTACCCTGTTCAACACTGTTTGTAGGTCAGGTATGGTCCTTATTGTACTGTACATAAATACATCTGCATGAAAATATACAGGTGGGACCCCAGATCCCAAGAATGGGTTGTAAAAGAGGTCCCTACGATAAATGAGGTGATCACAGTCTGATTGAGCATTTTTTGAGACGCGTTTACTTCTATCTGTAAATAACTGGTTAACAATTCATTCGTCTTACCCCTAAAATCAGAGTTTTGGAGTTTACTCAAGAATTTGGTGAGATGAACTGTGTAGAAGGTCTTTTGATGTCTGAATATGCTGCTATGGCTATATTTTTCTTCAAAAAGGCAGTGTTGCGACCTGGGCTTAAAACCAGTATTTCTGTTAATGTAGATCTTTTCTTAATGAAGCCATGTTGAGTGCGACCTATATTGTTATATTTCGATGTACACTTTCTAAACTAGCTGCTGAGAAGTTTCTCGAATATGGTATTGATAACACTAAAAACTGAAATGAGTCTATAACTGCTGGGTTCCAGTTTGTCAACCTTTCTTGAAAATAGGAACTACTTTACCAATTTTCAGTTGGTGAGGGTAGGTTCCCGTTTCTATCCAGTGGTTGAACAGATCCTAGAGATGAGGAGTGGGAATATCGATATTGTCTCGACTGGAATAACTTGACTGCAATTGTGCTCGTCCTAGGGCTTCCCTTGCCTGGCGCGTCTGAACTACGGCTGTGATTTTATGCAATGCTATAATATTTATTACATGACTGTCTCAAAAGGCCTCGAGTCATTGCATTGAATATTTAATCGGATGTATTTGTTTAGCCAGATGTGGGCCACGTTTGCAACATAGTCATTAAAATTGTTTACTGTATTCTGGTATACTATACCAGGCTGTATTTGTGGCTTTGAGTTGAGGTCAATGCCGTCATTCACAATGCCACACTGTCTCGATCCGCTTGTAGAATCATCGACGCTTTCATTTTCGTATCATAGAAACCGAGGCAGTCCTTTGGCGCTTGTACTGGGTTTGGTAATATGAATTAAGTTTATTCTCTTTCTAAAGGTGGTGCTCGTAGTCTTTTTCCCGAAGTGTTTTTTTTTCTTTAGTTTATCTTCTTAAGGGGCATATAGGCGTACAATATCTCGAAGAATTCATAGTTTATTGCACTCGGTTGAGGTATTAGAGAACCAGTGAAAGTTTGGCATTCTTTATCAATGTTATTATCACAGGTAAGATTAAAATCTTTCCGTTCTAGAAAGCAGCAAAGCAGATAGTAATCAACCCTATTGTTCGGCACTGCACAAAAGAGCTTTACGTTTATCATCAACTGGTTTCGGAGGGCAGTAAAAACACGCAAATGATCACTGATCAAGCCAGAGATCATCCCAGCACAAACAATATTATCATCAATATGTAGAGCGTGGTCAATTAACGTACTAGTGGTCGTAGAAATCCGAGTAGGCTCAGTTTATTTATTTATTTATTCAAAGTACCCCTAAAGGCCCTCACGCAGGAGGGTATTACATAGGGGGTAGTCAGTGCAGCAGAAACAAACATATGAACAAAATATATACACTGGGAAAAATAGAACATAAAAAGGACAACGCATGCGCGAACACAAATATGATATATGTAATGTTAGGTCGAAATAACGCGTAAAAAATTAACTCTGTAGAAGCAACAACAAACAAAACTTTTTAGAAAAAGACCAATCTGTCAGAAATTATACAATAAATAAGCGATAGTTTTGTTTTCAATTCACAACTTCAGTGAGTATTAGTTGATTAAAATTAACAGCATCAATGACGGTGGCTATGTGTGATGGCAATGCTTTCCAGTCAATGATTGTACGCGGAACGAATGACCGAGAATAGTGCAATGTATGACATAGTAAACGCTTCACTTTGAAAGGATGGTCGTGTCTGGGAAGAATGGAAGCTGGGGAAGAAAAGAAATCGTTATGAAGCAATGGGTGGTGATAAAGTTTGTGAAAAAGTGATAACCTTGCAGCTGTGCGTCGTTGGGACAAGTCGAGCAGTTCTGCACGAATTTTCAACTCAGTGACACTGGAATGACGGGAGTAGTCTGAAAAGATGAAGCGAACTGCGCGTTTTTGAAGTGATTCGATGTTGTTGATTATGTAAGCTTGGTAAGGGTCCCAAATTGCTGATGCATATTCTATTTTAGGCCGTATAAGTGTGATGTAAGCGAGTTTACGTAGGTGCGATGGGGCATGCTTCAAGTTATGTTTTAAAAGACCTAGTGAGCGGTTAGTCGATGCAAGTGTGACGTCAATGTGATGATTCCAGGATAAGTCCGAACTAAGGTAAACACCAAGGTACTTGTAATTACTAGTAAGTTCAACTGGAGTATTATTTAAAGAGTACGAGGTTGAAATTCGAGGTGCGTGTTTAGTGAAGGACATAAGCTTTGTTTTAGAATTATTAAGGCACATTAACCATTCAGAGCACCAAGAGCTTATACCATCTAGGTCAGCCTGGAGGGCCTGCTCATCTTCTTTGCACAAAATTTTGCGATAAATCACGCAATCGTCCGCGAAAAGCCTGATTTGGGATGAAACCGTGTTAGGCAAATCATTAATGACAATTAAAAAAAGCAGAGGGCCCAGCACGCTGCCCTGAGGAACACCTGAGTACACTTCCGCAAAAGAGGAGAAACTGTTATTAACGGATGTGAACTGAAGTCTTCTTGAAAGGAAATCTTTAATCCATGCGAGTACAAGCGGGTGAATGTTAAGCTGTGTTAATTTGATTAGCAACCTGTGATGAGGGACCCGGTCAAAGGCTTTGGAAAAATCAAGAAAAATTGCGTCAGTTTGTATGCCAGCGTCAATGGAAGAATGTAAATCGTGAATAAACCCGGCAAGTTGAGTGTCGCACGAGTAGCCCTTTCGAAAACCGTGCTGGTACTTGAAAATGATGTTATGCTCTTCTAGGTAGTTAATTACCTGCGAGTGAATGACGTGTTCGAGAAGTTTGCAAATGGTGCTTGTTAACGATATTGGTCTATAATTAAGTGGGGATGAGCGATCGCCAGATTTAAAGATCGGTATTACTTTAGCAATTCGCCAGTCTTCGGGGATTAAACCAGATGACAAGCATTGGGTGAAAACAGCTGAGAAGATACGATGGATGCCTTGAGAAACATTTTTTAGTATTTTGTTATTGAATCCAAGGTGATCAGATGCGGAAGTGGTTTTAAGTTTTCTGAGTAAAGAAAGTATGCCAGCCTCGTTAATAACTATTTCGGGCATTGAACTAACGGTGGAAGTGTTAACAGCTGGTGATGATGTGACGTCCTCTCGCGTGAACACTAAAGGAAAGGTGTTATTCAGGACCTGCGCGCACTCGTCCTCGGGAATTGCGTCGCCTGCATCATTGGAAAGGGTGATGTCGGGATGGTTAGAAGGATTTATTGTGCGCCAAAACTTTTTTGGGTTGTTAGTTAACATTGAAGGCAGATCGCGGGCGAAAAAGTTACGGCGGGTTGATTTTAGCAGAGATTGGTAGTGACTGTCACATAATTTATAACGTTTCCAGGAAGCTGAATCTTTGTGCTTATTAGCCTGCCTGTAAATCCGCTTCTTTTTATTATTAAGCTGGCGAAGCTGATTATTAAACCAAGGGACTGTGTTAGTGCAAGAAATTGTTATGACGGGAACAAATTTATTTATTAGCTCGGCAAATTTAGTTTTAAACAAATTCCAGTTGTTCTCTACTGATGGGGTTGAAAAATCTTCGAGAAAACCTTCTGCGAAGGTAGACAATTCCCGGTTAATACCATCATAGTTTGCCCTTCCGTAACACATTATTTGCTTTTTAGTGACGTTCTTTTTAACTGGTGAGCATTTCAGATTACCTGGGATAATGGAGTGATCGGAAAGACCATCAAGATGTATTATATCTGAACAAAGACCGGGGTTGTTTGTTAAAATTAGGTCAAGGATGTTTGCTGCGGTTGCGGAACGTCTCGTGGGCTGAGTGATTAATTGAAACAATGAGAAATCAAGGCAGGTGCTGAGGAAAGCGCTAGCCTCGGATTCCGTGGCAGCTCCTGATATGGTAGACCAATTAATAGAAGGAAAATTAAAATCACCAAATATTAACAGCGTCGCATCAGGAAACTTCGAAGATATCTCGCCTAAGATTCTGTGAAATTCGACTGTGAGCATGTTTGTATCAGGGGGACGATAAACAACACCAATAATTATGTTACTAACACCATTTTTTAGTGATACCCAAGTAGACTCGATATATGAATTAATAATAATGGGAATAGCAATAAGATCTTTTCTAAGAGCAAGAAGAACACCCCCACCGCGGCGATTTTCACGGTCGCAGCGATAGAGCCTAAATTCAGAGTTAGTAACAAGGATTGAACCATCAGGAATACCGTCATTTAGCCACGTTTCAGTGAATGCGATAACAGATGAAGAACATGAATCGATCAGCGAGGAGAGAGGCACGCTTTTGGGTACTACACTTCTGATATTAGTAAACAAGAAACTAGTAGTCATGTGCGTATCATGTCGTGCACGTGGGCATAAAGACAGGTTAGCTTCACGAGATGGGCGAATGACTGCAGAGCGTCAGTGACTGTCGCTATTACGCGGGCTCGCAACGGGGTGTGAAGAACGTACAGCGCATTCGGCCTCAGTGTCCCAATAATAAGTGTCATTGTTAATAAGAAGCTTGTTGAAGTTAAGGCGCACACGATCACCATCTTTCTTCACAGTTTTGGAAAACTGCCACAACTTGCGGCGCCTATCGCGAACAGCCTCTGAGTAGTCGCGGGAGATGCTGAATGTTGTGTTTTTTAGTTTGAAGCCGTTGCCCATCACCGATTCAACTTCCTTTTCGTTGTACAGCTTGGCTATGATAGGCCGTGGTTTATCAGAAGAAAAGCGGCCTATACGGTGAGCCCTGGCTATGGTAGACACTGTTATGCCAAGTTTGTTAGTGCAAAATTCATGGACGAGACGCTCGGAGACGTCCCATGCTTCAGATTTCTCGGTGTCGCTAATACCGTAGAAAAGAACGTTAGACCTGCGTGAGCGGTTCTCCAGGTCGTCAATTTTTTCGTGCATTTTGGAAATGTTAGGTTCAGATGAGGCGGAAGGTCTGGGTGATGCTGTCAACTGACTTTTGGATTCGAGTTCTTCAACACGTTCTGTTAGAGCCTGCAAATCGTTCTGCAGTGTAATATGAACCTGCAGGATTTTATTAACGCCTTCAAGCAGGCTAGTTTCACTGGCCTCAAGCCTCTGTACAGCACTAAACACACTTTCTAACTTTTCCTCTTGAACCTTAGTCATCGGACCAGGATTTAGCTCAATATCACCCCCGAGCACCAAAAGACGCCACATATGCATTGAAACTGCGCGGAAACGCTTCAAAACATGAGTTATACAGTTCCGTAAAGTGAAGGACTCCAAAAGCACAGAGTAATATATGGGACATCCACATGTCAGCTCAATATAA
Source organism: Haemaphysalis longicornis (assembly GCF_048455015.1). NCBI lineage: Eukaryota > Metazoa > Arthropoda > Arachnida > Ixodida > Ixodidae > Haemaphysalis > Haemaphysalis longicornis. The sequence goes on from NW_027526295.1 coordinate 89,431,211, forward strand.
AGTCTCCGACAATTACAATAAGGCATTTTTGTCTATGGGATAACAATAAGAAGGAGGCCTGAAATTTTTTCACAAAGTTTGCAACTACCGAGTTAGGAGTACGGCACATTAGTCCTCGATTGAACCGCGGCTCAGTTTAATGAACAGCTCCTCAAGGTCACTCTCACTGACACATGAAATAGACAGGACACAGAAGTCATAGTCATTTCTAACAAAAAGCAGCCACGCCTCGTTCCCTTGCGATTCTTTGGTGTAGAAGTGACGACATTTCGTAGTCAGGACTATGACAGCTTCAATTGTTTTTTAACCGGGTCACGCTGAGAGCCGCTACACTTAAGCAAGTTTTTAAACGTAATGTGAGAGCGACCCAATTACTTCAATTTTTTCGAAGGCTGCGTACATTGCCATGTGGTGCCGAAAGTGAATCTGAATTTTAAAAGATCCATTCAACTGCGAAATCGTGTAAACCATGTCTTATGTCAAGCAACGTAAGTAGCAATTCTAGGGAGGTTTGTAAACGCTTGCCAAGTCCTCACTTAACTCGCGCAAAGCGCGGGAATTCACCTTGTTTCTAATTAAGATCTTCGCGTTGTCCACCAATTTGAACTTTCACCTATTTCCCCTAAGAATTTCACGTGCCTTGCCAAGGCACGTGCAATTTTTTAGTTCAAAAACCTCTACTTCGAGACTTTTTTACCAATTCTCGCTTGTGATTACATGCTGCTCATTCAAATGGTTAAATCTCTTTTTTGAAGTTTAACGTAGCGGGCTCATTTCTCCTCCTTATGCCTGATTCCTGGCCGCATGGGTACCTGCGCTCGGTATTATATTGATATTTTTATTCGTATTGACTGCGCAAACAAGAACTTAAACTGCTCAGCTCTAATAGTAATTCCTAAGGTGTTCAATAAGTACGGCGCAGATAAATTGACGCGACGTTCCCGTTGTGGCACCAACAACACTGGCGCGGCTGCAAATAAACCTGCCTCTTATCTGATCGGACAGCAGCAATAGCAGTTTAACGGGCGTCTCCGCTGTCAGCCTCTCAGGGGAGTTCATGAGTGTTCGTGCGTCTGCGCATTACCCCATCAAATATTTGTGAATCCGCGTGCACATCAATAACATGTTATCTTTGGTCTTCTTGGGTGAGTTCAGAACAACGCAATCGTGATTTAGATTTTACAAAAATTACGGCCACTTGTATTGTATGTTCTGTGTGCGTGTCTCTAGCTAACGTTTGTGTTGTTCCTGTTCCAACGCTGGTGTGAAGCTCATTTGTATAGCTAATTGTGTTAGGATCCCAGGTGCTAGGTAAGGTATGTAATGATAAAACCAGTTTTGCCTGTGTTTGTACACCCAAGAAACGCTTCTCCTAATGATAATTAGCGGTCCCAACAGAAAACAAAACCACAACCACAACACTTTCTAAAAAAAACTTCTAGATGCACACAGCGCAGCTACTTCATCTAAGTCCAATACAGCGCTCCATGCACGACTGGCCGCAATAAACGTGCAACATTGATAATTATCTCAGTTCTCTCCCTCCTAGACTTGTAGCGAGGGAGATTGCACGACGGCAGATTTTATGGCGATTTAAGTCGCGATGACGCCGTTTAACCGAGGAACTATGTCAAATCCCTTACGACTGAGGTTAAAGGCCTGACCTCGAGCAATTCAACGTGGAAAAAAGAAAACCGCTGGCTTGCACAGCGAATATATTTACTGGAGCATTGCTCGCAAGCCATTCTATAGAGAGAAGGGCATCCCAGTTGATGCAGGGCTCATAAATTGTACATGACAAGAAGTAAGTTAGTCGACGAGAGAATCACCCTTGCTGATATTTACGTCCCTCAACGAGTGCTAACACCAATTTCAAATTTACCAGACGTTGTTGTACGCGTCGTGGTTTCGAAAACCAACTAACAGCGAAATAAATATTTATATCTGCTTGGACGAAACGACTCCAATTTTTGTCATTGAGCACTACACCTGACAGGTCAATCAATTGATTGGCCCATTGCAAATAAAAAATATATCCAGAAACAAAAAAATTCTACGAATGCGCACCATTTTTACACCCCTCGTCATAATTTTGAGTACTTTACAGCCATATTTGATTGTGGGTAGCCCAAATATGTTTGGTTATATTACTGTAATAAATTTCGTGTTCTTTTTTGCCAATGTGATCATGTTAGGCCAATCTACCTACTGAGTCCCTCTATTTTGCGCTATATGCATTTTTCTGCCTTCGCGGGATCTGGGCTCCGGTTGCTCCAGTCTTGCGATTTACCCTTCGTTATTTTCAGGCGATGTAAAAGGTTCATACATTTATTTTGCCAAATATTCTCATACTGTTTTTTTTTTCTATTTGTAATTTCTTTAGTCTTTCGAAACTTCATTCGATAAATATTGCTTTGCCCGTCATGCATTCTTTCGGACATGGAGGCCGGTACACTGTGGGCTCCTCTTCATCATTTTACTTGTATTTCCAACGTTATTTTTTGGTATGTTTTAGGTTAGTCTTCATTTTTTGGTGGAGATGGTTCAGATGCACACTTGATTTCAACAACCAGGGTCTTGTAGCACGTTTTTTTTTTCTGCATTTTATACGTGTTGGTTTTTCAAATTTTGTCGATGAGTCATCTTCATTCATAAAATTATCATAATTAAATTCGCTACTTCCTCCAATCATGCACTTTGGTGGAAAGCAAGGCTGCACAGCTTGCTCATTTCCTGTATTTTAACTTGTTTTGAAGCCTAAGTACGTGTGCGCTACCCCTTCTGCCGCCCCAAATCGGGCATGCATAAACCGGCAGCCGGTGGTTAGCATGTATTTAGGCGTGAAAGTCGCCGCCGAAAATGTGCCTAGGAGATCCCTTGAAGCCGAAGAATATTCATGGGCTCACGTCGGCGTTCCAAGCGGGCAGGTTGCTCCACATCCGGGCGCATTCACAACTGATATACGAGCTGGAATTCCAGGCAACAATGGTGGCGGCAATCGGTTCGGCGTCAGGGGCTCGGTCGCTGTGACGACCATTCCTACTTCTGTTGATTCTCCTCAATCATCTAGAAACGGCACTACCGCCGTTACCACCGGTGTACTCAACCGAAGAAGGAGGCATCGGTTGTGGTGAGGGGAATCGCAGTTGTGTGAAGGGGTAGACGGTGCGATGAGGAGAACAGAAGCGGCGCCGACAAAATCAGAAACCTAGGTGGGGAATAAGACATACTGCTTTGCAGTAAAAGCGGCGTGTGGAGTTTGATAGTTCATGCCGGCTACCGGGTTTTTTTTGGTACAGAACTCCCTACTTGCAGAGTACTGCGACCAACCAACCTACGGGTTCGTCAGGGAGGCGGAGCCCTTCGAAGTACCGCAGCCACCGAACCCCGGTTCGGAAGTATCACGAACCTGCGCCGGAGTGCCATGCAATTGTGATTGCTGGTCTGGCTGAAATATGTACGCGACATTCGGCTTCCAGACCCAGAATACCATCAGAGTAAGGACTTGCGGGAAAGTGCAGACGATCTTCCTCTTTTCACGGTGTCCCTGTCAAGGAAACATTGAAACAAGAGGCGCCAAAGAGGCACGCAGGATTGCGAGCCAACAGATGCGGCAAAACTTTGAAACTGCACGCTACCAACACAAGCATAATTTCGTACATTTCAATAAAGGCCATCATGTCTGAATAGGGACACCGGTTCCCCGACAGGGTCTAAGAAAACTGCTTCTGCTATTGGTCCTATACAGTGCAACGAAAGACACATGACATCACTTATGAAGATGTTGCTTCCTGCTTTTCTTCCTTACCACATCACCTCCCAGAACAGGAAGTTAAGTAAGTCGTGCGCATGTATCTATTTTTTCCTTTGACTATTTTGGGACCTCAGCAATACGACACTCCGGCAGTTACTCGTCATACCATAGGGCCGCTCTATGTATCCGGAAGATGCTTTCTTGGGTTTCGGCTAAATATGGCGTACGCCCCTTTGCTGCATATCAGAAGTTTCACACGACGATTACGCAGAGGACGCTCCCATCTACCTTTCTTCAGTGCCTACGACGACGACAAATGAAGCGGCTGGGGCTGTTGCGTGAGAGAGCCCCTGTGCGAAATCGGCGAGTCAGAATACCAGTTTACGCATGGTCTGCTGTGCCGCTCACGCCTACCAAGACGGCACGCAGTTTCTTTGGACATCATGAGGCCCGCACCGTCCTGGTCCGCATCGTGCAGATGACGCACCCCGACCCTCGGGTATTGTGACTGGCCTGGCGCCGAGGCCGCTACCTTCCCGCATCATAAGCGTCGGCCCCTTCTCTGCTCCGCATGGGGTTCGACTGCTGCAATCTGGCAGAGCGCCTGCACCGACACGGGCGCAAGGACTCCTCAACATGTGCGGACTGTTCGCGAACAGACACTCTGGGGCACCCTCTCAGATTCCCCCCCCCTTCCCTACGCTGCGCCGAACGCAGAGCTCCAACGAGCGCTCCAGCGTCAAGGGCTTCCCAGCGCCGGCATGGAGGACCTTTGTTTCCAGAAGTGGCCGGCGGCAACCAAGCGGGAAGCCTTCGCCCATCTGCACCTTTACCTGGAGATGACCGGCACCTTTACCTGGAGATGATCCAGGACAGCAGCGACTGATAAATGTGCCCGGACTGACAGCCCTATCTCCTATTCTTTATCTTCTCTTTATACCTTTCTCTCTCTCTGTCACTATTTCTCTCTAATTTATCCAACTCCCCTCTACTTTCCTTCCCCGCACCGAGCGGTATGCAGATGAGCTCCCTAATGAGCTCAAAATATCCCTAGCGCACTTTTTTCGTTTTCCTTTCCCGCAAGCCAAAACCACGTCTTGGCAGAGGTGGTGGCGACATATGCTCGCATTTTTAAAATATCTTCAATCCCTCCCCTCACCGGGACTATCTTACCTCCATTTGAGGTGCGCCACAGTTTTGTGTCATACTACGACATATACCATCTCGTACAAGTACCTAGGGGTTATTGTGTATTTAGTTGACTTTAAGAAACAGCAGAAAAGTCCTACAAGGCGTAGCAGGTGACGCTGCGCGATCTTGTTCTTTTTGTTCGTCCCCCTCGTCACTGTCATTAGGATTCCCCGTTTTATGATCTTATTTTCCACAGGTGTCTTTAGTGTAACCGCACTGTGACATTACACACTATATTGAGGCATCACGCTGAAGAAGCACAAGACTAAACAAACTGTTCCGGTTCACCAAGCTACTTAACAATGAACCTTTCAGAGGCAAAATCTAAATGTGGCTAGGCGCGATGTAGGGACGATGAACGTCAAATAGGACAGAGTGGTTGCATGGGCGTGGTGATTGGCACGAAAGGCGCAATCTACCAGTTCGTTGCTTTCTGTTTTAATTACCAGTTACATTATTATGTGGATATATCCCACAGACATAATTATATACGCAGCTATGATTAGATCAGCTTACCCTGTACTATGAAGACAGCAGGTCCTCTTTCCGTAACGTCAGTAAACATTTTTGATGTCTTATGGCTGTCTTCGTCATTACTTACCATAATTCTCGCGCACTTTGTGAGTTTGCTTTTCAACCTATATATGTATATATAGAACTATAATGATATATATACAAATATAACTATATATATATATATATATATATATATATATATATATATAGTTATAGAAAGGGAGTCCTCTCCCCTGAAACGTCAGTAAACTTATTTCTATTTTCTACTTCTTTCTCGTTTAACTCTGTCTCTACTAACCTTATATATATATATATATATATATATATATATATATATATATATATATATATATATATATATATATATATATATATATATATTTAGCTTTTGTCCAACAACAGGAGGTTTTTCCGGATTTCTGCTTTTTAAAGATTTGTAAAATTTTGCCCGTACCATGAGGTTAAAGGAATAATTTCACGACCGCGAAACATAGTGACACTGCTAAATTGCTTCCAAGCTCTATACACTGGAACCCCCCCCCCAGCGGGACAAATGCTGAGATATGTAGACAAAAGCTGTGCAACAAGACATCACTGAAGTGTACAAAAAGCAGTCGGCCTTCCATCATAACCTCTCCATCAGTGAAAAAAACATTGGAAACACTCTCTCACCACGCTGATATTGTAATTAAACCAGCTGAAAAAGGTGGTGCAATAGTAATACTTAACCGGCATGACTACATTAAAGAAGCACAGAGGTAGCTATCAGACTCGTCATTCTAGAAACCGCTCGAAAATGCTCCTACATCCGACTTTAAAGAAACCGTTACATAACATCTCACTCAATTGGTGAAGGATGGAGTAATGGAAGAAAGAACAGCCCATTCACTTGTTCCGCTTAATGCTGTAGCCGGCAGGTTTGACGGTGTCTATCCCTGCGACGATTGGGCGGCCGCGATTGTCTTTTTTGTGGATTTTTGGAAGCAAGCTACATTACAGACACCAACCACTTCCTTTCGTACACTTTAGATTTGAATATTCCCAGGATTCCCTCCTGGTTGCAATGGATGTTGCGTCACTGTACACAAATATTCCGCACGCGGACGGCATCCGAGCAGTACTTCACTACTACAGTGAAGCAACCTTTGACAAACTTGTTAATAGCTCTACACTAAGCCCTCTTCTTCAGCTAATTCTAGAGCTTAACAATTTTGAGTTTGATTGAAAACACTAGGTCCAAATAAGTAGCACATCTATGGGAACGCGCGCAGGGCCGAACTATGCCAGTATATTTATGGGCGTCATAGAGGAAGAATTTCTTAATAGCCAGAGCTTAAAGCCACTCCATTATAAACGTTTCATTGATGATGTATTCCTGATTTAGACCCACGGGCAGACGAACTTACTATCTTTGATAGACGCGTTTAACTCTGTCCATCACTCCAATTCTTTTTCTTACCAATATTCTCCGTCAACTGTTAATTTTCTTGACTTAAACTTCACCGTTTCAGAGGGCAAACGGATCTCTAAACTCTACCGAAAACCGACCGACAAGCAACTTTACCTGCATTTTCAAAGCAGTCACGTCAAACATTGTAAAACCGGAATTCCCTTTAGCCAAACTCATCGTTTTCGTCGAATTTGCTCAAAGGAAGAGTATTTCAATTATAATTGTCCTGAGCTACGCAGTGCACGTTTGAAACAAAATATCCCGTTGAAATAATTTGCAACGTCATAAACTGAGCACGGAACCGGAATCGCTCAGGCCTTCTCAGAGGCACCATAACCTCCCACGACACCCCCCAAACGAACTTGGTCCTAACACATTCCGCATCTGCTCCTAAAGTCTCGTCTATACTAAAAAACACAACAACATTCTTACCCAAAGTGAGCGCCTAAAACATATTTTTCCGGAGCCGCACGGGTTGTGTACAGGAGAAACAAAAACATTAGGGATGCCCTAACCGCATCCAAACTAAGTACTTAGACGACCGACGGATACAGTCCTTGCAGGATTCCTCGATGTCAAGTATGCACGCACATGTCCACAATGGACACCGTGGTCAGTACAGCCTCTGACTTTCGTCTAAAAATCAGAGGAAACCTGAACTACGATAGTTCCAATGTGGAATAGTGGCTCGAGTGTACGGTGTGCCACCTACAATACATCGGGCAAACACAAAAGTAGTTCGGAAATAGGTTTGATAATCACAAGTCCCATTCCAAAACTCTGCCATTTCTCTCGTTGTCAAAACACGTTTACCTTCCTGGGCACTCCTTTGACAACCTAAGAGCCACGATATTAGAATCTGAGTTTTGCTCACACCACAGTCGACTAATCCGCGAATCGTACCTTATTTACAAGATCAAATCCGCATCCTCAGGCATTATTGAGAGTTTGGGAAATTATCGTCTTTGCGGGGTACCTAAGCAGTTTTCACCTGTGTTTCTTTTTTGACAATACCGTACACTGTGGGCCACCATACGTTTGCCCACACCTTTTTTTATTTCCTTGTGTCTCTCTCCTTTTTTACGCGGAATAGTAGCGGCATTCCCACTAGGCCTCCGCTCCCGTTTCGCACTCCAGTTGAGAGGTGTGGGCGTTTACTGTAGTTGGCAGCCTCTTTTGGGGGGCAAATTTGTTACCGCGAACGCTCCGCTCACCCGGTCATTCACCATTTGCCATGCGCGCGCTTTGCCCCCCCCCCCTCCGCTTCTTGGATAGTTTAGTTAACTCTAAAATTTCACATTCCTTACTCACTTCTTTCCATGCCTCTATTCTGCTGTGGCATGCTTTGATCATATACACGGAAACTTCTTAACCCTTACTGGTGACCGATATAATACTAACTTCCTCGCAGGACACACCTAGCTACTTCCTACCTACTTCCAACCAGGCTACATATTCTTGTAATTGATTGAGTTGCTGGCACGTGCGCCCTTCTGTGACTTCTGTAAACTTGTGAAATGCCCTGGCATTCCCCGCGCCGCCGGTCATTGGTGTTTGCAGAAATGGATGTGTCACCGGCGGCCTCCGTTCTGTATTTGTTCTTGTACTTTCGCATTTTGTGTGTGGAGATCCTGCCTGCACCATTCGTTTATTCGTGTAATTCGTACGTGAAGTGTCTGTTTTTCACCAGCTTCCCACGAAAGTTTGAACGCACATGTATACTGCCCCCCCCCCGTTGTCGGTGCCGTCGCCCCAACCCGCCAATGTTATTAACAAGGGTGCACTGTAGCACACCTTCTTCACCTATATAAGCGTGCGTGCTTCTAGGTTGTATGTTATTCAGATGAAGACTGGTCCTCCAGTCCAAACATCAGTAAACAACTTTTTTTGTTTTCAATCGCGAGTCAACCAGTCACCCATTTTCTCAACTATATATGTGTATATATATATATAAATATATATATATATATATATATATATATATATATATATATATATATATATATATATATATATATATATATATATAGTAAGGAAATGAGGGGCTCGTTGAGGAAATACAGAAAGATAGGGCAGCAGTCTACAACGCCAAAGGAGGCATAGGGGTTTGGTTAGGCTCTTTTCTTTATTCACTACGGTTAATGAAGTAAACATCTTTTTTTATATATACAGAAGAAAGAAAGAAAGAAAAACACGCGCCCAGAGTGGGGACCGAACCCACGCCTTTCGCTATATATATATATATATATATATATATATATATAAATATATATATATATATATATATATATATATATATATATATATATATATATATATATATATATATATATATATATATATATATATATATATATATATATATATAAGGTTAGTAGAGACAGAGACAAACGAGAAAGACGTAGAAAATAAAAATAAGTTTACTGACGTTTCAGGGAGAGGACTCCCTTTCTTCAGAGTACAAAATAAGTTCGTTTCAGAGCTATATACATACAGAAAATGTAGCAAGCGCGAGGGCAAGGTATGAGGAGGGAGAGTTTGTACAAATGGATCATGGTTGGTGGGTGAAGAGAGAGCGGGAAAATAAATTACAAACAGGATAATAAGAACACACAGTCACGCGGTACGAACTTGGAAAAAAAAGAGAGAGAGAAGAACCAAACACAGAGAAAAAAAATTATAATGATAATAAATAACAAGATAATTTCCTCCCCCGTGGCAACGGGGGTGAAAGAGGGGTCAAAACCAGATATGCCCATGCCCGTGTTTGACATGGGCAAAAAGATTAGTCACGCGGAACGAAGACGTTCCAAAGAAGATATGCACACAAAGGGCGAACATCTTCCCATTCACACCCGTTCTAGGAATCCAAGTAAGGTCATTGAAACAAGAGACACGTGACTTCTGTTGGTGGGAGGCGGGGGTCGCGCCCAAAAGCAGTAGGACAGGCAGTTTCGACAGGAAACAGTGTACATTGGTATACAAAGAGCGACGAAATAAATAAATAAAAATAAAAAATAACCAGGTAATTTTCCCCTCCCTCGTGGAAACGGGGGTGAAAGAGAGGTCAAAACAAGATATGCCCATGCACGTGTTTGACATGGGCAAAAAGATTAGTCACGTGGAACAAGGAAACGAAGATATGCAAATGCACACAAAGGATGCCCATACACACCCGTTCTAAGAATCCTGGTAAGGTAATTCAAATGTTAGACACGTGGCTTCTGTTGGGGGGAGGCAATGGTCACGCCAAAAAGTAGTAGGACAGGTAGTTTCGACTCGAAATGAGTTACATTGATAGAGAAAAAAAACAAACAAAAAAAAGACAAGGTCAAACAAGTCATGAAAAAAAAAAGAAAGAAAACATGCAGGTGCACACGTATGACGCGGCAGCAAGTGGTATTCATCTGCCCGGCGCGTGGTGCCAGTTCAGGGAATGCCGAGGCGGTCAGCAACGAATATTAGAAAACAACAATACAAAAAAGAAAGAGGACACGAAAACAATCACACACGCTCGCGTTCACAAATTAATTACAAGGTGAGAATATAAAGCTAAAAATGGTACTGCAGCCTTCTACCCAGAACACAATGTCCAGACTTCTTCATCAAATTTGGTTCAGTGAAGCCATTGTGCTAAAAAACGTCGTGCTAGCACGAAACTATACCCAACCACGGGAGCTCGCCAACTAGTGGGAGAATATTATTGAGGGAAAGAAATGAACAGGCATAACACTAGCCTGAGAAATGCAGCCGAAATTTTAATCAGAGGAAAGACAGGTTAATTTCCCATAACTTTCATTTATGCCAAACGACGCTGATTTAAACTTATAGATTAGGTAAGACTCACGAACCTCGCGATCGTGATGCGTTTTAAAACTAGATTCAAGAATTGTGGCCTTCAGTTGTTCAAAAGAATGACCAGGAATGTTAACATGCTTTGATAGAGGCAAAGAAGGGCAGGTTTTTGCATGGGAGCGGTGATTGTTAAACCTCAAACGAAAGGGTGTTTCAGTCTGGCCAATGTATTGTTTGCCGCAGAGGGTGCATTCCAGCAGGTATACGACGTTGGCGGAATCGCAGTTAAAGTTCCCTTTTACATTAACATAATAGTTTGAAGCTGTGCTGGCGGCGCGCTGTGTGGTGGTCATTTGTGGGCATACCTTACACCGTGGTTTGTTACAGGGCATGCAACCAGTAGTCTGTGGTCGGCTGATGCTGGATTTAGTGAGAACGTCGCCCAAATTTTTGCTGCGTCTATAAACAACACGTGGTGGCTCGGGGAATATTCTCTTTGGGCGTTCACTTTGAGCAAGGATATTGTGATGTTTCCTTAGTATGGAAGCAACTTTCGGAGAAGAGGCCGAATGGGTCAAAACGAGGTTTGTTTGTTGATTGGGATTTGGAGCTTTTTTTCGGAGAATTTCGGTGCGGTTCAACTGGTTAGCTCGTGTAATCGCGTCATCGATCACCTGGTCTGGGTATTTTTGATTTAAGAGTGCGGTTTTAAGTTCTCTGCAGTTAGAATCGAAATCCGCCTGGCTTGTGCAAATTCGCCTAAAACGGTGAGATTGGCTGTAAGGTATTGCAGTCTTGCAGTGCCTGACATGGCTGCTGTGGAAGTGCAAATACTGGCGCGTGTTCGTAGGTTTCCTGTAGAGATTAGTCTGAAGTCTGCCCTGAGAAACTGTGACAGTAACATCCAGGAAATTTATGCTGTGCGTAGAGTAGGAATGAGAGAGGGAGATGGTAGGATGCGCAAGGTTAAAAGCCTCAATAAACGCAAGAAGTTCCATTTCACCATGCTGCCAAATCATGAATATATCATCTCTATACCTTTTGTAGTACAATGGCTACAAAATTTGGGTTGCGAGGAAGTTTGTCTCTAGACATCCCATAAAGATGTTCGCGTAGTTGGGCCCGATTTTGGTTCCCATTGACGTTCCGCTGACTTGCACGTAATTGACACCATCAAACTCAAAATTGTTAAGTTCAAGGATAAGGTGAAGGAAAGTTTCAAGGGTGAGAGAATCGATAGGTTTGTCACCCGCCGACCCCTCATACGCACATGATACAGCGGTGATCCCATCGGCATGCGGAATGTTAGTGTACAGCGACACGACATCTCGGGTAACAAGTAAACAGTTGTTGGGAATTTCCATCTTCATGATATCTGAGAGAAAATCATTTGTATCCTTAATGAAGGATGGAAAGCTGGGGGGAATGTCGCGAATGAGAGAGTCGACATACCGCGAGAGGTTCTCGGTGACAGTACCAATGCCAGAGACAATGGGGCGACCTGGGTTGTTATTTTTATGAATCTTAGGAAGAAGGTAGAATCTACCAGCTACTGGGCTTAAGGGGATAAGAGAACGAACCGTTGTTTCAGTTATTTTCTGATTTTGAACAAGTTCAGTGAGTTTTTCTTTTACAATTAGCTTATAATCATTAGTGGGATCGCTAGGGAGTACTTTGTAGAACGCAGATTCTGATAGTTGTCTATGAGCCTCGTTGACATAGTCAGCTTTGTCGAGGATCACGATGGCGCCTCCTTTATCGGCCGGTTTGATTACTATTTCGGGGCAACCTGCGAGTTCCTCCAGGGCTTTCTTTTCCTTGTTAGTGATGTTACAGCGGAAAGGGATTTGCTTTTGGTATGCTGCTCGTACATCGCGATGAACGGCTTTAATATACATGTCGAGGCATGTATCGCGCTGCGTGGGAGGGGTCCAGTGCTTATGGCTAGGTAATGCGGTTCGGGCTTCGTCGGTTGGAGGACGCTCATGGAAGTACTCTCACAGTCTCATATTTCTGGCGAAGTTGTCTAAGTCCTTAAAAAGTTGAAATTCGTTGAAACCGCCAGTTGCCGGGCAAAAATTCAGACCTTTTGACAAGACGCTCATCTGATCTGGTGACAGGGTAATACTAGAGAGGTTCATCACATTTCCGGTGAGATTTTTGTTAGATTCAGTAGCCTGGGGAGAGGTTACAGAAGGGGAATAAAAATTTTGGTTTGCGTTGGCAGACTCGCTAGTACTGGCACTAATGAGAGTTTGTGAATGGTTAGTATTTGGCGCGTTTAAGGGGCGATTTTCATGTGCATTCCCAGATAATGGACAGCCATTAGTAATGGGGCTAACTTTATTCTTGAGGATGTTGTCATTGCTAGGGATATTATCTCGGGAAAATTTACGGACTTTTGTTTCGGATATAGCGGATGTCTTTTTGGATTCGTTGCTGCGTAGAAGGCCTGATTCTCTTTCGCTTAGATCCTTACTAAGAATTTCCTCTTCCTGGCGGAGGGAATGGGACATAGTCTCGTAGTGATCTAGAATTATCTGCGTTAATTGCAAGGATGCGTTGTCTAGTACTTGTTGCCACTTTTTTTTGTTGGAAGGGGACAGTTCGGCAGTTGCAGGTCTCAGTCTAACCCTCAAACCCATGGGAGCTACCTCGGCAGACAAATACTGTGAAAGTGCGGAAACGTGCATTTGGGAACGTATGCGTTTTTCACTAATCTTTCTTAATTTTAAGAACTGTTTTGATACTGGGTAGGAAGCTGCATTACCGGGTTTTTTGGAGCTTAGTCACTTTGTGGGCGCAGCAGACACTTTCTTGCGGAGGTTGTAGGCTGGCTTTGGGGCGTCCGATAGTAGTGCGGATCCGCTGCTGGCGTTTTCCAGTGGCTCGGTTGTGGTTGAGGCTCCGGTGGCCGTTGTAGTTCCCGAGGGCGGGCGCGGCAGGCTCTTGGCGCGGCGCACTCTCGGGGTTGGGCTGCAGGCGATGCGTCGGTGCTCCGAGGCCGTGGTCGCAGGAGCACGTACGGGTTGCAGGCTGCGGCGGACGTCCGGGGAATCTGGGTGTGGGTCCCTGGCGCTCAACTGAAGGTCCGTGGCCACGGTGGTCACGGCGGCACACGGGGCTGGCCGGTTGGACCGTGTGTCCGGGGACGTCGTGGAGTGGGTTGGGCTGGAGGGGAGCAGAGGCAGCGGTGGGAAGTCATGGTCGTATGGGGCCCCTGCGCGAGTTTGGGTGGCAGTGCATGCGACCTCGCGCCAGCCAGGAGGGTTGCGGCGCTTTTGCGTGAAGCAAAGCTCGCGGATGTGGCTAGCAAGCACAGCCACACCCTCGAAGCTGGGGGGCAGGCCATCCGCAGCAAGGACTCGGCGGGCGGGAAGGTGCTGGAAGCCATGGTCAATGAAGCGCACACAGCGAGAGTGGCGGCAGAATTCACGCAGGAGAGAGTTAAAGCGTCGTGCTTTTTCATTGCAGCCAATGGCAAAGCGGGAGATGCGGTAGTCACGGCGGCGGTTAGCACAGCGCGGAAGAATCAAGCTGGTATAGATGGTGGAGACGTTAGGCCGAGATTAAAGGATCAGGTCAGTCAGTGAGCGATAGTCACAAAAAGCGCGTTCAGCAGAAGAAGAGGCCAGGTCATTCGTACCGACATGCAGAAAAACTGTGTTAGAGCAAGCAGGTATAGAGTCAAGGAGTAAGCGTGCGTCAGAAATGCATGCCCCGGGTTGCGAAACAAAAGCAGGGGTTCCAACACAGAGCGGGTCAAAATGTTCAAAAAGGTACTTAGTCTGAGAGTCGCCTATCACAACACTAGACGGGGCAGTCTGCGGGAATTTCCGGATGACGTCTTTCTTCGTTGTCCTGGCAGCGCTCATGGTTAAAGATAGACTGAAAAGATAAAAACTCACACAGAGCGCGAAAAAAATAAGGTTAGTAGAGACAGAGACAAACAAGAAAGACGTAGAAAATAAAAATAAGTTTACTGACGTTTCAGGGAGAGGACTCCCTTTCTTCAGAGTACAAAATAAGTTCGTTTCAGAGCTATATACATACAGAAAATGTAGCAAGCGCGAGGGCAAGGTATGAGGAGGGAGAGTTTGTACAAATGGATCATGGTTGGTGGGTGAAGAGAGAGCGGGAAAATAAATTACAAACAGGATAATAAGAACACACAGTCACGCGGTACGAACTTGGAAAAAAAAGAGAGAGAGAAGAACCAAACACAGAGAAAAAAATTATAATGATAATAAATAACAAGATAATTTCCTCCCCCGTGGCAACGGGGGTGAAAGAGGGGTCAAAACCAGATATGCCCATGCCCGTGTTTGACATGGGCAAAAAGATTAGTCACGCGGAACGAAGACGTTCCAAAGAAGATATGCACACAAAGGGCGAACATCTTCCCATTCACACCCATCTTCCCATTTACTAAGAGGAAATTCTTAGTAAGGATCTAAGCGAAAGAGAATCGGGCCTTCTACGCAGCTACGAATCCAAAAAGACATCCGCTATATCCGAAACAAAAGTCCGTAAATTTTCCCGAGATAATATCCCTAGCAATGACAACATCCTCAAGAATAAAGTTAGCCCCATTACTAATGGCTGTCCATTATCTGGGAATGCACATGAAAATCGCCCCTTAAACGCGCCAAATACTAACCATTCACAAACTCTCATTAGTGCCAGTACTAGCGAGTCTGCCAACGCAAACCAAAATTTTTATTCCCCTTCTGTAACCTCTCCCCAGGCTACTGAAACTAACAAAAATCTCACCGGAAATGTGATGAACCTCTCTAGTATTACCCTGTCACCAGATCAGATGAGCGTCTTGTCAAAAGGTCTGAATTTTTGCCCGGCAACTGGCGGTTTCAACGAATTTCAACTTTTTAAGGACTTAGACAACTTCGCCAGAAATATGAGACTGTGAGAGTACTTCCATGAGCGTCCTCCAACCGACGAAGCCCGAACCGCATTACCTAGCCATAAGCACTGGACCCCTCCCACGCAGCGCGATACATGCCTCGTCATGTATATTAAAGCCGTTCATCGCGATGTACGAGCAGCATACCAAAAGCAAATCCCTTTCCGCTGTAACATCACTAACAAGGAAAAGAAAGCCCTGGAGGAACTCGCAGGTTGCCCCGAAATAGTAATCAAACCGGCCGATAAAGGAGGCGCCATCGTGATCCTCGACAAAGCTGACTAAGTCAACGAGGCTCATAGACAACTATCAGAATCTGCGTTCTACAAAGTACTCCCTAGCGATCCCACTAATGATTATAAGCTAATTGTAAAAGAAAAACTCACTGAACTTGTCCAAAATCAGAAAATAACTGAAACAACGGTTCGTTCTCTTATCCCCTTAAGCCCAGTAGCTGGTAGATTCTACCTTCTTCCTAAGATTCATAAAAATAACAACCCAGGTCGCCCCATTGTCTCTGGCATTGGTACTGTCACCGAGAACCTCTCGCGGTATGTCGACTCTCTCATTCGCGACATTCCCCCCAGCTTTCCATCCTTCATTAAGGATACAAATGATTTTCTCTCAGATATAATGAAGATGGAAATTCCCAACAACTGTTTACTTGTTACCCTAGATGTCGTGTCGCTGTACACTAACATTCCGCATGCCGATGGGATCACCGCTGTATCATGTGCGTATGAGGGGTCGGCGGGTGACAAACCTATCGATTCTCTCACCCTTGAAACTTTCCTTCACCTTATCCTTTAACTTAACAATTTTGAGTTTGATGGTGTCAATTACGTGCAAGTCAGCGGAACGTCAATGGGAACCAAAATCGGGCCCAACTACGCGAACATCTTTATGGGATGTCTAGAGACAAACTTCCTCGCAACCCAAATTTTGAAGCCATTGTACTACAAAAGGTATATAGATGATATATTCATGATTTGGCAGCACGGTGAAATGGAACTTCTTGCGTTTATTGAGGCTTTTAACCTTGCGCATCCTACCATCTCCCTCTCTCATTCCTACTCTACGCACAGCATAAATTTCCTGGATGTTACTGTCACAGTTTCTCAGGGCAGACTTCAGACTAATCTCTACAGGAAACCTACGGACACGCGCCAGTATTTGCACTTCCACAGCAGCCATGTCAGGCACTGCAAGACTGCAATACCTTACAGCCAATCTCACCGTTTTAGGCGAATTTGCACAAGCCAGGCGGATTTCGATTCTAACTGCAGAGAACTTAAAACCGCACTCTTAAATCAAAAATACCCAGACCAGGTGATCGATGACGCGATTACACGAGCTAACCAGTTGAACCGCACCGAAATTCTCCGAAAAAAAGCTCCAAATCCCAATCAACAAACAAACCTCGTTTTGACCCATTCGGCCTCTTCTCCGAAAGTTGCTTCCATACTAAGGAAACATCACAATATCCTTGCTCAAAGTGAACGCCTAAAGAGAATATTCCCCGAGCCACCACGTGTTGTTTATAGACGCAGCAAAAATTTGGGCGACGTTCTCACTAAATCCAGCATCAGCCGACCACAGACTACTGGTTGCATGCCCTGTAACAAACCACGGTGTAAGGTATGCCCACAAATGACCACCACACAGCGCGCCGCCAGCACAGCTTCAAACTATTATGTTAATGTAAAAGGGAACTTTAACTGTGATTCCGCCAACGTCGTATACCTGCTGGAATGAACCCTCTGCGGCAAACAATACATTGGCCAGACTGAAACACCCTTTTGTTTGAGGTTTAACAATCACCGCTCCCATGCAAAAACCTGCCCTTCTTTGCCTCTATCAAAGCATGTTAACATTCCTGGTCATTCTTTTGAACAACTGAAGGCCACAATTCTTGAATCTAGTTTTAAAACGCATCACGATCGCGAGGTTCGTGAGTCTTACCTAATCTATAAGTTTAAATCAGCGTCGTTTGGCATAAATGAAAGTTATGGGAAATTAACCTGTCTTTCCTCTGATTAAAATTTCGGCTGCATTTCTCAGGCTAGTGTTATGCCTGTTCATTTCTTTCCCTCAATAATATTCTCCCACTAGTTGGCGAGCTCCCGTGGTTGGGTATAGTTTCGTGCTAGCACGACGTTTTTCAGCACAATGGCTTCACTGAACCAAATTTGATGAAGAAGTCTGGACATTGTGTTCTGGGTAGAAGGCTGCAGTACCATTTTTAGCTTTATATTCTCACCTTGTAATTAATTTGTGAACGCGAGCGTGTGTGATTGTTTTCGTGTCCTCTTTCTTTTTTGTATTGTTGTTTTCTAATATTCGTTGCTGACCGCCTCGGCATTCCCTGAGCTGGCACCATGCGCCGGGCAGATGAATACCACTTGCTGCCGCGTCATACGTGTGCACCTGCATGTTTTCTTTCTTTTTTTTTCATGACTTGTTTGACCTTGTCTTTTGTTTTTGTTTTTTTTTCTCTATCAATGTAACTCATTTCGAGTCGAAACTACCTGTCCTACTACTTTTTGGCGTGACCATTGCCTCCCCCCAACAGAAGCCACGTGTCTAACATTTGAATGACCTTACCAGGATTCTTAGAACGGGTGTGTATGGGCATCCTTTGTGTGCATTTGCATATCTTCGTTTCCTTGTTCCACGTGACTAATCTTTTTGCCCATGTCAAACACGTGCATGGGCATATCTTGTTTTGACCTCTCTTTCACCCCCGTTGCCACGAGGGAGGGGAAAATTACCTGGTTATTTTTTATTATTTATTTATTTATTTCGTCGCTCTTTGTATACCAATGTACACTCTTTCCTGTCGAAACTGCCTGTCCTACTGCTTTTGGGCGCGACCCCCGCCTCCCACCAACAGAAGTCACGTGTCTCTTGTTTCAATGACCTTACTTGGATTCCTAGAACGAGTGTGAATGGGAAGATGTTCGCCCTTTGTGTGCATATCTTCTTTGGAACGTCTTCGTTCCGCGTGACTAATCTTTTTGCCCATGTCAAACACGGGCATGGGCATATCTGGTTTTGACCCCTCTTTCACCCCCGTTGCCACGGGGGAGGAAATTATCTTGTTATTTATTATCATTATAATTTTTTTTTCTCTGTGTTTGGTTCTTCTCTCTCTCTCTTTTTTCCAAGTTCGTACCGCTTGACTGTGTGTTCTTATTATCCTGTTTGTAATTTATTTTCCCGCTCTCTCTTCACCCACCAACCATGATCCATTTGTACAAACTCTCCCTCCTCATACCTTGCCCTCGCGCTTGCTACATTTTCTGTATATATATAGCTCTGAAACGAACTTATTTTGTACTCTGAAGAAAGGGAGTCCTCTCCCTGAAACGTCAGTAAACTTATTTTTATTTTCTACGTCTTTCTCGTTTGTCTCTGTCTCTACTAACCGTATTTTTTTCGCGCTCTGTGTGAGTTTTTATCTTTTCAGTCTATATATATATATATATATATATATATATATATATATATATATATATATATATATATATATATGTATATATATATTTATACACACGACAGAAGATGATGCAATGGTCCCGGTAAAACGACAGTAGAACGAATAGACGAACGGGTCGCAAACAAAGTTTATTGACGCTTCGGCTTGGGGCGAACCTTCGTCAGAATAAAACGCAAGCTCACGAGCATAAGCTTATAAGACGTCAAGGGCCTATCACCGCAAAGAGGGTTACACGTGCTGCGTGGTACGTCAGAACAGCTTAAAAATCTTTAGAATGATATGCGATGCAATATCAAACCATAACTGGTTTTCGCAGTGACACGATATTCATGGCTTTAGGGCACAAAACAACAACAGAAACAGAAAAAAGCAAGAGAGGGTACAGTACAACAAAACCAGTATTCTATTACACTGCAAAATGGAAAGAGAGCAACCGCACATCCGACCAATGTGTCACTATTAAACAATATAATGCGGGCCCAAGAAACTGATAGTAGAGGAAAAACACTTAAACTGGACAAGTGAAACTGCGAGCACGCGCGCATTAGTATACACGAATGCCCATACACGAAGCTGTATAATCAAGATATGAAAGTTCACACAGACGACTATGAGTGCGCCAAAAAGGTCAGTGCGCCGATGTTTTCGTTTAAGCCTGATGTTATGGATTTGAATATGTGAATAAAATAGAATTCTCTGACTTCTCAGTCATTGTGTGAACGGAAACCGGATTCAAGAATTGTAACTTTAATTTTATCAAATGAATTCCCAGCTACGTTTACATGTTTAGATAACGGCAAATTGAAAAGGGTGTTAATATGTGACTTATGATTGTTGAAACGAAGTGTGAAAGAGTTGGCGGTCTGGCCAATATACTGAAGTCGACCTTGCGCGCATTCTAGCAGATAAATAGCATTTTCTGTGTCACAAGTGAAATGTTCATTGATATTAAGCTTAAAATTTGAAGCAGTACTAGTGGCTGTAGTGGTGCTCGTTATATAGGGGCAAATTCGGCACCGCGGTTTTTGGCAGGACAGACAGCCAATGTAAAATGGGCGAGTGGTTTTAGATGAAGGGAGTGAATCTCGTAGGTTCGTGGAACGCCGATAGACTACACGGGGCCCATGTGGAAAAACGCGTTGAAGTTTCTTGCTTTGCATAAAAATATTATGGTGTTTTTTTTTAAGAATCGAAGTAACTTTTGGGGCTGACGCTGAATAACGTAGAATCAGAGTAGTAGTTGGTTGGGCAAGGGACGGCCTGGTTGGGTGTAATAGTTTGTTCTGATCAAGTTTGCAGCGTGGTTTACTGCGTCATCAATAATCTGTGCGGGGTATTTCTGCCTTGTAAGGGAGTCACGGAGCACTGCACAGTTTTGGTTAAAGTCGGCTTCTTGCGAGCATACTCTTTTAAAGCGAACCGCCTGACTGTAAGGTATGCTGGTCGTGTTATGCTTTACGTGGCTGCTTTGAAAGTGTAAAGATTGATGGTGATCTGTGGGCTTTCTGTAAATGTTTGTGGTTAATTTTCCGTCATGCAATGACACTGAGACGTCAAGAAAGGTAAGTGTTTCAGCCGAATATTGGTGGGAGAAAGAAATTTGTCGGTGGCAGTTGTTGAAATCTCTAATGAATGAAATAAGTTATTTTTCGCCGTGGTGCCAAATCAGAAAAATATCGTCTTTAAAGTGTTTGAATTAGAAAGGTTTGAGAGAACGTTTGTCCAGAAATGCGGTTTCGAGAGAGCACATGAAAATGTTAGCGTAGCTTGGTACGACCCTCGTGCCCACTGACGTTCCGTTTATGTGAATGTATTGCATATCATCGAATTCGAAGTTATAAAGCTCTAGTTTTAGTTTGGGCAACGTTGCCAGTGTTTCACTGTCGACGGGGCTAGATTCGTGAAGGGCGTCGTACGTTTCGACGACAGCTCGGACGCCATCGTCGTGAGGGATATATGTGTGCAGAGAAGCCACGTCCATAGTGACGAGTAGTGAGTCGGGCGGGAAGCGCAGGCCAATAATATCACTCAAGAAATTATTTGTGTCTTTCCCAAATGAAGAAAACTGAGTTGGCATTTTGTTTATCAGCGAGCACACATAAAGAAAGAGTTTTTCTGTTACCGTGCCGATGCCGGATACGATAGAACGACCTGGATTATTCTCCTTATGTATTTTGGGCAATAAATGAAAACCTACCGACGACAGGATTAAGAGGGAGAAGTGATTTGACTGCATGAGGTGGTATTTTTTTTTCTTTCAGTCAAGGTTTGAAGGGTTGCCCTAATTAGAATTTTAAACCGTTCTGTGAGATCATTATCTACACGCCTATAAAAATAGCTGTCGATCAATTCTCGGAGGGCTTTATTAACAAAATCACTTCTATTCATAACCACTACTGCGGCTCCCTTATCAGCCTGCTTAATAACAATTTCACTTCGCGTCGCAAGACTTTTAGGCGCATTGCTTACTTCAGATGAAAGATTCTTTCGGAATGGGAGCTGCGTTTTATATATATCCAGAATGTCGCGCGTGACTGCCGAGATATAAATATCTTGGTATTTGTCGTGCTGAGTCGGGGGAGTCCAGTGTTTGTTGGAGGGCAAAGGGTCATGGGTCTGATTAAAACTGGGATGATCATGGAATTATTCCCTGAGTCGTATATTGCAACAAAAGTTATCTAAGTCTTTTCTTTCAAGACTGCAAAATCGTTGACACCACATGTTGCTGTGCAGAAAATGAGACCACGAGATAGAAGACTGACTTCAGTAGGAGAAAGAGTAACACTATACAGGTTTACAATGCAAGATTGATCTGAATTGGCTAGATGCAGTGTTGATTCGGGCCTCTCGACGACTTCCACATCTGTCCGCTGCTGAGCATAAGTTGGGTGTGGAACACCAAACGAAAAAATGTTTTGATTTAACCAAACCAATCTCGTGAACCCTTTTCTGCTCGTATTGCAGTAATAAACGTACTTCAAGCGGGGCGAGGTTGGGTGACTTTTTTGCTCGTTTTCAGTGTATTCAGTGTAACGTCACTACAGTTTGTTTCTCAATAAAGTTTGTTTGTTACCCGTTCGTCTATTCGATCTACGGTATTTTTACCGGGCCCATTGCATCATCTTCTGGCGCGTATTCTTCCACTATGGGTCCCGGAAAAACCGCGGGTACGAACATCTCCATCAATTTCCGAAGCACCGTTGTTCTAGGTGACTCCCAAACCAAGTATTTTCACAAACACTCCGACCCGCAGCAGATTGGCACCCCGGCGTTTGTGTCGCAGTGTGGTGCAGGGATTGACGACGTCCGCTCCCTTCTGGACTTTGTACTCTGTACCGCCACAACCGCCATCCTGCCCGTAGGCCCACACGATCTCAGCTCTAGCACAGGACGCTCCGCCTTCGACAAGTACCAAGCATTATGCGACTACATCGCAAAAGCGCTCCCTGAAATCAGACGCATCTACGCCACTTTTGTCTTACAAAGAAGCACCAACCGTCGTAAAGGGAACCCGAACATAGCTTTCATCGAAGATTCAACACAGATGCATGCTACTTCAACAACCTTCTTCACCACTTTTGCCGGCCTTCGAAAATATTGTACGTTCTAAATCACGAGCTGGAATTGATGACACCGCCACGACTGCTTGCAGCCGGCGGACTGCACCCCAGCTATGAAGGTGTTGCCGTTATGGTAACCACATCAGGCAACTGTGCCTCAAAGAAACAAACTCGTCTTCTCCGTCCTGGGCTGACAGTGCAGCCGCCCCCGCTACAGGATTGAAGCCCTCAACAAGCGTACTACCAGAAATAGTGCCTTCGTGCTTGATACCGCTTGATGAGCGGTCCGAACTCTGTTCTTCCAATTCGTCTCACAATGCACAGTCGCCACCTGTACCACTGGTCTCGTCAGCAACCAATTCCCGGTGGCAGACATGCGTAACTTCAAACCCGCAGCCTCCACTACTTCAAAGCCCGCATCCGCAACGGACCGCGTCGTGGGATTCGCCACTAGTCGCCCACGCACCCCCTAAGGAACCACCTAGCCATCCCATCAAACAAACACCAGCCTCCAAGTCGTTCATCAACGCACCCTTCCACCAACCGCATGAAAGAGGGCTGCCAAGCCCGCAAGCTTCCAGAGGCCGTTCTGTAACCAACCACCCTACATGCACCAGCCATGGCGCCTCCTCAGTGCTCTCCAAAACCCCACCTACTACGCCAACTGACAACCCGGGGGAACAATCGTCTGCCCGTGGTACGATCAATCACACACGAGGGACTGCCCCCGGACCAGGTGCTCCCAGTGCTTCCTGCAACGCATCAGCGCTCTCGAGGGCCCAAGGTACCAACTTTTAAAGTACGTTGACGTGCTAAACCTTCCTCTTAAAAGTGACAACTCAGGCTTGCATCAACCAGTGCTGTTTCCCGAGACGTTTCCCGCCCATTTCGGAGTTTAGGAAAAATAACTGACAAACGCATTCGCACTCAGATGCATGCCGCTTCTCTTAAAAATTACGTAAAAGAATCTAAGGTTCCCAAAGGCCTCCAAATTGTGTTAAGACCAGCCACGTCCGGAATGTCTGCCCGCCATATAGATAAATTGAATAATGTTCTAAAGAATGCTGCGCTTGAAACTACAAGAATACTCATTGATCACGATGAGTCATCAGAAAAAGCATCTCGCAACACTGAAAATCAGCTAAAAATTCATCCCACCTCGCCCCGCTTGACGTACGTTTATTGCAGGAATACGATGAGAAAAGGGCTCACGAGATTGGTTTGGTTAAATAAAACATTTTCCCGTGATGGTGTTCTACAACCAACCTATGCTCAGCAGCGGACAGATGTTGAAGTCGTCGAGAGGCGTGAATCAACACTGCATCTAGCCAATTCAGACCAATCTTGCATTGTAAACCTGTCTAGTGCCACTATTTCTTCGCGGAGACAACCCAGGTGTCTTCGTCGCAAGAGGCATTACACGCTGTAAGGAATGCTAATCCAACGTTTTAGTCACCAACTTCACTGAGGAGTACCAGCATCTAAACAAGGGCGATGCAATTGCGTTCCTCAAGAAAACGCGAAAAGCAAGTCACGTGATCACGATCGCCACATTTGAACGCGCGCGCACAGATGCTTCCA
The DNA here is from genome assembly GCF_048455015.1 of Haemaphysalis longicornis. Lineage (NCBI taxonomy): Eukaryota > Metazoa > Arthropoda > Arachnida > Ixodida > Ixodidae > Haemaphysalis > Haemaphysalis longicornis. The sequence goes on from NW_027526295.1 coordinate 89,455,478, forward strand.
AGCTGCCGCATCCTTTAGACATGAACCCTCTGCTGCCGAAAGAACATCGGAAAAGATTAGAGGATTTGCTATGTCGCTACAGCGAGTGTTTTACGTCAAGTTCAAACTTTCGTCAGACACTCCTAGCGAAGCACCGAATTATAACCGAAGATTGAGCCCGACGTACACGACAGCCACGGTACCGCGTTTTTTCACAAGAGCGGGAAGCCATCCGGACTCAAGTCGACGGCATGCTCAGCGACGACATTATACAGCCATCGAAAAGCCCCTGAGCTACGCCGGTCTTACTCGTAAAGAAAAAAGACGGCACATTGAGGTTGTGCGTTTACTACCGTCGAATCAACAAAATCACCAAAAAGGACGTGTACCCCCTGCCCTGGATCGACGACGCCCTCCACCACCTCGGCCATGCAAATGAATTCTCATCGATGTATCTGAAGACCGGCTACTGGTAAATTGAAGTGGACGAGAGAGACAGAGCTAAGACTGCATTTATAACCCCGGACGGCCTATACGAGTTCAAGGTGATGCCTTTTGGGCCTTGTACGACGCCAGCAACGTTTCAATGAGTCATGGACACCGTGCTAGCTGGCCTGAAGTGCACACCTGCCTCGTATACTTCGATAACGTTGTGGTATTCGCCCGGACTTTCGACGAACACCTTGCAAAGCTGGAGTCTGTACTCGAGGCCATTCGTACGTCGGGGTTAACGCTGAAGTCTGAAAATTGCCGTTTCGCGTACGAGGAGCTCACGTTTCTGGGCTACGGCGTCAACGCCGTGGGAGTCCTACCTGACCCGGCAAAAATTTTAGCCATTGCTAACTTCCCTAGGGCGAAAGACAAGAAGGGCGTGCGAAGATTTCTCGCACTGTGCGCATACTACCGGCTCTTCGTCACAAACGTCGCACACATTGGAGAGCCAGTCACACGCTTGACGAAAGATAGAATTCTTTTAACTTGGAAAACGACTAAGAAAAAGCATTCTGCGAGCAGCAAAAACTCCTGCAAAGCCCGTGTGTGCTCGCTCATTTCGACGAAGACGTCGAAACGGAAATGCACACGGACGCCAGTGATATAGGCTTGGGTTGCGAAAAAGTAATCGCCTTTGCTAGTCGTGGTCTGTCGAAGGAGGAGAAAAACTACTGAGAGTCTGAAAAATAGTGCCTCGCTATTGCATGGGTGATTTCAAAATTTCGCCCATACGGGTATGGTAGACCATTCAAGGTTGTTACAGACCGCCATGCGCTGTGTTGGCTCGCCAATTTGAAGGATCCCACTGGCCGGCTTGGGCAATGGAGCTTGCGCCTGCAGGAATTCGACGTTACAATTGTCCATAAATCCGGCAGGAAACACTCCGACGCCGATTGTCTGTCCAGTGCCCCCGTCTATCCACCACCTCCAGACTCCGATGCCGACAGCGCGTTCTTCGGAGTCGTGACGGAGAGCGATCTAGCCACCCAACAGCGTGCCGACCCAGAGTTACGCGTCATAATCGAGTACCTGGAAGGACGCAATGTCGCCGTGCTTAGGGCCTTCAAACGCAACCTACCAGCGTTCAGCCTGAAAAACTCCGTTCACGTGAAGAAGAATTTCAGCCCCGGAACCAGAGCAAATTATCTTTTTGTCATCCCCAAAGACCTTCGCATCGAAAGTTTGGGAGCGGGGCCCGACGACGCGACTTCCGGACATCTCGGAACAGCCCGCACAATTTGAAAAATCAAGGCGAGGCTCTACTGGCCGCGCCTTACATCTGACGTCACCCACTACGTCCGGAGCTTCCGTGACTGCGAGCGACGAAAAACGCCGCCGACGAGACCTGCCGGACTTCTGCAGCCGATCGCCGTCCAATCGAGGCCTTTCCAACAGATTGAAATGGAACTTTTGGGCCCGTTCTCTACGTAACGATCCGAGAACAAGTGTGTTGTCGTAGCGACAGACTGCATGACGCGCTACGCAGAGATGGCCGCTCTTCCGATTGGGACTGCCCAAGAAGTCGCAAGGTTCTTCATACGTCAAGTTGTGCTGCGACATGGAGCCCCTGAAGTTCTAATCACGGACCGCGGAACGGCTTTACCGCCGAGCTGATGCAAGGAATATTGCGCTACAGCAACACGGATAACCGAAGAACGACGGCCTACCACCCCCAAACGAACAGACTTACGGAACGCTTGAACAAGACTTTGGCGGATATGCCGTCCATGAACGCCGATGTTGAACATAAAACCTGGGACGAAGTGCTCCCATATGTCACGTTTTCGTACAATACGGCTATCCAAGAAACTACGCAGATGACACCATTCGAGCTTGTCTACGGAAGGCGGCCGACTACGATGCTTGACGCCATGCTTCCGCACGTAGAAGACGACGACCTCAACGCCAACGTCCAAGGATACGTTTAGCGTGCGGAGGAGGCCCGCCAGCTCGCTCGACTTCGAACAACAGACCAACAGCTGGTGGATGCCGGCCGCTTCAACCTTCGATGCCGATACGCCGATACCCAGGGGTTTGTGTGTGGGTTTGGACTCCCATCCGACGACGCGGACTGAGTGAGAAGCTTCTACGATGGTATTTCGGACCCTACCAGATTCTACGACGTGTTGGCTAACTTACCGACGAAGTGATCCCCGATTGTGATTCCGGCACATCACGACGGCGCTCGAGGCCCGAAGTCGTCCACCTGGTTCGATTAAAACCTTTCTACGCACAATTAGGGATTTCATTTTTTATTTGTTTGGATAATCGCTAAAGTTAGCATCGGGTCGATGCACTTTTAGAGGGGGTAATGCCGCGAACCATGCATTTCATTTGTTTATTTATGTTTTGCTTTTACCGCCCGGCTGCGCCGGTCTGTGTTATCTGCGTGCCAAGGGAAGCCCGTGTTCCATTCTTTCGTTCTAAGCCACCTGTGTTGTCTCTTCTGATAGGGAGAGCATTCCGATATAACGTTGTAAATTGACGGTTCGAGAAACACTCGCGCCGAAAGATAAAAGCCTGAAAAGCAGACGCCGCGGCTTTAAATCGAATCGTCGCGCTTGCCTTCGCACGTTACTTTGTGCTGTATTCTTTGAGTTGTTGGGGGAGCACAAGTTCTCCACAATAACCTTGTTTTTCTTTAGGACAACTGCGTCGTCTTCCGTTTCGTGACAATATATATATATATAAATATATATATATATATATATATCTATATATATATATATATATATATATATATATATATATATATATATATATATATATATATATATATATATATATATATATATATAGTAAGGAAATGAGGGGCTCGTTGAGGAAATACAGAAAGATAGGTCAGCAGTCTACAACGCCACAGGAGGCATAGGGGTGTGGTTAGGCTCTTTTCTTTTTTACTATGGTTAATGAAGTAAACATTTTTTTAAATATACAAGAGAAAGAAAGAAAGAAAAACACGCGCCCAGAGGGGGGACCGAACCCACGCCTTTCGATTACATGTCGAATGCCTTACCAATTCGGCTATCTGGGAGACTGTGTTCTCCTTTTGAACAGCCCCAACAACAGCGAGGCACTCTTGCCCTGTGATGGCGTAGTTCTGCTCTGCTGACGCGAGTGATCGACTAGCATAAGCGACTATTCGCTCCCTCTGGTGACAGCCAAGTTGTAGCGAGACGGCGCCGATGCCTTGCCCACTGGCATCCAATTGCAGGTGGTTGGAGCAGCGTCAACAAAATGGGCAAGCCCTGGGCTCGATGTAAGAGCGTACTTTAGGGACTAGAAAACCTGTTCACATCCCTCACTCCAAACAAAAGCAATGCCAGAGCACAGGAGGCGGTGCAAAGGAGAAGAAATTGTCACAAACGTTTATATGAAGCGGTGAAAATATGACGCTAGCCCAAGGATAGCTCTGGATGTCTTTCTGCTGTAGTGGACGGGGAAAGACTAGAACTTCGGGAATTTTCTGTGGGTGGTGTTAGATTACATTTTGGCTGACGGCGTGCCACAATACTTTTATCGAATTGCTGGGAAAACTACACTTTTTTGTATTGAGCTGCAGTCCTGCATTTGATAGGCACGTAAGCACTTCGCCGAGAAGTGGCAGATGTTGATTAAACGTTGTTGAAAAACCACGATGTTGTCCAGTTAGCAGACAGCTTTTCCAATTCAACCCACGGAGCAGACTGTCTACCATTCGCTCAAATATTGCGAGGGCATTACAAAGACCAAAGGGCATAACATTGAATTCGTAGAGCCCGTCTCTATTAGCGAAGGCAGTTTTTTAAATGCAGAGCATTTCTTTAACTCACGATGTCGCCCGGCGTTGTCGGAGTTGGCGTACCTCGGCGTCCGCAACAGCTGTTCTAGGTGCGCCCTCTCCCGCACTCCTCTTCTCCCGCATCACGCTTCCCTCCTCGCTCTCAACAACAGGTTAGCACCCCTCCCCCTACACTATATAAAAAAATAATACTTACCGGCGCCTGGTTTCAATCCCACGACCCTGCGGGCGGAATGCAAGGTACATAGCGCTCTAACCACTGCGCCACAAAGCAGACACTGAATGGAAGGCTACGAACGCGCCTTATATCCTTGACTCATTAAAACTACGTCAAGAAGCTGCTGATACAACGCATTCACTACCTGTGGGCGGAACGCGAGGTACATGGTGCTCTTCCTACTGCGCCACAAAACCGACACAGAATGAAAGGCTACGAACGCACCTTATATCCTTGACTCATTCAAACTACGCCAAGAAGCTGCTGATACAACGCATTCACTACCACCAACTCCCCAAACACTAAAAGTTAACGCAATATACCCACCCCCTATGCGACGCATTTACTCGAGTCTCCCTCGCGGGGAGATGGGCCCTTTTTTGTGATCTTCGTGCATAGGGATCTGCCAACATGTGGAGCGTAAGTCAACGCAAGAGAAGTATTCTGCCCCTTGGAGACTGCCCGACGCGTCGTCGATGCGAGGCATCAGATAAACATCCTGACGAGTTGACTTATTTAGCGCACGCTTGTCAACAAAAAATCGAACTGAACAATCCTTCTTTTGCACAAGTACAACCGGCGAGTACCACAAACTTTATGAGGGGCATCGCAATTTGGCACGTCAGAACCTTGTTTTATAATGTCCCATTCATGCAAAGATACTCGGTACGGGGGAAGGCGTACAATGGCTGAGCCGTCTGCTTCAATCCAACGCTCGGCGACAGACGTACGTTTGAGTGTGCTGGAAGTCACTTCGCAGCGTGCGCGGTGCTTCATCAGAACGGCCAGCAATTGCGCCCTCTGCATCGCCATGAGGTCTGGGCTCGAAGTGGCAGCAATGCCAGGCAGCTCATCCGAGGGGCAGGATCCCACGTGCGCGAAGGTGTAACGGTTTTAAACAAGATAGAAAGAGGCTCGCTGTCGACTACTAAAGCAACAGCCATGCCATTACGTAGCAATATTGGCTCATTGGCGCTTTGGAGACCTGCCGGAGCTGCAAACATCCTCGAAAAGCGAACGAGGCAGGTAGACATGTCAATTCCGCGTTGAAGGAAGCGGCTCGTAAGAAAAGCTATCGCGTAACCTTCAAAAATGTTGCCTGATGAAACCGTCTGAACGTCTTCCCCATCACGCGGCAGTACGGCAGTACCACGCGGCAGGAAGTTGGCCGCAGCTGTGAACTTTGTGTCTCTAAACTGAAAGCTGGGTGGCAACAGCATATTGTTACGTGGTGCAGGACATGACTCATGGGATGCACACGATGTATATTACACTATATACATGGCGGCTATCGCCGAGCTCGCACCGGCTGCGCGTCAGCCACTCTATCGGCGTTGTCGATAGTGGGACATCTAGAATTGTCCACTTGTTCGTACCATTACCCCCCTCCCCCGCGGCCAGAGACGACCGTCCCGGGTCGTGCTCGGTCACCGTGAATAGATGGGTGCGGTGGGGATGAGATGCGGTGCGTATAAACGCTGCTGTCATTTCCACGGCGAATGACCGTGACGGTCTCCGATGTCGAGTAGTCCCCGAACATGGACGCCCCCAAGGCCACGACGAACTAAAGAGGGTGCTGGGTATCGCGCCGGTCGAAATGTCTCGGGGCACGCTATGAGGGGCACGTCTTGGCTGGTCACATATCGTCAGGTCTCGGTTCTTGATCGTCTTCTCATGGACTTGGGATACGGGGTGGGGGCATCGTTATGTGCTGATCGCGGCGGGGCTGGGGCTGCCCGAAAACGGTCCGCGTACCCTCGATGTTGGCGCCGTTGTCGAGACAGAGCGATGCTGGGGCAGGACGAGGAGAAACCCGCACACTCCGCCAAACATGTGACGTGGCGCAGGACATGAACAGTATTAAGGCGCAAGACATGTTACACTATTTAAATGTAAGGTTCAGATGTAAGGCGCAGGACCTAATACACTATTTAAATGGCGGCTATCGCCGAGTTCGCACCGGCTGCGCGCCAGCCACTCCAATAGTCGTTGTCAATGGCGGGACATCGGGAATTGTCCACTCGTTCTTAACAATATAACGACGAAAGCTGAGAAGGGAAATCCAATCTCAAAATTACTTCATGAGAGCACTGCGACGGGTCCGCAAATTGGATGTGATGACGATCTTTCCCGATGAACACCCGGGCAGTACAACGTGCGACAGGCTGCATAACATGTCCGTTTGCAATAAATAAGGAAGGGCCAGATTAAGGAGTCTTCACTTTTCGTAGATGAGCACAAAGATTAGAATCTCTAAAAGAAAGGCTGGCTCCGGTGTCAACTAAGGCTTGCACACAAATTCCTTCCACTTCCACAGATAATACGTTTGAGGAGCGCTCCGGAGGAGTTTCAATCAGTGCGAACGATGCAGTTTTCTCTACACAAACTGCAACGCCTTGTTTTCCGGTTGGAGGTCAGGGTCACAAGAGACGGGGCGAATGGGTGACACCAAACGACGTATAGGCGTTGGTGAACGACGTCTCGAGTCACGGACACTGCGCTAGCGATCAATTCAGTTTTCACGGGATGAAGAGCGCTGCACAGAAGAGTAGGCAAGTCTTTGAAGGGTGCAGTTGAAGCGGACGTTGTGTTCTAAAGGTGCATAGCCTCGCTATTCATCTTGCAGACGTCGTCAACAGAAACACACGATATGGCCCCGAATGCCCCAGCGTCGAGACGTGGCCTCCAGTTCGAATAAGACGTCTGAACGGAACGTCCATGCGAGACGCCTAACTTACCGAACTTGGGCGGAGGTGACGGAAGGCCAACTGGTGGAACGGGTGGTCGTTGCAGTGCCCCCGCGTAAGAAGCAACGATGGGAGGAACGGGGGACAGTTGCGAGGATTGCCAGTCACTGACGCCAACTCTTCTTTTTTGACTGCTCGCAAGTCTTGAAGCAGTGTTCACCGCGAGCGCAGGAGCTTAAGGAGCTTTGTTGGTGGAGCTCCTCACGGGTGATGCTGCGTATTAAAGCTGAAAACTCTGGCTCTAGCGGAAGACGAGCGAGTCCCCTAGTCGGCTGTATGCGAATCGCGTCAAACTGGTCAAACCGCTGATGCGGCCGTTATGTCATTTAGGCTGAATGGCTTTTGCAGCGTGAGGGCAGTTAGGGCAAACTTAGAGATACATTAGGATGTGAGTAACGTAGTCTGCTTCCAATGTATCCGGGCTAAGGCAAGGGCAAAAAGTGAAGACAGCTTCGATATATGACGCGTAGGTGTCTTCGGGTCTGCATTGAGGTTTCCTGTTTCTTTTTTGCTACATCAGAGTGAGCGGAAGAAACGCCGAAAATCTTGCGAAGATTTTCGGTGACGGTACCCCAATCTGTCGGATTTTTCTTGTGATTAAAACACCATGTCTCGGTTACTTCAGACAGGCAGAATCCGACATTTTGAAGCTTCAAGCCTTCGTCCCACCTGTTAAACTGGCTGACCTAGTTGTATTGTTTCAGCCAGCACTTGAAGTTGCCGCCACGAAGGCCACGGAAGAACGAAAGGTCACGCTGGCAGAAGGTTACAAGGAATGCCAAAGAGGCAGAAGCGGGTACATTCGGCGCATTGTCTCGCTCAATAGGAGGGGTGTGCGCGACAAAAGGCGGCCGGAACGGAACCCCAGGAGCGCAGCTCGACTAGGTAGATGCCGTAATCACGTACAAAATCCATCACTTGAAAGATACGGGACGGTTTCCCTTAGCTTGTCTGATTGTGACTCGACATACAGGTCACTTATGATGATGATCAAACAAAGATGACGATTATAATAGTTATGTACAGGTGAGAGATTGACCACACCGCTGTATCGTGGATCGTGGGTAGGCACAGTCTGCGACAGTTCCACGACGCATTGAATGGCACGAGCGCACGAGTGAGCGCTCCTTTATATATATATATATATATATATATATATATATATATATATATATATATATATATATATATATATATATATATATATATATATATATATATATATATATAAATATATATATATATATATATAAATATATAATTTAGGGCCTGTTCTTGACAAGGAAGAAAGTTTAAGATCCTTTGTTGAGAGGCAGAGCCAGCACGTAGAAAGATAGAGGCCCAGTGTGCCTGCTGATAATAATCACCAGAACTTTTGCTGCTCATGTAGAGTATTTACAGTGGATAACGGAGTAGGAGAGAGGTACTGCGGATGATTGTTTCTACTCACCGTGACCTGTAGCCTCTAGCCTGAACGTACTCTCATACTCAGCTGATGCTAATGTACCCTTCCTTGGGAAAGCGGCCGCATGACCAGTGTTTGCGGCGTTTCGCGGTGATTGAAATTTCTCGGCCTGGGGAGAGTGAACTATCTCTGTTCAACAAAGGTGCTGCTCTGGACTTGAGGGAGATTGGGGGAGGAGCTTATTTCGGGAAATAGGTACTGATAAAAGAGGTGGTATATGAAGTCATCCCAGAAGGCCGGTATACAAACTGGAGTGAACAATGACGTCACTACGTTGGAATAGGACCCCCGACGTAGAACATTACATCGCTCCTTGTAGTCCGGTTTGCTAGATTGCCTGCGAATGTTGGAAAGCGGAGGACTGTACCTGATTTGAGAAAAAAACATTGCTGGGGAGACAGTGCAGAAGGTGACACGGAAGCGACAAATAAGTAAATTTGGAGGAGATGCGAAGAATGATCGCCGCATACAATATAGCAATGGGCTGTTTTGAGCAGCTGTTGTGCTTTAGAGTATATATACCTCTATAGAATATATACCTGTTGTGCTATATACCTCGAGATTGTGCCAAAAAGGATTCGATGAAAGCGTTCCTAAAGCAGTTCTTTTCTTTATTATACCTGGGCGTCTTTTTTGATAAGTGTGCTTCAGTTGAAGTTTTTCTGGAAGAACATAAGACAGAATTGTTTCCCCCAAGTCACTTATCAGAACGCGGGGCTGTGCGTGGTGTAGCGGAATATTGTTCAAGAAGTGAAGCTCTTTCACATCACTAAAGTATGCTGTATGAAGTATGCTGTTTTGACGTAGAAACGAATGTAGTCAGTAACGATTACAGTCCTGGAGTGACTGTCGGCTCTCATGTGGAGGGGAGGGTAGTGGTCAATAGCCACCATTTCAGGAGATGCTGCTGGACAGAAAACATTCTGGAGCCGACAGACAGAAAATGACGTAGAGCAATTTTGGTACTGACAAGGTGCGCAACACGTGAGGTATTTAGTGAAGCTGGCAGAAAGCCCCTCGGAAATTTCAGGTCGCCCGCCGTCGGTTTGTCACAAGCAGCTTCCAGAACCCATAGACAGAGGGAAGGGGAACAAGTGAAATCCATTTGAAGCCAGCGTTGCGATGAATAATCCGATACATTCCACTCTCTAGACGCTGAACAGCCCCGGTTGACAATGCTGGCGCCTATACTTTGGCCATGGTGAACTTGAAAGCTGAATAATTATTTGACGGAAATTGCTGTCAGCCTGTTCCTCTTCACCCAAGTGGCGGCTATGGTCAATTATGACATCAAATAATTGAATGGCAAAGGTGACGCATTGGAATGCCACGCAGGGTGGTCCGATGATGACACCAGCAGAAACCGTAAAACCTCATCTTAGTCCAGAATACGGAGTTATAGGCCACCATGCAGTCATACTGCTGCAGGACTAGATTCCTGTAACCAAGTGGCCTATACAGATTTTTCGAAGACGACTGCCCACAAAAAAAAAATGATGGCCTTTATTGTTTCTGGAAGGAGAGCTGTAATGTTACGGCTCAATTTTTCCTGCAACCACACAAATGCCACAAACTCTCACCTAGGAATTTTAGTATTTATCCATGGATGTAAGAGACCATCTCAATAAGGCACTAATGCTACACAACTGAGCAGAAAGACGGCGCCACCGAAAGACGGTGCAGGAAGACGTAAAGACGCAGGTTGACGGAAAGATGCAGAAAGACGGCGTGATTTTCATGTCCGCTGCTTGGTATGTACCAAGGCTGACCTCGCTTCCATAAAGAGGAAAGTACTGGCCCACAAGTAATGCTTGCTTGATATCTTGAAAATCATTTTCGCAGTCATCAGGCCAGATGACATATGTACCGTAATGTAAAGTCTGGTAGAGGGGCGCGGCCAAGAAGGCAAAATTCCGGACAAAACGGAAGAAATGTGATGCCAGACGAAGGAAACACCGAAGGGATTTTTTTCGTTTGATAACAATTGCTATTGGCGACGGCAGAACGTTTTGTGTTATTTTCAGGTAGAAATTTTGCCTTTTTCTTTGAAAATGTGACCGAGAACGCCGATGGACTGGCGGGCAAGGTGTCATAATTAGAACCTACTCGAGGGTCGCACGTCTTAGATTTAGTTTTTACAATTGCTCACACAAGTGTTCAGTCTGTCTTAAACAAGGACGGTTTAAGTGATCATAATAGGTTCTTTATAACACGTAATTTACCATTACCGCCTCCTGGCTTCAATGTTAAAAACATTCACGACTATAACAACGCTAACTACGATGAAATAAGCAAAGAGCTAAAAAAATTCTACAGTACAGAACTAATGCCCTCGTTTGAAAGTCGCTCAATTGATGCTAACTGGTCGCTTTTTCGAAATAAAATGTCTCCTTTGGTTAAGAAATACGTGCCACTCAAATCCGTCTTAAATGATAGAGCTAACCCATGGTTCAATTGCTCTCCATGTACAAAGAAACAAGAAGAAACGTTTTTACAAAAGGGCCAAGGGCTTCGGTACTAAGCACGCTTGGCAGAAATACAAAGTATGTCTGCAAAATTACTCGTCGGCCATATCTACTGCTAAAAATAAATACTTCTCAAATGACCTACCTTCTATCCTAAAAACTAACACTAGAAAGTTTTGGTAAGAAATATCCCCCCGCGCGATACTCACAAGATTGTATTACATGATGATGAGCACATTCCCATTCCGGAGAGTGACTGTCCCATCGTATTAAATACCTTTTTTTTTCAGTATTCACTAGGGAGGATTATTCTAGCGGTCCTTGTTTTGATGACCTAGACTGTTCATATATGCAACAGATTGTCATAACTACCGAAGGAATAGAATGTCTTATAAATAACCTTAAACTATCTACCTGCGCAGGAGTCGATAACAATATTTCAAAAATTCCAAAAAATACCATGTCTATATCGAGTAAGGCTTTCTACCATATCTTCTTGCAGTCCTTATCACCCGGACAGTTGCGGAATGACTGGAAAATACCTAAAGTTGTGGTAGTATAAAAATCTGCAAATAAAAATTCACCCTACAACTACCGCCCCATTTCATTAACGTGCATATGTTGTCAATTGCTTGAACATATCATCGCTTCTAACATTTACTCTCACCTAGAAACCAATAACACTTTCTTTGATAGCCAGCACAGTTTTATAAAAGGTTTGTCTTGTGATACGCAGTTATTTGAATTTATCACTGACTTGCACAATAATATGAACAGTAAATTGCAAACTGACTGTATTTTTTGTTCTAAAGCTTTTGACCATGTAGCCCTTTGCCGTTTAATCTGAATTGTCCGCCCTTCGACAAGAATCTTTACATTATCTAGGCTTCGTAACTTCATTTTATGCGTGAACAGTCCATGGTAGTGAACGAGTATACCTCGTCGCAATCTCTTGTTACTTCGGGTGTGCCTCAAGGCAGCGTTCTCGGTCCCTCCGAACGTAAAGAAACGTACTTCAGCCCTGTATGGATCCCTCCGAACCAGTCTCCCCACCCACTGAATACCTTATTCCAAACTTTTACCTTCCTTTTGAAACCGCAATTTTCTAGTCTTCCGCACTTGCAGCCCATGCCAGGTACGTTGCCCAGTCGTGGAGCAACCTTGACCACGGCCTTGTAAACACGACCCCTTTCTCTCCCTCTCCCTCTCTCCTTTCTGTCTTGTTTGTTATTGTTGTTGTTGTAACATAGGCTTAGCACGACTGCATGCATACTCTCCGTTTTCGAAACATCTTCCGATCCTTCTCACAGTTTTCTGCAAATCTATATGAGAAATGTGTTCCGAATGTTTGTGACAGCAAAATCATGTAACTGTACTCTGATGAAGGCAAGTTCCGTTGCCGCTATGTAAGTAAACGTTCTTTGTTATTGTTCTTGCTGTGTATCCGAGTTAATACTTATAATATTTCTGCGCGCTTTGTGAGTTTTATCTTCCTCTAAATTTGCTTCTACCATGAGCTCTGACAGGACCACAGCAAAGAGCATCGTAAGGAAATTTCCGGAGACCGTTACCACAACAGTTTGGATCTGGGTTCCCATACCAAGTATTTGTATGATCGCTTCGATCCCCTATACCCTGGAATCCCCGCTTTTGTTTGCCCTCCTGGTGCATGCATTGCTGCCGCACGCTCTCTGATCGACTGTAACCCTGCCTCGGCCACTGAAGCTTTTCTGCATGTTGGTGCTAATGATCTCAGCTCTAAGTCCGCTGAACATGCTTTCTCTGACGACCGCTCACTGACTGCCCTCATTCTTGAAGCTCGGCTGAACATTTCCACTACCTACGCCAGTCTCATTCCTCTCCGCTCCGCTAACCGCCGCCGCGGCTACCGCATCTCTCGCTTCGCTCGCTGCTACAAAGAAAAGACCCGCCGTTTTAATGCACTTCTCCGAGAATTTTGCCACTACTCACGCACTGTCTGATTCATCGATCATGGCTTAGAGAACCCCCCAGCCTGCCGAGTCCTCGCTGTTGATGGCTTACACCCAAGCTTCGAGGGTGTGGCCTTGCTGGCCGGCCATATTCGTGCACTCTGCTTCATGCAACAGCGCTGCAATCCTCTGGGGTGGCGCGACTTCACATGCACAGCATACCCAGTTGGAGCCCCGGCTATCTTTTCAAATGACCGAGACTATCCACCACTGCCCCCAATTCTATCCAGTGCAAAGTCCTGGAGGAATATTGGGCCAGATGCCGACCGTCACCGCCCCCCAGATCCACCGCAACCACGGTGCTCCGGGTGAACGCCAGCAGCCGTCCATGGACGAGCGTCCCTTCAGCGGCATGCCGCACCCACTAGCCAAACCTGCAAAATCCACAACGCCCCGAGGGAACGCTCGTGGCGATACTACGAAGCTCCCCGACCAGCGTCGCACCGACAGCATGTCACGCCCAACCTCCGCATCTTCAGCGACCGTCGAGGCCACGGAAACCGACGTGTCCGCCGGACCTGCCGAGGTCCAAAATCCAGCCCTCCGTGCCTCATGCTCATGCAACCTTCGAAAGAACCAGCATAGCAACACTGACTACAATACAAAAAACAGGTAACGGGGCTTCCTTCCCTATTTCAAGACAGTTTTTAAAGTTACGAAAAATTGCACGTTTCCGCTCTTGCACAGTATTTGACTGCCGCGGTGTCTCCTAGGTGTCTCAGGATCACAATAAAACCTGTTACTACCGAACGTTCCCCGTCCATCATGAAAAAGTGGAAACAGGTACTCCGTAAGGCATCCTTCGAATTAACTGAAATAGTCCTTAATCACTACGAAACTACGGCCCACTCTCTCTGAAAGAAAGAGGAACAACTCAGTCAGGAACTAATCGTAAGAGAGTTGAACCTTTTAAGCAACTACAAATCCCAGAAGGCTTCCGCCATATCCCGAACAAAAGCCCGCAAATTTTACCGAGACGAGATTTCTAACAGTGGCCACACGCGTAAAAATCTAACAATCTCCAGCACCAGTAACTTCACCACTCTGACAATACAACCGATAATGTCCCTACGACTGTAACAATGCTTCGACTACTGCACCCTAACAAGTTAAGGTAAACACCAGTACTAATAATTTTTCCTCGTCTGCCGTCGCAAAAGAAAATCTTACCGGGAATGTAATGACCCTTTCAAGTATAACCCTCTCCCCAGTTCAGATGAACGTATTGTCAAAGGGCCTAAACTTTTGCCCAGCTACTGGTGGTTTTGATGAATTTCAACTTTTTATGGACTTAGATAACTTCGCCAGAAACATGGGGCTACGAGAATACTTCTACGATCACCCTGCGATGGAAGAAGCCTGCCGCACCCTACCTAGCTATAAGCACTGGACGTCTCCCACACAGCGTGATATTTGCCTCGACATGTGCATTAAAGCTGTCCAACGCGATGAGCGAAAAGCATACCAAACACAAATTTCTTTCCGCCATAACAAGACTACCATCGAAAAGAAAGCCCTGGAGGAACTCGCAAGCTGTCCCGACATAATTATTAAACCTGCCGATAAGGGAGCCGCCATCGTAATCTTTGACAAAACGAACTATGTTAATGAGGTCAATAGGCAACAATCGGTATCTACGTTCTCAAAGCACTACCCTATCATCCCACTCAAGACTATAGGCAAATCGTCAAAGAAAAACTAGCTGAGCTTGTAAAAATAAAACAATTAAGGAAACCACGACTCGTTCCTTGATCCCTTTGCGAACAGTAGCCGGTAAATTCTATCTTCTGCCTAAAATCCACAAGGTGAACAACCCAGGGCGCCCCAATGTTTCTTGCATTGGCACTGTTACCGGAAACAACTCGCGCTATGTGGATAATCTCATTTGTGACATTCCGCCCAGCTTTCCCTCCTTCATTAGGATACCAATGATTTTCTCTCAAACATCTAAAAATTGAAATTCTTGATAACTGCGTCCTAGACACCCTCGATGTTGCGTCCCTGTATGCTAGCATCCCCCATAAATTTGGTATCACCGCTGTATCGCTTGCGTATGAGCAGTGATCGTGCGACAAACCTATTGATTATTCTAGTCTCCAAACGTTCCTTAGGCTTATTCCTGAACTTAACCACTTTGAATTTTACGGAGTTCATTGCGTGCAAGTCAGCGGAACGTCAATGGGAACTCGAATCGGACCCAACTATGCCAATATCTTTACGGCTCACCTGGAATCAAACTTTCTTGACACTCAAAACTTAAAGCCACTGCACTATAAAAGATATATTGAGGAAATATTTTTGATCTGGCAGCGCGGTGACGCGGAGCTCCTCGCATTTATTGAGGCAATAACCTAGCCCGTCCTGCTCATTCGCTTGCTCATTCCTATTCGGAACATAGCGTAAACTTTCGGTACGTCACCGTTACTACTTCCCAAGGTCGGCTTCAAAATAAACTCTATAGAAAACCGACAGACACGCGGCACTATTTTCACTTCCAAAGTAGCCATGTCAGACACTATAAGACAGGAATACCGTACAGCCAAGCCAACCATTCTAGGAGAATTTACACGAACCAAGCCGACCTTGACTCAAACTGTCGAGAAATCAAAACCGCCTTCCTGAATAAGAAATAACCGGAACAAGTTATCGACAACGCTATTGTGCGAGCGAACCAACTAGACCGGAACAAAATCTGTAAGAACAAAAGCCGCCCGCCCACATCTTCCCACGCGGGGAACTCGAGTAAAGTAAATGCGTCGCATAGGGTTGGTTGTATTGCGTGAAAGTTACATAATTGGGTAGTTTGTGGTTGCCGTTTGGATGTGGGGAGGGTTTGGAATGCTTAACTTGTTGACGGTACTGTTGCTTCCATCGCTTATACTTCATCTGGAGCCAAACGAAAGGCAAGCAAAGACACACTTGACTGAAGTTTGAACGCGCGCTCCGCCGCTTATATAAACTGCGCGCCCTGTCGATGGACAGGAGTATGGGGAAGAGACGCGCATGCGCGCACTTCCGTACACAAGCACGCGACCTTTCCACGCCCCCCACCACGCTGTTGTCACGCAGCTGTCACGCCGCTAGCACGCCGCTATGACGTGTACACCTGCCGCTGTTGCTGCTGACCGCGACGGAGCGCACGGGGTAACTACTGCGCATGCGCGCGCAGACGCGTTCCCCCGCACCGCCGCAGCTGTTGTTGAGAGCGACGAGGCGCACGGGGCAGCTACGCCGCATGCGCGCGCAGACGCGCTCCTGCTGCACCCCCGCAGCTGTTGTTGAGAGCGAGGAGGGTACGCGGGAGAGGCGCGCACCTGCGCCTAGACGTGACGTCATGAGCTGACGTCATGAGTGCACTGTTTGTAGGCAGAAATATATCGGCCTGAACTGAAACGCCTTTCCGAATACGATTCAATAATCACCGCTCTCATGCAAAAAGTTGCCCTTATTTGCCCCTGTAAATACATGTGCACGGTGCCGGTCATGCATTTGAGCATCTTAAAGCAACAAATTAAAGCAACAATTCAAAAGCCACCACGACCGAAAGATTCGGGAATTTTATCTCATTTATAAGTTTGGGTCAGCGACGCTTGGTATTAGGGAAAGTTACGGAAAACTAACGTTCTTATCCCTCGACTAAAATATTCGTAATTTTAATCACATTCCTCATTAACCCTACCCTTGAGTTTCCCATCAGAATTCGGAGAACGTCCCAAATACAGCAGCTTTATTAGCGTAATGCGACTCAACAATGCGATTTGTCATTGGGAAAGAGGCCACGTTCCCCCCAGCACTTAAATACATTTAACCCTTTGTCAACTATGGACCCTACCTGGTTTTTATTCAGTTGCTAGGTCTTGCGCAGTGCTCCTTTGTGTACTGTGTCTATTCTGTCCTTCCGCAAGGGGCACACCCAGAACACATTCTTCGTTCATGCCTCTATGGATCCCTCTGAACCAGTCTCCCACCCACTGAATATACTAGTGTATACTTTTCGCTTCATTTTGAAACCCTGATTGTCTAGTCTTGGCAACTCGCAGCCCATGCCAGGTACATTGCCCCATCGTGGAGCAACCTTGACCGCTGCCTTGTAAATACGACTAATTCCTGTCTCTCTCTCTTTCATTTCTCCCTTTTTTGTTGTTGTTCTTGTTGTGAAATGGGCTTAGCCCGACTGCATGCATACTCTCCGTTTTCAAAACTTCTTCCGATACTTCTCACAGTTTTCTGCAAATCTATATAAAAAATGTCTTCGAAATTTTCTGACAGAAAAAATCATGTAAGTGTACTCGGATGAAGGCAGGTCCCATTGCCGCTACTTTAGTAAACCTTCTTTGTAATTGTTCTTGCTGTGTATCCGACTCTTTAGCTACACCATTTATCTTATCTCTAGTTTTATCTATATATATATATATATATAGCGATGCAGAATAGGAAATGAGGGGCTCGTTGAAAATAACACAGAAATAAGGGTTGGCAGTCGAGAAAACCTCGGAAAGCAAAGGGGAGGATGTGGTAGATCATTGAAACAGATTAAGAATTTGGAAAGAAAGAAAGAAAGTGAAGAAAAAATGCCCGCCAGGTGGGATCCGAACCCACGACCTCCAGAATTCTTAATCTGTTTCCAAATTCCAAATTCTTAATCTGTTTCAATGATCTACCACATCCTCCCCTTTGCTTTCCGAGGTTTTCTCGACTGCCAACCCTTATTTCTGTGTTATATATATATATATATATATATATATATATATATATATATATATATATATATATATATATATATATATATATATATATAGTAAGGAAATGGAAACAAAAACTCACACAGAGCGCGAGAAAATGAGGTAAGTAGAGACGATCCAAACGAGAAAGACATTAAAAATAAGAATAAACGTTTACTGACGTTCCAGGAAGAGGACTTCCTTTCTTAAGAGTACTTTGAAGAAAAGAAGTCCTCTTCCTGAAACTTCAGTGAACTTTTGTTCCTATTTTTAAGGTAGTTCTCGTTTGTCTCTGGTTCTACTTACCTTATCTATATTTTGCAACAGAGATACTGGCCGTTAGAAGGCGCGCCAATGTGGCCAAAGGGGTGTGTGCTAAACTGAGACCGAGGCTGACTGTCAGGTGGCGTCAATCCCCCAACTAGGTCTATGTGCAACGCTCAGTCATTGGAGCAGCCCCATCAAGAACGATCTTGGTGAGAGACCTGCGCGTGGACTCCCGAGCTAGCTTGGCCTCTGGTACAACCGGCCCCCGTTACCACGCTCTAGCCGTTTGCTAATAAACCCCATTATATTTTGGTGGAGGTGGTAGTCTTTGCACGGTCCTTGGTCTGGAACTACAAAGCAAGCGAGTGCTTCCACCCGTCTCTCGAGGAATCGAGCACGACATGACGCCACCTGACAGTCAGCCTGTGTCTCAGTTGATCACATACCCTTTTGGACACACTGGCGCGCCTTCTAACGGCCACTATCTCTGTTACAATTACAAGATGCAGACTCGGCCGGCCTTTAAGACGAGGTTCCTGGCAACGTTTGGGTGCCCCGCTCTACGAAAGTTAATGCCGAACAATGCTTGCGCGTCCGAGCCCAACGGTACAATGAAAGTTACACGAGTGACGTCGAGGACATTGTAGAACTTTGCACGCTCGTTGACCCTGCGATGCCGGAGAGCGAGAAGATCAGACACGTTTTTAAAGGTATAGAGGCGTTCGCCTTTCAGATGCTGCTAAAAGCCCCCCAGACTGTGGACCAAATCACTACAGGGTGCCTGAGCTACGATGAACTGGGCAAGCAGCGTGTCGTTACTCGCCAGTGGCGTCGCCCAATGGAGAGTGCTCACGGGGATGCCTTTCATCTCTCACGATGCCTCATGACCTTTCATCTCTTCTGCCACACATCGAGGTGTTCGTGCGCCCAGAAATTGCTCGACAGCTGGCTCTGCTTCCCAGTGTTCATAAGCCTGTGCCTTCGCCTTCGCTGCCTTCGACTGTTCGCCGCGTTATCCGGGAGCAACTCGCGGAAGCACTTCCTGCAGTTCGCCAAACTACACTTGAACCGACCCCCGTGGTAGCACCCATCGCACCACCAGTGGCGCCACTGTTCGAACCAGAAGTGACAGTGCCCCTCGAACCACCGGTGGCAGCGCCCATCGCACCACCAGTGACAATGGCGGCGCTCCCCGCCATTCCGGGAGCGCTCCACTTCAGTTACGCTTCAGTGGTCCGGCAACTGCAGTCCGGTGCTTTCCAAGCATACCAGTATGTGAGAGACCAGCGGGCAACGCCTTACCCCCGGCTACCACCTCAACCGGTGAACACCTGGCGCACACCTGACAACCGCCCTATCTGTTACGCATGCTGCATGCCCGGACACGTCACTCGGTTATGCCGTCGGCGGCCACCACCTGCTAGCGACGTCCATCGAGTGCCTCCTTATGGACCGCAACCGCACTACCCCCATGGAGACTTGGGTCAGGCACCGAATTAGTCCTCTGCCGACCGTCTGCCCTTTTCCAGCCGTCGCTCCTTTTCCGCGCGCCACCGTTCGCCGGCCCCCATGCGTCCCCGCCGGAATCCGACCACTGAGAAAACTAACGGCTGCAGTTCCCGAGGCAAGAACTGCAGCCCCGTCGAAATTTCGAAGTCCTCCTCTCTACGGAACGTCTACGGCACTCAATACGTAATGTTACAACGCCTCTCTCTGACCTTACTCTTCGGCCTGCAAGCGCGCAAGAGATTAAATCGTTGGCTATGTGTACCGCTCGGGTTCTCATTCAAGACATCCCATACGTCATCGAATTTATTGTTCTCCCATCACGTTCCCACGACATAATCCTCGTCTAGCACTTCCTATCCCGATATCACGCCAAAATCGATTGCGAACGTTTGCGGGTTGAACTTCTACCGTTCTACGAGCGGCCGCCGAACGAGCTGTCGACCAAGTTAAGTGTTTCCGAAGATACGGACATTCCCCCGAGATCTTCCGTCATAGTGCCTGTTTTGTGCGATGTGGACGACACGACTGTGGTTTTCACGCCTTTCAGGCCCTTCCTCTCGCGGAAATGTCTGCCTTTACCCTATGCTGTCATCGACGTCCAGTCCGGTTGCAGCTTAATCGTCATCTGTAACCCATCTTCTTGCCCGACTACCTTGTTCATGGGAAATGTATAGGGTGTGTGGAAGCCGTTGACCCTTCTCACGTGAACGATGTGCCCGACGAACCATCGCTACTCACTCTTGGCACACTTAGTCCTGCACGTGCGTCAAGCTCGGATGCATTCCTGCAGTCTGTCGACAAGGGCCTTAATCTTGAGCAACGCGACAAGCTCATCGCCCTCCTCCAGAGTTTTCCGACTCATTAAATTGCGTACAAACCCCCCTGGGACGCACGTCGGCCGTTTCACATGAAATTGACACCGGCTCCGACGCCCCGCTCCGGCAGAAACCATACCGCGTGTCACCTGCGGAGCGCCGCGTGATCGACGAGCAAGTGTCCCATATGCTTACCTGTAACGACATACTACCCTCTACCAGCCCGTGGGCCTCTCCCGTTTTTCTGGTAATGAAAAAGGATGGGTGGATCCGGTTTTGCGTGGATTACCGCCACCTCAATAAGATTACATGGAAGGACGTTTATCCGCTGCCCCGTATCGACGACACTCTTGACTGCCTCCAGGGTGCCTAGTTTTTCTACTCCTCGGACCTGCGGTCTGGTTACTGGCAAGTGCCCATGGCTGATACCGACCTCTCAAAAACGGCGTTCGTTACACCTGACGGCCTTTACAAATTTAATGTGATGCCGTTAGGGCTTTGTAATTCGGCAGCCACTTTCGAACGAATGATGGACAATGTTTTACGGGCCTTAAGTGGAAAACCTGTCTTTGTTATTTGGATGCCATTGTTGTGTTTTCATCAGATTTTGACACGCACCTTGAGCGCCTTAAGCAAGTGTTGACCTACCTCACGTCAGCCAGCTTGCAACTGAATCTCAAGAAGCTAACAATTTTGGGCCATGATGTGTCCAAAGGTGGCATCCTTCCAGATCCGCACATGCTTCGTGCAGTGGCAGAGTTTCCAAAGGGGGCCACTCTAAAAGACCTCCGAAGCTTTATTGGCTTATGTTCCTATTTTCGCCGATTCGACCGAAATTTTGCGACAATCATCGCCCCTTTAACGTAGCTCTTCAGCGGACACAACGAACGTCTCCAGTGGTCGCCTGCTTGTGACAACTCATTTGTGACCATGCGGCGCCTTCTTACGACGCCCCCAATACTGCGCCATTTTGACCCACTTGCACCTACTGAAGTGCACACTGACGCGAGTGGTTTAGGTCTTGGCGCCGTGCTCGCTCAGCGGAAAGCTGGCTTCCATGAATAACGTCGTCGCATAGGCCGCAGTCTGACGAAGGCGGAACGGAATTATTCCGTAACAGAGAGAGAATGCCTGGCAATCGTTTGGGCAATCAACAAGTCTGGCCCTTACCTCTATGGTCGTCCATTCAACGTCGTCACCACCACGCCCTCTGCTGGCTGTTTTCACTCAAAGACCCTTCCTGCAGACTCGGTCGTTAAGCTCTTCGCCTGCAGGAGCACGACATTCGAGTAGTATACTGGTCCGGCCGCAGACACAGGGATGCGGATGCCCTGTCCCGATCACTCGTGAGGGCGGACGATCACAGTTCAGTTATGCCAGGTAGCACCGTGGCGTCTCTACACTCCCTTGACATGGCTGCGTATCAGCGTAAATATCCGTGATTCGCCTCTGTCCGTCAATACTTGTCGCATCCGGCAACAGTTGCCGCGCCTCGGGTGCTGCTCCTCCAAGCTTTTCACTGCGCCCTTCGGGACGCTCTTCTGTCCCGGCGCAACTATTCATCTGAGGGCCGGAAGTGGTTACTCGTCGTCCCTGGCCATTTGCGCTCTGAATTCTGCTCCCACTACCACGCTGACGCAACGCGCGCACGCTGGGGTGCTCAAAACGTACCAGAGCTTGCGTTTGCGCTATTACGGGCGTGGAATGTACACGTTTGTAACCAAGTACGCCCGGTCGTGTACAGATTGCCTGTGTCGCTCGTCTTTCCCTTAACATCCAACCGTCCCCTTGCAGCCGCTACCAGGTCCGGCTCGCCCTTTCGACCGTGTCGGCATCGACATATATGGTCCGCTCCCCACGACTACAGGCAACGGATGGATTATCGTCGTGGTTCACCACCTCACGAGGTATGCAGAAACAGCCGCACTACACACTGTCTACGCTCGCGATGTCGTATCGTTCCTCCTTCAACGTTTTATACTTCGCCATGGAGCGCCGAGAGACTTGTTGAGTGACTGACAGGGGACGCGTCTTCTTGTCAGACGTTGTGGAGGCGCTGCTCACGGAATGCCGAGTCGTTCATAGAAAGAGCTCCGCCTATCACCCGCAAACTAACGTACTGACTGAGTGCTTCAACCTTACATTAGGCGACATTATTTCAATGTACCTTCCCCCCGACCATTCCAACTGAGATTTATTTCTGCCTTTCGTCACTTACGGCTACAATACGGCGACACAGACAACCACGAGCTTCTCGCCGTTCTTTTTATTATACGGACGTGAGCCATCGCGTACATTGGACACTATTCTTCCATACCGCGCGGATGCGTCAGAGTCTGCACCAGTATCGGAAATCTCCAAGCGTGCAGAAGAGTGCCGCCAACTGGCGAGATCATTCACAACCGCAGACCAAGGTGGTGAGAAGTCGCACCACGATGCTTCCAGCAGAGCTCTTATATACGCTGCTGTCTCCCTCGTTTGGCTTTGGACACCGTGCAATACCTCGGGCCTTTCGAGCAAACTCCAAGCTAAATACAAGGGACCCTACCGAGTCGTCGAGCGAACTTCACCCGTTAATTACATCATTGAGCCAATCACTCCTCCTACAGATCGTTGTCGCCGTGGCCGTGAGACTGTTCATATTCAGCTCCTAAAGCCGTATTACGACCCGCTCGTCCTCGCCTCGCCTTGAGTCGCCAAGGATGGCTCGTTTTTTCCCCGGGGAGTAATTGTAACAGAGATAGTGGCCGCTAGAAGACGTGCCAGTGTGGCCAAAGGAGTGTGTGCTCAACTGAGAACGAGGCTGACTGTCAGGTGGCGTCCATCCCCCAACTAGGTCTATGTGCAACGCTCACTCATCGGAACAGCCCCATGGAGAACGATCTTGCTGAGAGACCTGCGCATGAACTCCCGAGCTAGCTTGGCCTTTGGTACGACCAGCCCCCGTTACCACGCTCTGGCCGTTTGCTAATCAACCCCTATATTATATATATATATATATATATATATGTGTGTGTGTGTGTGTGTGTGTGTGTGTGTGTTTATACAGAAAGAAATGCCGGCCGTCTACAACGCCAAAGAAGGCATAGGGGAATGGTTGGACTATTTTTCTACTGTTAGTGACGTTACATTATTTTGTTATTAATTACGTGAGAAAGAAAGAAAGAAAAACACGCGCCCAGAGTCGGGACCGAACCCACTCTGACCGAAAGGCGTGGGTTCGGTCCCCCCTCTGGGCGCGTGTTTTTTTCTTTCTTTCTCACGTAATTAATAATAATAAATAAATAAATAAATAAATAAATAAATAAATAAATAAATAAATTCGAGATCTAATCGAAAGGCGTGGGTTCGGTCCCCACTCTGGGCGCGTGTTTTTCTTTCTTTCTTTCTCACATAATTATTAATATTTAAAAAAAAATATTATAAATAGCGTAACGTCAGTAATGGTAAAAAATAGTCGAACCATTCCCCTATGCCTTCTTTGGTGTGGTAGACTGCCGGCATTTCTTTCTGTATTTTCCTAACGAGCCCCTCATTTCAAAAACACTATATATATATATATATATATTGCCGCGAACCATGTACGGCTTTGTTTATTTATTGTTTGTTTTTAATGCCCGGCCGCGCCCGGTTCTGTTATCTGGGTCCCATGCGAAGCGCGTGTTCCATTTTTTATTTTCATGCTGCACGGGCTATCTCTTTCAGATAAGCAGAGTGTTTCGCCCTAATGCCGCTAGCCCAGAATAATCTTCTGTGATCTACAATGTTGTTGAT
This sequence comes from Haemaphysalis longicornis, assembly GCF_048455015.1. NCBI lineage: Eukaryota > Metazoa > Arthropoda > Arachnida > Ixodida > Ixodidae > Haemaphysalis > Haemaphysalis longicornis. The sequence goes on from NW_027526295.1 coordinate 89,479,701, forward strand.
GTGAATCGACGGTTCCAGAAACTCTCGCGCCGAAAGATAAAAGCCTGCACAGCAGACGCCGAGGCTCTCGATTCTGCGACGCTCGCCGACGCAAGTCACTTTGTTGACCGCTGCCTTGCCGCCTCTGTATTCTTTTGAGTTGTTAGGGGAGCACAAGGTCGCTCCAATAAACTTGTTGATCTTACAAGAACCCTGCGTCGTCCTTGTCTTCGTGAAATCTGGTGGAGGAGCGGGGTACTCACCCTTTATGCTCCCTACGACATCTGGAAGCCGCCAAGCCAGTCCTACCAGAGAAAGACGCCGACTGCAAGGATTGCTACCCGAATTCGGTCTTATGCCAGAAGGGCCCAAGAAAAGAAACGCTGCATCCAACACCATCATGCAAGAAACAACGTCGCCAATCGTCCTGCAGCAGCCCCGGGAACCGCCATCGTTCCGGGGAGCCCCCGCTGAGATCCCGAGGAATGGTTGGAGAAGCTGGAGCGCGTGGGATGATGAAGAAACCTTCCGGCATGTTTTCTTTTACTTGGAGGATGCCGCTCGAACTTGGGTCGAGAACCACGAGAGCGCCTTGACCGAGTGGACGCAATTCAAAAGCGAGTTCCTTAGGACCTTCACGACCGTGGTGAGAAAAGAACGAGCTGCGCTTTTACTGGGAACTCGAACGCAATACCCGAACGAAGGAGTCGTAATCTTCGTTGAGGAAATGAAGCGCCTATTTCGTCGCGTGGACCCGGATATGACGGAAGAAAAAAAAACTGAGGTTTCTGATGCGAGGAGTAAAGCAAGAACTTTTTGCTTGCCTTGTCCGCAACACCCCCAAATCGGTGGCCGAATTCGCATCCGAGGCGGCCGCCATGGAGAAGACGGAAATGCGCACGAGGCAGTACGACCGTCCCATCAATGCGCTAGTTGCGGACACGATCGATGCCGGGGCTCTTAGCTCTGACACACTACGTGATACAATCCGCGCTATCGTCAGGGAAGAACTGCGGAAACTCTTCCCAACAACGCCGCAACTCCAAGTCACCTCTATGAGCGACGTGATTCGGGAAGAAATGCAATTCGCTTTGGGGACTTCCACGCCTCCCGAAGTACCACGCGAGCCTCAAGCTATGACCTACTCCGCGGTTGTTCGACGACCCCGCCCTGCTCCAAACCGTCTTCAAGAAGTGCCGCCGTACCGCCGTCCACTGTCGCCCGCCCGACCCCCTGCACGCCAAAACCAGGCGCCGAGGAAGACAGACGTATGGCGAACCGCCGATAATCGTCCGCTGTGCTACCACTGCGGAGAGGCCGATCACACCTACTGTCGCAGCCCGTACAGGAGACTCTGACTGCGTGGTTTCTCCGTCGACGCCCCACGTCGCCCTACCCATACCAGTCGTCCAACCGCCGTAGCAGTGCTGATTTCGCACGTGGAAGGTCCCCCAGCCCACGCGGGGGAAACTAAAAGCAACAACTTCTGGAGGTAAAGTTGCACGATAGCGGAAAAATGAAAACCCTCCAACAACGCGACGACTCACGGAAGACAGTGATTCACGACATGCCAACATCCCGACGACTCGACCTAACCCTGACGAGACTCCCGAAAACGACGACAGCTACACGGCGCGACGCGTACCCGACCTGACCGAGACGTCCTCAGAAAAAACGACGACAACGACGACGCACAGTGCCCGACCATCAACACACACAAGCCGAGATGCGACGCCCTTACGAACCCGGAACTCGAGGAAGGCGGCATCCGACGTCAAGGTGTCCATCGACGGCTTTGACGTAGTCGCGCTCGTAGACACGGGAGCCGACTACTCAGTAATGAGCGGACCATTTGCGTCTAAGCTGAAGAAAGTTATGACCTGATGGGACGGTCCGCACATACGCACAGCGGGAGGACACCTCGTGACGCCAAGTGGAACGTGCACATCCCGCGTCACCATAGACGGCACGACGTACCCTGCCGCGTTCGTCATCTTGCCTAACTGCTCCCGCGACGTAATTCTCGGAATGGACTTTTTGACGGACAACGGCGCAATAATTGATCTCCAAACCAAGTCGATAACTTTTTCCTCCGATAACTCCATGACGCCGGAACCGAACCCCGAACACCGTATTGCTGTAAGGATCGCCGATGATCACGTCACCATGCCATCCCGCGCAAGTTTGATGATCACCGTCTATTGTGAAGGTGCTGCTCCTGACGTTGACGCTATCGTGGAGAGGGACCAAAGCTTGCTTCTCGACCGCGATGTGTCTGTCGCAAGAGGCATCGAGCGGTTTAAGCAGCGCGAATCCCACGTTTTGGTCACCAATTTTACTGAGGAGTACCAGCATTTAAACAAGGGCGCTTCAATTGCGTTCCTCGAAGAAACGCAAGGAGCAAGTGACGTGATCGCGGTTGCCGAATTTGAACGCGCATCCGAAGATACCTTTCAAGCTTTCGAATCCCTTCGACGTGAATCCGACGTTACCGCAAGCAGAACGAACCAAATTATTGGCTTTGCTGCGTCGCTACAGGGAGTGTTTTTCGTCGATCTCAAAAGTACGTCAGACACCTCTAGCGAAGCACCGAATAATAACCGAAGATGGAGCCCGACCTACCCGACAGTCACCGTACCGCGTCTGATCCCACGAGCGGGAAGCCATCCGGGCTCAAGTCGACGACATGCTCAGCGACGACATTATACAGCCATCGAAAAGCCCCTGGGCTGCGCCGGTTGTACTGGTGAAGAAAAAAGACGGCACATTAAGGTTTTGCGTTGACTACCGGCGACTGAACAAAGTCACCAAAAAGGACGTATACCCCCTGCTACGAATCGACGACGCCCTCAACCACCTCTGCCATGCGAAGTACTTCTCATCGATGGATCTGAAGGCCGTCTACTGGCAAATTGAGGTGGACGAGAGAGACCGAGAGAAGACCGCATTTATAACCCCGGAAGGCCTATACGAGTTCAAGGCGATGCCGTTTGGGCTGTGCACAGCGCCAGCAACGTTTCAAAGAGTCATGGACACTGTACTAGATGGCCTGAAGTGGCACACTTGCCTCGTATACCTCGACGAATTTGTGGTATTCGCCCGGACTTTCGACGATCACCTTGCAAGGTTGGAATCTGTACTCGAGGCCATCCGTCCGTCGGGGTTAACGCTGAAGCCCGAAAAGTGCCGCTTCGCTTACGAGGAACTCAAGTTTTTGGGACACGTCGTCAACGCCGCGGGAGTCCTGCCTGACCCAGTGAAAACATCAGCTATAGCGAACTTCCCAAGACCGAAAGACAAAAAGACCGTGCGAAGATTTCTCGGACTGTGCGCATACTACCGGCGCTTCGTCGCAAGCTTCGCACGCATTGCAGAGCCACTCACGCGCTTGACAAAAGATAGCACCCCTTTCGCCTGGGAAAACGCAGAAGAAAAAGCATTCTACGAGCTGAAATAACGCCTGCAAAACCCGCCCGTGCTCGCTCATTTTGACAAAAACGCCGAAACAGAAATGCACACAGACGCCAGCGATATAGGTTTGGGGGCCGTCCTCGTCCAAAAGCAAAGCGGGTGCGAAAAGGTAATCGCCTATGCAAGCCGTGCTCTGTCGAAGGAGGAGAAAAACTACTCTGCCTCCGAAAAAGAGTGCCTGCCAATCATATGGGTCATTTCAAAATTTCGCCCATACGTGTATGGTAGACCATTCGAGGTTGTGACAGACCACCATGAGCTCTGTTGGCTCACCAATTTGAAGGACCCCTCTGGCCGTCTTGGGCGGTGGAGTTTGCGCCTGCAAAAGTTCGACGTTACAATCGTCTACAAATCCGGCAGGAAACACTCCGATGACGACTGCTTGTCCCGCGCCCCTGTCGACCCACCGCCACAAGACTCCGATGAAGACAGCGCGTTCTTCGGGGTTGTTATGGAGAGCGACCTTGCCGCCCAGCAGCGTGCCTACCCCGACTTGCGCGTAATGATCCACTACCTCGAAGGACGAAACGTCGGCGTGCCTAGAGCGTTCAAGCGGAACTTAGTAGCATTCAGCCTCAAGAACTCCGTCCTCGTGAAGAAGAATTTCAGCCCCGGAACTAGAACGAATTATCCACTTGTCATCCCCGCAGACCTTCGTGACGAAATTTTGGAAACGTCCCACGACGACCCGTCTTACGGACATCTCGGCACAGCTCGCACTATTGCAAAACTCAAGCCGAAGTACTGCTGGCCCCGCCTTACATCTGACGTCACCCACTATGTTCCGAGTTGCCGTGAATGCCAGCTACGAAAAACGCCGCGGACAAGACCCGCCGGACTTCTGCACCCGATCGCCGTCCCCTCGAGGCCTTTTCAACTGATTGGAATGAACCTTCTAGGCCCCTTTCCTACGTCATGATCAGAGAACAAGGTGATTGTCTTAGCGACAGAATACATGACGCGCTACGCAGAGACCACCGCTCCTCCGACGGGGACAGCACAAGAACTCGCAAGTTCTTTATAAACCAGGTTGTGCTGCGACATGGAGCCCCTGAAGTCCTAATCACGGACCGGGGAACGGCCTTTACCGCGGAGCTGATGCAAGGAATCTTAGGCTACAGCAACACGGATCACCGAAGAACGACGGCGTACCACCCCCAAACGAACGGACTAACGGAACGTCTGAACAAGACGATTGTGGATATGCGCTCCATGCACGTCGACGTTGAACATAAGACTTGGGACGAAGTCCTCCCGTATGTCACGTTTGCGTACAATACAGCGACGCAGGAAACTACGCAGATGACACCGTTCGAGCTTGTCTACGGAAGACGGCCGACTACGATGCTCGACACCATGCTTCCGCACGTATAAGACGACGACCTCAACGCCGACGTCCAAGGATACCTTCAACGTGCGGAGGAGGCCCGCCAGCTCGCTCGAGTTCGTATAACGGACGAGCAGCTGGTGGATGCCGGCCGCTACAACCTCCGACGCCGAGACTCCGAGTACCAACCAGGGGATCGTGTGTGGGTTTGAACTCCCATTCGACGACGCGGACTCAGTGAGAAGCTACTGCGACGGTATTTCGGACCCTACCAGATTCTACGACGTGTTGGCCAATTAACCTACGAGGTGATCCGCAGTGGTGATTCCGGCACATCACAACGACGCACGTGACCCGAAGACGTCCACGTGGTTCGCCTCAAACCGTACTTCGCAAAATAACGAACTCTTTTTGTTCTTGTTTTGCTGTGGCTGTTTGTTCGGACTGTCGTTTTATTTTAGCATGGGGTCGATGCCCTCTTAGAAGGGGGGTAATGCAGCGAATCATGTACGGTTTTGTTTATTTATTGTTTGTTTTTAATGCCCGGCCGCGCCCGGTTCATTTATCTGTGTCCCATGCGAAGCGCGTGTTCCATTCTTTATTTTTATGCCGCACGGGCTATCTCATTCAGATAAGCAGAGTGTTTCGCCATAATGCCGCTAGCCCAGAATAATCTTCTGTGATCTACAATGTTCTGGATGTGAATCGACGGTTCCAGAAACTCGCACCGAAAGATAATAGCCTGCACAGCAGACGCCGCGGCATTCGATTCTTCGATGCTCGCCGACGCAAGTCACTTTGTTGAGCGCTGCTTCGCCGCCTCTGCATTCTTTTGAGTTGTAGGGGAGCACAAGTTCGCTCCAATAAACAAGACAACTGCGTCGTCCTTGTCTTCGTGACAATATATATATATATATTTAAATGCATATATATATATATATATATAGCTGTCATGCGGGAATATGAAATTCACAAAGGTAAACGTCGAAATTTAACAAAGTCTGAGAAAGCGTGCTTGAAGGGTTTGGAATATAGAACTGACAGAAAAATTAAGCCTGCCGATAAAGGAGGAGAGATTGTAATCATGAATACTGTAGATTATATTCGAGAAGGGCGCCGGCAACTTGATGATCCAAACTTTTATGAGCGCCTTGCGGAGGACCCTACGATTGAGCACGCCAAAATCGCAACTTCAGTATTAAAAGATCTCTTGGACGGGGGAAAAATAACCTCCAGTGAGCACAGTTTAATGCGACCAGTGCAACCCCGTCCGGGCCGATTGTACATGCTTCCTAACATCCATAAAACTGGCAACCCAGGGCGCCCAAATTTATCCGGCATTGGCACAATCACCGAACCCATATCGGGGTTTGTGAACAAGCTAATAAGGCATATTCCCAGCGTTCTGGACTCGTACATAAAAGACACCACGGATTTCCTCAAATTTATTTCGGATCTTCGTGTACCAAAGGATTCGTACCTACTAATCCTTGACGTATCTTCCCTTTACACCAACATCCCCCACGACGAAGGGATAGCCGCACTAACTAGCATGTATGCTCTCCATAAACAACCAGATACCCCAGACTGCCATGTAGTTGCGAGGTTAGCGGCCCTCGTCTTAGAACTAAATTCATTTGAATTAAACAATGAGTACTTTCGGCAAGTTACTGGAACACCATTGGAACCAAGATGGCACCAAGCTACGCCAATCTATTTATGGGGAAGTTAGTGGCCATATTCCTGTCTGAATCCTACTTAAAACGCCTCCTGTACAAAAGGTACATTGACGATATCTTTTTTTATTTGGACCAACAACGAGGATGAGCTCCTCCACTTCATCGACTGTTACAATTCTGCACACCCGAACATCAATTTTACTCACACCTACTCTCAAGAGAGCATAAACTTCCTGGATGTGACCGTGGAAATTGAAGATGGTGAACTCACGACAAAGCTGTATCGGAAGCCAACGGATCCCCAGCAATATCTGCATTACCAAAGCGACCACCCACGTCACTGTAAGAATAGCCTTCCTTATAGCCAGGCCAACCATTTCAAACGAATCTGCTCAAAATCGGAAGATTTCACTACCAACGCCAAAAATTTAAAAACCATGCTGGAGGGGCAGGGGTACCCAGCTCGTGTAACTGATGACACCATAAAAAAGGCCGAAGCACTCAACCGCGTGGACCTAATTGCGAACCGTCCCCCACAACGTGACTTACAACGAACAGATCTATGCTTAACGTACAGCAAAAACTTTCCTAACGTACAAAACATCGTGAAGCGGCACTACAACATTCTCGAACAAAGTGAATGCCTCAAACGGGCGTTTCCGTCCGTTCCAGGCGTCGTCTACCGACGATCTCGGAACCTCAAAGACACACTCGTGAACGCAAGGACATATTCATTGTCCGCGCATAATGAATGCCGGCCATGCCTGAAACGGCGGTGCCTTGTTTGCAAGACAATGCAACAGACAAGCACTGCTCAAAGCTTCAACTCAGAGTACTCTTTAAAAATTCGCGGGAACATGACGTGTGACACTTCCAATGTGATTTATTTCATTGAATGCAAAGTGTGTCGAATGCAATATATAGGGCAAACAGGGACATCTTTCAGGCTCCGGTTCAATAATCACAAAGCGCACGCCAAAACGCGCCCGACCTTGCCCCTCTCCAGACACCTCACCCTTCCAGATCATTATTTCGATAGCCTAAGCGTCACGCTCTTAGAGACGGGGTTCAGGTCAAACCGGGAACGAGAACAACGTGAATCATACCTCATATACTGATTCAATACATTGAAAAAAGACATAAATGAGGACCCAGGCACACTTGCAGCGATTAAAACATTGTCATCTACTTAACCGTATCAGTGGCGCTGTGTATGTACCCGGAACCGGATTCTCGAAGTCACATGCGCGTGAGCGTTTGTTCAGTTGATTTTTCCAACATTGCTGATGTCTTTCCGTTTTTGTTCTGATTTTTCTTCCTTCTGTCCTTTTCCGTTCTTAGTGTTCACTCCTATCCTTTTCTCGTTTTTCTTTTTTTTTAATTCTCTCTTTTATAATATACTGTTATAACTTTCGAAACCTTTTCTAAATCTCCGTCACAATCTTACAATTAAGTAATGTTGCTTAGTGACGGTGCTGTTTCAGCAATAACTTCTGTTTACCTTCTCCCCAAAACACGTGTTCGAAAATTGGCGGGAAATTTGAACGTTTGTATATGGCGCCTAACCTGGAAAATAAGCAATACAATTCTGGGGTCAGCGTTATTACGCGAGCGCACATATCTTTGCCGCTGTTATCACTATTCGCCTCCACGGACTGGTTACATTTCTGACGGCTTGCAAATCTATTTTTCCCTCCCTTGCACCTACAGTCGTCTTCTAAGCCCGGCTATCGAACAATCGGGGTTCATTTTCTCCGTGTTCCCCTCCATCCCCTTGAGCAGCTTGCGTTCTGGTTTGGCTGTTTCCCCCCCCATCCCCCACTCAGCGGAGGGGAGACACCGATGACGCACGGGTTGTCGCTGAGTTGCAAAGTGGCAGCTCTTAACAAAGACCTGAAAGCTCGGCCTAGCGCCACGTTCTCGGAAGGCGTCCGTCCGGCGAGGGAACGGTGGGATGGTGGCGGACCGTTTCCTTCTGCACGACCACAAAACGTTCTTTAATTGTCTCAGCTCCGGGAACGGGCCCATACACGGGCTGTAAAATGCCTTGTTCGCACTTTCCGAGCATGTGGCGGGACACTCGCTTTCAATCAACGGAAACGCCATCCCTCCGAGCGTCTGGGCGTTTGCCTAGTGACGGCTAGCGGCGGAAGATATATTGCCTTCTCTCCTTTGTTCTACAACCCCACTTTCGGACGCTGTTGAGCTTTTCGCGTTTCCACCACCACCCTAATTCCTGTTAATTGCTGTTTCGTCTCCCTTTTCCTATTTGTTCCCCAACTATCTTGGCGTCTCTCTCTTTTTTGTTCATTTTTTGTTAATTTTTTGTTCATTCTTCTAATAAGGAAGATTCCCGCTTCGTGTTTGTGTTGTTCACGTATGTTTGTGTGTGGTATCGTTGGCCATTCGTACACCCGCTTTCCACATTCGACATATATGCTCTCTTCCGAAGCGACCGAAGCCATCATTCCCGTAGGAGACTTGTCTCGAAGTCGAAACGTCGAAGTAAACCCTACTCTGTTGCTGTTACCGAGTTCACGACGCCTTCGGCCCCATCGCCAGCATGCCAGTTGTTTATATATATATATATATATATATATATATATATATATATATATATATATATATATATATATATATATATATATATATAGTGCTATTTGTAGTCATGCCTGGTTTGTTTATTATATGCTTTCAGAGACGTTTATGTTTCAGTCTTCGCCTATTTCTCGTAACCTTGACTAGGTAGACTATGAGCCAGTCATTTCATGCACCGGATATTTGATACTTACGCCGGCAGGTTGAATTCATCCAGTTGTATGAGTTGTATGTGGCGCCATCTGTTCCGTTCCACTCGAAGAACGTCAGTCGTGCCAGCATGGTTCCCCTGTGTAATAATTTTCACATTCAAGCTTTGAAGGATAATGACCATTTTAAAAACTTTTCATTTCTATTTAATAATTACTGGTATTTGCAGTGCACGATTTATGCAATAGCTACCATTGTTTCTATTCACTGACAATAGTTTGCCATGTTCTCATCCCATTAAAAACAAAACTATATTAGACAAGCCTCTTCGAGGCACTGCTAAACCTGGACGTAAGGAGCATTTATGTAACGAATTGAAGGATTTAACAAAGTGTTTATTTCGCCATTGCCACCGCCATGAATTGTCTTGTGTTTGTGACCTGTGTGTAACGAAGGCGTTGCGGCTGTTAACTTGTAACGAACTCGCCAAGCTGTCATTGTATTTCGCGACTTTACTGAGAAATAGGTTACAGAAATAAAAAAATTAGTGAATAACAGCATTACTCTTAGGAGGCAAAAGCTAACAAAACGTGCAGAATCTGTTTCTGAAGATCTTGTCAGTTTGTTGAGGAGTGTTTCTTATTAACACAGCGCACACGTGTTACGAATGACACAAGTGTAAAGTATATGCACTGTGCGAATTTGCATGACCGGACCTGGTATAGGGAACTGCAGGAATGGGTCGGCATTTTTTTCGAATTTAAACACCCGCTTGTTAGCATCATCTTGAAAAGGTGCTCTAAAAAGGAAAGGTTTAAAAATTCAGAGGGCGCTTGATGGCTACAAGGCATTTTACCTACGTATCAGTTTGGCCGCTTAAACCTGAGTACCGACCGCCGGTAATTGAGTTATCTGTGCAGGGTCTATTCTCAAAAATGAATTTACCTTCCTTTCTCGAACAGCAACTGGCTCTTTGTCAAATATGCATGCAATACCCCAGCTTCATACATGTCTACACCGATGGGTCTGGCATAGTAAGCTCTTCTACGTCTGCGTTTCTTATTACTACTTTTCATTACAAACAAAAAATGAAGCTGTTTTATTGAACTTCGTCAACTACGACGGAACTTTGCGCTGTTCTGCGTGGTTCATCTGCAGTTCAGCAGATCCACAAAATCGTTAGGTTCTTTCTGACACCCAAGCATTGCTAGCATCTATAAAACACACTACCAGCGCTTTCAACGATTGATTAGTATATGCAGCTTTGAAAGCATTCACTACAGACCCTGAGGTTCACCATATCGCTTTAGTTGCGGAGTACCTTAGGACCCACAGACTCCTTAGCATTTACAATCACAAAAATCACACAGGCACCGGCAGGATTCAAGCCTGTGTCTCTTAGACAAGACAGAGTTAGTGCCAGTCGTCTTACCTATTCGGCTATCACCATGAGTTAGTACTCGAGAATCACACGGCTTATTCCCTCGCCTGTAACGGTGCGGAGTAGATTAGGACATCCCAATGTCTGTCCGCGTCCATTCAGGCGCACACCACCACCAAGCGAACATCAAGCAAAATTCAATTTGAGAAGTGAGCTGAAGTTTTGTTTAGGGAATAATCAAGGTGCAACTCACAACTCAAATCGAATGACGGTCAGGGCGCAAATGGGATGTCACTTTCTGCGCAACTTCGATGTCATTTCGAGCCCCCAACTCCACACCCTCGCCATCATCCACGGGGTGGAGATGCTGCCATTGTTCAATAGATTCTTCGCCACCGTGCCATTACCGGAAACGCAACGGCAGATGTGGCAGCTTGCCAAGCACATCAATTTGCAACTGAAGACAACTTGCGCCTGTACATTCTACACTTACGATATTTTCTATCTAGAGCTAACAGCCTTCTTGACATTGAGTGTTTGACAGAGGCTCACAAAGCAGCCTGCGCTTTGAGGTTGATCATTCACTGAAGTTTTATATTCCAATACCCACTTCCAGAGGCATGAAGACGCTTATACACCGCCTGCGTATTGGGAGTGCTTATAAAAAAACATTTTATGCCCAAATTTGGCCAAGCTCAAAGTGATTGCTGTAATGTGCTGATCCTAATGAAAGTGTTGCACCTGTCATGTTAGAATTTCTCCGTCATGACGCTGGGAGGCAGTGTTCTAAATGTTGGCTCATGCCTTTAGACAATAGGCCATTTAAACTTGCCAAAGTTATCGACCCATTGTCGACACCTAGTCAGCGACGCCGTTCGTTTCTTGCCCTTGAAGTATTTCTAGAGTCTGCTCATTGTGGGCAATTTTATTAGTTTAGAAATGTCACTCTACCTTTGCCCTTAATGACAAAACAGTATACAAGCAGTACTACCTACCCTTACTCTTTCTCTGTATGCCACCATGCAGTTTTTTCCATCCACCGCCTGTCTTTGCACTTTGCACTTTTATTTGCACTTTGCACTTTTATTTATTTTAATCTCTAGCCATTGTTCCCACACCTTTATGTAATATCTTCAGGCCATTAAGGGTATAATAAATTAATTTAAATTATTTTTTTTCATACGAGCTCGCACTGACCCGTATCTTCCTCTTACCATTCAAACCAATATCCACTTATGTACTTCCAGAGGCAAATCGATGTCTTCGGTGTATTGCGCTCTTTGCTGGAGGTTTGTCTTCTCCTTAGTTCTGGTAATAACTTTAGTAAACTTGGCAAAGATCTTATAACAAGCGTTAACCTTTACTGAAGTGGGCAATGTATGTGGGTGTGTGCAATGTCTTCGTAAGAGCATTACAATAGAGGGGAAGTAGTAGCTGGCGCTTATATATGGCGTCAACCTCTCCTGGCTTTTCTTCATGTAATACACAAGAATAACATTCGTTTGCATAAGTGCTATATTATGTAGGCCTGATACATTTTGGGGTTTTGTAATTCCGAAAATATGCAACCTTTGAATGCGGTTTGCCTGTTATGCTCAGTTGCGGGTCTGGGATGCTCCCTTTCTTTGTTAAGCTGTCCTACTACTACGGTCGAGGAGTGGTGATTTTCTAGTGTGCATTCCGACCTATAGCTAGTAAATAGAGATACACCACATCTAAGGGAGTTTCTACAGCACCTTGGTCTTCACCTCTGAATCTAGTCGGTGTACAGAGGTCGAGGGTGCCTTCGAACAGTGGATTCCCAAGATCCGGGATGTCTTCGAGCAGAGAGGGAAGGTGTTTCATCACTATGTTGAAACATCCTATGTTGAAACATCACTATGTACCACATCCTAGCAAAGGATGTGGTACAGAAAAGATGGCTGATTCATGTAGTGTCTGTGCGTCCAGTAAGTTACGCTGCGGTGTAATTATACATCCGTTGCTCACAGCCCTTAGAAATTATTCCCTGGAGGATGGCTTGATAACTGAAAATATGAAAGCCGCCCTAGACGTCGATGTTCAGGATGCACCTCTTGTGTGTAACGCAACAACGGTCCGTGATCTTTTCGTTCAGCTCCAAAGAATGTTTTCTGTAGTAAAGTGGCGCCAGAATCTGTACATGGTATTGAAAAGTGTCCACTTCTTCAATGTAAGGGGGGAGGGGATTTTGCACGACATGTTCTATTGCATTTGTACACAAGAAGTGCGTGAAGTAGGCCGCAGATCAGCAGAAGTTAACGGTGTTCTAGGGTTCGGGATCAAGGTGATATCTCTACGCTTCAACTTACGAGGGATATTGCCTCTGTTCCAATGTTTGCCAATGAAGTTGAGAAGGGCCTCTACGCTCCGGCGTCCCGATACCGAAGAAATATGTTTTGAATTTTACCGTTTCCAGGCTTGGTATTTTTGGTTACACCTCGAACTGCTCCTTCAAGTTTTACTATGGTGAAGGGGTCGTCAATCGCAGCGTTGGATGTATGTTTGCATGGTTGCAGAAGGGACGGGTCGAGCTAGTTTAATCTTGATTTTATGGTTGCTTGATTTCTTCGAGGCGATTTTTGTTCTACCGTAGTTGTGAATAAGATGTTTTATTTTGTAAACTCTCTTTCCCTAATACCCATTAAGGATCAAAGGAGATGCCTCGTACCGCCAGGTGGCGAGTGCGGCTTGTAGCTTCATGCTGAACTTAGACCAAAGTTGTTGGCTGCGTTTATATGCATAGTTTGCTTCGTCATGCTTAGTCGAGCATTCTGAGCAGTAATTTTTAATTATGCTACAATTTTTTTTGTTTGGTTAAATCTTCTTGATCTTCTCTAATAAGCAGCAGGTTGGCATCCACGGCCAGACGATCCTGGGTGCAGGGATCTTCTTGTTTGCTTTCTTGGAGTTTCTAACATAACGTTCTCTCCACGTATCAGTGTCATGAATGTGGCTCGTTGCTGCTGTTCCTGTTATCTTTCGCCAGTAGGTGACGTCTGGAGTTCATATTTTTGCGATTTGAATTTTTGATTCGGAAGTAGTGGTTCTCTATTCCCCATGTCCTATTTTCATTTAACGTATTCTCATAGGAGAATCAATTGCATTGCATAAATGCAGACTGTTATTCCGTATAGCGTCATGTAGTTGCTACCCCTTTTTGTTTTCACGCTGATACCCTCAAGTCGTATGATGGGCTTTGAAATCTCCAACAAATATAAAAGCTATCCTTTCCTGGGTTTTCTGGCAGTTTAGCGATGCGATGAATTTCTGCGAGCGATGAAGATGGCCTCCTGTAAATGTGTACAGTAAAAAAGACTGGTTGTCGTTTTCATTAAAATTATCCTAATGAATGCGTAGTCCATGGTAGTGGGGAGGATGGCGCCTGCGCTGTTCGGCTCACCGAAACAAGGGCGGCCGTCAATAAATTATTGTTTTATGTGTCCGTTTTATACAGACTGTACGTTTTACGCCATGAAGGTTACTTTTTATGTCCATGTTTCTTTGAGAGCGGTTACTGTAGGTGTAATAAGTGATGAAAAATGGGTAAATATGTTTGTTGCTTCTATACAATCGGCAATTCCTGTGCCAAATCACTAATTCTTCGATACGCGGGTTTTTAGAGTTTCCTGCTTTAACATGGTCCGAATGTATCGTCGGCTTGCATTGTGCTAGGCTGGCTGCTTGAGCCTGGGGTATACGTTCCTGCGATGTTTTCTCTTCACAGTTTCGCTAGCTTAGTGCAGTTGTTCAATAGCGATGATTCGACGTTGGAATTCTTCTCTCAGATTTGGGATAAAGTTTTCTAGGCTTCCAATATCCGCGGCAGTGGTGGCATACAACTTGCCTGCAATACGTCGGAAGCAGGCGTAACTTGTGCCACGCTCTCTGTAGGTGCGGGCGTAATTTTTTCCAAATGAGTTAGCAGTTAGATGCGGCACTCTAGTTGATCTATGCGGGCTGTCTGAGTGTCTCTGCCCTCAGTTGCGCAGTTTCTTGCTGTGATTTATAAATGCGGTGGCTGTTGTCAGGTCAGGGGTTTCTGCAACGGCAGTCGGGGAAAGGGTTGGGGAGCGACAGTTTCGGGAGCTACGAATGAAGACTAGCTTAATTGCTGCGGAAAGTGGTACTGGCGACGAACGTTGTCCTGAAGATGCTTCCAAAGCGGCGGATGTGCAGAAACAGCTGGTGTTCGCGGTTGTCGTTGGTGCGTTATCGTGTTCTGGGCTAGGCAATTTCGGACATGCAAAGGTCGCGGTGGAGGGTTGATCTTGTTGCGGTGCGCTTTGCTGGCCGTGATATGTGCGACGACGCAAAGTTTGCATTTTGGGGTGCATACGTGCTTAGTATTAGGGTCACTCTTGTGACGTTGTGCACAGACGATCACCTCGATGGTTGGGTCATACGTCTCGTCAGTGGCTGATACTAACGCAAAACGTACAGGAGTGTATACACCGTAGGTATGGCCTATAGTGAGTGTGACGTCCATGTTCTCTGAGGAAAACCAGCACACCACCTGTGAACCCTCAATAGTCACTACTGCTGACGGGAACTTACCAAATATTCTGGCCCGTACTATCCGCGGTCCCAATGATAAAAGTATGAGGGGCCGTTGTTCGGTGGTCGTGCCAGGGCCTAGATCGCGAAATAAACCCCTCAATGTACCGGCAAAGTGCATTAGGTACGGCTACAGATTGTATGCGGCTTCTGCCACCATACTCGATGTGACATCGCATAGTGCGGCAGCACAGTCCCAGTTATGGGTGGTAGTGACAATCACGTTTTGAATAGCTCCCACCTGCATGGTTACCTGTTGGTTATATGCTCCAGTTGGTATTTTCCTAGCCACCTGTACCCCTCCCGTTATTTCCCGTCACTCTAAGCTGCGAGGCTTAGCCCGTGTTGTGGCCGTTAGATGACTTTCTGGTGAAACTCTGGAAGTTTCCGGCATACAGAACAACGGTAGGCTTACTCGGCGCTGGCTCCATGATCCGTGATTCGGCCTGCTTCACCGCCTGGAGTTGGTTAAAGTTTTCTGGCATAGTCCGGGACGACTAATTGTACTTTCGCTAACACCTCATAATACAGTGTGGCGTCGTTATGGCTTGCGCAGTTATCGGTGGAAATTGGTCGGGCACCGGTAGTTCCGGCACGCCTGCAGTGGCCCCACCTGTCGTAAGTGTACGTGTTGCCATCTTAGTTTGGTACATTTAGTCGGACTATCCCCAAGAGAAATCCCAACAGACATTCAGGCTGTTGGACCGACAGCCAATCCGGAAATTCGGCATATCGGTCTGTTGGTCTGATGGCAGCCTGTTGGCCTGATGGCAGTCTGTCGGTCTGATGGCAGTCTGTCGGTCTGATGGCAGTCTGTTGGTCTGAATGCAGTCTGTTGGTGAAGCTATAGGTCCGATGACGAGATTGACTTAGGACACATCTGTGAGGTGTGGAACTGGTTTACAAGTTTGACAAGCATGTAGGCCTTTTAGCAAAATAAAAATAGAGAAGTTGATTTTGTGCTGCTAACTCATTTATTTGTGCTGCATGTCGCCGTGCTTTTGCGAAAGGTGCTTTCGCACCACCTTTAGCCTGGCTTCAGTGGGCTCTGCAGACACAGTCCTGGCCACATAGATCTGAAAAAGAGCTGTAGATAGAGAGAATAATTAAGGATTTAATGACCTTGTGGACAAAAGACCATCTGGTAAAAGGGTAACAAATATTGCCAAACAGGTTGCCAGTAAAAAGCAACACTTTGGGGAATAAACTAGTACCCTGCAGCTTTTTTTCTGGTAAGCTAACATATGCTGTGCCCGCAGCAAACCATTATTCATGAATGGCATTCAGGCACAATAGAGTTTTAGCAGTCCGTCCGTTCCGTTTGTTACGTTGTTACCGGGTCGCCCGGGACCTGTCTGCGCCTGCGCGCGCGGAAGGGCGAGGAGGCGCGACATGGCGAAGGCAGGCGCGCGGAACTAATCCCCCTACCGTGAAGAATGCCCAAGTGCCCAGACGGGTCCCGGTAAACACGCTAGCTACGTACGTGACGGAACGGACGGACTGCTAAAACTCTCAAATGTGAGACCATTTGTTGTGCAAGAAGTTTCACATTAGGGGATGCTTGCTTTTGCTAAATTATGAGTTAGCTATGAGTTCTGATGACACATATCACATGCAATACCTTTCAGGGATGCGACCTTCTCTGGTGTCACGGCTGGTTTGGGCTTCGTTTTTGCATGGCCTTTGTTTACTTCGTTCCGGTGCTACATTGATCTTCTGTGCAGATTGCCTGTTTCGCCAATGTACACTGATTTGCATTCAGCGCCCGGAATACAATAAATAACACCTGGAAGCTTGAATCGTGAGAGGGGGTCTTTCACGCTGACAATGTCAGAACGTAGCTTGCTAGTGAGCACGTGCACGATGTGCACACTGTGTTTCTTGAAAATGCGTGCAAAAGCTTGATTGATGTGTAGGACGAAATTGCAGCACGTTTCGACACAGGCCTTGTGGACGCTTCTGCCTGCTAATGTCAATGCGGATTCCTGCTAGTCGCCCTCTTCGCTTCTTTTTGAATATACTGCTTTAGGCAGCCACAAGGACTGTATCAAAGCGTGCAGCAATTACCTACGTCCCACAGATCAGTGAAACTTCCGCACGCATTTTCAAAAAACGCAGTACATACATCGTGCATGTGCCCACTAGCAAGCTGCGTTCTGACATTGTCAGCGTGAAGGACCCCCTCTCACGCTCCAAGCTTCCGGGTGTTGTTTATTAGATTCCATGGGCTGAATGCAAATCAGGGTACATTGGCGAAACGGGCAATCTGCACAGAATAATAACGCAGCACTGTAACGAAGTGAACAAGGGCCATGCAAAAACAAGTGCACTGCCAGAGCACCGTGGGAGGACGGGACACGTGGTCGACTGGAACAAGGCAAAATTAATGACAACTGAGTGCAATCTATCTTCTTGATTACTGCTCGAGTCCTTCATCGTTCAGACGACGCCCAACGTTATCAACATAATGGATGGCAATCCGCACCGTATCTATGCAAACTCAATGCACTGCGTAATGCCCAATATATAGCTTCGTTTTCCATGACACATACTCACCGTGAACAAGCACCAAACCGTTAAATGGCTTTTTTGACTTGGTCAGTGACGTTTCATCATTGCAATAATGCTTTTACATGCCTACACGGCATTCCGTCAAACACTGGACTACACTATGCGCCATTGCCGTTCGTAATCTGCACCAGTGTATATAACCTTTCACTACTGCTATGAGATAGACCCATAAACGCACTTTAATATTACCTTTATATTTAGCTCTAGGAAATATGCATAATTTCACCTTTATGTTGCACTTGCTACAGCAGCAGGTAATATTCCAAAAACATAAAAAAACGGTGGTTTAACACGCCAAAGCTACACGCGGGATATGGGGAGCACTGTAGGGGAAGGCATCGCATTAATTTTGACCACCTGGGTATTTTTGTGCGCACCGAAATCTCAAAACACGGGCGTCTTTACTTGTTGCCTTCATCTGAAAAGCGGCCACACCAAGCGGTATCTAACCAACATTCGCCTCCACAGCACACCACCCTAGCCACTCCAGTGGGTTAAACGTATGACATAAAGCGAGTTTTGGAGTGCAAATGAAAATATTATTAACACGTCTTATTTTCCCAATCGATCTACCTTTTGAAATCCACCATGCAATCCCCTCTCCCCTACCGGCCTACCAAAACACCTTTGTCTCAAGAGGTAATCAGGCTGTTGTTAATGAAGTACTTACAATTCGAGACTTGCCACCGTTAAAGTCACGCACTTTGTTTTAGAGATAAGCGACATTAGCCATTTGCAGCCCCAGGAGTTAATTGTGTTAAGATCAGATTGAAAGCATTGACAGTAGTTGAAAGAAATTGTGTGGTAAATTGCAACATCATCGGCAAATAGACCTACATGGGAGGATATGGGAGGATCATGGGAGGACCAAGCAACCTGCCTGGGGGGACAACAAAGTGGCACCAGCAAAAGAAGTATATAGTTATTAGGAGAAGTAAACTGGATTTGAGAAGAATGAAAATCTTTCGCTCAAGTGAGGACATTAGGGTGAAGTTTGAGAAGTAGTCTGTGTTGTGCAATGCGATTGAATGCTTTAGAAAAATCGAGAAAAACTACCGCAGTTTTTAAGCCTGCGTCAATGGATCAATGTAGATCGTGAACAAATCCTGAAAGTTGTGTTTCTCAAGTAACCCTTGTGAAAACCGTGGTGATATTCGAATGTGATATTGGGATTTTATAAATAATTAGCCACCTGAGAGTGAATGAAATGCTCCCCGACCTTGCATATGGTGCTTGTTAGAAAATTTAATGGTGAAGTACAGTCTCCTGATTTTAAGATTGGTGCTACCTCGACTATCTTCTAATCATTGAGAATAGTGCCTGTCATGAGATACTGCGAAAAAAGCGCTGTCGGAATTCTACAGACTGCGGAATGTACTTTTCGGTATAGTATGATTAATACCAGTATGATCTGAAGAAGATAAAATTGTTAGCTTACTTAAAATGGAAAGTAGTTCCACACCAGTTTTTATTGCAAGTTCAAAACCATATCGAAAGATGCTAAATGTTTGCTTGGCTTGATTACATACGAATACTTGCTTCATAGTCAGTCTAATTTCTCTTCTTGCCCTTTAGTCATCGGCCCCAGATTCTTTTCAATATATCTGCTAAGCAATGACACGCTCCAAACGCACAGCACTGCTTCATGAAAATGTTTCAAATAATCAGAGGCCACAGCACTGCTAACAGGTATACATCATGGCAGGTACCACAACATGCAATAACTAACCTTAAAGTACCTAATCGGTGGGTGAATTGCTATGGCAGCAGCGCCTGGACCGATGTGTTGAGCAAATGCGTTGGCTTCTGAACGGGTGGTCCAAGTGGCCAGATGATGGATGAAGGAATGACCATTCCTGGCGGCAAAGTGTATGGAGCACCAAGGAAAGGCCAGGCAGTACTTGGGTACAGCAGGTGCAGTGTCGGTTGGCCTAGGGAGGCCCTCGCAAAGCCTTTGAAACTGGATTGGAAGGCAGCCGACCCAGGACAGCCAGCAGCAGCACCTGCGGGTGCATAATCTGTGAGTGTGCTGACATTTGTTGAAATACAAGAAGAGCACACACAAAGCACGAATAATTACATCAAGTAGATTTTTAATCGCTTAAAGACAGTAACCTCCAAGGCACTAATAAGAACAATCCCGGAACACCCCAAGTGATATTTAGGTCACAGTAAGAATGTATTTATTAGACCCGCAGGTACTGTGAGTGGGGTATGCATGATATATGCAAAGCTCACTGCTGAGCTAATTTGCATGGAACGCATGCTAGCAGCTCATCTGTATCTCTTGCTTTCAATCGGCTCTGGTGTGTGATAGTTGAGGCTCCTCCATTTCAATGTCTGACTTGTATCTGCACGTTCAATTCTCCAATTTAAATCGAGTTGAGTGAGTGCCTACAGCTTTCTTGTTAGTCTCTGTATGGCCCGCGGTTTTGCGAAAATGAGAACTTGCGAATTCGCTCAATTTTCTGCACTAATTTAAACAATACATATGCCTCTGATGTCAAGCCCCAGACTCCCCGAGAGCTACTCTGACGAAATCGGCAGGCGCCTCGTAGGTGTTGTGAAATCTCCCCCACTACCCCGAGACTATGCTAGCTCCCTGCGAGGCCACATGCACGCATTTCCCCTTCAATTTACACGTATGTGAATTCTATACCTCTATGAACTCTCAGACGGGCGTCGTCATATTCGTGCCGGACTCGTGAAGCTCGGCAACTTCAGGAGTCGTGAAATCGCCGCACTCGCTCGCTAGCGCGCGGCCCGAACTCTCTCACCGTTTCCTGCACTTGTATACTATTTTCTCCCTCTTGCACTTTGTAAATTCTCATCTGTTTAACTACACCTCCTGCGTCCTCACCTCTTGCCTGCTTTTCTTCCAGCACAACTCCGCCAGCACCCGGTCGACGCGTACGCTGTCGGGGCGCGTTGGCGAGCGAGTACGGCAATTTCACCACGCTGTTGCCGAGGGTCACGAGAACAGCACGCATATCGCGGCCCGAAGACCGCGAGGTTGCAACGGCGGCAGCCGGTCTCGCGAGCGCAATAGCTGCGAAGAGCACTGCACGGAATTCGGGTATGGGGCGAGACTTCACATCACCTACGAGACGACAGCCAAAGAATCAAGTGTACGCTTTCTTTTTTTTAGCAGCCGTGTACTTTAGCGCGAGCATCGTAGCCAAGGTCTAGCTTCAGCATAAATTGATGCTTACTTCTGCGGAAACAGTGGACTGGGCGCCAAACAAGTATGCTAAATCACCTAGGCTCTCAGAGCAAATGAGATGGGGGTCTAGTGAACCACTGACCCATAAACATTAGAACTCGTTCCAACCAAATACAGAATAACAAAAATGCGTACTTACCCTAGCAAAAACGATGTTTCCAACGTACAATTCCCCTTCACTGTCGTCTTCATCTAGCGGACACCAATAGGCTTTGTTGGAACGCAATGTCATTCACTTTTGACGCGCAGTGTTTTATGCGGCGATGATCGTTCTTCCTGGGTCCCCATGTTCGACACACGCGTAGGTTGGAAGGGTAGACATCACAAATAAAGCTTTTATAACTATGATTTAAGCTTGAAATAGATAAAACTGAACTAATTGCGCCAGCAACCACTCGGCACAAAACGCCATGAACAAACACACAAAAAGTGAGAGGTAGTTGCCAGACTTCAATAGCAGCACCTCTTTGTTTGACAGAAATCGTGCTAGTGCTGTAATATTGGTAATTATCTTTCTGATTTCAAAGACTGAAAGGTGTTTATAACTTGAATTTGAGGTTTTTAAACGCAAAAGTGAATACACATAAAGTAACTAACACATGTACTGATATTGTAAAGACGTTTTGACGTATGTTTTGGTTTTGTTTTCACGGCGGGCTTCTCAAAAGAGAAGGGGCGAGAAAACAGGCTACTTTGGGTGTAGGAAGAGGGTGGTAAATGTAGGCGTGATGGAAGGCAAGGAACAGGCGCTTACCCTCGTCTTAAAAAAAACAGCTAATAAAACCCTCGCCGTGAAAAAAAGCGAGGTTCGACGAGGAATCGAATCATGGACGTTCAAAACAGTAAGCTGACGTGTTACCACTCAGCTATCTTGGCGGGTGGTCGGGGAGTGCCTAAAACACATGTATACTTACGTAATTTGTCAGCGAATCATGTCGTTTGTGTATAGTTTATGATGCATTTTTGAAATTCTGGCTGTCCTAACGCTTGTTTCTCACGCACCGATCTTGCAGACGAGGCCACATTGCTAGCGCTGCAAGCGATTGAGCCAAAGCTCCCGTATTTGACTCAAGAAAAGCTATCGCAGGTCAACCCGACCTTTTCTGCGCAAGCCATGGTAGCCACGAATGAAATGGAATGTGCCGTTAGAATTCTGGCGTTGATAACGCTTGTTTGTGCGGCACCGTCTGGCAGACGTCACGCTAATACTACAAGCGATGTCACAGCTGGCATGTCAGGCGCATCAATCCCGTCGTGTAAAACGACTGCTAACAATGCGAAAACCTCTGAGTTTGTAACAAGTGGGGATAATGCAAGGAAATATTAGATAGCGACCGAAGCATGCGGTGGCGGCGACATAATAGGTACAGGAAACAGGTACCGTAGACCGCAGCGAAGAGCGAAAAATTCCCCCGCATTTCCCCGACGGGGAGTATGAGGAAGTGCGAAGCACGGGGTGATGCTATGAGGGGGAGTTTGTTGAAGTTTGGTGGCATTTTGCCCGTTAGTTACATTAACACCCCCTCGTGATCACGTTCGGCTTAACACGCCTCGTTTGTCCCTCTGCGGAAATCTTGGTGAATTAACGTGTATGTTCGAGAGGAGGATCGCACCGCACCGCAGCGCACCGCAGCTGCGAAGCGCCGACCGGAGTGAAGGGAGAGGAGGCGCAGTCACGTGAGAGAATGCACAACTAGCGGGTTTGTAGTATCACGTGTACACCACGCTGTTATCAAGCCGCTATAACGCCGCTGAGTCGCCAACGCACGCCGCTGACGACGTAGTTTGAATGCGTTAAAGATATAAGGCGCGTTACTAACACTGACATCAGCGTCGCGTCCGTGGCTTAGTTGGTAGAGCGTTGCGCTGCGGCCGCAAAGTCCTCAAATCGAAACCTGCCGCCGGATGCTGTTTTTTTTATATAGTGTAGTGGCCTGGCTGGCGCGCCGAGAGAGGGTGTTGCGAGCTGGAAAGTAGTAAAGGGGCTTTAGGAGAGTAGCGAGGGGGGAGAGCAGGCGCTATGCGAGCGCCCTCACGCGTCGGAAATCCGGCGCCGTTGCTAGGCACGGTAGCTAGCTCCGTTGCTAGGCTGCGGACGGAGGACGGCGGTGGAAGCAGGAGTAGGCCCGACTAAGAAGTGCTTCGCACTTAAAAGATTTTACAGGGGCCACCGCGGGCGGCCTGCGCAAAAAAGGAAGATAGAACCCCTGCATACACGCCCTCGAAGAAAGCTGTACAGCCGATTCAGATTGTTCTTGACGAAGAGCAACGGAGGCTGCAGCAACAAACTATTGTGCTTGCCGTGGTATGAGCCAAAGCATATCTTGACATCGTTATGTTATCGTCCGTCTGACTGTAACTTATTGAAGGGAAAAATCAGAACACAAACGTTGACGTTTAGCGTCTATGCCAGACATAGACGCTGCTGTTTAAGCCCTAAAAACCAGTGTTGCCACCGCTGGGCGTCAGATATCCACTAAAAAGCCATAAGAAATCCGCCAGATTCCGCTAGATTCTAAAACATAGCCGCTAAATTTTCCGCTAGGGCCTATTTTATTAGAAAAACAGTGCAATTTCGTATGATAAATACCTTTATCATTCTTAGAATCTCCTCAAAACTGCGAGAGCTGAAATAACATATAAAAGAGTCTTCCAAGGAGTATAACTAGAACACTTGAAGCTTCAGCGCGGCGGTGGTCGTCATTTGTCAACCTGATCACGGATGAGGCGAAAAGTTATAAATGTTCACACTGATGAAAAAAGAACTCACAGGTCAACAAAAAACACTTCGAGGTGTTCGTCACCGCTGTCATCGTCTGATATCATCTCTACAGGAACTTGTTCAGGTACTTGTTCAGGGACCAGAAAGGAGACTTGGTTGCACATACGTTGCAGATGTCCCGACGGGACTAA
The DNA here is from genome assembly GCF_048455015.1 of Haemaphysalis longicornis. Classification (NCBI taxonomy): domain Eukaryota; kingdom Metazoa; phylum Arthropoda; class Arachnida; order Ixodida; family Ixodidae; genus Haemaphysalis; species Haemaphysalis longicornis. The sequence continues at coordinate 89,503,568 of NW_027526295.1, forward strand.
GAACTGCCGCGGGAAGTTCGTAATCAAAACAACGTTTCTGGTGTCGCTTCAGCCCCTCTCTTACGACGAAGATGGCGTTTCTAGTTTCAGGCTTCATCTTGTTCCGCAGCTTGGATTTTAGTATTTTAAGCTGACTAAACGTCCTCTCTACTTCGGCATTTGAATACGGCAGCACGAGCATCGACATGGCGAATCTGGCTAGCTGGGCGAACAGGTTTTCGCCGCAGGCATCCTTACAGGAGTGAACTTCATACCAGAACGACTGCGTGGATGATATTTGCCTCCAGTTCAGGAGGGTGATTTTGCTCCACTGGTTTTAAATTTTTTCTATTGTCTCACAGGGCACTGCCATTGCTTCCAGCAGAGGAATCAATGGCTCCTTCACGACGCACAAAGCGTTTTCGATCGATAAGAGTGATGTTTCCTGGAGAACTGTGATCTTGTAGGGAAGTCGCTGTCTGATTTGATCTACTAGCGTGATAATAAACCTTATGCAGCTTTCTCGCATCACAGCTTCATCTGCGAAAGAGAACCCGTCGGTCTTCTGAGCTTTCACGTTGTTAACGTACGTCTCAAACACGTAGCCCAGATATGGCTTGGAGTTCAAGTGGTCCTCCAGTCTGCACGTAAGAACGTCAATCTGCTCTGTCGGAATTACGACTTTTTTAAACAAGCTTGAAAGCAAAGTCATAAGGTCTTTCTTGCAGGGCGATTTTGAATCGGTGCACTGCGTGAGGTATCCACCAGAAATCCGCTATGTATGAAAATGGCCCGCCAAAAAATCCACTAGCCGCTAGACTAATTTTTCCCCGTCAGGACAAAATGAAATCCGCCAAATTTAGCGGAAAATCCGCTAAATTGGCATCACTGCTAAAAACACCTTCAGGGCGTCTGTCGGTTCTGTCTGATGGCGCGCTCGCGTCGCTGATTACCAACGAGGCGTCTGTTGGCGTTCACTTATCGTTTTGGCGAGCCGGTAAACGCCATCACGGTTAAACTTCCTGTCGGAAGACTACGCTGTTGGGACGATAGAGTGCCGACAGAGCTTCTTATTGGCCCCACAAACGCCATCAAGGTTAAGCTCCCTGTTGGAAGACTAGGCTATTGGGACGACAGAATTTCTTATTGGCCCCACAGGCGTGCTGTCAGCCCAACAGGAAAGTCTTGTTGGACTTTTTGTCCGGGAAGCGCCAGGTAAGGAACCAACGCCACAAAGGCGGCATGTTCATGAAGCTCAATGTGATTCCACTGCTCTGAAATGTACTTAGGGCGTCTTCGCGAGCAGTGTTCCGTCTTTTGTTACCGCGTTTCGTGTTTATACCATGTTTTGTTACTTGATATGACGTTGTTCAACTTGAGCGTTTTTGTTTTTTCTTCATTGTGTTTACTGATTTTTCTCTTTTGAGCTTTTTTATGCATTATGAAATTCTTTTTTATTTCTATTTTGTTGTTTTGTTCTTGCCTTAGATTGCAATTGTAGTACTCCCCTTACTCTATGCCCTACCACAACCCTGTAAGTTGACTTGCGTAAAGAAAGCGACGAGGCGGAATGTCAGGCGGGAACGTCGGGGGCTACACGTTCAGCGGCTGCAACGTTCCGTCGTTTTATTAGGTAGAAGTTCATTATAGTCGGGGGTTGTCGTTTGTCCCTTGGCCGGCGTGCGCAGCGCGTCTGATGATGATTGTGGCATGATGCTCCTAGCGATTGGCCAACCAAACAATCCATCACGAGATAGCTTCGCGTTCAACCACCATCGCCATCTTCCCGTAGGGGAACCGCTGAAGAAGAAGGAGAAGAAGACAAAGCTGCGAAGAGGAGGGCTGCGTGAGTTTTGGCTACCGTTATCCTCCTCGGCCGGCGCATCTTCCCGATCTGAACCCGGTCGAAGAGCGGCTCATCGCGCCTCGACTCCCCTGCATGAGCATGAGGCGGCTGACTCGAGGCAACGGGCACTTTGGAATCAAGGGACAGGCGGTGAACGTGCCCATCGACGTATCGAAGGTTGTGCGGTGCCTTCCTCGCATGTTACCCGAGGACGTTGCGTTCGACGTTCACATTAAGCGGAGGCTGATGAGTCCGGCAACGTACAAACGCGGGTTGGTGAAGCGCGGCAACATCCTGGCTTGGCTCAAGCACCTGGAACACACCCCGCTGTATCGCGCCATCAACGTTCGGGTCGATTGGAGTCGGCTCGATCACTTCGATGACGGCGGTGAACGAGAGGAACCGCAGGAAGACGACGTCGATGATGCTGACGGTGAGTTCGAAACGATTCCCGACGACTTTGACGTGAACGATCCTCTGCAGTTGGCGGTTGCGTTCAACGCGGTCTCGAAGACGCTTCTCTATAACGAAGCGGAAATGACGGGTGTGGAAAAAGAAAAAAATAAATGATTACGCTCACACTCTCGCCTCTCTCTTCGCCATTATTCGCATCACACTCATCGGTGCACCCAATGCATTTCTGCATCCTCACAATCCCCCTCGGGTAGGTGCGGGGATTTTTTTTCTTTTCATTTCATTGATACAACCTTAAGGGCCCGAAGGGATTACATAAAGGGGTGGGGAACGTGCATCGAAGTTAAAAGTTTTATAGTAATGTAACAATAAGAGGTACACACAGATTACAAGGAATAAATAAAGCAAAGCAAACAAACGACAACGAACACGCATAACAAAACATAGAAATACATTGCAGACGATAAATTCCGCTAGTTCAATAAAAACACAACTATAAACACAAGAAGTAAATGTGCTGTTAGGGCGTATCATTTGGATCTTGGATGCAGGTTAGTTTATTACGAAATATATTGCGCTCTCTGCAAGAAACAATATTATCTGGCACTGAAATCCAGAGTGTTACGGCATGGGGGAAAAATGAGCTGGCCAACGCCGTTGTTCGGTATTTTATGGTCATCAGACGGTGTGTATGGGGCAGCGAGTTGATGCTCTTAATTGGCGTTTTAGGAGGGTGTGTCCCGATTTGCTGAAGTAAATGAAGTGTGAAGGAGGCAGACACGAGAAGTTATGCGACATGAAGCCAGCAATGCGAGTGACAAAGTGTGTTTTATTGCGGTTACGCTAATGTGTCGAATATTGTTACGTAATGAAACGAGCTGCGCGGTTTTGAATGGCTTCCTAATGATCGGCGAGATGCGAGGGATGCCATATGGGCGATGCGTACCCGAGTTTTGGTCACACATATGATAGATATTTGAGTTTCTTTATGTCAGGAGATGCATATCGCAAGTTACGTCGTATGTGCACGAAGCTTCTGAACGAATGGTTCTATATACTTCAGACATAATAGTTATGACGTCAGATGAACTCCTAGATATTTGTGAGTGCACGTGTGGAGAATGGGAACCGAGCTAATGGAGTAGGTTTCGTGCGCGGTGGTGTGTTTACGCGTGAAGGACATGACTGCATTTAGTGAGGGTTAGAGGCATATGACATTTTACGCACCATGAAGTAATGATGTCAAGGTCATGCTTTAGGGCGACTGAAGAATGAAGGGGGTTTTAGAGTTTGAAGTCATCTGCAAACCGGCGGAGCTGTGTTGTTATGCTACTTGGAAGGTTATTTACGTAAATAAGAAATATTGAAGGTGGTAAGGCGGCGCCCTAGGGAACACCGGAAGTGACGCTGGTAAGTGTTTATTGGAAATTGTTAGCAAAGTAAACTGAACGCGCCCTGTGAATAAATGTTCGAACCATTTTATAAGGTTTGGGGGATACAAAGAGCGGCTAATTTGATGAGCAGGTGAATGGCGTATACGCAATCGAAGGCCTTGGAGAAGACTAAGAATATTTGATCAATTTCAATGTGATCGCCCATTTGCCGCAGTATGTCATTTATGTATTCAGCTAGTTCAGTTTCGCAGGAAAGATACTTTAGAAAACATTTTTAAAGGGTACAAAAATCTGACTGATTCAAGCTAATCCATGAGATTTGATGCTATGATATGCTGAAGCTATGATATGCTGATTCTATGCTAGTATATGCTCAAGCCGGCGCGTTTTGTTGATTCTCCGGAATTATCTGCTAAATGCATTACACATTTATCAGCCGATGGTGCAACTTGTGGAGGTGGCATCTCTGGCGCCAAAAAGAATAGTAGTTGTGAAAGGTCTGTCTGCGGTTGCGATGAAAAGCACCACGCACAGGAATGAAAACTGCATTGTTTAGACATACAACGCTTCGCAGTGAAAGGTCACTAGACATTCTTTCTGTGGCATAGCCGATACTACCGTGACCACATACTAAACCGCTATGCCTATTCTACGACCAGCTCGAGACCTACCTTTTTATTTCATCAAATTTTCTTCAATTGACAAGCAGCTGGAGGGGAAGGACGCAGCTGAAGCCATTGCCTGCCCTCATTCGGCCTGCTGTCTTTCAAAAAGGTATTCTCAAAGAGACGGCTGCTTTTTATTGCCGCATTTTCTTTGATATATCCCAAAATACTGGCTAAAAAACAACGGAACCATGTATCTCCCTTCAGCCTATTCTTTCCCAAGAAGAAAGTCACCTTTCGCTGTCCACAAACCAAAACCTTTTCAAAACATTATTCTGAGGGATGTGTATTCCACTCAATATTCTAAAACTTCCGCCCCACTCCTAACACCCTATGCCATTTGGTATAGAAGTGTCCTGAACCCTCATATTCCGAACCCTTGATGTGGGCAGTGTGTAGATCAGTGCGACATTTCTAAACTCTCGGATCATCAGGCATACCGGGAAAAAACCAGAGAAAGTGCGAAAGCATTCCTGGTTAGAGCCTGCTTCTAATATGCAGGGGCCATGTCATCTTCGCCATGCTTAAAGACAGGTAGGATAATTAAACATCAAGTTTAATTATACTTGTACTCACCATAACAGCTCACATCTTCCGTATGTTCTCTCAAAATAACTCGTGTTGACATACTGAAAATGTTTTGACATGGCATGATCAAGGTGCCTAATTGACACATTATTGATTGTAGGACAGAGTGATTGTTCAAGCCCTCCAGGTGGATTGTATGTCCTGTTCATCATTTCAAATGTTAGGTTGTGTCGATCAAGGAACTGCATTGTGTGAGACCAAAAAGAAAAGTGGTATTTTAGTGTATTTGTACAGAGGCATGCGAAGTAGTTCCAAAAACACAATTATCGACATGCACGTGAAGATAACAAAAAAACGATTACGAATGTGACTGTAATTTTAAAGCATGCTTTTGTGAACGGATAGTTTTCAACGTTACCTGAATGGGGGTGTTTAAAAAACTGAAACCATAAACGTTCATGAGGTTAGCGGTTTTTTATACAAAGATACGTTAAAGTGAAAGCTTGTATACAGGAACAACGCCAACGTGTGGTCACGCAATGTGGTAGCGTATTGTTTTCAATGCATAACAATAAATATTGTATAATATGCCGGGTACGTTTTAGAGGTGTTAGACATTTATTGTGTTCCCGCTAAAAATCATTCAGATAATACACAATTTTTGTGTATTATCGTGCTTTTTATGGAGTTTTTAACTTTTCTTCTGGGCTTTGTGTTGGTATATTGTGCAAGTATTAAGATTCGCACGAAAACATTGCCGGGAAAACGTTTTTAATTACAGCGCCTTGGGTATCGGTGTATGCCACTCATTACGTATGAAACACTGAATGTTCCCCGCACGCGGCACCTTGAGTATTCATGGTGACGGTGAGCAGCGACACCGCGGACCCCGAGCTCCCATACATAAGCCGTGTCCAACCGTGGCGAGGTGTTTAAAGGTGAAGGGTAGAAGCCGTAAACGGTGGCCGTCGGAGCCTTTGTCAAGCTCCGGCCAATGGGCGCCCTGCCTGTCTACCAGACAGGCAGCTCCGGGACCTCTTTGACTACCAGGGTAAGGTCAAAGGTGAAAGTACCCCCGTCTCCCTGCTTTTATACTATGCTATATGGCATTTTCAAAACCCCCTCCAAACGTGATCGGCCTCCGAAAAGGGGCCGCACCGAAGTTTCATTTGCACCTCTTTCAACGACTACCTTTCCAACAACTGTAAACAACTATTCCCGTTTTCTTGTAATTGAGTCAACTGACACAGAAAGATCTGTCGCTTCATTGTCTGCCTTCTTGGTATCGAAGTTCCTGACAAGTATAATTGGTGAGGCGTACAAAGCCAAGAAACAAAGAACTGTGCAATCGCTGGTCGAAGTAGCCACGCAGCAGCAGGCAGAAAAACTCTTGAGCCACACCCGAATCGGTATCTTGACATCAGGGTCACGCCCAACCGCAGGTTAAATATCTTCCAGGGCGTGATTTCCGATCCTGATCTACTGAACGAAACTGAAGCCGACCTGCTGGAGGGCCTTGTCAGGCGCATAAACATACGTAGAGAGGACAAAAAAAACCTTTAAAGCATCTTATCTTAACTTTTGACAGGTCGAGCCTTCCAGAATACATCAATGCAGGTTTTGTTCGATGTCCACTCCGGCCGTACATCCATAACCCGCGGCGCTGCTTTAAGTGCCAATGGTTTGGACATGGCACCAATTCCTGCTGCGGCCGCCTTACCTGTGCAAAATGCGGCCAACACGACCACCCGTCGGAAAACTGCAACACCCAGAGTTTCACCTGTGTCAACTGCCAGGGGCCCCACGCAGCGTGGTCCCGCACTTGTGAGAAATTTAAGCAGGAAAACAAATCATAAATGTAAAGGTCACTGAGAACATAACCCTTCCAGAGGCGAAAAAGAGGTTCGCCTCTTTCCCTCTGGGGAGGTACGCCGACGCAGCTCACCGGGGGGCGGAGCGGCGTCTGGTTTCGACGAGAACCCAGTACCGCGAGGTGGACCTGGTCCCACTTCTGCCCCCATCCCCTGGGTTGCCTCAGGCAGCCCAACCTGCCACTTCACCGCTTGCTGAGGCAGCAGCGGTTGTGGTGCCAACCTCTTCCGTCAGGACCAGTTCCGCTCCCGTCTCTGCCTCCCCGTCCTCCAGTGCGTTGGAGGGTGCCGAGGGGATGGACACCACGGGCCCCGCAACGGCTCCCACCGGCACCGCACCGCCCGTGCCACTTCTGGTGCCTTTTACACCTGCGGTGGTGGCGGCTCAAAAAGAGGGCTCCCGAAGGGGGCCAAGTCCGGGGGGCCCGGTTCTACAGGCACACCCAGGACATCGGACAACGAGATGGACATCGTGCAGTTCTTGCCTGCAACGCAGCGCAAGGAGCGGCCTCTGACGTCTAAGCCTACAGAAAGGCCCAGAAAGCCCAATCCAAGAGTCACAGCCCCGAAATACGACATATAAACATACACACTCCAGTAGCTCTCACACTAAATAATGGGAAGAGAAAACAAAATACAATGGAACTGTAGAGGCCTTCTTAGAACTCTTGAGGATGTGTACGAGATACTGCACTCCAATCAGCCAGGTGTCCTATGCCTACAAGAAACACCTTTAAATTCCAAACATACAAATTTTTTGAATAGTTACCTGGTATTTAGGAAGGACAGGGATGGTGGTGGTACATCTTTCGGTGGTGTGGCCATCATTGCCTGAAAGTCCTTGGCGTGTCACACTATCCAGTTACAAACCGTCCTTGAGGCTGCTTCCATTCGTACCATAATTTTCAGTAGGCTAATAACACTATTCTCTGTTTACATCCCTCCTGATTTCCAGCTCTCGAGTTCGGATTTCGAGGGCCTTGTAGATCAGCTACCCGCACCTTTCATTGTCTTAGGCGACCTCAACGCACATAACTCTCTTTGGGGCTCTGCCCGCACGGCGGATGCCCGAGGTCGCCTTATCGAAAAATATCTAACATCTTCGGGAGCATGCCTATTCAATAAAAACAAGCCTACATACCATAATATACGACACAAGACTTATTCACACCCGTCTTGACTATTGGCCCTGCAGTATTCTTTCCATCTCTTGAGTAGAATGTTGGCACTAACCCATATGGTAGTGACCACTTCCCAACCACATTAACATACATAGGTAAAGGCTCGAACAGTTCAACTTCCCATAACAGGTTCAATGAAGCTAGAGCGAACTGGAGTAGATTTACAGAAACACCTAAACTACACCACACATCCATAACACACCTACACATTCAAGGAGACGCCCAACTCCTCACGGCACACATCCTCGGCGCCGCCGAAAATTTCATTCCCCAGGCCTCTGGTGCTCCGCACAACCCAAGGAGGCCCTGGTGGAATCAGGACTGTAGGCGTGGGCGAGAGGCCCAGAACAAGGCCCTGGGTATCCTTCTCCGGTACCCCACATCAGATAATCTCCCTTCTTTTAAACCGGCCAAGGCTTTTGGGAGGCGAGTGCGCCGTGAGGCGAAAACGGAGAGTTGGCGCACCTTCCTCACTTCCATCAATTTATACACAGACACACACAGTCTGGACACGTATACGAAAACTAAAAAGGACAACAGACACACAGCCTGCCCCTGGTTAGTAGAACAGCAGTCACACTAGAAGACCAGGCTAACACACTTGCCCAACACTTTGAACACGTGTCCAGTTACACACACTACACAAACGTTTTCATTAAACACAAAACATCTACAGAAAAAACGCCCTTACATGACAAAGACAAATCCAAAATTTCTTACAACGCTGAATTCACTCTGAGTTGAGGGCTGCCCTGAGCACGTGCAAACCTTCAGCTCCAGGCGAAGATAAGATTACATACACCATGATACAGCACCTACACCCATACACTCTTGAAACACTCTTACACTTATACAATAAAATATGGCTTTCGGGGCACATTCCACGCTCTTGGATGGAGACCATAGTAGCGGCTTTCCTATAGGAAGGGGAGGACCCTTTCTCTCCCGCCAGTTATAGTCCCATTGACCTGACAACTGCCTGTGCAAGCACTTCGAGAAGATGATAAACAGGAGACTCGTGTACTTCTTATAGTACAACGGTCTGCTCGAGAGCTGCCAGGCAGGCTTCAGGGCGGGGCGATCTAGCAACGATCAACTCGTTGCGCTAGAGTCATATATTGAAGATGCTTTCCTCCACAATCAGTACTGTATGACAGTATTCTTTGATCTTGAAAAGGCGTATCACACTGCTTGGAGGTACGGCATCCTGAGCGATTTGAAGTCCAGCGATTTGAAGCGATTTGAAACATGTTGAACACGCTTGCAGTTACCTGCCTGAAAGAACGTTTCGCGTGCGAGTTGGGAATGCACTCTCTAGGGTTCATGTGCAGGAAAACGGTGTGCCGCAAGGTGGAGTTTTGAGTTGCACTTTGTTTATTGTAAAAATGAATTCTCTTCGGAAGGTGCTGCCACCATCGATTTCCTGTTCAATCTATGTAGAAGACGTACAATTATCCTTTAAGTCTTGTAACCTGTCTATCTGCGAGCGCCACGTCCAGCTTGGTGTTAACACGATAGCTGGCTGGGCTGATAGCAACGGTTTTAAATTTAATCCAGGCAAGTGCACTTGTGAAGCATGGCATTCGGCCGGATCCAGACATTCACCTCCACGGTGTCTCTATCCCGGTCAAAGAGGAACACAAGTTTTTATGTATAATCTTTGACGAAAAGCTCACATTTATACCACACATAAAACAACTAAAACATAAATGCCTAAAAACACTGACTATCCTCATGGTTCTCTCGCACATCTCTTTTGGTGCTGACAAACAACTTCTTTTACTTGTTTTTAACAGCCTAATAGGTTCATGATTGGACTATGGTAGCGTTGTCTATGTGTCAGCCACTATAACATTCCTCAGAGTGCTGGACCGAGTGCTCCATCTGGGCGTGCACCTGGCGTGCGGCGCCTTCCGGACTTGTCCAATTGAAAGCCTGTATGTAGAGTGCAACAAATGAAACCTACAACGTCAGCGAGCATACACAGATCTCCTTTTTAAAATTTCATCCATGCCTCACCATCCTTTTAAATCAGTTTTTTATGATACGTCCATGACTGAACCCCTTTTATATCGACCATCGTCCTCATCGCCGTTTTCTTCCAGAGTTAGAGAGGAAGCGTCAGAGCTTTCCGTCTCCTTTTTAGACACCATCCCATCTTCTGTAACAGATTTTATAGCACCATGGCATCACCGCCCTGTATTATGCGACACATCGTTTACACATATAGATAAAAACCGAGCTCCCGCATGTGGAATTCTGCAGCACTTCTTGTATTTGCAGCAGAAGTATCAATGTTCTGAATCACCCGCCGCGGTGGCTCAGTGGCTAAGGCGTTGCGCTGCTGAGCACGAGGTTGCGGGTTCGATTCCCGGCTGCGGCGGCCGCTTTTCTGATGGAGGTGAAAAGCAAAAACGCCCGTGTGTACGAGATTTCGGCGCACGTTAAAGATCCCCAGGTGGTCAAAATTAATCCGGAGCCCTCCACTACGGCGCGCCTCATCGCCTGAGTTGCGTCGGCGCGTTAAACCCTACAATCAATCAATCAATGTTCTGAATTTTATACAGACGCCAGCTCTGTGTCCTGCGCTGTGCATGGACCCGGCCTTAATGTCACAAAAACGCTGAATAGTTATACTAGTATCTTTACGGCAGAGGCGTATGATGTACTTCTTGTTGTTAATCATATACTTCAAAGCCACATCCCACAATCCATTATATATACAGATTCCCTCAGTGTGGTGCGATCATTATCGTCAACACAGTCTTCCAAAAACAACGTTGTCAATCTGATAGTCAAGGGTATTATGTCTGTGTATGTCCACAAATTTGAACTGGTCCTCTGCTGGGTCTCTGGCCACTGTGGTATAGCCGTGAACGAAGCAGCGGATTCAATGGTCTGCTGCTATACGCTAGAATACAGTGGACATAACCTCATTACCCTACATCGACGTGAAACCACATATCAGACAACGGCTTCGCGAAACACGGCAAACACACTGGAGTGAACAAACAGACGAGTTCCACGTAATAAAACGTCACTTGGCACCATACACCACCGACACACGCAATAGATACACTGAAGTCGCCTTGGCTAGATTACGGATAAGGTACACACATGCGACGCCCTCGCACCTTCTCACTGGATCTCCAAGAGCTCTGTGCAGCAGGTGCGGAGAGGCCCTTTCCGTGACCCGCATCCTCATACAATGTAAGGCACTCGACATTACACGACGCAAACACTTCCCACAACTACACACACGACATATTCCAACACACCCGTCATACTTCTTAGGAGACGATGCCATGTTTTCAGTTCAGCGCACCTTTAGGTTGCTATCAGAAGTTAACTTTTTACAACTCACCTCATACCACCCATAGTTTTACCCCTGGTCCTATACACCAGCCACCTTATTTATCTTTTAACCACTCTTGTTCTTCACCCTGGCCATTTACACCAGACGTGCTCATAGTTTTTAAATGATTTTATTTCGTGTTATCTCCTCATCAAATAACTGTGTGTTTGGTGCTCTCTGCCCATGTCGGCCTTGCGCTAATAAAATCAAACCATCATCATCAAACACTGACTGTTTTGTGACCTTCCAAATATGATTTGGGCTTTATACACACCTGTAAGACAAACCCAGGGAGAGTGTTTCCTTACATACCTTTACCTGCTTAAACAGCGTTAAACGTAGGTACCATTGTGTGAGTAGGTAAATTTACGTAAATATAAAACACCAGGAATTAAGAGTTTATGTAAACATCATATCAGGTTTGTTTTGAGGCACTTTGAAACCACAAAAAAGTACTTTTAACATCGTTCTCAATGACGTATGACTTCATACAAACGTTTCATACAAACGTGCTCTGCAACACCCCAGGAGTGTTGTGCCGTACAGTACAGCGTCACAAGACCACAACATTACGAAAAGTGTAGGGAAAGCAGTTTCGATTTTCTAGTATGTGTTTTCTCAAACCATGAAGGATACATAGCCTAAAGGTTCCCCCATGTCACAGCGATTTCAAACACCTAAGTTGGAGGAAGCGTGTCAAAGCCCCAACTTCAGCCAAACGTTATAAACAAAATTCGTGAAAGTGTTAGGGAACAAACCCTGCTCGTATACGGTCCTTCTGTTTGAATAACACTCCATCGCGTTGGGCTGACATCCGGGCACCGTGAACAAACGTACATAACTTCAGAACAAAATCACCATAAAATAGCCAGATATAAGTATCGCGTGAAGTCCAATTCTCAACGAATATACAGAAATTTCCTACAAGTGGTGCACGGCTACGCAAATGTCTATTTCGTAAGAGTAATAGTAACTAGAGGTTCATGAATAATGACATTGCCTGGCAAAGTAACTGGGGTAATATTTGCCATGCACGATGACCACTGTGGACAAGCACAGTAAAATTGTGGACCTCAAATCGAATATGCAGAAAAAAAAGTAATGCTCAACAGCCTCGCCAGAGCAGAGCAGTGTGAGATAGCTGGTGGGGCACTGTAAGTGGTAAGCAAAGATATCTACTTAGCATAAGTATAGACCCCGGATCCCGACCATGAGGCACAGATAGAATAATAATGAGTGTAGTGTGAAGAATAGAACAATAGAATGGGCTGGAGTGTGATTGGAACGCTATCTCTGATAATGAATGGCAACCCACCGATATCCCTAAAAAAGAAAGTTTATAACAGGTAATCTTACCGGTACCCCCGTACGGGGAAGAAACTTGGAGGCTTATTAAAAGGGTTGAACTGAAATTGAGCAACGCTCAGCAATCAATAGAACGGAAGATGATAGGCGTAACGTTAAGGGCACAATGAAGGAACGGAGTGGGTAAGAGAACAAACGCGCGTTAAGGACAGGTTAGTAGAAAGTAAAAAGACGAAATGGACATGGGATGAGCCTGTAACGCCAAAGCAAGTTAACCGTTGGTCATTCAGGGTAAAAGAGCGCATCGCTAGACAAGGCAAGCCCGGCAAAGGAAACCGGAAGTTCAGGTGGGCAGATGAGATCAAGAATTTTGTGGGGAAAATTGGTCGCAGTTAGCACAGGCCCGGGATTATTAAAGCTCTATGGGCAATGCCTTTGCCTTGCAGTGGGCATAGACAGGACGACGACGACCACGATGAAGATGATGATGGTTGTGGTAGTGGTGATGTTTACTTACTATCGTCATGCAGACGCTTTATAAAAACTCTTAAGTGGAGAAGTGAGTCGTGTAAAACCGAAAGCCTAGAAAAAAAAATAAAAATGCCGAGAAAAAACATGAGAAAATCTTCTAAGCAATCATAACATTGTGCTTTGCTGACAGGTGCTTTTATTACCGAGAGTTCGCGATTTTAAGCGATCTAAAATAAAAACCAGACGTTCTCTTCAGAAATCGGGATTGCAGCTTCATTATCTTCGAAGGTTCACGTCCGGAGTCATTGTTGTATCCCATTCGTACAAAGTGATTTTGCATATAACTCTCTTTGCTTCAAGCTGATAGGTATGAATCTGTAATATTTGCATTATCCCCTAAGCATACGTGGTCTTTAAAGAGATCAATACTGATATTTTGGGATCTGTGGGATTTGCACAACACAAATTCTCCTGAAAAGCTTTGGTAACAATTCATATGCGGTTGTAATCTGCTGTGCGTGTGTTTTGGGTAAACTAAACAGTTAACAGATAAGAATTAAGTTTGAGGCAAAGCCTCAATATCCCTCTGTGTTACTTAGCGGTATGCCAACCCAGTCAGTATTTTAGAAACCAGAAAATAAATCCTCAGGGTCCACGTTGGGCGTTACATCTCGGTGGTGCGAAGAACCTTCCTACGGTTCACAGCATAGAGCCCTTACGTTCAGTCTAAGCGTATGCGAAGCATTGTCAAATTGTTTGCAGAATAATTCGCTGGCAAATATGAAAGTCATTACACGTTGTATTCACATCCACAGAAGAGTGCGCATTCGAGCGAGTGCATGGAAACGAATGATACGAATGATTTATGTTGGTTACACGGTAATCCTGTGGGGTCCAGCGGGGACTTGGAATCAAAACACTTCTCGGCGCCACTACGTCGAGTTGAATCAAAGCTAATCAGGAGACACGGGCGTCGTTTGCCACGAAACAAGTAACGAATTTACCAGGCGCAACCGCACCGAAGCGTGGCGGTTCTACTAGCAAAACTATTTGTGTGCAGCTCATGCGCCCCGTGTCCAGACAATGCCAAAGCAGCAGCCAAACAGACGCTTACGCCAGTACTGCAAAATAGCGTTGGTTTTTGACCAGAGATAACTACCAATATGTGCGTGACTGAACATTATTTGTACGTTAAAATATCCCCTTTCCTCCTTACGGGAGTCTGCGAAGTTGATTTCGGGGACCCTGAAACACTAAATTTTTTAGCATTTCTGCATTGTACTGTTTTCTGTTAGTTTCTTCCATATAAAAAAGCTAATTGTCTACACATCGAAAAGCTATAAAAGATGCCGTGATCGCAAAGCGCCCGCCACGGATTTCGTAGAACGCCCCTTATAAAAAATATCCAATTCCAGCACCCGCAAAACACCAAACCGGCTCTATATTTTATATCCATCGGTGCAATGTCGACTACTAGTTAAAAGTGAGCCACACAAACCATCGTTTATTCCCAATGGCACTGGCGTTCTTGAATTTCTCCTGCTCCCATTCGGTTGATAAAAATCTCAGCATATTCTAGTCAAGATAATGGGCAAGAGGGAACAACATGTCGTACAAGCGGACAAAGCAAACATATTCCTCGCTCAGTGAGACTCCTAGCACTGCTACAAACTGTCAGGCTACTACGATGTAGAGACCCTGTACTAAAAGAAATTTCGTCCCCATATTTGCCTCCCCTTTGCTCGCTTCGCCGTAAAGAAGGTCAAGCCGTTGAGGTCTTCGCATCCTCTACTAAAATCCCCACGTTTGGGAGGCCCACATCTTTAATTAGGCGACTTTACGATTTTTGTGTCTCCTGGGATAAAACTGGGTATTCCACAGAATACGCGATTACGGCTTCTTCATACATTTTTGCATAGGAACCAGAGAACGATTGCGGTGTCATCTTTCCGTCGTACTGGAGGCGTTTGACGGCGACAGTTTTTTGAAGCCTCTAGAAAACTAATGCTTACATAAATTTTTCTTAGGCTGGATTGAAAGGGAGCCTATGCCTCTCTGAAAGCAGGGGCCAGCTCTTTTGTAGCGCAAGCTACACTACGCTACCTTGGGCAGTCTTCGCGGGGTGACCAGTTTTGCCCTTGAGCAATAGCGGTCAAACCACACCCACTTCCGCAAGCAACCAGCACGAAGCAGCGGCCCAATAGTAGGAAGATATAGGCGGCAGGGGAGGGATATGTGGGGAGTGAAAAGGGATGTGAACGGAACGTGCCGAATGAAGGCGAGAAGGCCACTGCCGCAGCAATAAACGCTTGCCACAAAGCAAGGCGACGTGGCCATGTACGGCGTAGAACCGATTTCTATAGGGGAAGACGAACATCCAGCTGTGGTCCATCGCACAGCCGCGAGGCTTAACGAGCGTGTAAACCGAAAAAGGTGAAAAAAGCTACTGTTACGTACACTTCGCTACCTTCAAGTCGCAAGCATTAGTGTGAGCGTGCTTTATTGTTTTTTCTTCGCTCTCCAGCACCCGTCGTATAGGGGCATCATTTTATTAAATTAAGCCGTAGCTTTATGAAGGACATGTTCTCGGCTTAAGCAGCTCGAGTGGTGCAGGCGAAAATCAGAAACGGTTTGTACCTTTTTTATGTGCCTGTCAGATGTGTTGTTGTTTTTATGTGTGGGCTTGCGCCTTCTTTGGCTCTCTCTGCGGTGTTCCTGAGCTCCCGCTACTCATCAGTGCACTACTGCCAGAGGCAACCCAGTATCAGAGCCGCTGTTCTTGTAGAAGCTTGACAGCTATAACTGCATTCATAAAATTTGTAGATGGGTCGCACGGAAGGCGGCGCGTTCATTGTGCGCACTATAGTTCCTATTGCATACAGTGGTGCGTGTGCACTGGATTGGTTAGACCCGCTCTCATCGCCCTTTAACTTTGGCAATTTTCATTTCGTGCTTTGGTAACTATGACTTCGAGGCATAGCCAATAAACCTCTTCAGCCTACGCATACGCTGTAACCGGAAACATACATTGCTAATACACCAAAGGCTAGTTGCGTAATTACGGAGGTTAAAATTGTTTTGTGCCCAAAAGCACGCGTAGACAATGGTTCTCGAATTCACGCATTGGATGTCTCTACTAAAGATGCTGAAGGCCTGAACACACTCGATAAACCCCCCTTCGCTCAACGGGAGCCACCAGGCTGTGGTGGCAGCTAGTCGAATTCGCGCTTGCCTTTTAATCTTCAGTACTACCGTAACAATCACAACATGGTTTACTGCAAACGAACATTTTCACTTATTTTTAAACTTTCATAAGATAAGCCGCCATCCTAAAAAAGAGGCACAATGACAAGCGTTCTTCTCGTGATTTTTACACATTCAGCCGGGGATCATTATTCGGCTAAAGAATTTTCCATTTTTACACTAGGGTTGCAAATTTTCGCTAAAAATGTTTTGGGACATTTTGATGTCCAAAATGTTTTTGGACGTTTTAGACAAAGCAAAAGCTCAACTTGTGGCGACATTTCTTGTTACATTGAGGTAAGCAGTGGCCTCTGCCCGTTGAAGTGCCACACTTTCGGTATTTTATTTGTGGTTGCCACTTCTTGCGTTCAGGCACCAGAAAAGTAAGTAAAGACTATTTATGCATTTCGATACACCACGCCCATACTACACACGCAAGTGGAAAGAGGAAAACTTAACACAGCGAAAGTAAAAGTGCAATAAATGGAACAGAAGCCCGTTGTCATTCTGTCACATGTAAGGCTCGCAAGCAAGGAAACAAAGAGAATACTGTGCTTTTGCAACAAGAAAGGACCAAAAATGGCAATCAAACAGTCACGTTGTGAAGTGTTTGCATTTTCCGGTTGTGATAAGTGAGAAGTAAATAACCTGATGCTTATTTTGTATGGCGAGAGGATTACGTAGAGCTTCTGAGAAGAACTTCCGTGCTGACCTGTTTATGTAGCCAGCGACACCTGTCCATCCGTAAAAATACGATCCACAAAAACACAGACCACAAAGAGAGTGGAGAGAGAGTATAGAGAGGGCTGCCCCTGAGAGAGGGGCTAAGTGACTTCGCAACCACGTCGGTGTTGCCAGAGATATGACAAATCGAAACAGCGTACGCCACCGGCTCTACTGACAGACGGGTTTGGCCTGATGCCTTTAAGATTTGCTTGTGTGGCTCGTTCCTGCGCTTGTACGCGTTTAAATTTGAGCCCACAGAAAGATTGTGACCAAATGACGGCAAGAAACACCTTATAGTGTTAAGCAACAAATTTTGCAAAAGGCAGCCGGTTTCACTGCTGCGTCTAGATAGCATCAGCGCTGAGACAGATGGAGCGTAAAGCACGGTCGTAATGGTGTTCGAGCGAGGTCGGTAAAACCTCGTCTTACACACAAGATGATCAGGAATTCGTAAAGGTCAGTCAATGATTCCTCATATATGTTTTCTCATACCAGTTGTTGGGCAATGTTTTTTAGCCACAATGCTTTGCTTATATAAAGTCTTTATGAGCGCAACTACTTTGCCCGTTAGTAGAACTTGCTCTCAATGTAGGCACACTGCGCCCTGCCGAAAAAAATACAATGTTCAGTTCCTAAAAAACGTTTTTCAGTGTTGCGTGATTTCATTTTATATTCATACTTATCAAACATGTGCACATATTTCTCATAAATCCAAATATTTTATAAAAAACTTTACACCCGTTTTGTGAATATCAAAATATGCAATCAAGATCGTAGCACCTGCTTTGGTATTCAACCCATTTTTAGTGTCAACAATTGGGCCTCTACTAACACTACCGCGGAAAATGCAAAGAGCACGTTTCTCAACATTGCACGCTCTACTTCAAAAATTATAACCCCTGGCGTGTCTCGCAAAGCAAAAATTTTAAATTTGGTACGCTAATAAATTCGAAACATGCGAGACTCAATTAGCGTCAGCTCCAATTCTGCGAAGCCAGACCGATGACCTGTGCAAAACCTGGTGCTGGACTGCGTTAGCAGCTCTAGACCAGCTCCGTAAAGACAACTTTTGACTCCTCCAGCTTGACAGTCAAAGTTGTTTAACATTACTCATAATTTCCAGATATACATGACGATCCTATCTATACAGCCAAGTCCCGTTCAAGGCTTCTTGCTTTGCGGAAGCCCCCGCGATTTACCACAACCATTTATATCTTTCTTCAATCAACTTCTGCTCTGTGGATCGTAATGAGATTATTCTTATTACGTTGCTTTTTTTGGTCATAATAGCTTTATCAGAAAGCAAAGTTGAATAACGTGTGAAGATGTGCAGAAAGAAAAAAGGCTGCGCAATAACAGGGTACAATTTTGCCGTTTTAGGCCCGTATTCACGTCCTTTACTAACGCCGCACCAGTGGCCAACTATCATATGCCACTAAGTGTGACACGTGACAACCTTCACTGACCTAGTACCAGTGCTCGTATTAAGATATCGTGATTAGTGTTTAGTAGCAGGTGACTAACTAGCGCGTGATTAGAAATTTTATTCGTGCTCCGCGTTTGTGTTATCAGTGAATAAATAAGGCGGCTGTTAAAGATCGCTACAGGGCTAGCAAGCTCGACCAATATTTCAGCGAATATCTACGCCCAAACGCGTACGCCGTGTTCCGTAAATGTCTCAATCAACCTCGACCTTAAAACCGTAATACGTATGAACGCCTCTGTGGACTACAAGAACGATGAGCACATTTTCCAGGCTGAATCGCGATGGCACGCGATGGAGCACCCTCGACACAACAAGCGCTCTCCACTTTAGTTTGTATTTTTTGACGGCCGCAAGGCAGTTTAACCTACGAAATCTGGTATCGCTTTAGTTTTGTGGTGCATTGAGCGAAGATATATTTACATGTAACGCATATTCGCACTTCGACTTGGCTGTTGGATCTCCAGTACTTTTTTGTCTTGAGTGGAATGCTAGGAATAACCGATTAGGTGGTGTCCATTTCCCAACCAAGTAAAACACATTGGTGAAGGCCACAACAGTTAGGCTTCTCATAGCAAGTTCAACGAAGCGCCAGCAAACTAGAGCACATTTACGAACGCATCTAAACTATACACTACACGCCCATGAGGCACCTACACGATGAAGAGGCAGCCAACTCCTCACGACGCACGTCCTTTGCGCCACCGAAAGGTAGATTCCGTACGACTCAGGCGCCCGGGCAACCAAAAGAGGCCGTGGGGGAACGAGGAAAGTAGGCGGCCGCGAGAGGCCGAGAACGATTAAGCTCAGTAAGGCTTGTTGTTGGGCTACTTGGTATTGGTAGTTGTACATGGTTGGGAAAGCGCTTATTTTGTAACGCAAGGAACAAACGTAGAGCGAAAAAAACCAGAGAGAACGAATGACGCGCTACTATCAACTGAAGTTTATTCAACAAAAAACAAGAAAATATATAGATGATCCACCACTTATGCCAACACTGCGCGCATGCGTCATATTTTTTGTTTATTTATACCGGAGATACTTCTTTTCTTTCTCTAGCAAGGTAATGGAATAAACAATGCAAGGTTGAATAAGCAAGGTCGTTAGTAGCGCCTCATTCGTTCTGTCTGGTTTTTTTCGCTCTACGTTTGTCCCTTGTGTTACAAAATAAGCGCTTTTCCAACCATGTACAACTGCCGAGAACGAGGCATGGGGTATCCTTTGTGAGCACCCACGTCCAAAAACCTCGTTTTGTTTAAAAGAGCAAAGGCTTCCGAAAAACTGTGCCACGAGCCAAAATGACATAGTTGAAGCTCCTTTATAGCTTCAATAAACTGATGCACAAACACACGCAAGGTATGAACACGAATACGTACATTTAGGGGCAACCGACAAACGCCTACCCCTGGTAAGCGAAACACGACGGACTCGAATACGAGGCTAACACACTTGCACAATACCTCCAACGGGTCTATATGTCTCTACATACTACACAAACATTTTCACAAAAAACGTACTGTCGGCAGAAAACTAGCCTTAGCATAAAAACGGAACGTGAACCAGTTTCTGTGCGTCAGAGTTTTCGATTCACGAGCTGAAGGCTTCTCTGAGCACGTGTAGACCCTTAAATTCAGGCCCAGACAACACATATACAATGGTACAATACCTACACAGAGACACTGTTTTAACACTCCTCCGCCTATACAAAAAGGCAAGACTTTAGTACACATTAGATTGCCTTGGAATCTTACGTTAAGAAGCATTAATTTATACACATTTTTTTCTTTAAAAACTTCTTTGATATTGCCGCGAACCATGTGCGGGTTTGTTTATTTATTGTTTGTTTTAATGCCCGGCCACGCCCGGCTCTGTTATCTGTGTCCCATGCGAAGCGCGTGTTCCATTCTTTATTTTTATGCCGCACGGGCTATCTCATTCAGATAAGCAGAGTGTTTCGCCCTAACGCCGCTAGCCCAGAATAATCTTCTGTGATCTACCATGTTCTGGATGCGAATCGACAGTTCCAGAAACTCTCGCGCCGAAAGATAAAAGCCTGCACAGCAGACGCCGCGGCATTCGATTCTGCGACGCTCGCCGACGCACGTACGTCACTTTGTTGACCGCTGCTTCGCCGCCTCTGTATTCTTTTCAATTGTTAGGGGAGCACAAGTTCGCTCCAATAAACTTGTTTCTTTTCCAAACAACTGCGTCGTCCTTGGCTTCGTGACAATATGGCAAAGGCCCGTTACACGGCCTGAGTGACCTGAGGTGAATCGTGTTTCGGGCAACATGCTTTCTAGCTACATGTCGGAACTAACTTTCCGTGAACGAACTGGTAGTGTCCTTTCCAATCTGTATGTTCAGGGCAATGGTGTGCTTCAAGACAATGTTTTGAGCTGCACACTAGTTATAGTCAAGATGAACTTGGTCAGTAACGCATTGCAACCACCTGTTCCTGCAGTGTGTACGTAGATGATTCGCACTTTTTGATATATAATAGATACATCTACATTGTCACATGACACCCCCGCGTCCTCTTGTAACAATATCAATCCGTGAACGTCCAGTCTAGCTGGAGTGAACAACCTGGCTGGATGAGCGCAAACAAAATGATTTAAACTATGCCTTCAAAAACGCACGTCAGTTGTGTTCACCAGGATTTGTGGGATCCATCTCGACCCTGACGTTAGTGTAAATGGGGTGTCAAATCCTTTTAAACGCAGCCCAAATTTATAGATATATTACTGAACAACAGACTGACATTCATCCCACACCTTAAACAAAAAATGCCCAAAAGAATGAACATTCCTAAAGTCCACTTACACCAATCCGACGGTTCAGAAAACGTCTTGTGCGCTTCTATACTACCTTGATAGGATCCCGGCTCCACTAGTGCAGTACCGTCTGTAGGTCAGTAACAAAAACAGCACTCCAAATGTTCGAACCAGTGCTACAACTTGAATTTCGCCTATCTTGTGGAGCTTTACGCATTATAGCTGTCGACAGCCTGTTTGTAGAGTGTGACCAATGGTGCCAAGCCCAACACCGGGAGTATGCTGTATTCTGTCACCTTAAAAGCGTTTTAAACACTTGTGATCAATCTTTTTTTTAAGGTTATAATAATTGCGCATGCCTTAAAAGGAGAAATAACCTCAAACTGGGTTCCCGGGCTCTGTGGAATCCCTGGCAATGAGGCTGCCGATCGAATAGCTGCTGTGGTCTCATGAATACAGCCGACATAAGAACAGCACCTTAAACCTACCTGAAGCCACATATCAAACAGCATCTTCGTAACACATGGCAATAACACTGGAGACCGCACATACACAACAAACTACACCTGTTTAAACCACACTTAGGACGCTACACAGCTAACCCACTCAACAGACCCAATAAAGTGGCATTGGCTAGGGTACATATAGGCCACACACATGTAACGCACTTCCACCTGCTCAGGGGATCTTCAAGGCACGTGTGGGAATTGCCTGCCGTTGTCCCCACCATAATCACTTGAAGGCAATCTACGCAACGCGACATAAACATTTCGCTGAAGTGTACTCACAACACATTCCGCCGCTACCGTCATACTCTTTAACCGACAAACCAGTGTTCTCTGTTAGACGTGGTTTTACGTTTTTAGCAGATATATAAGTTCTTCCGCTCTTTTGATGTCACCCATAATCACGCTAGCCCTATACAACAGCTATGTTCAGTCTGTTTTGTTTCCTTTCACTGTTACGTCTACTCAAAGGTTTTAGTATTTACGGCTACATCACTCAATAAATAACCCGTTCTTAGGCGCTCTTTGCCCTTGTGAACCTAGTACAATTCAACCATTATCATAATATTTACTTATCCCCTTTTCAAACAACCGATAAATTCCAAATAAAGTGCCGTCTGCACCATTACATAACCGATGAACAACGACTCCACTTACATGCCCATAAAACTGAGCGAACCAATGCAGTTTTTTTGTAGTTACTCGACGAATGATGGTAATAGCTGAAATATATTTGTGAAAATCTCAGAAATCTCAGTGCAAACAATAGAGTGCGAACAGTGCGAACAATATTGGATCGTACGAACACTACTATTTCTTGCTTTTGTGGGGTCATCAGAAATGCACAAGAAAACAATTGAACGCTGTTGCAGTTTAGAGGCAGATAATTTAAATGCATAAGACACGTCCCTGTTTGAAATTTTTTCCATCCGAAAATGCCACTAAATTTTGCCGGCATGGTGCACAACGTTGACTAAACATAATGCGCCAGCAAACAGACAAATGCAGGCAGATTATCAACGTAATGTAATTGCTATACCACCTACTAAAACAAAACGTTGGATGCAACCACTGCCGTTATCATGATGATGTTTGGATGGTGATGCCGCAAGGCCAATTGGGACAAATAGCGCCAAACCAATGGGTATATGTGAGAGGTGAAGCCGTAAACACAAAGATAAATCCGCAAAAACAAAAGTTAAATCAGAAAACGACAATGAGCATGGTTGGTGTATCGAGCCAGGGAATGATCATGCATGGTATAAAATTAAGTCTAAAAATTTAACTTCTAAATATTTAGCAACGCGCTTGATAGAAAACATGAGATCGTCAGACAGGAAAAACGCTTGGTGCAGTGGGATATGTAGCCTGTATAGTTGTGGGAATTGTTTGGTCGTGTTGTGTGAAGTGCCTTGCATTCAATGAGTATAAAAGATTGACTTCAGCACCAAAAAATGCTTGCGGAGTTGTTAACTAACTAACTAACTAACTAACTAACTAACTTACTGACTGACTGACTGACTGACTGACTGACTGACTGACTGAGTGACTGACTGACTGACTGACTGACTGACTTAAACGGCTTACTTGCAGGAATGCTTTGCTCTGTGGACAGCCAATGCACTCGCCATTTGTACAAGTGCGGCACGCACACACACAGCTGGCTGGCGCCGCATCTTTCAAAGTGCTACGAGTTGTGCCGCGCCTCCGCCAGATGGCGCCACGGGTCACGCGACCGAGAGAAGAAGCAGTGAAACATCCCCCTCGCGAGAGGCATAATCAAATGCAGAGCATTTCCGGGGGCGCACGACGTTAAGTAGTTTATGTTCTTGCACTTGTGGCAACTGCTGACGAGAGAGCGCTCGTCAGCAGTAATTTGAATGAGTCAACAATATAAGGCGCGTTCGTAGCGTCCCATTCTGTGTCGGCTTTGTGGCGCAGTTGGTAGAGCACCATGTACATTGCGTTCCGCCCGCAGGGTCGAGGGATCGAGACCGTGCGCCAGATAGTATTTTTTTTATATAGTAGGGACAACGACGGTGCGGACTACGGACGTCAACGCGGGTGACATTGTGAGTTACTGAAATGATCTGCATTTAAAACTACGGATAGGGCCTCTCCACATCTGCTACACAGAGGTCTTAAAGTGCCCGTGAGCCGATACGAGTGCCTGGCATGTGTGTGCACTATCCGTAACCTAGCAAGGGCGCGTTCTGTGTATCTGTTGCCGGTGTTAGTGGTGTATGGTCCCAAGCGTGGATTTATAACGTGTAACGTGTTATCTGTCTGTTCAATCTAGTGTGTTTGCCATCTGTGGCGAAGTTGGTGTCTGATATGTGGCTTCATGTCTGCGTACGCCACTGTTGCTGTGTCTATGTATTC
Organism: Haemaphysalis longicornis; assembly: GCF_048455015.1. Taxonomy (NCBI): domain Eukaryota; kingdom Metazoa; phylum Arthropoda; class Arachnida; order Ixodida; family Ixodidae; genus Haemaphysalis; species Haemaphysalis longicornis. The sequence continues at coordinate 89,527,691 of NW_027526295.1, forward strand.
AAAAGTGTAGCAGCAGTGGCCATTTGATCTGCGGTTTCGTTTCCGACAATTCCAGAGTGCCCTGGACCCTAACAAAGTTATTTGAAGGTTTGATGCTTATATAGACATGATAGCCTTAAAAATATGATTGATGAGAAAGTTTTGAGAACGCTTTCCTGATGCAAGTGCACGCCCAACGCTAAGAGAGCACAGCGATGGATTTTAAAATTTGAAGTCGAAGTATGTGATATAAGACAATTAAAATACTGTATGCTTCCGCGTTCAATATACTGGTACAAGGGTTCATTGTTTTACTGAATTAAAAGTTTGGCTCATGCGCCGCACAAGCCACAGCGTTTTTAGTCCAGGACGTGATACTGTAACACTGTGCACATGGCACGTATCCTGCAGAAACAATAAATGCTGCAGAATCGCAAATCTAGGTGACCTGTTCTTGTTAAATTGTATAAAAGGACAGGTCACAGGACACAGGCCGGGGATGCCAAAGTGCAATGAAATTAATCATGGGTGTCTTGTGGATGACAGATAATGAGACTGCTAGCTGTGAAGCTTCTTCTCGCACTCTGAGAGGAAACGGCATGGAGATTGATGGGCGATTTAAAAAGAGTTGCTGTGAGGATGCATCAATAATGGTTGGGGTAAAATGATTATTTGTCATGGACATGATTTTGAGGCATAGAAAACGTGCAGGTACTGCCTCTGGTAATGTAGGGACCATTTATTGCATGCTACATAGACTTTGGACAGGGCTAGTGCGAAAAACGCCCCATGCAAGACGTAGCCTCAAATGCTGCACCAGGTCCAGCATTTTTAGTGCCGTTTTTGTTGCACACACATATACAACACTGCCGTAGTCCAAGCGAAATCCCATTAGGGCGCCACAAACACGCAGAAAGAGTTGCTGGTATGCACCTTACGGCTGGTCGGAGAGAACTTTAAGAATATCATATTTTTTAGGCTTTTTTGCTTAAGATGTTCCAAGTATGGAGCAAATGTTAGTTTCTTATCGAGTATTCGCCTAAAAATTTGTGCTCCTTCTTAACAGGAATGGAAACGCCAATAACAGTAATATCTGGGTCCCGATGGATCGCGCGCTTCCTGGAGAAGACAATACACGAACCTTTTCTAGATTGAGTTTAAAACCATTCTTCTCTGCCCAGCTAGCAAAGTTTTTAACACCTAACTGGACCGGACTTTCACAGATTAACATATTACATTACTTAAAGTATATCTGCACGTTGTCTACATACATAGAGTAAGAAATCGTAGGGAGAACGCCTTACTAAGAGAGTTCATTTTAAAGATACACAGAGTACAGCTAAGAACTCCATCTTGCGGCAAGCTGTTTTCTTGCACATGAATCATTGTCAGTGAATTACTAACTCTTACGGGAAGCGTTCTTTTGGACATGCAACTAGAACGGTGCTTAGCATAAGGCACGAAACACCGAAAGCCTTCGGGTCACTGAGGATCCAGTAACGCCAAGCGATGTCATATGCTGTATGAAGGTCAAAAGACACCGTTGCGCGTACACACGTTATTACTGTCCCGCCGTTTCAGTCGCCGTGCAGGTTGTTATTATATGTGAAATGCCCGAAGTCTTTCGGCGCATTCAGACGAACGACCAATGCTGCAAAGGGGCCTTAAATTACTTTACAAAACAAATGACGCTGTTAGCTTTCAGAGATAGAAAGTTGAAAAACAAAAGCGTTAAAACTTTTGTAGACCCTAGGGGAAAAAGCAGCAAGCACATCAGAGTAAGAATAAACACCCAACTGAAACCTGAACTACAAGAGTAGAAGAAATGAAGCTATATTTTTTTAATTTTGGCAACATGGATTAGAATGAAATGCAGGGCGGAGAGAACAGCGCGTCCGGTCCGTTTCTTTTGCCGTAGTTCCACGACGAGGCAAAGCTGCGAAATCGAATGACGGCATCAAACTGTGTGCTATAAACAAGATTAAGGAACAGCGGTTCCTGTGACGAATGTGTTTTTTGACGACTGTGCATTTTTTTGTTCAAATCCCCACTTGTTACACTTGTTACGCAATTGAAAAGCCTGTAGACATCTGCATCGCCATAAAATATTATTTTTATTCAGGGTAACTAAAGTTTTCGTGCCTAGAAACCTCTTTCCTCCTTAAGCTACGCAGTAACACCGTAAGAACGACCCCCCCCCCCCCCCCCCCTCAACTTTCTACCAAGAGGTCTGTGATTCAATGTCACATCCGACTACTTCCAAGGGAAAGAAACGCCTTCGGTAGGCTTATGCTATTTTGCATTGCTACACTCAAAAACAAACGGCAAATCTTGGCAACAGCCACCCGCGTTTCGGCGTCAATATTCTGGTGAATAGAAAATCAAATTGCTTTTTTACTGTTACCACCCTTACGTTCAAACTTCGTTAGAATAATAGGCGCCGCCAATAACAAGAAAAAGAACTACATGCGGAAAAAGCACAATGAAGTCATGAAAGTCGGGAATAGCGGCGTTACCGTGTACTTGTATTCTGTAAAATGGAAGAACTTGCGTCTGACAGGAAACACTGTCGCACGTCATTTGGCTTTAGAGTTTTCCATCATTCTACACTGTTTTGCTTTTAGCTCTCCTGTTCAAAATGAGCCTGCGGATTCATGAAAAGCCGAAAAATTGATTTCTTTTGTAAGGTATCATCACTATTTGCGTGCCAACAATTGGTGTTCTTGGTACCTTCCTGAATACTTTCCAAACTTTACAGCAACTGCGACATTTAAAACTTCAGGTCATGTTAGCAAACTATCCCACACATACAAGCACCTTTCAAATAATTGGAATTAGCAATGGTTATACTACATGGTGTCGGAGCACTATCTGACTAACTTTTGGCGCATCCTTTAACACAGCTTTTTTATATTTCTCCTGAAACATCCGGAAAGACAAGATAAACTACTCGAATTAGTTTGCCGGCTGCAATGAAAAACTAAAAATCACCCCACGATTGTGCATTACCCTGCATCAATAATTATTCCACACAAGCGTTCTCGTAGCGTTTTATTACATGACACAATCAGTAGAGATGGTTTTCATAAAACACTCTAAAGACACTGCTACTAGTTTTTTTACTAGTTTGGATTCACTTGTTTGCCTAACTGGTAATTTACTTTTAACCCTTTCGGCCCTGACGTTTTTATTCACGATCAAAACGGCGTTTTCTGTGTGTTTTCCTAAATTTAAGGGACCCATAAGCCTGCAACGAAAATAGAGCTGGAAGTAAATTTATTAACATATAATAATGCGTCAAATATTTCAGACATCTGACAATTACAAATTTTGTCTAGAGCAATGACGTCACTTTTGCACAATTTCCTAAACATTATGACTACCTGAAGATAAAAACAAAAACCTGAGTTTCATAGTCCACGTATTTATAAATTTACAAGCTTGGGAATGAAACTGAGACCCCATTTTCTTCAGACTCAGTGTCGTAATTTCGAATTCACTGGAGCTTTTTTCTTTTGTAGCGAGTAGCTTTATTAAAACAAAACCAAAATGATGTTTATCACATAGGCATCATTGATGGACAATTTCCCAAAATACTAGCAGTTTTGGTTTTGTTCTCTATGCGCTAGAGGAACTACAATGTGATGGCGTCAATTGACGCCACCAGGGACGAAAGGGTTAAGCCCAATGTTAACTATCAAAAAACCTTATCCGCAATCTACTTCGATCACCACTCTCGCATAAAAAAATTCATGATGAAAAAGGAATTATTTGGAATCTCCACGGTACTCACACAGAATATGCACTAGGTGTTCGTAGGCTGCCAGTTTCCTGCTTGAATCTCGCAGCCCATTTACTTCTTTGTTTTTTTTATTGGGAGCTGAAACAATCCCCAAATACTACTAGAACTATTAGTGCACAACGGAATGCACAACCTGGCATTTGGCGCCGACGGCACTCGGTGAACTGATCAAAGCAGCTAGCGTTCTGCTATTCTGGGCCAGACAGGGCGCGGGGTAGGCTTGAAAATGGCGGCGACTGCGAGAACGAACCAGTTCTGGTTGCACAGTGTCCGTAATATGATTACTTCAGTCTGAAGAGATCGACGACGGGTGCGTGCATCGAGTAATCTTACCTGCACCGTACTTGCAGTGCCATGACGCCCGAGCTTTATTCCACATATGAAACTGTCCCTTAGCGTTACGCAGACTTTTTCTAACAAGAAAAGCACTTGCTGAACTATACAATGGTCGAGTGCATTATCTCCGAAAACATATCGATGCAGGCCAGCACCACACATGAGCGTTGCGCAAGATTGCGGTGCTGCTCCAATCTTCGGTATCGTAAACCGGTGCGTCAAACCGTCCACGCAATCAAAGAAATTACAAAAAAGAAGAAATGGCCCAAGAGATGTAAGGCCTATCATCACAAGGCTTACTACGCTCCTGCAGAGCAAAAACCTCCCTCATTAGTCACCCATTATCCTGGTCCTGTGCTAACTGCGGCCAATTTATCCCCGAAAACTTCTTCATCTCATCTACACATCTGACATTCGGCCGCCCCCTGCCAAGCTTGCCTTAACTTGGGATCCCTTCTGCTACTTTTAATAACCAACGGCTATCTAGCCTTCGCATTACATGTCCTGTCTTCGCCCACTACTTTTTCTTAATTTCTACTAATATGTCCTTAACACGCGTTTGTTCCCTAGCCCACTCCGCTCTCTTCTTGTCCCTTAACGTTACACCTACCATCTTCCGTTTCATTGATATCTGAATCGTCCTCAGTTTAAGTTGAACCCTCTTAGTGGGCCTCCAAATTTCTACCCCGTAGGTGAGTACCGGTAATATGCAGCTTTCATACACTTTCTTCGTCAGGGACAATAGTAGGCTGCCATTCATTATCTCACGATGTGTGCCGAATACACTCCACACCATTCTTATTCTTCTAATAATCCCTGCCTCATGGTAGGAATCCAGGGTCACAACTTAGCCTAAGTAGATATATTCGCTGACCACTTTCACTGCCTTGCCACCTATGTGAAACCGCTGGGCTGTCCTGAGGTTACTGAGAATTACTTTAGTTTTCTGCATAATAATTTTCGCGTCCACGGTTCTACTCTGTCTGTTCCAGTGCAGTAAGCATGCTTCGTCCCCCAAGTTACTTAGCAAGGCGATGTCATCAGCAAATCTGAGGTTACTAAGCTATTCTTCATTACCCCTTACTACCACGTGTTCGTAGTCTATTGTTGTAAATACTTTTTGTAAAGAGGCTGTGAATAACATTGGAGAGATTGTGCCTCTCTGTCTGACGCCCTTCCTTATAGGAATTTTACTGCTCTCCTTACGCAGGATGATGGTACGTGTGGACCCATTTTAAATATCTTCTAGTAATCTTACAAAATGGTCACCTACACCCTGGTTCCGTATTGCCTGAATGACTGCTGAGGTTTTTATAGGCTCAACGGCTTTCTCATATTCTATGAAGGCTATATATAGGGGTTCGTTATACTCCACCATAAGAAGACCAATATTTCCCCTGACACATGACTCTTCCGTAATGTATATGTGCTTAGACATCAAACCGACTTTAAGAAGATTTGTACAAGCTTTGTCTTTGTAAACTGGATTTTCCAAAGTGAGGGTGGCAAAGTAAAGTTTGGTAATCTACGGAGGAAATACGATTACAGAAAAAGGCCTAGCTATTATGCTATTAAAATTATTCTGCAAAACTTTATATCAATCCGGCGCTAGAACGACTGTACCATTACGCCAAGTTTCTGTTACTTGCATATTTAGCTCACAGGGAAGTTTTTAGCTCGTGCGAATTACTGTGTGATGTTTATCTATGGCCATCAACAGATATACTATGGTTACACAAAATGGCTGGAACTACCTTTCTACTGGACCTACCTGGAAACAAATTGGGGCAATGAACTCCTTAGACAGTCTACCATTACGCCCCACACCTTCGCTATGATACTTCTTCAAAGAGGTAAGAGTACGGAATTTTTTTATTGTAATTTTTTTGTTCTGCCAGCAGCCAAAGCCTTTTGTTTGGGGCGACGAATAGAGGGAAAAATTACTTCTCTGCTGCGTGTGAGCTAAGCCAGCGTTGATTCAATTGGGCTGCCTGTTTGCACTAGTCTCTTAGCGTCGATCGCTTTCATGGTGCCCAGAGCACACACTGCACCCCCACCACCACATCGCACATTTGAGCGCTTTAGTGATGTATTTGTGTGGTTAGTAAACTCAGTAAACGGGTACTCCCTAGAAAGGAGTGTGGACATAATAGGGGCACATGGAGCCTGAGGCGGGCACGTACACGGATTGAAATAGACGTAAATCAGGCGACAGGACCGGCAATGGAGACCGAAATTGGATAATTTTGATGGCGAGACGATATTTAGCCGTAGACGCAGCCACTATCCCGTTGCTATATGAGACATTGCTAGAGCGCAAGAGTAGCTTTGCATAAATACGTCTCATTTCTGACTAACACTTCACTAATCAGTTAGCATCGCTGGTTGGTAGCTTGAAAACGATTTCGTATAGTCAGGGCATACAGAGCGCTGGCTTGCATAAGTCCTGATTAAGTAGTCCGCCCTATTTGGTTTACTCAGTCCCTAGTTACTCACTGCCATTGAATCCCGACAATCGCCTGAATTTGGATGTTGAGGAAAGAATCAGTGAAAAACACTTTACACCAAAGGAGAGGCAAGGTACAAAGACAGTCACTGGTGGCTGTCTAGTGACCTTTGACTGTCCTTAAACCTTGTGTCTCCTCGTGTGCAGCGTATCGCTCACCTCGGCGACAGTTCTCACAAAAAATACTACATCTTCAGAACAAGCAGCTATCGCTCTTGCGATCACCGCAACTCGAGCGAGATACATAATCAGCGACTCGAAGGCAGCCATACGTAGCTACAGCAAAGGGCGGATATCCCAAGTCGCCGCAAGAATGCTTCAACAGCTGCGAGCACCAAATTACCGGTCAACAAAACTTATATGGACTCCTGCACACGAAGGGTTACAGGGCAATGAACGGGCCCACACAGCTGCTTGCGAGATCGTCACCCGAGCAGCAGTTAACCCCCCTGCAGTGGTAACAGATCACTCAGAGAAATTCGACAGCGTCAACTCGTACAAAGAGATAACAAATTACTACAAACACAGCAGGTGCGAATTTCCAGCCGCCCACCGCACACTGAACGCTGCACAGGCCAAAGCATGGAGGCAACTTCAAACCAATACCTACCCGAACCCGCTGGCCTATAGTCACTTCCATCCAGAGATCTTCTGGTATAAGTGCAAGCACTGTGGCCACCGAGCAGACCTCACGCACATTATGTGGAAATGCCAATGAAAACCACGGAGCAAGACCCCTCTACTACGCATAGATATCAACCACCTAGAGCACTGGGAAACCCTGCTGCGCAGCTCTGATCCTCTAACGCAGCTACGCCTTGTCCAGATGGCCGAAGAAGCCGCCAGGGACCAAGATCTTCTGGCTGACTAACGCGGCAAAGAGAGTCCAAGCTCTCTACTTCTGGGCAAATAAAGTTCTTTCTCTCTCTCTCTCTCTCACCTGTTTTTTTTAACACCTTGAACCAGTTTGATGTTCTTCCAAAGGTGTAAAAGCCCGGCGAAAATCAAGCTGACGAAAAAACCCTGCACTGCGAAAGAGTACCACGCCTAAATGTTAGGTTACCCATTAGATAATTGAACAACCAGTTTACTTACTCCAAATCCATCCATGGTACTTGTGAAACTTTTAATTTCGCCACTTGTTAATTTACAAAATATGGCCGTAGAAAGCAATAGCTTAAGGAGAGGCGAGGTTTTGCTCATGTTAGGGAAATTAGCTTCGAAAATACCTTGTCAGGTGATCAGTCTGAAACAAAAGAAGCACTTTTTTAAAAAAAAAGTAAGCAGTAACACCATTGAGTACTTAATAACAGTGAAGCTGTTTCGCAAATTGGTATTTCCTGCGTCCGGAGTTAAACATAGTAAGAAAATGCCGAGCGCACGTAAGCGTGTGGATCGCGGCGACCGCCCAGCGTCCCCGCTGCAGGTGTGTCAAGACATACAAACCCACACAGGGAAATTCGCCAAGATTGCTGCGACCTACCCGCAGTTGCCGACCTACCCAAATACCGAGCGCTCTCTTGTGCGTGCGTTGGTGTGCGCACCACCCAACATCCCCGGCGCACATTTGTCAAACCAAGAATACCAACTTCGAGTGATTGGCCAAGATCGGCCCCCAAAACACTCCACCGTTTGCTGCATCCCGGATAAAACTTGCTGGGAAAGAGAAAGATTCCCGCGTTCGCCGTTCGACCGACAAGGACGCGTCATACGTCATCGAAAGACACGTCATAGAAAGACCCGTCATAGAAATACACTTCAAGGTGACGTCCAATGATTACCACTTCGAAAAAAGGGAGGGAAGGTTGCACTTATAGCAACGATGATTTAGCAAAAGGTCGTGGCGGTAGCGAAGAAGCGGGCGACACTGAACAAAGAACTGAACAAAGAATTGGCATCATATACAGAATTACACAATGTCAGAGGCACGCAGAAAAAACTGTCTCGAGGTAAGCTAGTCAAAGTTTCGGCCAGCGTTTCAGCACCAGAATAAATACGTATTCCAGAGCACCTAAAAAAATCGCATAGAAATATCATGTACTCTAAACGGCGACTTTTGCGCCAAACAAAAAATGTACCAGACAAAAAGAATATCCGCCGCAATCGTAGACTTAAACCGTCGTGATGGTCGTGAAGGTTGAGTACCGCTTCGCTAACCTCAGTTCTTGCGTTAGTGTGAGCGGCCATCAATTTTCTGCATGAATAAACGCCCAGACCAGCCCAAAGAACCTCTATATGTATCACTTTCAAATGAAACATTGTTATTTGCGTGAACTTTCTAGAGTGGTGCGTAGTAACTTTCTGTGTCATTTTTTGTCGGTTTGGTTCACGCAAATGACAGGGAGCGGTATCTTCTGCGTTACACTGCGTCTACATAAAAGCAACATGCAGCTTTCTCACCTCTTAGAGAAGAATTATAACCTTTGGCTTCTTGACCTAGGCTGTTTTTTTACAGAGTAAAAAACCTACCGGCTTTCCCAATAATTTGTGGCTAAGGCGTCTCCCAGATAAAAGCTATTTAGACTGAACACCACGGCATTCAATCAGTGTATTCTCGACAGCGCATGTAACTGGTATTTTGCCTTGTTTAAGAGTTTACCTTTCTGCTAGTTTATTGCCGGGCAAACGTTTGCTCCAAAAAAATTATTGACTCAATCCGCTTCTGTCATCGTTGCCTCTGGGACTTCTGGTGGAAGGCTAGGAAAGGCACCCGTTACATCCTATGCGCTGCCTTAAGACTGCCAAAGCAGCCCAACTCCAGCCAGCCGCCACATGCAACGTCGTTACGAGGTTTGTACCTTTTGAACACGAACCTAGTCACATGGGTAATGTATTTGTGTCAACGCCAACTGGATCTCTTCATTTATCCTTTTCTTACGAGGTCGTCCAGTGAACCATGATAGCAGGAGGCGCAGGAAAGGAAACCGAAGTGTTTTCTACACCAGTGTCATGCTGCCCAAAACAGCAGAGATGCCTAATTTTCCGTTCAACCACAGGCCTTTCCGGCGTAGGCGCCCGCATGGACCTCAAAACATGGCTCTCAATAGCTATTTCCGGCTAAGGCAACAGTATTGTATAAAGGTCTGTGCGCTTTCCTTGGCCGTGGTGGTACTCAGAACCCGACTGTGACTAATCACCTGTGAAGGAGAAAGAAGATGGCCGAGCAGCGCGCGGAGCGTGCAGCAGAATCGAATCCAGAAGCGTTCAGTGAACACCTTTGACGCGCTGGTAAAATGAGCGCGGTCCTGTGATCGCTTGGAGCTAGAAGCCAGGGTCTCAACCACTGCTGTCGCCGGAGGGCCTTCGGACTCTGAGCCGGGTTATCGACGTCTGTCTGCTGGCCCGTGCCTGGATCTGGTGACGCGCTGGGCCAGAGGGCGTGGTTCGGGAAAACACCGGCTCACAACCACCGCTGGGCCATCGAGTCGTCAACCAGTGTGCACGGTCCCTGTAGTCCGGCCGCTGTCCTGTGCCAGGACCCGACGTGGCATGACTCCTCCGCGAGCCAGCCCCGCCGTGGTACCTTGGCCAATCCTACACGCTTCGGGAGGAGACCTCGTGGGACTCCTGTGCCGACTGAACTAAGTAGGACATTTCCACTTTTGCTCTCTATTACGAACAGTTTTTTTAGCCTGTTACCGCATTTACCGCACATCACATAGCCCCGGGTTTAAGAAAATTTGTTGGAAAGCAGCAACTATTCTACAAAAAGAAGAGTCATTTGGAGACGCGGAGAAGTTCTGGTGGAGCACGATAAAGTCCACAGTTCACGACAGCAGAATCAGTCACAATAGGGCACTTAAAACGCGAAACGCAAGCATAATGATATGACAAAAGCACGAAAATACGCCAAGACCCATAATGACTAGTTAAACAATAAGTTTGGAGAACACACTACTAAATACACCAGGAGGACTTGGGGTTTTCATTTCTACTATTTAGTCAGCACCTAGAAATTCGGTGTCCTTCATAAACTCGACAGTGAAAGAGTACTCTCGTAGTATCAAGCTCCAAGAAGACTAGCGCGTGAGTGGCTTGACTCTTAGATCCTAATATTCTGGAGTAGCCGTCAGGCGAGCGTGTACTGAGTTCTTGAAATGGTTTTTGTGACTACGTAGTCGTTTCATTGCCGTATCGGAAGGCCCCTTTTGCGCCACGACCTTGGTGTTCTTGTAATACCTAGACGTTTCCTGTGAGCGACCTTCTGACTTGTTAAGGATGATTCTGGAGCATACGATTGGTTCATCGCCGCGCCAAGGTATATTTTGCGGCCGGGTCGCTGCCCTTGAGGCAAAGGCGCATTTAGTTCTAATGAGACAGTTTTGCCTTGACCTCTGTCCTCTCCGCGAATGTCTGGTTTTCGGACCGCGTTTAGGCTCCATGAGCTGTAGCCAGACATGCTGTTTTGGTCTGGCGGCAACTTAGCAAATTCTGGGTTTCACGTGGGTTGGCACCCTGGTCGTTGGTCTCTCGAAGCGATGCTAAGTGCCGCGTTGCACATGCGCGATGGCTTTTTGTTCTCGAACGCTTCTGAATCATGAACGTCCTGGCGTTTGGTTCGGCGGGTTGGTCGTACTCCTGCCCCTCCTGACAACGCCAACAGGTGTCACACGCCCTGAGAAAACGTCGTACGTCTCGACGCAGGTCTGGCCAGAAATACACTTGCAAAACGCGGGGGGTCGTCCTTCCGACACCTTGGTGATGCGCGATGATGCTCTCATGGGCTACTTGAAGGATCGGTTCCCCGCAGTTACTTTGGAAGGGCCACGTTGTGCCTGTGGCAAGCTGGTACAGATGGTACAACACGGTGTCTGATTTTACAAACGAGTACTTTTGTCCTTTTTCAAATGAAAAAGTCTTTCTCAACTTCCGAAAACAGCACCAGAGGGTCGGGTCTCGTCGTTGTTCGTCAGCCAACTCTTCTCTTGGGATGTCGCAGCTGATTGAAGACACAGTTAAAGGTGTAACCTCTCCCTTTTTGTCTTTGCGACAGCGGAACCCAACCGATCGGTGGGGAGCTGGGTGGCTGTTGTGGCCAGTGCCATACGCGGGCCATGATTGCCTTTAAGCTGCCAGTCGGGATTTGGCATGTGAGGTTTCCTCACACCTGAATTGTTACCGATCACGACATCATACATTAGCTGGTCCAGGCAAGCGGCGGTAACCTCGCCCACAAAGTACGGGGTCTGGACGTAGATGTGGGCCTCCGGGAGCTTCTTGACTGTCCCGTCGAAGAGCAGTAACCGGGTAGTTTTTCCCGTTAACTGGGTTTCTGCGACCAAGTCTTGTCGGACAAGAACGGTATTGCTACCCGTGTCACACAAAACAGTGACAGGCTGTCCGAATAATCGCCCTTCGACTACTGGCATTCCTAGGCAAGAAAATTTTTTCACGACGCCACAAGAATACTTGGTGCCCCGATTCTCATCGTGCTTGTCGTGAAGCTTTACACAGCGCTGTTGAGCTTTCCAGGTCTCAGTGAGGGCACAAGCAGCAACCTTCTCTGTTATACTCAACCCATGTCCTCAGTGATCAGTTTTAGGCCCGTGGCGACCACAGTTAGCGCATCGTGCCTGCTCCGTAGTGGAGTTACGGCAGTCTTGAGCATGGCGTCCTGTGCGGCTTCACAAAAAACATTTTGGTGGCGCTTTCTTTTGGGCATCTCCAGTGACTCTACTTGTATCGCGGGCGTCATTGGAGACCTTCCCGAGGTTCGACAGGTTTTGCGCTTCCAGGAAACGATCCGTCGCCCCGGCTAGATTGTTCAACGTTTTGTACTGGCTTTCTACTAAGAAAAGCACACATTTGGGACGGCAGCAGTGGATGAATTGTTCCTTGATGATATGGTCACGGATAGCATCGAACGTTTTCTGAATGTTCGTCATCTCTATCCAATGGCCAAAATAACGGGTGAGTCTCGCTGCAAGCGGTTTTCTTGTTTCACCATCCTCCGCCTCCGCTTTCCTGAATTTTTCCTGATAGCCCTGGGCTGTAAACCGGAAACTCTGGAGCAACGCCTTTTTCACTTTAACGTAGTCAAAAGAATCTTCTGCGGTCATTCAGCCAATAATGGTAAGAACCTCTCCACTTAAGCACATGCTTACAGCAAGAGCCCATTTGTCTTGCGGGCATTGCTGCCCTGTTGATTCGCGTTCGATTCGTTGCAGGTATGCGTGCAAGTCGTCGTGCTTCTTGTCAAACAGAGGAAGCATTTCCTGCGCGTTGATCGCATTCGTAGTGGCAAGAACTTCATTTCCCGCGGCGGCAATCATTGGGTTTGCACCGCCATCTTGGAGTCGAATTGTTCAAAGTAGCAGTTCTTTCTCCCTTTCCGCAGCTTCTTTTGCTCTTTCCGCAGCTTCCTTCTCCCTTTCCCCGGCTTCTTTCGCTCTTTCTACAGCTTCCGTCTCCTTTTCAGCTGCTTCTCGGTAGCTCCCCTCTCGGCGGCCCTTGCGGCCCGCTGCTCACCACGTTCGCTCTCTACCCACGACCTAAGCTCTTGACCCGAGAGCCCCAGCTGAGTTCCCGCCGCAATATAACTTCTCAATACTCATGCTTTCTAGCTAACGTTACAGGCGCGTTCTTGGATTACCGACTCCTTTCAGCGGGTGTTAAGGAGCCTGGCGGGCTTGCCACATTTTGTCATGAAGTGGCCTAGGACCAGCTAGAGAGTCGCGAGTCGGTAACTAGTACGTGCGCAAGTAGGGATAGGTTTATGCATGGAAGGTGAGAGCAGAAATTGAGAGAGTAGCGGAAACACAGAGAGGAAACAACACTAAAGGAAAGTGCGTTAAACGCGGTAACATACTAAAAAACATTTCCCTATAGAGAGCAATAGTGGAAATGTCCTACATAGTTCAGTCGGCACAGCAATCCCACGAGGTCTCCTCACGAAGCATGTGGGATCGGCCGAGGTACCATGGCGGGGCTGGCTCGCAGAAGAGTCTCACGCCACGTCGGTTCCAGACACGGGACAGCGGCCGGACGTAAGGGACCATGCACTGTGCTTGACAGCTCGTTGGCCTAGAAGCGATTGTGAGCTGGTGTTTCCTCGAACCGTGCCCTCTGGCCCAGCGCGTCACCAGATCCACCCACGGGCCAGCAGACAGACGTCGATAACTGGGCTCAGGGGCCGACGGCTCTCCGGCGGCAGCAGCGGTTGAGCCCCTGCCTTCTAGCTCCAAGCGATCACCGGGCCGCGCACACTCAGCGTGTGGGATTGGCCGAGGTACCACGGCGGGGTTAGCTCGTGGAGGAGTCTCATGTCACGTCGGGTCCGGACACGGGACAGCGGCTGCACGTCAGGCACCGTGCACAGTGGTCGATGGCCAGCGGCGGTTGTGAGCCGGTGTTTTCCCTAACTGCGCCCTCTGGCCTTGCGCGTCACCAGATCCAGGCACGGGCCAGCAGACGGGCGTCGATAACCGGGCTCAGCGGCCGATGGCTCTCTGTCGACAGCAGTGCTTGAAACCCTGGCTTCTAGCTCCAACCGATCACAGGGCCGCACTTACTCGCGTATTGTGTCAAAGGTGTTCGCTGAACGCTTCCCAATTGGATTGTTCTGCACCCTCCGCGCGCTCCTCAGCCCTCGTATTTCTCCTTCACAGGCACGTCATCACACCGACAAAAATACCCCGTGGCCCTTTCCTTTTTCTTAGACCACTCTATAGGTAGACAAACCACGCGAAAGCAACGTGCAAGATGCTCTTGGGGAACTTCTTTTCGCGTATCTTGCGTTTAATGGCGACTTGCTTCGATTTTGGTGTTCAAGTAGTTTTATTTTCAATAGACTCGCAACTAGTGACTGAGGTGTGCGACGTTGAAAGGTGGATTAGCTTTTATACGCTCTCCTCGACAGTGACTGGCGTTCTCCACCACCAACGCATCAAGAGTAGTGCTTGAAAGAAGTTTCTTAAGAGGGAGTAGTGTAGTGAGGGAGTCGGTGTAGTGTGATGGACAATCTGCCGAAAGACTGGCGCACGAGAAAGCTACACGGGAGAAGTGGAGACAGAAAGCAGTTCCGAACTTCGTTAGCAAGACGGTACCCCTTGCGGTGTAGGCCAGAGGCCACCACGACACCGCCGCGCACGCCCGTTGTCTGCCCGATGAGTGCCTGGTCAGGCGGTGGGGCAGAGCAAGGACCGCGAGGCCTCGTTGCAGAGTGGGCCTTACTGTTATCGTGCCACTAGGCAGCGGCCACCGCCACTTTCTTCGCAGTGGTACCATCATCCGGTGTAGAGCTTCGCTGCCTGCAGAGCTCATAATTCTTAGTGTACACTCAGTAGTGAAATATTTTGCAAACAGTTCGTACACGAATCTTTTGTGCTCATTTTCAATGCCTTCAGATATCGGATAAGCACAGAAAAACGTATATTTCACTCTACGTCAGTTCTTTTGTCCCATCTTTCAGATAACCGAACTTGTCATCACGGCGTATAATGCCTGATTGAACGCACAAGTTTGTTTTGGCCCATTCTCGCCTTACGTTGAAGCCAGAAGTTCGTTACAAACAGCTCTAGTATGGCACCTCAGTATAGCTACAAAGTCATATTTCGTGTTTTGTATCTGCACAACAACACTAATAAGGCAACAAATTTTCGAAGCAAGTGATTAAGAGCAATCTTGACTTCCATATGTGAAAGTTGGGAAGAAACCATGATGACTTTTGTTTATATTAGCTCACAATAAAAGGAAAAGGTGCGATCTATCTAGAAGTGAAGTACATTAGAAAATGAGCCATTTATTCCAGTTCGCTCGAAAATGCGAAAAGATGACGCATAATACTTCAGAAATTGAACTCCGTAACAAGTTTTGGAGGCGAAAAACATGACCCGCATTTGGGGTATTTATGAAGCTGTGAGAGTTTTTTTTTTATATTTTCTTGAAATATGTTTTTACAAAGAATTCCTTCCAAAACCTGAAACAACGTTAACTCGTTTAAATGTATGCCATGTTTGCGCAGAAAAAGAACTACTGTGATAGCTGAAATAGCTTGTGTTTTACAAAGTAAAAAGTTTCCAATTTCGCGGTATCCTCCAACGCATCTGTAACCAGAGCCGGATGTAGGATTTTTCAAAGAAAAGATTTTTGCCGCCAATTAGGCCCAAATTTCGTATTCTCTGTGCACAAGGAGCCATACATCAATTTTTTTTTAAAATACAGAAGTCAATCGGCCACACCTTCACCACCTCTAGAGGAAGCACCCCTAGCTATAGCCAAACGCTGGGCGAGAAATGGGCGGCTGAATCGTCACTACTCCCTCTATTTGTTTTTCTTAATATGTGGCCAAATTGCCTAAAGTTGTCTTGGAAGTTGCGCGACTGTGATTGGTAATTTGTCTTTACTCTCTGATAAACTACTGAACAATTTCATGTCATTTCGCTTATAATGCAATTTCTTAAGCCGGCTCGGTACGTGATTTAGTCGAACCGGAACTGAATCGGAACGATATTATTTCTCCGCACCCAAACCTTAATCGAACCAGTAATTTTTCCGTTCGACAACTGGCTTAAACAAGCAGCAGCACATGCGTCTCATGGTTTAAAAAATGAGCCAGCACAGAATAAAAGCGCAAGAATCCCGGCAAGCGCTCGTAGCACTTTTGTTTCTTACTTGGACTCTCCGCCATTAGCACTGGAGGAAAGTTTGGAGGCACCCCCGCGTTTCTTTCCTTCTATTGCATCACCCAAACTCGCTTAGGGAACCAGCAAGATTTACAACAAAGCGGTGTGATTCAGCTATACAACATTGCCTTTTCGGTAAATGCGGCTCTGGAGGGGAACTTTCGAGTCGATGGGGATTAACACGTACTATGGCAGTCTCACTTGATTAGAACACGGGAGGGCGTGGAAACAGCGCCTATGCACGTTGCGAGGGCAAGGAGACTACAGATCTCGCCGCGCGCATAGCGTCATCCGGCTGCAGCACGTCGTGGGCTACTTGCAAACAGCCACCGCTGAAGCAGCTCGAGTTACAGTTGCAGCCGTAAACGGCAAAAATAAAAGTACTGGGACGATGAAAAAAAATTAAGAGATTTCTTTTACGCGCAAACAAAACGGTTCATGCACGGAAGCAAGAAGAAATAGCGGGTTTTTTCCTACGACGTGCATCGTCATTCTGCAGCGTTGAAGATTGCTAGCATCAGCCGTCCTGCGAGCAGCGAGACAAATTGCAGCGGCATAGGCGTAGCAATAACGTCAACCAATGTGGCTGAAGAAACTAAAGTGCAGTTTCTCGAATGTCCATTTGGAAGCAAAACAAAAAGCATCTATAAAGCAGTCCTCGTTGGCTCAAGTGAACCATGACTTGTCCTGATAATTTCTGTAACGCACGTATGGAACGGCGACGAGCCTCACCGAGCTAGCGTACACTGGTGTATGCTCACCCAAGATTTGAAATTGCGCCCTGACATTCTTTGCAATCTTCCCGCTGAAGGAGACGTGCCCTGCGGCACGTGGATGGGATATTTGTACTAGATCACTTGCGGTATATCGACTGCGGCAATATGCTTCTGGTGTTAATATAGAGCGCTGCTGCTTACACAAGAGGCATTTAACAGCGTAAAAATGCTTGGACCCGGAGTTGTACGAATAACTTAAGATTTATCATTAGCTGCCACGGCGCCCTTTCAACAAATTTTGCGGATAAGAGCGGGAACATTTCTGGCGGGCTTCGCTCCACAACTTCTAATACTTTCACTGACGCCCAGACGAGGAAGTTGCGTGTGTGTTTTCCATAAAACATTGTCTAGGTTCTTCCCCGATGTGAGCTGTGCTAGGCAGTAAAATATATTTTTTTATTCGAGAAGCAAGCTTACCCGTAGTGCTCCTGGGCTGGGGGGGGAGTTCACTGCACAACTTCTTATCGCAGGTTAGCTAGCTTCTCCAGTTTAACAAAGATCTTCCTCAACCTGCAGTAATCTAGTTGTACCGCGAGCAATTGCCAGCAGATGACAGTAAATACACGAATTAAGAAGGAAACTAAAAGCTACTGTTATTTAAAATATTGCACAATACGCACGAAGACACCAATACTAGGGAACAAAAGCATCACAAGGCCGAGATTCGCTTTTTTGGCCTAAAACAAAGTTCGTAATCAGCGGAGATTCGTCCATAATTACGCCCACAAGGATAAAAGTTCTGAAGATTGCCACAGCCGTGTTATACAATGCGCGTGGTGGTCGCGTATTGTCAGGCTCATAGATCATTGAGAACATTCCACAGTTCGCCGCGACAGCTCGGGCTATCGTTCTTCGCGGCTGAAGATTGCCGGTGCGCGAGGTATGAAAAGACCGCGGTTTGTTCTTGCTTTTCTGCATTATCCGTTTTGTTTGTGTGTAAAAGAAATCGCTTAAGTTTTTGTCCAGCGCCCGAGTATTTATTTTTGACGTTCGCGGCGGCAACTGGCAATGCGGACTTCTTCTTTAGCGGAGGCAGCTCGCAAGTAGCAGACGACGCGCTGCCACCTGATGATGCGATGCGCGTGACGAGATGTGTACTCTACTTCCCCGCGGAATGTGCATGCGCGCTGTTTCCACACGACGCCGTCAGGATGATCGGTTAGTAGCTCGCGCCACGCGCCCCGTGTTTCCACTAAGTGTGACCGCCATAGTACTTCAATTGATACCCGATGTAGCTTGGGGTATTCGTTGAGGGTGCCTATTTCACCATCTAGTGCTATTTTATATATACATATATATATATATAGGAAATGAGGGGCTCGTTGAAAATAACACAGAAATAAGGGTTGGCAGTCGAGAAAACCTCGGAAAGCAAAGGGGAGGATGTGGTAGATCATTGAAACAGATTAGGAATTTGGAAAGAAAGAAAGAAAGTGAAGAAAAATTGCCCGCCAGGTGGGATCTGAACCCACGACCTCCAGAATACCGGTCTGGTGCGATAACCACTACGCTACCGGCGGGGCGATTTTCCCATTCACTTTCTGGGGTATTTATGTTAGGTATGTTTGTTTCCTGTGCTTGGGGGTGGTAGCCAGCGCCATTCGGACTAATCGGGGTGAAGGGGACCTTCTTTTTAACCCCCGGGTCGTGACTCGAGTGTCTACGACATGTCCAGAGTGGTCGACCAGCTTTGAACCCTCTAAAGCTCCCTTTGGCAACAAGACTGCCAGAACAGAGGCCCTCGCTGTGCATGTAGCGAATCAGAATAGGAAATGAGGGGCTCGTTGAAAATAACACAGAAATAAGGGTTGGCAGTCGAGAAAACCTCGGAAAGCAAAGGGGAGGATGTGGTAGATCATTGAAACAGATTAGGAATTTGGAAAGAAAGAAAGAAAGTGAAGAAAAAATGCCCGCCAGGTGGGATCCGAACCCACGACCTCCAGAATACCGGTCTGGTGCGATAACCACTACGCTACCGGCGGGGCGATTTTCCCATTCACTTTCTGGGGTATTTATGTTAGGTATGTTTGTTTCCTGTGCTTGGGGGTGGTAGCCAGCGCCATTCGGACTAATCGGGGTGAAGGGGACCTTCTTTTTAACCCCCGGGTCGTGACTCGAGTGTCTACGACATGTCCAGAGTGGTCGACCAGCTTTGAACCCTCTTAAGCTCCCTTTGGCAACAAGACTGCCAGAATAGAGGCCCTCGCTATGCATGTAGCGAATCAGAATAGGAAATGAGGGGCTCGTTGAAAATAACACAGAAATAAGGGTTGGCAGTCGAGAAAACCTCGGAAAGCAAAGGGGAGGATGTGGTAGATCATTGAAACAGATTAGGAATTTGGAAAGAAAGAAAGAAAGTGAAGAAAAAATGCCCGCCAGGTGGGATCCGAACCCACGACCTCCAGAATACCGGTCTGGTGCGATAACCACTACGCTACCGGCGGGGCGATTTTCCCATTCACTTTCTGGGGTATTTATGTTAGGTATGTTTGTTTCCTGTGCTTGGGGGTGGTAGCCAGCGCCATTCGGACTAATCGGGGTGAAGGGGACCTTCTTTTTAACCCCCGGGTCGTGACTCGAGTGTCTACGACATGTCCAGAGTGGTCGACCAGCTTTGAACCCTCTTAAGCTCCCTTTGGCAACAAGACTGCCAGAACAGAGGCCCTCGCTATGCATGTAGCGAATCAGAATAGGAAATGAGGGGCTCGTTGAAAATAACACAGAAATAAGGGTTGGCAGTCGAGAAAACCTCGGAAAGCAAAGGGGAGGATGTGGTAGATCATTGAAACAGATTAGGAATTTGGAAAGAAAGAAAGAAAGTGAAGAAAAAATGCCCGCCAGGTGGGATCCGAACCCACGACCTCCAGAATACCGGTCTGGTGCGATAACCACTACGCTACCGGCGGGGCGATTTTCCCATTCACTTTCTGGGGTATTTATGTTAGGTATGTTTGTTTCCTGTGCTTGGGGGTGGTAGCCAGCGCCATTCGGACTAATCGGGGTGAAGGGGACCTTCTTTTTAACCCCCGGGTCGTGACTCGAGTGTCTACGACATGTCCAGAGTGGTCGACCAGCTTTGAACCCTCTTAAGCTCCCTTTGGCAACAAGACTGCCAGAACAGAGGCCCTCGCTATGCATGTAGCGAATCAGAATAGGAAATGAGGGGCTCGTTGAAAACAACACAGAAATAAGGGTTGGCAGTCGAGAAAACCTCGGAAAGCAAAGGGGAGGATGTGGTAGATCATTGAAACAGATTAAGAATTTGGAAAGAAAGAAAGAAATTTTTTCTTCACTTTCTTTCTTTCTTTCCAAATTCCTAATCTGTTTCAATGATCTACCACATCCTCCCCTTTGCTTTCCGAGGTTTTCTCGACTGCCAACCCTTATTTCTGTGTTATTTTCAACGAGCCCCTCATTTCCTATTCTGATTCGCTACATGCATAGCGAGGGCCTATGTTCTGGCAGTCTTGTTGCCAAAGGGAGCTTAAGAGGGTTCAAAGCTGGTCGACCACTCTGGACATGTCGTAGGCACTCGAGTCACGACCCGGGGGTTAAAAAGAAGGTCCCCTTCACCCCGATTAGTCCGAATGGCGCTGGCTACCACCCCCAAGCACAGGAAACAAACACACCTAACATAAATACCCCAGAAAGTGAAAGGGAAAATCGCCCCGCCGGTAGCGTAGTGGTTATCGCACCAGACCGGTATTCTGGAGGTCGTGGGTGCGGATCCCACCTGGCGGGCATTTTTTTTTCTTCACTTTCTTTCTTTCTTTCCAAATTTCTAATCTGTTTCAATGATCTACCACATCCTCCCCTTTGCTTTCCGAGGTTTTCTCGACTGCCAACCCTTATTTCTGTGTTATTTTCAACGAGCCCCTCATTTCCTATTCTGATTCGCTACATGCTTAGCGAGGGCCTCTGTTCTGGCAGTCTTGTTGCCAAAGGGAGCTTAAGAGGGTTCAAAGCTGGTCGACCACTCTGGACATGTCGTAGACACTCGAGTCACGACCCGGGGGTTAAAAAGAAGGTCCCCTTCACCCCGATTAGTCCGAATGGCGCTGGCTACCACCCCCAAGCACAGGAAACAAACATACCTAACATAAATACCCCAGAAAGTGAATGGGAAAATCGCCCCGCCGGTAGCGTAGTGGTTATCGCACCAGACCGGTATTCTGGAGGTCGTGGGTTCGGATCCCACCTGGCGGGCATTTTTTCTTCACTTTCTTTCTTTCTTTCCAAATTCCTAATCTGTTTCAATGATCTACCACATCCTCCCCTTTGCTTTCCGAGGTTTTCTCGACTGCCAACCCTTATTTCTGTGTTATTTTCAACGAGCCCCTCATTTCCTATTCTGATTCGCTACATGCATAGCGAGGGCCTCTGTTCTGGCAGTCTTGTTGCCAAAGGGAGCTTAAGAGGGTTCAAAGCTGGTCGACCACTCTGGACATGTCGTAGACACTCGAGTCACGACCCGGGGGTTAAAAAGAAGGTCCCCTTCACCCCGATTAGTCCGAATGGCGCTGGCTACCACCCCCAAGCACAGGAAACAAACATACCTAACATAAATACCCCAGAAAGTGAATGGGAAAATCGCCCCGCCGGTAGCGTAGTGGTTATCGCACCAGACCGGTATTCTGGAGGTCGTGGGTTTGGATCCCACCTGGCGGGAATTTTTTCTTCACTTTCTTTCTTTCTTTCAAAATTCCTAATCTGTTTCAATGATCTACCACATCCTCCCCTTTGCTTTCCGAGGTTTTCTCGACTGCCAACCCTTATTTCTGTGTTATTTTCAACGAGCCCCTCATTTCCTATTCTGATTCGCTACATGCATAGCGAGGGCCTCTGTTCTGGCAGTCTTGTTGCCAAAGGGAGCTTAAGAGGGTTCAAAGCTGGTCGACCACTCTGGACATGTCGTAGACACTCGAGTCACGACCCGGGGGTTAAAAAGAAGGTCCCCTTCACCCCGATTAGTCCGAATGGCGCTGGCTACCACCCCCAAGCACAGGAAACAAACATACCTAACATAAATACCCCAGAAAGTGAATGGGAAAATCGCCCCGCCGGTAGCGTAGTGGTTATCGCACCAGACCGGTATTCTGGAGGTCGTGGGTTCGGATCCCACCTGGCGGGCATTTTTTCTTCACTTTCTTTCTTTCCAAATTCCTAATCTGTTTCAATGATCTACCACATCCTCCCCTTTGCTTTCCGAGGTTTTCTCGACTGCCAACCCTTATTTCTGTGTTATTTTCAACGAGCCCCTCATTTCCTATTCTGATTCGCTACATGCATAGCGAGGGCCTCTGTTCTGGCAGTCTTGTTGCCAAAGGGAGCTTAAGAGGGTTCAATGCTGGTCGACCACTCTGGACATGTCGTAGACACTCGAGTCACGACCCGGGGGTTAAAAAGAAGGTCCCCTTCACCCCGATTAGTCCGAATGGCGCTGGCTACCACCCCCAAGCACAGGAAACAAACATACCTAACATAAATACCCCAGAAAGTGAATGGGAAAATCGCCCCGCCGGTAGCGTAGTGGTTATCGCACCAGACCGGTATTCTGGAGGTCGTGGGTTCGGATCCCACCTGGCGGGCATTTTTTCTTCACTTTCTTTCTTTCTTTCCAAATTCCTAATCTGTTTCAATGATCTACCACATCCTCCCCTTTGCTTTCCGAGGTTTTCTCGACTGCCAACCCTTATTTCTGTGTTATTTTCAACGAGCCCCTCATTTCCTATTCTGATTCGCTACATGCATAGCGAGGGCCTCTGTTCTGGCAGTCTTATTGCCAAAGGGAGCTTAAGAGGGTTCAAAGCTGGTCGACCACTCTGGACATGTCGTAGACACTCGAGTCACGACCCGGGAGTTAAAAAGAAGGTCCCCTTCACCCCGATTAGTCCGAATGGCGCTGGCTACCACCCCCAAGCACAGGAAACAAACATACCTAACATAAATACCCCAGAAAGTGAATGGGAAAATCGCCCCGCCGGTAGCGTAGTGGTTATCGCACCAGACCGGTATTCTGGAGGTCGTGGGTTCGGATCCCACCTGGCGGGCATTTTTTCTTCACTTTCTTTCTTTCTTTCCAAATTCCTAATCTGTTTCAATGATCTACCACATCCTCCCCTTTGCTTTCCGAGGTTTTCTCGACTGCCAACCCTTATTTCTGTGTTATTTTCAACGAGCCCCTCATTTCCTATTCTGATTCGCTACATGCATAGCGAGGGCCTCTGTTCTGGCAGTCTTGTTGCCAAAGGGAGCTTAAGAGGGTTCAAAGCTGGTCGACCACTCTGGACATGTCGTAGACACTCGAGTCACGACCCGGGGGTTAAAAAGAAGGTCCCCTTCACCCCGATTAGTCCGAATGGCGCTGGCTACCACCCCCAAGCACAGGAAACAAACATACCTAACATAAATACCCCAGAAAGTGAATGGGAAAATCGCCCTGCCGGTAGCGTAGTGGTTATCGCACCAGACCGGTATTCTGGAGGTCGTGGGTTCGGATCCCACCTAGCGGGCATTTTTTCTTCACTTTCTTTCTTTCTTTCCAAATTCCTAATCTGTTTCAATGATCTACCACATCCTCCCCTTTGCTTTCCGAGGTTTTCTCGACTGCCAACCCTTATTTCTGTGTTATTTTCAACGAGCCCCTCATTTCCTATTCTGATTCGCTACATGCATAGCGAGGGCCTCTGTTCTGGCAGTCTTGTTGCCAAAGGGAGCTTAAGAGGGTTCAAAGCTGGTCGACCACTCTGGACATGTCGTAGACACTCGAATCACGACCCGGGGGTTAAAAAGAAGGTCCCCTTCACCCCGATCAGTCCGAATGGCGCTGGCTACCACCCCCAAGCACAGGAAACAAACATACCTAACATAAATACCCCAGAAAGTGAATGGGAAAATCGCCCCGCCGGTAGCGTAGTGGTTATCGCACCAGACCGGTATTCTGGAGGTCGTGGGTTCGGATCCCACCTGGCGGGCATTTTTTCTTCACTTTCTTTCTTTCTTTCCAAATTCCTAATCTGTTTCAATGATCTACCACATCCTCCCCTTTGCTTTCCGAGGTTTTCTCGACTGCCAACCCTTATTTCTGTGTTATTTTCAACGAGCCCCTCATTTCCTATTCTGATTCGCTACATGCATAGCGAGGGCCTCTATTCTGGCAGTCTTGTTGCCAAAGGGAGCTTAAGAGGGTTCAAAGCTGGTCGACCACTCTGGACATGTCGTAGACACTCGAGTCACGACCCGGGGGTTAAAAAGAAGGTCCCCTTCACCCCGATTAGTCCGAACGGCGCTGGCTACCACCCCCAAGCACAGGAAACAAACATACCTAACATAAATACCCCAGAAAGTGAATGGGAAAATCGCCCTGCCGGTAGCGTAGTGGTTATCACACCAGACCGGTATTCTGGAGGTCGTGGGTTCGGATCCCACCTGGCGGGCATTTTTTCTTCACTTTCTTTCTTTCTTTCCAAATTCCTAATCTGTTTCAATGATCTACCACATCCTCCCCTTTGCTTTCCGAGGTTTTCTCGACTGCCAACCCTTATTTCTGTGTTATTTTCAACGAGCCCATCATTTCCTATTCTGATTCGCTACATGCATAGCGAGGGCCTCTGTTCTGGCAGTCTTGTTGCCAAAGGGAGCTTAAGAGGGTTCAAAGCTGGTCGACCACTCTGGACATGTCGTAGACACTCGAGTCACGACCCGGGGGTTAAAAAGAAGGTCCCCTTCACCCCGATTAGTCCGAATGGCGCTGGCTACCACCCCCAAGCACAGGAAACAAACATACCTAACATAAATACCCCAGAAAGTGAATGGGAAAATCGCCCCGCCGGTAGCGTAGTGGTTATCGCACCAGACCGGTATTCTGGAGGTCGTGGGTTCGGATCCCACCTGGCGGGCATTTTTTCTTCACTTTCTTTCTTTCTTTCCAAATTCCTAATCTGTTTCAATGATCTACCACATCCTCCCCTTTGCTTTCCGAGGTTTTCTCGACTGCCAACCCTTATTTCTGTGTTATTTTCAACGAGCCCCTCATTTCCTATTCTGATTCGCTACATGCATAGCGAGGGCCTCTGTTCTGGCAGTCTTGTTGCCAAAGGGAGCTTAAGAGGGTTCAAAGCTGGTCGACCACTCTGGACATGTCGTAGACACTCGAGTCACGACCCGGGGGTTAAAAAGAAGGTCCCCTTCACCCCGATTAGTCCGAATGGCGCTGGCTACCACCCCCAAGCACAGGAAACAAACATACCTAACATAAATACCCCAGAAAGTGAATGGGAAAATCGCCCCGCCGGTAGCGTAGTGGTTATCGCACCAGACCGGTATTCTGGAGGTCGTGGGTTCGGATCCCACCTGGCGGGCATTTTTTCTTCACTTTCTTTCTTTCTTTCCAAATTCCTAATCTGTTTCAATGATCTACCACATCCTCCCCTTTGCTTTCCGAGGTTTTCTCGACTGCCAACCCTTATTTCTGTGTTATTTTCAACGAGCCCCTCATTTCCTATTCTGATTCGCTACATGCATAGCGAGGGCCTCTGTTCTGGCAGTCTTGTTGCCAAAGGGAGCTTAAGAGGGTTCAAAGCTGGTCGACCACTCTGGACATGTCGTAGACACTCGAGTCACGACCCGGGGGTTAAAAAGAAGGTCCCCTTCACCCCGATTAGTCCGAATGGCGCTGGCTACCACCCCCAAGCACAGGAAACAAACATACCTAACATAAATACCCCAGAAAGTGAATGGGAAAATCGCCCCGCCGGTAGCGTAGTGGTTATCGCACCAGACCGGTATTCTGGAGGTCGTGGGTTCGGATCCCACCTGGCGGGCATTTTTTCTTCACTTTCTTTCTTTCTTTCTTTCCAAATTCCTAATCTGTTTCAATGATCTACCACATCCTCCCCTTTGCTTTCCGAGGTTTTCTCGACTGCCAACCCTTATTTCTATATATATATATATATATATATAAACAATGTCTGACAACCCCTCTATAAAAGCGCTATGCTTTTTCTACAATGTGAACAAGCTAAAAGGTGGCTCAAACAGTGATCGCAAATACCACAACTTTGCGTATGGGGGCAATAAATGTGTTTCCAAAACATCTGCCTTCCATTGTGTTTACTAAAATGCTGCCGTTATGTAGCTGTGTCGCTTCTTTGTTTTAAGGTATGACTGTTAAGAAACACTGAATCGTCTAACCGGTAAGAACAGAAACGAGCTTTCTTCCTTTGCTACATCATATCTTGAAGCCGTATACTTTCGCTTATATTGTGGGACGCAATTCGATGCTCGATGACTTGATCCTTGATCATCGAGCATCGGTCGGCGATTCTCGATGATCGATGATCCGATGAAACGATGGCTCGTGGCCGAAGGCACGAGGAAAACGATGAGATACTTCAAGGAAACAAGATGTACAATATGTACACTTTATTTACACTACGGTTTTATTAATGTCAAGGATCATTGTCACATACAAAAGGTCGGGTGAGGGCCTCGTCTAGCGAGGCTCGCCCCGCTCTTCTCTTATGTTCCCCCAATCTCCCTCAAAACACACAACACCGTCCACAAAAGGCGCGTCGAAATTTGAAAGGGAGGATGGCTCATTGATTAAACCGCACAAGTCCGCTGATTGGCCACCATGACAAACAAAGCAGGTTGCGTACAAAATAGCCCCGTTAGCTACCTCTCTCACTGTCATACAGAACTCCGGAGGTATTCAGCAAAACGCAAATATAGCACAAACAAAACCAACCATCGAAACGCAAACCTTTTGCCAGCCATCGGGGGTCGCGCGGCTTGTCATAAAGTATTTTCCTCCATGCCGTGCCGACTATGGTTGTGCGCCACGCTGCCAAAATTCCTTTCCCTCGTAGACACGTTGAGGAAAGACTGGTCGCCTACCTCCTGCCGCATCCCAGCTGCCAAGGGGCCAGGCTCAGATCTGTGACGGATGGAAACTTCGCCCAGTAGCTTTGAGTTGTGCGACGGTCGTATACAGAACGTCTGGTGCCCTCTTCCTATACCTTTGACCCCTTGGTTGACCTCCAGTTCACGTGCGGTTCGGGCAATCTCCTGGCAGTAATCGTGTTCGTTAAAATGTGAACGGTTCCCCTGCACCGGTTTCCCAAACTAACGCAAGGAAACCGTCCCTCGAAAGCTGACATCGTTTAAACTACAATGGGGTGACTGACGTATTTGTATACCTCCTCTCCGAGCCCGGTCGTCAGGTGAACACAAATGCATGGCGAATAATAAAGAAGCCTCATCGGCTTCTCCTTACGTCCCTCGCGTCCAAGTCACCTCGGCTGGCGTGAAAGGAAGCACAGCATAGGTAAACACGCTATACCTAACTAATGATATCGAGTTGCCAGGTAGTTTTAATTAATTGAGGTGCCCGAACTTAACAGTCCCCCACCCTCCCGATACAATCACTGTGCAAAGGGTTCGCCCTCTCAAGACAAATTCCTGCCCACTCCCAACCAAAGTATAATTACAAATATTCCAGTAAATGCATCAATGCTGTCTGCAGGAGTAATGCCATCGTTTACAAATCGAGATCAAGGATTTTCTGAGGTTTTATCGGCATTCTTGTGTAGCCTACAACTAACTGAAGTCTTTCAAAGCTGTAATAAAAATCATGCATGACTGTACAAAATGGTCAATCTGCTTCAAGAAAAACCTTTTCCGATCTACATTACGCAACATAAACACTCCTTTGAATATATTCTGGTTATCGTGCTTTACATTCCAAGTGATCTAATTTTCTGATTTATTCAGCACATCAAGATTAGCCGCTCGATGCTAATAAATACATTCTATAAAGAAACCGATGTGGTTGGTGTAAGCCTGACAAAAATACCTTCTGCTCCTGATAATATGCTATTCCAGATACTGTAAGGTTTTTCTTAAAGACACTGCATGGTAAACAGCGTGGCTGTTATTTTGTAGCGTGACCTACACTGACCGAGGTCGAGCAGTTTTACGTGGATCATGGAGAGCTGTGCTGCGGAAGCGCGGCGTGGGCCGGCCCGGTCCACTTGATGATCATGTGAGGGGTGGCCGGGGTTGGAACCGATGGCTACTGCGTCGCAGCAACATCGGCGTGCGCCTGTGGAAGCACACCCCAGGCGTCCAGCGTCTTCGCCGACCTCCGTTCCGCACGTGGCGACCCGCTCCACTTGATTATCATTGGAGAAGTGGCCGGGTGTGAAACCGATGGCTCCTGCGTCGAAACAACACTGGCGTGCGCCTCTGGAACCAGCTTATTTCTGGGGCGATTGGTGACGCTGCGCCGGAGCCGCTTGATAAATATACATATGTCTTAGAACACGTATACCATGAGTGTCTTATTGAAGAAGCAGTAACCAGGATAATCAAGCAAATCCTAGACAACCAGGAAAGCTAAGAATAATCAGCAAAAGCTTAACTTAGCCTTCGTATATCCTTGCATAGCCGAGATAAGCCAATCCTAATTTTTTTACCACTCAAGGACTGATGCCGCTAGGCTGCTTCGTCAGTTCGCGTGCAGTACCTCCATTACTGAATGGAATACACCGGATTTTGTGCATCCGCACCTCCACAACCAAGACCCTCTACCTCATGGTCGTCTTCCATGTGGGCTGTCTCGATCACAGTTTACTTTACTTTGTAGGCTGTGGTTGGGAGTGGCCTTCACGAAAGCCTACTCCTTCCTCATCGGGATGGCCAGTAGTGCACACTGCGACGCCTGCGAGGTTGAAGAGACAATCGAACATGTGCTTTGTTGTTGCCCCCAGTACTCATCGGAAGGACGCGTTTTGGCAGCCGAGCTCAGCCGATTGGAAAATGAACAGTTCAAACGCGACTATTCTAGGGCAACGACCCTACAATGGAGTTCACAGAAGGCAACAAAAGCCCTTCACAGTTTTATGAAGAACACAGGTTTAGCTGAGAGACTAGTGCCCACGAAGAGACGAAACTGTGTGCGTAACCCAGCTCCCATCGCCTCTTTTTAGCCTGCCCTCTCTTTTATCCCCTGAACACCCCTTCCCCAGTGCCGAGTAGCAAACCGGTTTCCAAGCCTGTATTAGGTGGTAGTGGTGTCCCGAAAAATGGCGCATACCCTCTTAAGGGATTGGCCAAGAAGAGTTATGTTTTCATTACATTTAATCATGCCAGGCAATATAATTGAGCAGAAGAGAGAATTTGGTCTAATTTAATAAAACAGAGAGAAAGAAAACACGAAAAAACAACAAAGAGAAGAGTACGAAAACTATAGTAAAAGTCAGCCCAATCGGATTGTTTTAACACTGCAGACGAGCTGTCTACGAAATGAAGGAGTGGATGATAACCTCTCGGCCTTTCCTTTCGCTTTTCTTATCCTTCTCCTCCTGCACTCACTGTTCCACAGCAGCTTTCCTTTCGCGCACAATCGTATCCTCTCCAAATGATACATCTAAGCCCATGTTGATCATCCCAACAAAGTTATCTAAATCTTTACGCGAACAAAACAATCCCGAAACTCGTCTGTATACCTGTCGATAACTGAACAAATGCTTTCCCACATAACATTGCAACAATAAGGGAGTGTTCATCGTTTTTTAAAGTAATAAATTGTTCTTAGAAATTCGAATTGATTAGAGCAGTTATGCGGTGATGTTGCAGATGTTATCTATTTGATTGTTTCGTATTTGTGTTATGTAAGCGTAGACTCTGTCCCTGGGCCACATTGTTTTAAGTGCGAATGCACTTTATAAGCGACCCTGAATTCCGGCGACCGCCGTCCGTCCACATAGCAACAGCTGCGGGTGCGCGCGCTCCTCGTCTTCCTTGGTAACGGGGGGAGATGGGCGCGCGCTGCCTGACCGCTGACATGGCACATACACACGTGGGGGATTGGCCAGGAATCGGGCGTGAGAAGGGCTAATGCACCCGCTTAAAGGAGTACTGACACGAAATTTCAAAGCTGAGATCCGCTCTAGCAATCAAGTACAACGACAACACAAATAAGTGTATGTGCATGGCACATACCCACGTGGGGGATTGGCCAGGAATCGGGCGTGAGAAGGGCTAATGCACCCGCTTAAAGGAGTACTGACACGAAATTTCAAAGCTGAGATCCGCTCTAGCAATCAAGTACAACGACAACACAAATAGGTGTCTGTGAATAAATGCATCTTTCTTTTTTTGTAGTTGAGTGTGTGTGTGTGATCTATCTTTCACGAACATTACCGAACCGCGCAAATTCAACTCGTGCATTCGCACTTTCACATTCTTCCCCTCGGGGAAATGCGGGGAAATTTTTGTTGCTTACGTACCTGCTCTGGTGCGCAGAGTCTGTATGCATGCTGTGAGGAGGCGCTTTGAAGAGCCGGCAGTCTGATTACGAAAAACGAAAAGAACGAAGCGCTGGTTCCGGTGGTGACGGCGTGCGCGTGCGGAAGTCGGAAACCGACAGGAAAAAAAGGAGGAGGACGAGGTTGCGAGCACTGGAGGCAGGCAGAATCAAATGGTTCGAGAAGCTCTATGCTGGGCGAGAACGCCTAGGAGGTCTTAACCGGTAAGCCGCCCCTTCCTTCTTGAAGGTCTTTGCTGGGAGCGAAGGTCCAGGGGATGTTGGTGTCGAACCGAATCTCTTTCGCGGCCTCAAGACACGGAAAGACTCGGCAGCCTTAGAAACGCAGCTGGTTTCAAATAGCAGGCGCAACAGCGGCATCGACGCCATTGCCTGACTACAGAAGCGCTACCGACCAATGCCCTGTGCCAGCACACCACCCTAGCAGACGGACAGGGCACCTGGACCACGCGAGCGTGAACTATTTTGTAGCGACAGTTACAATGGCCGCATTCTCCCCGTTTCGCAGTGCCCGGTGGCCGCAGCGCCAGTTGAGTGGTTCCGTAGCTGGCAGCGGTTCCTAAAGAACCTGCGCAGACTAGGGAACATAGGGATTCCCTAGCCACCATAGCTGAAAGCGCCGCTTTCCATGCTCTCCCGAAGAAAGAAGGGAAGAATAAAGAAATAAAAAGAGAAAAAAAAACGAATACGAAGTAAAAAAAATCACAATAAAAAACACTGTCGAAGGGGCGCCTTTTTGGGATTCGTCGTCTGGTATTGAAAGGTAGTAGGAGTAACTGAAAGAACCCAGGCCTCGTCGTCGAACTTAACCAAGAGGAGGCAGCGAGGGCAGGGGACAGATAAAGAACGAGCCGCACGCCTCAAGAAGCGTCGAGAGGCCACCGCGGCAAGTATCACAACCGCTTCCAATGGCTAGGCCCAACAACGCCGTAGCCTCTGCAAGGCAATGCAGCAAGCAGGCTCTGAATCGTTCCGAAACTAATTAGACGGCAAAGGTAGCTCCTACAATCGTTAAATTCTTGTTTATAATAATATCTACTGAATTACATCATTGCTTCTAGGCCTTGCGAACACAAAATATTTCGAAGCAAACAATTTAACAAACTTTTGTAGTGAGAACTCGAGCATAAATTTTAAAGCAAAGCTTTTTACCTGTATAAGCCAGCGGTTCCATCGTGTCGTGCGCGACAGGAAACCCCAAGCGCGGTTGGGGAAGAAGACTGCAGTTTTCACTGACGGAGCAGAGTGTTGATGGCACGGGGAAGGGCTACTTAGCGTGCCCCGCCCACAGGTGCCTGCTAACACATGCGGATGCGTAGACGGGACGGCTTTGTGGTCTGCTATGCGACGGTGTTTTTGAGTCTCTTTTGGCTCACTTTCGTGTTCATTGCACGCTTTGTTCGGATGGCTTGATTACCTTTTTCGACAGCACCTCCACGGTGACCCGCACCCGACGGCATTTATTGTTCGTATGGCAAAAACACGTTAAGGATTGGTTTGAAGGGCGGAAAAATAAAATGCAGAGACCACATAGAGACATCTTTCCGCTAGAGAAACGCTACCTTTTGCGTAGTGCTTGCATAAATGGAACTCCACTTTCTAAATTGGCGAATACCGATGGGTTGTGTTTCAAGAGGTATTCCAAAAGGCGAAATAAGCAACTGACGCTGAATAATAGCGATTATAAAACCTCCCTCAGCTTTCACGCGATTCTCAAACTCACTGAACTAGTTTAAATTGGTATAAATGTGAATCACTGATGTCACATGCGGAATTGTTTCGGTGCCTGCTCTTTTGTTGCGCGGTGTTGTAGCCTGAACTAACACATCAGGATGGGTAGGTTGCTTTGTCTCGCCCTCCGAAGGACGCTCCGGTCCGTTTTCTTTGAACTGACGCATGCCAGGGCTAAAGCGGCGGCGTCTGCCGCTTTAGCCCGGCCGTGGCAAATGCTGCTGCATTCGGGACGCTGCCCCGCGAATTACAAATAACGGTTGGAAGAATCTCTGGGTTCAATATTTGTAGAGCCACGTGTGTGAATTTCAGTGACGTTGCATGCCCAATTGCTGTAGGTGTACCTGAGAGATTTGCTTTCCAACAACCTACACACCGTGGATTGGAGGCAATATTTTCCTAGGTTGCTCTAATACATATACAATGCTTCGCACTTACCTGCCTTACAGGTCAAAAGAAATAAATAATGTTGAGGATATAATCCAACCGTTTTAAGTGGACATCAGTCGTTGTATCGGCTGACGCTCGTAAAAGAGCCTCCTTCAAATGCGTTTCCGAGAACTTCAGTAAAACCGCCACCAATTTTGACACCATAACGAGCTAGGGACACCCAATAAAAGCAGTCTCACACGTCTTTTGATGAACGTCTACTAGAATACAGTTCCCTTAAATGCCAGCAAACGACAAGAGCTTTTGACCTTTGAACTGCGCATGTAGCGCTAATGATATGTTTCAGAAGCGAAACAATTTTTTGTGAGCTTGATCCAGAAATAAGATGCGAACAAATGAGCTTGAAGCGTTTAAAATGTGCCATGGGTATGATCTTTGTATTACCTAATTTTTATAGCAAAGTTGTCTCCGAGTAGGCGTGTGTAGCTGTAGACAAAGTGAGGTTTTGCGCACGGCATTAAAATAAATGAGCACTGACAAATGAGATGGAAGCCAAACTGAAGGCGAATTATGAAAACGCCATCCCCAGCGTGGCCCATGTGCTTTTTCGACATGCTAATATTTGAGTGTCAGTAATGGTACACCAAAATATTGTTGAAATAACCTTTGATAATAAAAAAAACTTGGTACTTTTCCTTATACGAATACTCAATCCCTAATACCCACGCTAATTCTTACAAATTTTTAATCAAATATTCACAAATATACAGAAGTATTTTTCTGTTGTTTACAAAAATAATAAAATGGGGGCATCAAACCAAATGTAGTGCCAACGCATCTATGTCATAAAGCCAAGATTTAGTGCTCTCACTGATGCCGATGCAAGCTGAAACACGGTGCAGGACAGCCAACTTTCTCGGACGAGGGTGATGAATGATCATAGGTGAAGGGAAAGAAAAAAATGCTATGGTTTCATTCTTGTTAACCCTAGTTGATAGCGAAAACTTCACTGCCCTGGCTAGGTCCATTGTCGAAGTGTTATTTGACACTGATGTACAGACAGGCTTACAATGAATACAGTGCTTCTTCTTCATCATTTTCGCCTCGGGTTTTTGTTTAGGAATCGTCGCTGTACTAGAGACGATAGCAGGATGTTCGTCTTCTTCAATCTCATAAGGCTCTGCACCGCATGCGGCCTCGTGGCGTTCTTTTGTGGCGCTCGTTTATACCTGCGGCACCGGCCTTCTGGCCTTCCTGCGCCAGATGGCGACACAGGAACCGGGCACGTCTCCGTTCTCTTTTCGATTCTCTCTCCCCGGTAGTTGTTTTTCTCTCTCCCCCACTACAGGGCTGCTCCTCAGAGCCGGGTGTTACGCCAGGTGGTTACACGGGTCCCGTGCACGGCTCGGTTCCGTCTCGCCTAGCTTTCGGCAGAAGAGTTGCAAGCTCGGATATTTGGAAAGGCATATTCTTAGATGAAACCAGCGCGAACTTATACTAAGAGAAATTAGGTGGAGCACATGTTGTGTCAACGTGCGTTTGAGAGAGCATCAATTTTCATTAAAGAGCCCCAATTATATCATCTTTCTTCACATTGTGCTAAGTGCAGCGGTTGTAAACGTAATTTTCTTTCTACTAACGTTTTATTTAGGCCCTGTGAACCAACTTCCCGCGATATAATGGAAGAGTTCCACATAGCAGAAAGTAGAACGAAGTTGCCGCGCTTGTTTCTCCGAGAATAAGCCTATATCTCCTGCCGCCTGTCGCTCCCAGCGACAGGGCCGCTGCTCTGTGCCGGGCACTTGCGTTGTTAGGTGGTGTGGTTTGACCTCTAGCTGTAAGGGTCTAAGCTCGTCAACCCGCGAGGACCGCCCGAGGTAGCGTACTGTAGCTTTCGCTTGAAAAACCGCTTCCCGTTGCATGAATCGAACCTGGCTTCCTGGTGTAATGAAGCAGGCGTCTATAGGAGCGCTTTATTTTGACATGGGGAAACGGAACGCGAAGCAGGAGGTAGCGATTCCCGCCGTACACCTGAAACCCAGATGTTTGGTCAACAAAATACACACGCGTGAGTTATGGACATAAAACTGTTGCGTATTTCCTGAATACCACATATTCGCAGTGTGGGATTGGCCAACTAAAGGATGCATTACGAGAAAGCTTTGCGTTTAACCATGCATCGTCTACGTTAAACAGCGTTGTGCACGATTTTATACTCAGAGGTTGTTATGCCCCGCCAGGGAAGAACAAGACGTTCTGAAATTACGGTGTGTTAATTATTTACCGTTCTTTTTTTGATAACAAATTTATTAGCGCTGCCGAATTTCTAAATGCAACGAGCTGAAAATTTTCATTCCGTGCATTTGGCAATGGGGCCTTGACAGGCTGGAAGGGAGGCGCACAGTTGGGAGGCTCCAAATTCAAGACTGGTGAAATATTCAAAACTGTAGTCTGACGGCGAACCTATATTAGCTATTTTTTTACCACTTTTTCGATGTCCTCACTCACAAAGCCGATAGGTTGCACGTGTAGTTTAAGCGACAAGACATCTAAATTCAAGCGTTCCACAGTGCGTCTTCTTACTTTGTAAGAGCGGGATCGCTGTAATTGTTACTTGATGTATAACTCTGAACCTCTCACGCCGATCACACTTTAGCCGTGCAAAAGAGCGAGCAACTTGGAGGTATTTACCGAATGCTAACTTTGAGCTCAGGCAAGCAGCAGATGTGCAGGTTTTGCCCTTTTCCTCCACTCTCTCTGAAGAAAAAATGAAGTATTTCATTTGATTTGAGTTAGTGAAGGCCGCTTCGGTTTGAATCCCCCCAAAAATAGTGCTCCTACAGCAACCGAAGAGACAGTATTACGGTAATTACGACCATTAACTATTAAAAACTAAGCTAAATGAACAATGCTTGTGTTTGCATTAACTTTTTTGTGTGCTCTAAGTATAAATGACAGAAAGAATCTCTCACTGACAATTTTATGACGGCGTCGTGGTGCTGTATATATTTGAAATTCGCTTTTAGAAACGATGGGATTTCTTTGCGGAGGCGAATACTTCCCGCTCTATTTCTGTATTGAGTGTGACGCTTTTAGTACACAAACAATAGCGTACTTCAGCCAGTGCTACGTTGCCCAGAATTTAAGACTCATATTGTGTCTTGATCGTTTGTACTTGCCAGATTACCTTTATTATTAAGCTTCCGCTTCACGTAACCACGAAGCAACAACAATCATGAGCCAGACCTCTACTCTTTTGCTGCAGAAAGCTTATACTATAGGCGACAAACTGGGAAACATGGTGGCGGCATCCGCCAGTGGAGTAAAATTATCGGTATTTCTTCGAATAAGTATACCGCATCATAACTTGCCTTCTGTACACTCTACGTTCTGCTGTTTTGGGCTACGCAACGGGCTGTTTTGGGCTACCTTCCCCAAAATTGTCACTGGACCCCGCCCCTTCCTCACTTTGTAGTTTTTATGGAACCATATTCGGCCCACAGCGCCGCGCATAGTGCCTCCCTTTCACAAAATTGGCGAACTAGGTTCGTACCAAGACAAAATTATGAATGATGGCGATTTTGTTGCGACTTTCGGTGCCCAGAAAAAAGAAAAAAAAAAGACCTGAAGCAAAGTGCTTCCTTCCGCGGCGCGTTTCGCCTCTCTAGCCCGACTACCCCACTCGGTACAAGCCTTGTTAAGATCGGCCAACAAGAGCCTGGAAAAAATTCCTCGCAAGCTCTCTGCCGGGGTGTACCTGGATGAGTCACCCAAGCAACCAGCCGCTACAACACCTCGCCCGTCGGCTTCGTCGATGCATCACCTCGAGGCTATTCGCCCCCTCAAGAAATGGAGACCACGGGAGACATCGACCCGGCAGCGATGTCCGACCCGAGATGGCGGTGGTTCACCAAAATAAGTGGCCTTAAATGGTGTCGAGCAAGCGGCCACCACGCAGGAGCTCAACCGGCGCCATGTCAGACTCCCCACCAAAGAAAGGCAAGGGCGCGCAAAAGCGCAAATTTCCGGCTATTCGTCTCACAATAATACTGCGAAAAAAAATTGTGCACTATATTGTTTGTGATAAACGTAGAAGAGGCTCAGCTCGTGCATTGGTAGGCTCAACTTCGTGCCCTGCTTCATGGGATTTTATGACTGTCTATTTAGAAAAACGTGTTATTTTAAATTTTCCATAACAACGGAGATTTGAGAATGACGAAGCCTGTATGTTAATTTAGTTGCGGTGTTTGAAGGTGAGCTTAGCTACACTTCGTAAATGACTCATTTGTTTAAACATAATCGCCAGCATCCTAGCAAACACGGATTTCGTCGGATTTTTCTTGCTCAACGCAGCTTGTAAAGTTCCCGCACGATTTGGCACTAGCAATAGATAAGCTTAAAGTAGCTGACTATTTTCTTGTGGGGCAAAAAAGCATTTCACGTTGTTTCATATCACGTTCTTGTTAGTACATTGCGGGCAATAAACTGAATGAATCGGTTATTGCATGGATACCGGAGTACATCTCACTAAGACAGCAGTTGGTCGCTCTCAATGGTTGTTCGTCCGGATATGTTCCCGCGACCTAAGGAATTCCCCAAGGCTCAGTTGCGGGCCCTCTTTTGTTTGGGTGGCCTCAAATCTTTGTTAAAAATGTTCGCGAATGACTGTGTATTTACAGGACTATAGCGAATGAACGTGATTCCGAATACTTGCAGCATGATTCAAATTAATAATATCCTGCTGTACTGATTCAGAAAAGTCGTTGAATCTTAAAAACTGTGTTAACGTCAACTTTACAAAACCTGCATTCCAATTGAATGCGTATACAGTAAATTACACTGCTTTAGGAACGACCGGGTAATATAAATAACGAGGTGTTTATTTCAAGAGTTGTTAGAGAAATAGGCACGTTCACAACATAAAAGTTACGGCTGCACGTGTTTTTGGCTTTCCGAGATAAAGCTTCAGCGAACCTCCACCTAACTTAAAAGAACAACCGTATTTCACTCATGTGCGCTCAATGTAGGAGTACGCAAGTGTTTTCTGGGATCCCTACAGTAAAGAGCTGGTTGATACGCTCGAAAACATACAGAATAGGGCAGTGCGATTCGTATTAGGTATTGGCACTGTCAACTTAGGATGAGGAAAAGTAAAAGTAAACCTAATTGGTAAGATGGGAAAGATCATAGACGAAACCTGAGGTTGACATTTTTCGTAATATTTATCATTCGAAAACTGGAATAAGGGGAGAAGTATATCCTAGCGCCATTCTACATATCCCAAAGTGGGGTCGGTAGCTTGAAGCAAATTATTAACTTTCCTTTAAGGTGACGGCTTGCGCAATTCATTTTATTATAGATGATGATGAGAGTGTAATTATCTTCCACGTATAATTTACCCACTGTTGATAATGGCGATCTTCACCGCGCTTTGTAGAATTATTTTATTTTTTGGTCTCATATTTAATGCTTAGCGTTATATATCTCCCTGCTGTAATGCATGCAAAGGCAAGCAGATATCAAATAAGTAGATAATTAAATAACTGGACAAATCAATAACCAAACAAGCAAAAAATAAATAAATAAATAAACAAATAAATAAATAAATAAATAAATAAATAATCTTGGGGAGCCGCAAGTTCATTTAACCAATTTAAACTTAACCAATGAAATATTTATTGCTTTATTCGTTGCCGTATGCAAGGTTTTCTGTATGAATACTACAATTGCTAAGTTATTTGTTTGAAAGAAAATATAAAACTCTTGTCTTACGCCTTTCC
Source organism: Haemaphysalis longicornis (assembly GCF_048455015.1). Classification (NCBI taxonomy): domain Eukaryota; kingdom Metazoa; phylum Arthropoda; class Arachnida; order Ixodida; family Ixodidae; genus Haemaphysalis; species Haemaphysalis longicornis. Next base: position 89,565,944 of record NW_027526295.1, read on the forward strand.
TTGCATGAACACAGAGGGATACAACTGCAGCCATCTGAAGAAGGGCGTCATTCGCAACGTCTTGAATTTTCTTAATGCAGTACGACTTTAGAGGAAAATAGGTTCTTTTGGACTATTAAGGAGTGCGCACGTAACTCATGAAAACAACATAAAAATATATTGAAACTGAAATTACTTCTTTGATCTCTTCTAGGATCAGCCCTGATAAAGATCATCAGAAAAGTTGATGGAGTAGAAAATTTCTTTGTAAGAAAAATGGGCAAATACTGGGCATACACTTTGTGTGAAGTAAATTATATTGAAAGCTGCTGAGTGTTTTGTGGAGTACCGAAACGCGTCGTAAAGGCATTCGCACCGGTTTTATATACAGAAAAAAACTGGTCAAACGGCTGTTGTAAAAATAGTTGATTTAGTCAGAGCATGAAAGTATTGTCTTAACGGAAATTGCCTAAAAGCGGCACTTTCAGCTTTGTGAAATTCAACCCACTAAAGTATGCGCCTTCCGCCCCCCCCCCCCCCTCCCCTCCATCATTCCTTGTTTATTACAGGTAAGCCGCCCCACAGAAGATATCAGGACCGGGACAAGAAATATATTCCAGCTCTGCGAAGACATGAATATTTGCTGTATTCGACAGTAAAAGAGGCACATCAATTAAAGGAACGACCACTTGTGAGCACTGTTGAATAAATTAATTTTGGTGTAAACTGACGCTGATAATTAAGCCAGGCTGCGCTGAAGGCTGGACGGCTGGTGGTTGCGCGCAGGCTCACTTTGATGTGGGTGCAGTGGACCCAAAATGGTGGGTTTGTGCTGCTGGACAGCGCGATTGAGTCATCTTCTTGCGCTGCATGCAGTGGTCGTCCACCGGCCTCAGTACAGTTGACGTACAGTGGCTGAACTACAATGCCCGTAGCACGGCCGAATTTTCAGCAGCTTTAGTCCGGCTGGAGTCCGATGACCGCATGTCGGCTGTCCTCCGTTGGCCGTACTTCGGCGGCACACGGGTGGCTTTGGGATGGCCGGAGCCCTATGGCTGGAATCTGGCCGTATGAACGTGAGCCGGTCGACTGGCCGACGGACACTGGCCGTTGGACAGTCATGGGAGTACGGCCGTATACGGCCAAAATGCCCACATTTGGACACGGGCCGAACATGGCTGCCGGAGAAAGGCCGGGCAGAAAATCACCGGCCAAAGTACACCGGCTTGAGTAAGGCCGAACAGTCCTGTGCTGCATGGATATACCTGCCCTGTCCCTGAAGGGTTGCCTGTATTTGTTGCCTGCACTCTAGGTTGGAGCTTTGATAATCAAGTGAACATTGAAAATGACCTAGTGCAAAACGTCACAGTACTGCTACACAATACACAGACGGTGCTTAGACCTTATAGGTTTCAGCTGTTACAGTGGTCTACACTAATTTGCCTATTCCTTGCCAATTAAAATAATATTGCTTCGCTGTGCGGATGCTAAATCCTGGAAAAAGGTCGCTCCATCCGGTAAATTAGAGGGAGGGATGTATCCTAGACTTTTGCATGATTGATTTAAAATAAACAGACAGAGCGAGTCAGGTCCCTGTGTACACATTGCCATTTTCTACATAAATGCTAAAAATGCTTCCCTGCGACTGCACAGGCCTTATTCCTACGCACATATATAAGAACCTACTGCGACCTTTTCTCTATCTCTGGAAATCACATGACTAAACTGGAAAAAGTGCACCACGCTTTTAGCATTTTAAAAATGTGCAAATCTCGTCGTCTGCTTGTATCTCAGAGCAAAGTATTTAGATAGATTTTCACATAACAATACAACACAATTTACTTTAACGTCTCCCCACGTCAGTGGCCCTTGGCAAAAAATTTTATTGCAGTTATTCTCTAATTACGTTAAAATTAAGAAGTTTCATCGTCCGAGTTGCGCCTATATGTATGAAGAAACAGAAAAAGCGGGGGCAACAAACTTATGTAAATTACGCTTCTTCAAAAAGGCCTGATTACTCTAAGGGCTATCTCACCTAGAATATACTACCTTGATAAACTGAAACCCAAACAAGCATGTCCGCTGTTTTTAGTATATAATGCCGCATTCTAAGCGAGGGGCTGCGCCTGCGCAGTAAAAAAAGTCACCAGGGAGCTTTCCCAACATTATGACTGCTGTACATACATGGCCTGATGCCAGGTAGCGGAGCATATACTAAACACCACGTGAACCGTTGTAGCTTTTTCACTTTATAACGATAGCACATGCTTCCTGCATAGCGAAGCATCTTTTTCTAGGTAAAAACATGACGTCGGCTTGAGCCATGGACAGCTTGTAAAGTGTGGTTGTTGTCCTCATTATAAACCGAGCAGACTGTCCAATCTGGATTTTAATATTTTGATTGTAATAGGTAGGTCAAATAGATTAGGTGTCAATGTTAATTTTAATGGCGTTGGTCGAATAAGGCAGTGCTGGGGTAGATATAAATGTTTCTCTAACTGCATTAATCGATAGCAAGAACCCATTCACTTTCGGTAGATTCGTCCGATCACGTTTATCCTACTGCTGGCATTTTCTTATGGGAAAACGCAGCTGGTCAGCCGCGCTTATTTCTAAACCCAATACACGGACATCTCTAAGTCTACAAAAACAATGAGACATTTTAATATTCAGTGTCCTTCCACTCTGTCAAGATGGATGGATGAGCAACAAAACTGCGCGCATGGCAAAGAGGGCGCCAACACAAAACATAGCTGTTCTTTAACGGCGGTTTAGCATAACTTCCACGTATTAGGAAGATAAAATTTGTTGTGTGAGAATTTATACTTCAGCAGAGAAACGTGGGGCTGTCCACTTTCGTACCGCTTTTCAGGAATCTTTATGCCTGTGTAACACACCAACTCAAACTGCTCGACCGCACAAAACAGAAGTCAAGCCGCATATGGCCTTGGGATATCCATGTTGAAAGCACAACGAGAATATCGTTGTTCCTGTTTCTATCATAGGTGAGTTTGGGTACCAGTATTGCCCATAAACTTTCTATGCCCACATAAACACACATGAAAGGGAAAACCGGTAATGTGAGGGTAAAAGACCCCGATCAAAACGTCCCATTGGGAGCATTTTACGCTCCCGAAGAAAACCAGCACCAAGTTATTCACTCCAGGAGTTCTTCAAGAATGACACACAAACAGTAGCTATTTGCGAAAAATATCTCATCCTCGTTATCATCAACAGCCCATTTGGGTCCACTGCAGGACAACGGCCTCCCCCATCGACCTCCACCTATTTGTGACCTGTGCTGCCCATGTCCATTCCCTGCCTTCGAATTTTCTGATTACATCTCTCCATCAAGTTAATCGGCTTCCTCGTCTAGTCCCGTCTTGCGGGGTCCATTCTGTTGTCCTTGTGGTCCACCTGTTGTCCGATTGTCGTACTACATGGCCAGCCCAAGTCGATTTCTTTTTTTTTAACCTGGACAATGATATCATCTGTCCGAGTTTTCTCCCTAATCCAGGTAGCTCGTTTTCTGTTCCTAAGTGTTACTCCTAACATTATTCCCTCCATGGCACATTGAGCGGACCTAACCTTGCTTTCTAATCGTTTAGTAAGTCACCAGGGTTTCCGCTTCGTATGTCGTCACCGGCAGGACGCATTGGTTGAATAACTTTCTTTTTAGAGGTAGTGGCATCTTACTTTTCATTATTTTCGAGTGCTTGCCGAATGCACCCTATCCTAGTCTTAATCTGCGCCTGATTTCTTTTTTGTGGTTTGGGTCCACACTGACTATCTGGCAAAGGCAGTTATATTCTTGTACTTTTTGCAGTGTTTCGTCTCCTAGTCTAAAAAAGGGGCGTTCAGGATGGTTATTTATCATGACTTTAGTTTTATTCTTGTTTATCTTTCGCCCCACAGTGAGGCTCTGTGATTTGTTTTCATCAATCATGTATTGGAGTTGCTCTGCAGATTCACTGAGCAAGGCTGTGTCATCTGCAAACGTTAAACGGCTCAGGTATTCGCCCTTTATCCGTAAGCCTAAGTTTTCCAAGTCAACCCTACTGAATACTCTCCAGACATACCGATTTTGGTGAGATGGTATCTCCTTGTCGTACTCCCCTTCGGATCGGGAATTTATCACTTTGCTTGTAAAGTTTAATTCTGCCGGTGCATTCCTCATATATGTCGTCTAGGAATCGTAGGTACGTCTTCTCTATTCCTTGGTCATTTGAGGCGTCCATCACCACGGGGGTGCTTACTGAATCGAACGCTTTTTTATTGTCTATAAGTATCATGTCAAGTGGTTTATTATACTCTGGGCATTTTACTATTACTTGGTTGATGACGTGGATGTGATCCATTGTGGAGTGCCCTTTTCTGAACCCAGCCTGTTCCCTGGGTTGTTGGAAGTCTAGGATGGCGGTTATGCGGCTAAGTATTATCTTGGTAAATAGCTTTTATACAACTGACAGAAGGCTTATGGGTCTGTGGTTCTTAAGATCTTTGTTATCGCTCTTCTCATGAATTTAAGCTATGTTGGCGTTTTATGAGGATTTTGGTACTTTTAAAGTCCTTACACATACTACATATAGTTTAGCAAGCTTTTCTAGAAGTATATCTCCACCCTCGTTTAGAAGATCTATGGTTATGCCATCGTCACTGGCAGCATTCATTTTTTTCATGCACTTTGGTGCCTTTTCTATTTTGTTACTGGTGAAACATCGCAAGCAACGCTTGTAGGCTGGGTACTTTGTCTCGCTCGAGCGTCGCTGGAGTATAGCCTAGTGTAGAACCGTTCTGCAATTTCTGTTATCTCTTCCATATTGTGCGTAACGTTACCCTGTTCATCTCTAAGTGCGTAAATTCTTTCTCTGGCAACAGCCCGGTTCCTCCTTGTTGCCTTCGAGCTTCCTCGTCGTTCTAAACTTTCCTCGAAGGCCGCCATGTTGTACGCATGAATTTCGTTTGTTTTACTGTTGTTAATAATTTTAACAACCCCGCTAGGTCAGTTTGATCCATCGTACTCGACAATATCATTTTCTGGTGCTGCGAAATAAGTTCCCTTGTTTGCGTAGTTAGTTTTCCAGGTTGCTTCCAAAACGCTGCTTGTCCAGTAGCCGCTGCTGACTCCGTCATTGCTCTTCTTAGGTTGTCATTGAGAGTGCTCACACTGTCCTCGTTCTGACCACCTAGAACTGCGAACCTGTACTGAAAGGTTATTTTAAACTCATCCGTCCTCTCTCTTACTGACCGGACGTTGAGCTTCTTACTTTTTACAAGCTTCCTTCCCTCTTTTTTGAGCTTTAGCCTTACTTTGCACCTGACCATCTTATGATCACTGCACCAAATCTTGCTTAGTACCTCCAGGTCTTGCGCAATACCTGAGTTGTAACCCAAAAAGAATCAATTTCGTTTTTCGTAAATTTTCTACTTTTGCGTTTCTGGATGAATGTGTTCAGTAGTTTGAGGTTTTTTCTATCTGCAAATCCAACCAGTGTGTCACCTGGACAGTTGCGAGTGCCTATTCCAACATTCCCCATTGATTTTTCTCCTACTCTCTTTGCACCAACTTTTGCGTTAAAGTCTCCGATTACGATTGTGAACTGCGTGGTTCCCTTATTTATTTGTAACTCGACCTCTTCGTAGAAACCATCTTCGGGCTCGTCCTTCTAACTAGTTGTTTGCGCATACGCTTGTATTATCTTTAAGCTGTACCGCTTGGTAAGCTTGATCATAACTACTCCGACCCTTTCGTTAACACTCAAGAATTCTTGCACGTTTCCTGCAATTTTCATGTTCATAAAAAATCCTATCTCGTGCTCTTTCTTTTCGTGAGGCCTCCGATAGCACAAAAAATATGCCCGCTAGTCAGTTCTATGCAGCCTTCTCCTGTTCTTCTGACTTCACTTAGTTCTATAATATCCCACTTAACGTCTTTGAGTTCCTCTAGTAGTACAGCTAAGCTACCCTCGCTAGAGAGGGTTTGTGCTTTGAATGTTGCCAAGTGCAAGTTCCGCAGGCGGCCTGTCCAGATCCAGGGATTCTTCACGCCCTGCGCTGTATCACTTGCCTGACCGCCGCCGTGGTCAGGTGGTCTACAGATGCTGCGGACTGAAGGCAGAGATTTTTGTTGGTCACTCATGAGGCGGTTGGGCCAACTACTGCACCAGGGCGGCCACATCCTTCTCTGGCGAGGGACTGCTGTTTCTGTCCCCAAGAAACTTCCTATAATGGTTGAACCTTTCTAGTGTAGCCTTCAAGGTATCCTGAATGGTGTTTTCCTTCCGGACGCCGTACCTGGAATATTTTGCCATGAAGACAATAAAAAGAAAAGGAGAAAAAAAGAAAAGAAAAAAGACACCATCGCACGCGTGTTTTCCTAATAAGTCTGCTCCAAAGCGGCACGTTAAAGTCTCATAAGGTGCTACGGAAAACATTCTGCGGCTAACTAGAAAAGTCACAGTAGTAGTTTGGTTGCTGTAGGTTTTAGTGTCGTACATGGTGACGAGCGATGCTTAGTAAAGCTGAGCGAGTGAGCAAATAAGGAGTGGCCAGAGCTATGTTCCACAGAAGAAACAGCTATGCGTGTCGGGCTTTAATCAGTTAATCGTACTTTGGTTTAGTGTATTTCAGATAAGAACGTCCTCAAGGCTAACGGGAAAAGAAAGGTTGAGTTGCTGCGAGCTTTCACGTTCATACTTAATTCTAAAAAAAAAAAAAAGAAACTATCTGTCGTTGTACTTTGATAGCCTTAAAGCCCCTAAGCAACTGCATTCGGTAGCAGCCACAGTTTATACCAGTTTCAAAGTATGCCGTCGGTACCCTTTACATTATATGATAGAACCACAACTACTCAGAGGCCAGCGGACGCCATAGTCACAAACTGAACGCGGGGCATACAGCGCTCGAATCGCAAAGCCGGAAAAATAGAGAGGAAGTCCCCAACGTACAGGTATTAAGCTCGATACAATTCCGTAAGCAATGATGTCCTCGCATAGACACCAGAAGAGGCTGAATGTAGTACGCAGGGCCATGTGCTACTTAGGAGAAGTCTTTTGTTCCTCGGAACACGAAATACGGAAGCGTCGTTCCGCGAGAGAGGAGCCGCTGAATGCTGCAGAGCACTGCAGGAGTACCTATCAGCTGAATTCCCTCGCGTGGCGAAAAAATGTCTGTTGTCTATCAATTTTCCAACTCAGATGCTACGTTCAAACCGGTGGTTATGTAGAACTTCTCCGTTAGAATGTTGACTTACCACCTTTTCTTCTTCGCCGTCCTTGGCGTTCCTGAGTGCAAGCCTTCCTTTTTTATTCAACAAGACCCCCAGTTCGATTTCTTAAAGCTTTGCGAAGGCCTTTCTTCTGGCAGTAATGGGGCTGTACCGTACATTCGTCGTTCGAAACATGAGGAGAGTGCAGAAACTAGTGGCGTGTGCTTGGTAACGGGGCTGAGCATGCGCATTTCGGTAGTAAAATAATGCCGCGCTGCTACTCCTTCTTAGGCACTGCGCTACGACCCTCCTCCTCGTGACAGGCGTGACTTCGTGCTAAGATATGACCGGTCCAGCAACCCTGCTCCCCCAGGTCTTCGTCTGCCTGACGCTAACTTACGCTGGCGTACCGCAGCCGGCCTACAGCTCCGCCTGCCTACGTTGTGGGGATAGAGCCCACAGGTTTGGATCGCCATGGTTGAGGGTACATCCGATCGACACCCCGCCACGTGGGGCAGTGCTCGTTTTTGTAACTTACATTGCAAGCTGCCTCTAACCGACTCTGGGAAATCACTCAGCAAGATACTCTGTCTCATAACTGATGCCGCTCAGCCCACGCGGTGCGGCAACAGCATCAGCACCGCGTGGGCTGACTCCGGACTCCGGATCTCGCTTTTATTAAGTACTCATCTCAAGTCACCTGAAACAACCCCCAGGAAAATCTGGGGGTTGAATACCCCATTATATCCATCCATATCAGTGCTGGCCCACCTAAACCCCAAGGGCACAAAATTAAGGTGGTCGAAGGAACTGACTTCAGGTCCCTGAGACCTGTGGATTGTGACGACGATGGTGGCATGCGGAACATAACCGACATAGACACACGGTCAGCGCAGCTGAAAGCACACGTCGAAAAATCTATGAAAACCATAGCAGAGCTGGCGGATTTTGCGACAGCTTCTACCCGCGTACCCTACATGTGGGAAGGCAAAGAGGTATTAGTGAAACGACTTAGGAAGCGAAAACAACCGCACCCTGAAACGACGACTAGCGAGATTAAAATGCGAAAGTGAAAAATACGCGAATTGACTCTCACGCCAGCAATGGCACGAAACGTGTGAATGCATGGAGGTCCAGATGGGGCTTCAAATAACATAGAGCATTCTTCGATGCCTTATGAATCATGAGTCGGACAAAATGTCGCAGCAATAAATTTAAACAGAATACTCCACGTCCACAACGGGAGAAATGCTGAGCTCATACAGATAATGAACTCATACTTCTAGCGACCTTTAACACACGTCGAAGAAGGAAAAGACGAAACACACGCTAGGCTTCAACTTGGTTTGTGCAAAATTGAACGAGAAAACACGCATACGTGTACATGATTCGAGAAAACAAACAACCAAACAGACACATAATTCCATAGAAATGCAACGCGCAATCGTTGCACTCGCTCTTATCACTATTTACATTAAAGCACAAACAACGCCGGGTCACATTACAGGACATGATCTTTACCCTCTCGTGCGCAAACCACTCGCCGATTGCGCATTTTAAAGAGACACCCCTTCTCTCACAAAAAATGGATTTTCTTGGTTGAAAGTGCCAAAGATGGCGCCCTGACGCAGTTCTCACCCTCCGTGTTAATCGCAAAAGCCTCGAGAACTTCCCTGTCAGTTTTGGAACGGCATCTTAACAAGACGCTCGTCTGCATGAATTTGGACGTGCCCCCACACCTACGGTAATGGTCAGTAAGGTGGCCAGCCCCAATCTGCGGACTCACAACTGCGCGGTGCTCGCTTAAACTATCATTGAGGCACGTGCCGGTTTGACCGGTTCATGTACTTATATACGTGTTTTCTTGTTGCTTTTTGCATAAACCAATTTCAAGTCTAGCGTGTGCTTCATCTTTTCTTTCTTCTGTTAAAGTTCGCTAGGAGTATGAGTTTATTAGTCAGTAACCAGCTCGCCCAACGGTCCGCTTTTATGGTCATAAAGATAGTCAGAGAAGAGTACGTTGACTCCAATCCCCCCGTAATGCTGCCGGACTACTCCGAGACCGAGAATTTATTATTTGACCCACCAATTACCGTCGAGGAATTCCGTGCGGTTGCTCGAATGCTGCGGGCGAAAACGGCACAGGGGCCCGATGGCATATCCAAAAAGACGCTTAGAAACTTTGGTGAGCCTTCCTTCACTGCGCTAGCCAAATTCATAGATGAGTGCTGGTTGGGAGGCAGTCTTCCTAAAATCTGGAAGACTGAAAAAAATTATCATGTTACCTAAACCCGGGAAAAAGCGTAACACTCAAAACTTAAGACCAATCTCTTTAACATCTTGTATTGTAAGCTCCTCGAGCACGTCGTTCTTAACCGTATTAGCAACTACATGGAAAATAATCACGTATACCCGCACAATATGTTAGGGTTCAGAGCAAAGATTTCGACACAGGTAATGTTAAAAATCTAGTATCAAATAATCGATAGCGATAAAATTTGCCTTTGAACACAAGGACATTCTTAGGTCTTGACTTCACCAAGGTTTTTGATAACGCCGGACACGAAGTGATACTAGAGGGGCTAGCCAAGATCGCCGCGGGAAAGCGAGTATCAGACTTTCTTACAAACAGGACCGCTTCCCTTTCCGTCGGCTTTTGTTGATGCTTTTGCCGACCGGCGGCGCCGGGATGTGTTATATGTGTTATGCGTGGGCCAAGTGACGCGGGCGTTTCATATTTGATACTGCACGTGTTATCTCTTTTGATACGGAGAGTGTATCGAACTAACGTCACCAGCCTAGCATAATCTTCTTTGATCTGCAATGTTCTGGATGGAAATAAACTGTTCGAGAAAAACTTGCGACGAAAGATAAAAGCCTGCTGAGGAGACGCCGCGGTATTGGACTTCTGACGCTCGCCTACGCACGTCACTTGGTTGACGGCTGCTTCGCCGCCTGTGGATTCTTTCAGTTGTTAGGGGAGCACAAGTTCGCTCCAATAGACTTGTTTTCCTTCAAGGCTACTGCGTTGTCTTCGACTTTGTGACAATACGCTGCATTTAGGTTTGACCCCAAAATCACCTTCTAAGTTCAGCTTTGAAGCCAATATCGATCATCTACCGTAACTTTCATTTTATGAGGGATCTTCAAAGCACCTTATGCAATCTGGGGCTTTTTCCGCACAGATTCTCCCGGACCACACATAAAAACGTTTTTACATTCTCAGGAGCACGCCAATTTAACACAAAAGAGTCTACATAACATAAAATTCCGCACAGACGTACTTGACTTGACTTGACTGTACGATTTTCAGGTCTTTAGATATATTTTACAGCACGTGCCCATATAACAACATCGTAGCTACCACACTCAAGTTACATTAGCATATATTGGCCTCGAGGAAATACCGTGGCGCCACCTACGAGTGACGTCACTTGTAGGACGCCGAATCGTGTTTTCGTCTGCTACAACACATTTCTCGTCCCAAACCACTAACATCTCTGCGATGTCCCAGAAAGATCCGGACGTCTATGTCCCAGCAGTATCTCTATTAGACATTCGTACAACGTGCAATATTTTAATGAAAATTTTTGAATGTTGAAATAACGTAGCTGGTACCTTAATGTCGGCCGTTCTTTCAACTTTGCTAAAGACGTACTCTCGATGTTGCTGCTGCTTCATTTGGGGACGGTATTTAGACATATTTTGCTGACGTTGTTCAGATGTTGCTGGTATGTCCGTTTTTTACTTCGAACATGTCTATCGCAGTTACATTTATTTTAGCTATATCTGCTATACTTCATTTTCAAACTCTCCGCAGGCGTACTGTATTGAAGTTACCGAGGGGTTTCGTATGTGTTTTGTAAGGGTTTTGTTTCGAGGGGTTTTGTTCAAGTATTGTAATCCAACACTATTGCTTTGAACCTTTGACCTTCAAAACAGTAGCCCAATACCGAACATCACGGAAAGAGGCAGGGACTTAGTGCAGAATTCGTTTACAAGCGACGTTGCCAACGAGCCTTGTAACGTTTTTTTTTGGTGGGGGGACGGGGTGAGGCAGGCGGTGGTCATTGCCGTCAAATCTGAACAAAATAAGATAGGTTGATGAACGAATACGCAATTACCACAACTTTACTTGCTACTTTATTTAACTTTGATGTTACGTATCGACTGCAGCTTCATGAATTCAAAGTGTGAGCAAAGCAAATTTCGGGGATAAGTTATAGTCAAACGTCACTTGTAAGTTAAACGGCAAGGTACTGTGCCTTTTTTTGACCTTCAAAAAAAGTCGATGACACCCTCATTGCCAAAAAAAAACTAAAAAAATCCGCGTGGTTTTGCCAAGATTCGAACCATAGACTTTCAAAATACAACACCAACACCTAAGCTCCAATCCACCCGACCACGCCGGAAAACAATGCGTGGACCCAAGAATTTGGTACCCTAACAGAGGCTGCCAGCGAATATTGTCGGGTGATTCGTTTTGGTCGTATTTCACAAATTTCGGCAATGCTAACGCTTGTTTCTTTTGCACCGATCTTGGAGGCGAGGTCGATTATGCTAATACTACAAGTGATGTAACCAAACCTCCCTTATTTAAGCCAAGAAAACCTATCGCGCTTCATCGTTCCCCCTACGGTAGCCGCGAATGAAATTGAATGCACCGCTAGACTTCTGGCGTTGATAAACTTTGTTCGTTACGCACCGATCTTGCAGATAAGCCCATCATTCTAACACTAAAAGCGATGTAACCAGAGATCCCGTATTTAACTCGCAAAAAGCTCTCCCAAACCTCCTATCTCCCGGATGAAAGCCAAGCTAGCCAATGAGGAAGGCGCACTTTCGAACAGAAATAGCTTGTTATCTGCCTCAAGGCACCCAATTACCGCACGTTAAAAATGATTGTTTTCTGCGAATGTAATGACCCCAAACCAGGAGATGGACATGAAATCCGGAAGATGTCGCCTGCTCTCGGATGCTTTCTGGCGCTGCGTCGACGCTGATAATCTGGCGAGCAGCATAGACATCGGCGTAGCTACACAGGAGCAGTGGGAGAGTGGACTTGCCAGCTAGGACCTAAGTAAGCAGCTTTACCTCACTGACAGGGCGAAGACGGCCGGCCGCACCAACGGAGTCCTGGACTGAGGATCCCGCCCACTTCGAAGCTCGGTCTACCTGTTCAATAAAGTTTTCTCCTCCTCCTCCACCTCCCGCGTCAGCTCACGTCGCCGTGCATTTTGCCGACGCCGTCAACGCGGGGCGATGTCGACGCGCAAAAGCGCGGAAAATACGCTGCAAGTAGTTGCGGCCTCAGAACAAACCGTAAAATCACGGTGCCCACAACCCCGCGCAGCTGTATTTCCACCGCAGACCCTGAAATTGCCTTAAATGCGGTAATCTAGATTGTCGGTACAAATACTGTTTTCTTTAAAAATACCCACGCTCAAGATTTTCTTGTATATAAATGGCAAATAATATCTGTATTTACCAAACACTTCGGCATCTATTTCGCAACGCGTTTTATTAAGGTGGGTGTCTTTCAGGAACTAGTTTTTGCCTCGGACGAACACGAGACAGGAAGTCGCTGCACGGCGAGTCCGATCGTCCATTATTAATTGCACTACGTATCGACTCGCGTGCTACAGGCCGGTGACGGCACGGGTGTGCACGCCTTCAACTTTCGTTATTTCGGTGATTTGACCATGAATTTATCTACCCGACGAAGAAATACTGCCAAGTAGTGGAGGTAAGTGAGTACTAGTGAGCCTTGTTTTCTTGTCATATGTATTTAACGTAGCAGAGTTGCTCTCGAACTTCGGTACGCGTAATCAGTTAGCCCTAACGATTTGAGGGACTCGCTTTGTGCGTTGCGGAGATTGGTCGGTAGACCTTTGTACCTGGCTGCTGCGTTTGTAAGCAGAATCACTTCTCGCGCAGTTTCTAGCCCTGTGTTTGGTGAAGTGTTTGTGTTCTGTCCTGTTTTGCTACGCAAATGTTTTGATACGAAATGAAATAATGAAATAAGGGAAGCTGGAGAGTGCGAATATAAGTGCGTATGCGAATATAAGCCCCTGTGCGAATGTAAGCGTGTATGCGTTACACGCACATCGCGTTCTTTTAGCTAGATATTGGTTTTTGTTTCGTTTCTTCAGATGCCGTTTTTTTTGTCATAATAATTTTCGGTTAAAAAACGTTCACAATAAATTTAATGATTGCTGTGCGTGTAGCATTAAAATAAAATAATAAATCGAGTGAATTCGGAGAGTACAGCATTAGATTAAAATGCCATCTGGATGCTTTCTCGCGTTTTGAATAAGTGTTCAATCTTTTCTAACGCTCAGTTTGGTCGTGAAATGTTGGAATGAACAACGTGTATGCAACCCGAATTTATTTGTAACGTCAGAACCACACGCATGTTGTAACTGGTACAGTAGTATGAGCAGCGCTGATTGTGCTTCGTACTCTTACTGCAGCATCGCAAACGTAAATTAACGTTTCAGAACCTAGTAAAAATATTAAAAAATGGCTGTTAAATTTCTGTAATTTTAGAATTTTCAGCTTACTGAATTTAGTGTGTAACACGCCTTGGTGATCAGAGTAACACAGCATTTGGGATTTCGCAGGTTTAAGGCAGAGTATGATTGTGGTGTTTGGCTTGTCGTTTCCTTATAACTTACATGTTGCAGGCTGCTGACTGGTGCAACTTAGACTATGTGTGAATGTGATTCTGCTGTAAAATTGTCTTGCACTACTTTGATGCTTCCTGCTGTACAACGCGTACTTCAACTAAAAATGTAGGCCTAGCAGGACAAGCAAACACGACAACATGACGAGTTTTTCAGTGATGTGCTTTTTGACGGTTTAGTTATGCATTATTACCAACTAGCCCACCTCACCATTCTGCTGCACGAAGTATACGTCCATGGCAGTGACGCTGCCCGGGTTTGTGCATGTTTCCTTTTGCCACATTTTGTGGACATGGCTTCATCCGTTTATATATTGTCACTTTAATCCACCAAGCGGTTAGGATAGACACAGAAAAATATTTTGCAAGTTCAGATGGGACCTGCAGCTGGGCTAAAATGTCCTCAGAGTCCCCATTCACGAAATATAGTTCTTATATATGGTGGTACCTCACATTACCTGTCATAGTTAGTGTTAAGGTTGCCTTAGTAGTGCCAGTGCTGACATTAAATTATATTTACTCCACTCTCTTCCTGTCCCTAATGTTACACCCATCTCCTAGCGTTCTATTGTCTGCTAAGTCGTCCTTAATTTAAGTTAGACCCTTTTAGTTAGCCTGGAAGTTTCTGCCCTGTAGCCGAGTTTCGGTAGGATGCAGCTGTCATACACTGTCTTTTTCAGGGACAATGGTAGGTGGCCATTCTGTATTATGTCAGTCTTAAAAAGCTGTATTAACAACACAGATTTTCCTGTACCCATGCCAGATTGATGAACTGGCTTGCAAGGGAGGTGCTACTGCAACAGTCTGCACAAGGCGCCTGCTCAAGCTACTGTTGACGGTCAACTTGGCGCAGGACTTCTCCTGGTTTGGGAAACAGGAAACACGCTTTTTTCCACCTGCCAGTGACATCCTGCATTGTGTGTAACTAAATATCTTTGTGTAGTTACAGACATCAAATTTTTTCACCAGACAATTTATAGGGCCCAGATTTTTATGGTCACTCACATCCTGCCCAAATATCAGCTTCGTCGACAACTTGCGGCTTCTTAGTTTTTATTGCTAGAAGCGGTATTAAATTTCTTTCAGCCTTCGGACCATGACATTTTTACTCACTGTCCACCCAATCCGGTCTGCAACTATTTTGGCAGTTTCTGGCACCACAACGAACAACGCAAACTGTTCAAGAATTCCCTACCATAACTGATAATGGAGGCATGCACCATTGAACCAATATTGAATCATTTCCGTGCTTCCATGCGTTTTTATTTTGTGTTATTGTTCTTTGAGCGTATCACTTGGTGTAAATCACGTAGTCATGTAAATCTGTCTTCTTGTAACTGATATTCAATCATTTCCTGTTCCCCGTTTTTTTCGTTTGTTCCCAAATCGTATCACTTTGTGTGAAATATTGAAATAGTGTAGCTTTTTGTTTTCCTAACCAGAATTAAATAAGTAGTTTCTAAAGTTTTTGTTGTTTTATTGTTGTCCTGCCATTCCACTTATGTGTTTCCTAGGTGCTTTTGTTTTATTGTTCCACAAACTTTTCACTGCATGTGAACTATTTAGTTTCGTAAATTTGCTGTGTTTTTATAACCATCATTCAATCATTTCTTTGTTATCACACTTTTCTTGCATTGTTTTTCACCCAATTACTTTAATGACCGATATTTTAGGTTACATAACTATCTTGTGCTTGTACCCTGGGTTTACATGTTTGCTTTTCTTCCAATTTTTTGCCAACTTTTCTGCTGTGTGTGATTTATTTATAGTCATGAATATTTGTACCATTCTTGTAATTGTACAATAATTATCCTGTGGTCCAGAGCAGATAGGAATAAAAATTTAAGTGGTTGTGTTGCGAAAGCATATTACATAATTTGGAAGTCAATATAAACTGTTTTACCTGAACCCTTTTGTGTTTTATGTGTACTTTGAAAGCGTTCTTACTACCCAGCTTCAGGTGCTTACAGATAGGATGGGAGACTCTCATTTTAATTAGTTTGATTATTGAATTGTTTCTGTGATGGTTTATTTGCAGAAGGCCTGTACAGCCGTGCTGTATGGTACAATTCTATGACGCTACTGTGGTTGCTTTAGTGTCCAGGGCGCTTGTGCTGATCAGGACTGGTTTGCTGTTACTTACTGCCTCTTGTTTTCGATGCGACATTTCTTGTTTAGAGCTGTGCTTCGTGTGCTTCTGCGAGAGTGTGTGGTCAGCTCGGCACTTCACATATGAGACTTCAAGTAGTATGCAGCACTTCAAAAGTGGAAACACATTAATGCAGAAACCAGGTAACAGGTAACAGCAAACAGTGCTGAATAGCTAGTAAGACATGCATTTGAAGTATAAATGCCCACAAAACGTAGGCAACCTTGGAAAGGGGGCTGGCCAAAATTCCAAATAATGTATAAAGAATGTAAATTTCAGGCATACAGGCTCATATCAGCAACAGCATACTAACGTACACAAGTCATGAATATAACAAACTAATGCTTGTGCCAAAGACAGAAAACCAATGTAGAACAGACATCTATATACGTCTTGCATGCGTACCACTACAATATCCATAAGACGTACCACTAAGGTAACGTGCCGTAAACAGCATATAAAAGTACCATGACACGTCTATTGTACAGTCGAGGACTTCATTTTTCAGACCAAGCGAGCGCGTGGCAAAAGCCACCGACGCGCACTCTGGAGGCCTGGCGCCTATTGTCGAGACCGGCGCGGCGCGCATGCGCGTCTTTTTTTACTCGCAGGCACGCTGATTTCCTCGCTTCCTGCGGCTGTGCGGCGATGGTAACTGAAGCACCGCAGAGCGACGCCTCTGTAGCATTCCGTTCATCCCAAAGGAACATTTACGGCCTAATATGACGATTGCGCCGGATTTGGTGCAAGTGTTCCTCGCGCCCTGATAAGTAGTTACGCGGGATGCTTTTCTTTTTTGTGCTTTATCGTTTCTACACGCTGAGACCAGCGGCTCGCGACCGGCATTGCCGATCGAAGCCTGCACGAACAACCACACAGTGCCGCGCTATCGACAACGAAATGCCAGCAAGAGAAATCGCGAAACTTTATTCTTCTTGTTTATTTTGTATGCTACTTCAACACTGAAGTTATCGTTCTACTCGCTTTCCGCAGCCCATTAAGTAGGTGAGGTGAAAGTTTCATAAAAACCATCGATTATCTCGTTTTTTTTACTGCCTACTTCCTTACTTAAAAAAGATTAAAAAACGTACTCGTATATTATAGCCTGGTCGCTCTGCACGTCGGCATTCGGCAAAATGGCACCCAGGGTTCTTGTCGAAGAGCGCCGTTAGATTATACGGTACTTTTTAGAAGGAATCCCTCAAAGGTAAATTTGTCGGCTAAGCAATAGATCGAGGGACGCTGTTAGCAGAGCTATTCATGCGTACAGAGTTGAAGAAGGCCAGCTTGGAGATGCCCAACGGAGCGGAAGGTCCAGGTCTAGAACAGAAAAGGAGGACTTCTAAATTATTGCGGCAGTAGTGGAAGAAACGTTTCAGAGTGCAAAAGAAATTAGAGGCGCCCTCCAGCTCAACGTCTCCACGAAAACGATCCAAAGGAGGCTTCACGAAGCACGTGTTCGGAGCTGTGTGGCGGCGCAGAAGCCGAACCTCACAGACAAACACCGCCTAGGAAGGTTGGAATTCGCGCGAGCTGCCGAACAGTGGTCGGTGCAAGACTGGGGTGAAGTTATCTTCACCGATGAGTCAACCTTCAGCACCCGCTGGGATCAGCAGCGACGTGTTTGGTGGTCTGTGAACTGCAGGTATGAAGGCCTAATTTCACCGCTAAAACGCAGAACGCGCTTTGGTAAATAATTGTTTTTCCCCAGTTGTACAGTAACAGTTAACCGGTGTAATTTTTACATGTTCATTACGTGTTATTGTGGAGAAAAGGACGTCCGTCAAGTTACATTAGTAAACCCAGTTCAGCAAACTCAATAAATAAAATGTAGCGTTAAGTACGCCTGCGACTAGTAGATTTAAAACCATTCAAAATATTAGTTAAAGGGTGAGCGGACCGGAGTATTACACGTTCCTGCAACATTTGGCACAATCTGGTAGTCGTCAACGTTGGAAACAAATAGTGGCCGCTGTTTAGTTAAAATAACGCTGTTTTGTCATAGTTCCTACTTCATTAGAGACTTATACTTTATTGTAAACACTGTTTCCCGCAATGTTGAAAAATTTAATCGTTCAGTGGTGGATAACCTGTTTGGCACCAATCCTGCCCACTAGTTTCAACGGTCGACCCAAATCAGTTACGTGCATAAAAATCATTAGTTATTATACGAAAGTATTGACGATAAACGTGTTTATTTTTACAGCGGATCAGTTACAGGAGGAGTTTCTGAACAGAGCTGCCTGCGTCGACAGGCTGTGTACAACGAAGTTGCGGTGGTTGCGGCGACCAATGTCTCTCTTGCGGCAAAGCCAACTTTCTGAGAAATGCTCTGTAGCTCTCCATATAATATAGGTATCGGGAAACAATTGCACGGAAGGGCTGGAAAATTTTAGCGAGAAAATTGCGCGTAATTTCACGTACTTTTTATTACGACTTAGTTCAAGGAAAACTTAATATTAAGAATTCCCGTCTGCTCTCAGTACAGATATACATATGACAATGAATCTCGAGCTTCGCTTGTCATTCAGTAATAATTTTTATTCTTAAGTGTGCCCTCTTTTTTTTGGAAACAGGTATCTTCCAGGCTTCACACAGAGCATCCTCTCCAGCGCGTGCAGCGCTGTGAGTGTGTGGCGCGCCATCAGCAAGGATGGATTTGGCCCGCTTGTGAGAGTCGATGGGAGCTTCACGGCATCGCAATATTGCGACATTCTTACTCGCACTTTCCTGCCCTACGTACACCACGGCCCATTCAAGGACGGGTGTTATATTTTGCAACATGATCGAAGCCCGGTGCACACAGCGCGAAAAGTATGTGCGCTGTTGGAACAGCACGTCGTGCGCCAGTTGCAGTGGCCTCCAAGTGGAGCGGACATAAACCCTATAGAAAACATCTCGGGTTTATTGAAGCAGCAGCTTCCTAGCAAACCACTAATATCTCCGCGACGTCCCCAAAAGATCCGAACGTCTATGTCCCAGGAGTATGACTATTAGACATCCGTACAACGTGCAATATTTTAATAAAAAGTTTTGGATGTTGAGATAACGTTGCTGGTACCTTAATGTTGGACGTTCTTTCAACTTTGCTAAAGCGTACTCTCGATGTTGCTGCTGCTTCATTTGGGGACGGTATTTAGACATATTTTGCTGACGTTGTTCAGATGTTACTTGTATGTCCGTTTTTTACTTCGAACATCGCAGTTACATTTATTTCAGCTATATCTGCTATACTTTATTTTCAAACTCTCTGTAGGCGTACCGTACTGAAGTTACCGAGGTGTTTTGTATGTGTTTTGTAAGGGATTTGTACCGAAGGGTTTAGTGCAAGTATTGTAATCCCCCACTATTGCTTTGAACCTTTGACCTTCAAAACAGTAGCCCAATACCGAACCTCACGGAGAGAGGCAGGGACTTAGTGCAGAATTCGTTTACAAGCGACGTTGCCAACGGGCCTTGTAAGGTTTTTTTCGGTGGGGGGGGGGGGGGGAGAGGTGCGGGGGTCATTGCCGTCAAATCTCAACAAAATAAGATAGAATGATGAACGAAGACGCAATTAGCCCAACTTTACTTGCTACTTTATTTAACCTTGCTGTTACGTACCGACTGCAGCTTCATGAATTCAAAGTGTGAGCAAAGCAAATTTCGAGGGTGCGTTGATACTGAGGTCACCGTCAAACGACACTTGTAGGTTAAACGGCAACGTACTCTGCCTTTTTTTTGCCTTGAAAAAAAAAACGTCGGTGACACCCTCTTTGCAAAAAAAAATCCGTGAGGTTTTCCCACGATTCGGACCATAGACTTTCAAACCACAACACCATCACCTAAGCTCCAATCTACTCGACCACGCCGGAAAACAATGCGTGTACCAAAGAATTTGGTACTCTAACAGAGGCTGCCAACGAATATTGTCGGGTGATTCGTTTTGGTCGTATTGGACAAATTTTGGCAGTGTTAACGCTTGTTTCTTCCGCACCGATCTTGGAGGCGCGGTCAACTATGCTAATACTGCAAGTGATGTAACCAAAGCTCCGCCAAGAAAAGCTATCGCGCTTTATCGTTCCCCCTATGCAAGCTAGGGTAACCAAGAATGAAATTGAATGCACCGCTAGATTTCTGGCGTTGATGAACTTTGGTCGTTCCGCACCGATCTTGCAGACAAGCCTTTCATGATAACATTACAAGCGATGTAGCCAGAGCTCCCGTATTTAACTCGCAAAAAGCTCTCCCAATCCCCCGATCTCCCCGATGACAGCCAAGCTACCCACGGAGGATTGCGCACTTTCGAATAGAAATAGCTTGTAATTTGCCTCAAGGCACCAAATTACCACACATTAAAAAAATGATTGTTTTCTGCGAACGTAATGACCCCAAACCAGGAGGTGCACATGGAATCCGGACGATGTCGCCTGCTTTCGGATGCTTTCTGGCGCTTCGTCGAAGCTGATATCTGGCGAGCAGCATAGACATCGGCGTAGCTACATAAGAGCAGTGGGAGAGTGAACTTGCCAGCTCGGACCTAAGTAAGCAGCTTTGGCTCGCTGAAAGGGCGAAGACGGCAGGCCGCACCAACGGTGTCCTGGACTGATGACCCCGCCCACTTCTAAGTTGGATCTACCTGTTCAATAAAGTTTTCTTCTCCTCCTCCGCCTCCTCCCGCGTCAGCTCACGTGGCCGTGCATTTTGCCGACGCCGTCGACGCGGGGCGATGTCGACGCGCGAAACGGCGGAAACTACGCTGCAAGTGGTTGCGGCCTCAGAACAAACCGTAAAATTGCGGCGCCCACCACTCCACAGCAGTTGTATTTCCACCGCAGACCCTGAAATTGCCTTAAAGGAGCCATGAAGAGAAAACAAAAGTTTGTTTTATTCGAAAGATTAGGTGTTTCATAGTACCCCAAGCGCTTTCCCGGAAGCAAATGATGCTTTATTCACTGAGAAATAAGGCAATTTAAGCCAAAATGTTAAATCTCCCGCTAAAATTGAACATTCTGTGACGTGTACAATGGCGTCATAGAGCCGGTCCATGAAACAGATACTTAGTATGTCGACTCCATATGGCACCCACACGCGGGAGTCGATCGAGACGGCGGCCATTATAAAAATACTAGTAAAACCTAGTGCACCCGCAGCCCTAGTGATGGAATAGCCTGATCCGAAAAACAAAACTCTCGCCGAGGTGCTCGGGCTTGCATTTAACAACTTCACACCACTAAAACGCTCAATGCTTCTAAGTGCACGAGCGGCAAGAGTTGTGGGATACGCGGTGGACGGGAAAGCGACCATTCCGCGATAGCCACAACAGACGAACGCCCAGCCGTCGGCACCGCTGCCTCGTAAGCCCCGTCGCGACGGACGAATATAGACTGGTACGTATATGCCGTATTTTGATTACGGTTAATAATAGTTCAATTTCAGTAGCAGTATCACTTATGCCAGTTGGCCGGTGTCGTGTATGGAAAACCGTTCGCGCGAGCTCTCTGCTTCGACCAGACAGATACGAGCGTCAATGCGCGGTGTTTACGGCATTTTTTCCCCAAGGTCAGAGCGATTTGACGAAGTCGGCGACGAGCGCCAGCATGTCCCAGGAGTGAGCTAACGTAAGGGTCCCTGCCGTAATCACTTCCTCGGAAATGAAGCGAGCACACTCGTACTTCCTTTAGCTCTCTTTCTCCTCCGTTTGCAAAGTTCACATAACGTAGCCACTTGCTTCGCCTAGGTTCGTCGTTGGGCAGCACATGAAAGGAGATCTCCTCACCGGCGGGGATGTCGCACTGCCTCGACGATTTGCCCGTACTACATGGGTATTTCAAAACGCAGCAACAAATTTCATTGTAAAGTACTCGAACAAACTGAAGTTTTCAGTGGTTGTAAACTGGATACGAGCTCCTAACAAGAGCAGCAAGCCAACACCATTCCGAAACTGCGACGACTGTCACTATCTCGTCGTTGCTTGCTGTTCCTTACTCTCCTCGTTTCTATTTTTACCTTTGCTGGTTGGCGATATGACGGCCAACCTCCTGTGAAGGGATTACGATACCAAGCAAGGTCGCGGCTGTGCGTGATGGGACGGTTCGTTGGCCCCTAAGAGCCTCGAACCCGAAAATTCCTCTGCGCGACGGCGAGATGTCGAGCTCGGCCGGCGGTATAGTTTCGTACGCATTGGTGCACACTTCAACCGTTTACTCCACCGTTCTTTGTCATAAAAAGAATGTGCAGTATGTTTCACGGGCATTTAGATCGCTATGCAAACTGTAAGCCCTGCCTAACATGCGTTTGCTTTTACCGGCCTCCGCAAATCGCAGAGCATTCCCAAGTGACATCACAGGTTCTGTTGCGGAAAATGAGCTGGTGGGTCGCATGGTCATTTCCTTTTTTCCTAATTATGTAGCTCATTTGAGCGAAGTTTGCGTTATAAGTGGTGTCATTATGGTTCTAACGAGGCAATCTTTCGAATGAACCAACCTTGTGTTTTCTCTTCATGGCTCCTTTAAATGCGGTAATCTAGATATTTGGTACAATTACTGTTTTCTTTAAAAAATACCCACGCTCGAGCTTTTCTTGTATATAATTGGCAACTAATATCTGTATTTACAATAACTTGGCCATATATTTCGCAACGCGTTTTTATCAAGGTGGGTGTCTTTCAGGAACTAGTTTTTCCCTCGTACGAACACGAGACAGGAAGTCGTGGCGCGGCGAGTAAGATCGTCCGACAGTTTATTAACTGCACTCCGTATCGATACGCGTGCAACACGACGGTGACGGCACGGGTGTGCACGCCTTCAACTTTCGTTATTTCGGTGATTTGACTACCATGGATTTATCTACCGGACGAAGAATTACTGCCAAGTAGTGGAGGTAAGTGAGTACTAGTGAACTTTATTTTCTTGTCATATGTATTTAACGTAGCAGAGTTGCTCTCGAACTTCGGTACGCGTAAGCGATTAGCCCTAACAATTTGAGGGACTCGTTTTGCGCGTTGCGGAGATTTGTCGGTAGACCTTTGTACCTGGCTGCTGCGTTTATAAACAGAATCAATTCTCGCGCAATTTCTAGCCCTGTGTTTGTTTAAGTGTTTGTGTTCTGTCCTGTTTTGCTTGGCGAATGTTTTGATATGAAATGAAATAAGGGAATCTTCAGAGTGCGAATATAAGTGCGCGTGCGAATATAAGCGTGTATGCGTTACACGCACATTGTGTACTTTTAGCTTGATATTAGTTTTTGTTTCGTTTCTGCAGATGCCGTTTTTTTTTCATCATAATTGATTTCGGTTAAAAAACGTGCGCAATAAATTAAATGATTGCCGTTCGTGTAGCATTAAAATAAAATATTAATCCAGTGAATTCCGAGAGTACAGCATTAGATTAAAATGCCACCTGGATGCTTTATTTGCGTTTCCATACAGTGTTCAATGTTTTCGAACGCTCAGTTTGGTCGTGAAATGCTGGAATGAACAACGTGTATGCAACCCGAATTTATTTGTAACGTCAGAACTACACGCATGTCGTGACTGGTACAGTAGTATGAGCAGCGCTGGTTGAGTTTCGTACTATTACTGCAGCATCGCAAACGTAAATTAACCTTTGAGATCCTAGCAAAAATATTCAAAAATGGCTATTAAACTTCTGTCACTTATGGAATTTTCAGCTTAATGAATTTAGTGTGTGACACACCTTGGTAATCACGGTAACACAGCATTTGGATTTCGCAGGTTTAAGGCAGAGTATGATTCTGGTGTCTGGCCTGTCGTTTGCTAATAACTTACATGGTGCAGGCTGCTGACTGGTGCAACTTAGACTATGTGTGAATGTGATTGTGCTTTAAAAATTTCTTGCACTACTTTGATGCTTCCCGCTGTACAAAGTATACTTCAACTAAAAATGTAGGCCTAGCACGACACGCGAACAGGACATAACGAGTGTTTCAGTGATGTGTTTTTTGAAGGTTTAGTTATGCATATATACCAACTACCCCACCTCACCATTCTGCTGCACGAAGTATACGTCCATGGCAGTGACACTGCCCGGGTTTGTGCATGTTTCCTTTTGCCACATTTTGTGGACATGGCTGCATCCGTGTATATATATTGCCACTTCAATCCACCAAGCGGTTAGGATAGACACAGAAAAATATTTTGCAAGTTCAGATGGGACCTGTAGTTGGGCTAAAATATCCTCAGAGTCCCCGAAATATAGTTCTTATATATAGTGGTACCTCACATTACCTGTCATAGTTAGTGTTAAGGTTGCCTTAGTAGTGCCAGTGCTGACATTAAATTATATCCACTCCACTATCTTCCTGTCCCTTAATGTTACACCCATCTCCTAGCGTTCTATTGCCTGCTCAGTCGTCCTTTTTTAAGTTAGACCCTTTTAGTTAGCCTGGAAGTTTCTGCCCTGTAGCCGAGTTCCGGTAAGATGCAGCTGTCATACACTGTCTTTTTCAGGGACAATGGTAGGCGGTCATTCTGTATTATACCAGTTTTAAAAAGCTGTATTAACAACAACGAATTTTCCTGTACCCATGCCTAGGTTGATGAACTGGCTGGCAAGGGAGGTGCTACTGCAACAGTCTGCACAAGGCGCCTGCTCAAGTTACTCTTGACGGTCAACTTTCCGCAGGACTTCTCCTGGTTTGGGAAACAGGGAACACGCTTTTTTCCACCTGCGAGTGGCATCCTGCATTGTGTGTAACTAGATATCTTCGTGTTGTTACAGACATAAAATTCTTTCACCAGACAATGTATATGGCCCATATTTTTATTGTCAGTCACATCCTGCGCAAATATCAGCCTTGTCAACAACCAGCGGCTTCTTAGTTTTTAGTGCTAGAAGCGGTATTAAATTTCTTTCAAAAGCCTTTGGACCATGAAATTTTTACTCACTATCCACCCAATCCGGTCTGCAACTATTTTGGCAGTTTCTTGCACTACAACGAAGAACGCAAACTGTTCAAGAATCCCTACCATAACTGATGGAGGCATGCACCATTGAACCCCCATTGAATCATTTCCGTGCTTCCATGCGTTTTTATTTTGTGTGATTGTTCTTTGAGCTTATCACTTGGTGTGAATCACGTAGTCAAGTAAATCTGTCTTCGTGTAACTAATATTCAATCATTTCCGTGTTCCCCGTTTTTTCTTTTGTTCCCAAATCATATCACTTTGTGTGAAATATTTAAATAGTGTAAATTTTTGTTTTCCTAACCAGAATTATGTAAGTTCTTTCTAAAATTTTTTGTTGTTTTATTGTTGTCCTGCCATTTCACTAAGTGTGAATCATTTCATCACGCAAATTTCTACTGCTCTTGTAACCGCCGTACAGTCATTTCTTTATACACACCTTTTCTACAGATAATAACCATTTCCCTAGATGTTGGTTTGTTTAAAGTAGCTTAAATTTGTATGGCACTCAGAACCACCACTCAACACCACTTCTGTGTTTCCTAGGTGCTCTTGTTTTATTGTTCCACAAACTTTTCACTACATGTGAACTATTTAGTTCCGTAAATTTGCTGTTTTTATAACCACCATTCAATCATTTCTTTGTTTTCACACTTTTCTTGCGTTGTTTTTCAGCCAATTATTTAATGTGCGATATTTAAGTTGCATAACTATCTTGTGCTTCTACCCTGGGTATACATGTTTGCCTTTCTTCGTGTTTTTTGTCAACCTTTCTGCTGTGTGTGACTTATTTATAGTCATGAATATCTGTACTATTCTTGTAATTGTACAATGTGTACCCTGTGGGCCAGGGCAGATAGGAATGAAAATTAAAGTGGTTGTGTTGCAAAAGCATATTACAAAATTTGGAAGTCAATATAAACTGTTTTACCGGGACTCTTTTGTGTTTTATGTGTACTGTGAAAGCGTTCTTACTACCCAGCTGCAGGTACTTACAGATAGGATGGGAGACTGTCATTTTAATTAGTTCAATTTTTGAATTGTTTCTGTGATAGCTTATTTTCAGCAGGCCTGTACAGCCGTGCTGTATGGTACAATTTGATGACGCTACTGTGGTTGCCTGAGTGTCCAGGGCGCTTGTGCTGATCAGGACTGGTTTGCTGTTACAGACTGCCTCTTGTTTTCGATGCGACATTTTTTGTTTAGAGCTGTGCTTCGTGTGCTTTTGCGAGAGTGTGTGGTCAGCTTGGCAGTTCATATATGAGACTTCATGCAGTATGCAGCACCTCAAAAGTGGAAACACATTTTTCTAGAAACCATGTGACAAGTAACAGCAAACAGTGCTGAATAGCTAGTGAGACATGCATTTGAGGTATAAATGCCCACAAAACGTAGGCAACCTAGGAAAGGGGCTGGCCAAACTTCCAAATAATATATAAAGAATGTAAATTTCATGCATACAGGTTCATCTCAACAATATCATACTAACCTACACAAGTCATGGATATAAAAAACTAATGCTTGTGTCAAAGACAGAAAACCAATGTAGAACAAACATCTATATACGTCTTGCATGCGTACCACGACAATATCCATAAGACGTACCACTAAGGTAACGTCCCGTAAACAGCATATAAAAGTACCATGAGACGTCTAGTGTACGTTATCCTTTGTGTGAATTGGACGGGTTTTTGCAGTTGTAGCAACGTTGAATATATGTAACTTTGATCCCAACGGTACGTCTCCTGGACATCTGCAATGTTGATTGCTGACGTCTCCGGGATATCTGCACGACGTAACGTGGTTTGCTGGGAAATTTCTAGGCGGTGCCTGTTCGCTACCACTGCGGATGACCTTTGGGAAGCGATAAAAACCGAGTGGGAGGCTTCACTGAACTTGTTCCAGCTCTCTACCTATCGATGCCACGACGCGTACAGCAAGTAATAGCTGCAAACGGCCACTTCACCAGCCACTAGCTTGGAACTTGTGTTTGTTGATGTTTTTTATTTTTGGAAACTATTAAAGTTTCGCGATTCCTCTTGCTGGGAGAAGAAAGAGAGAGAGAAGGCTCTTTATTGGAAAAGCAGAGAGGTTTGCCGGCATGTACAGACGCCTACATGTTTCTCTCTGTGGGTTGGGGATGGGGGAAGAAAAGGCCCAAGGAAGAGCTGGGCAGAAAAGAAAAAGAAAAAAAAACTGTCGTGGACTTGGCGCGTTAGCGGACTTGCATGCATATTTTTGTTCTGAGCTTAAGCCATGTAATTTACAATTTTGAAATTAGGCCAATTTCATCCAAATAAGAGCATAAACTCTGTACAGCTTGGCGCTGCTTTGCCGGATGAACCCATCATCCTAAAATAATTCTGAGAGTAATTGGTCCCTGTTCTAGACGTTCCATGCTTTCAAGGAAGTGGGATCTCGGTTCTATGTATGCCGCACATTCTAATAAAATGTGTTCAATTGTTTTGACACAAGCACAATTGTCACAGTGAGGATTTGGCGTCACTCCAAGGCGAAATAGGTAGGTATTTGTGTAGGTACAGTTCAGGCGTAGACGATGGTACAACGTTTCCAGGCTAGGAGGACGTTGTGTCGGGAGTCGCGACTTTAATTCTGGGTCAATAGTGTGCAAAAAGCATCGAGCATTTTGTAAGTTGCTCCATAGACGGTTTCTTTCAGTCACCGCAAGTGGTGAGCCATGGCAGAAGCTTCTGTTTTCGTGAAATACACCTTGCGGTATTTTCGTTAAAGAAGACCCTTACGGGCCGCTTCGTCGGCATTTTGGTTACCTTTGATGCCGCTGTGTCCAGGTATCCACTGCGTTTTAATGTTGTGTCCATCCGACCAGGCAAGATGGTGAAGGTATGATATATCACAGGCTGCGATTTGGTGGGGCGAAAATGTACTTCTCCTACGCAGAATTTGCAGAACTGCCTTGGAGTCCGTGAAAATACTCCATTGGTGCGGCTCATGGCGAAGGATGTAAATGATGGCCTCCTTCAAAGCGTAGAGCTCAGCTGCTGTCGAAGATGTTTGTCGCTCCAGACGAAATGAAAGCATTTCACCAGTTTGTGGTATGTATATACCTGAAGAAACCTCTTGCTGGCATTTCGTTGTCGATAGCGCAGCACTGTGCGGTTGTTGTTCGTGCACGCTTCGATGGCAACGCCGTTCGCAAGCCGCTGGTTTCAGCGTGTAGAAACGATAAAGCGCAAAAAAGAAAAGCATCCCGCGTAACTACTTATCAGGACGCGAGGAACACTTGCGCCAAATCCGGCGCAATCGTCATATTATACCGCAAATGTTCCTTTGGGATGAACGGAATGCTACAAAGGCGTCGCTCTGGGGTGGTTCAGTTACCATCGCCGCACCGCTGCAGGAAGCGAGGAAATCAGCGCGTCTGCGAATAAAAAAGGACGCGCATGCGCGCCACACCGGTCTCGACAACAGGCGCCAGGCCTCCAGAGTGCGCGTCGGTGGCTTTTGCCACACGCTCGCGTGGTCTGCAAAATTAAGTCCCTGACTGTACGTTATCGTTCGTGTGATTTGGATGGGTGTTTTGCGGTTGTAGCGACGTTGAATATATGTAACGCCGACCCCAACGGTACGTCTCCTGGACATCTGCAATGTCGATTGCTGACGTCTCCGGGATATCTGCACGAGGTAACGTGGTTTGCTGGGGCTCCGTATGCGGAAGTGTGTTTTCTTGTTGTGGCCACCGTCTCGTCCCCTCCCTGTGGATTTGATACAAATTACCAAAAAAGTTGCCTGTGAAACAAATAATCCAGGCCAGCAATCAGCGACTCGCTTGTTCGCGGCGATACCGCCGCGTTTAGGTAGTTGCTACAATCGCGACCCACAGCTCTTACATACGCAGCCAGCTAACGCCAAGGACGATGCAGCTGATGCCGAGAAAAGTACCTTGTAAATTCAATATGAAATATTTGTGACGGGACATGTGTGTGCAAAGAAACACCTTGCAACAGCGACGGAAACGCGTCACTCACTCATGATCTCACCGCGCGAACTGCTCGTATTGCCTGGTAAATGAATGACTGCGTGAAACGGTGATCAGATTTCTTCACCGCACATAGTTAAAAGAATTGTTATGGTCTGCAGTTTGACTTAATCAGTGCCTATTTCACCTACGATATTTTTATAGTCCTGCCCGGATTTGATTAACGTTCACTGCCGTAGCCTGTACTCTTCACAGATGATGTTTACATTTGGCTACAACTTGTACGCAATGTATGAACGGTATGAACACGAGTTTTTAACGCCTTCGAGCGGGTTTGTACAAGGCTATATTTTGTTTTTATTAGGTGCGCGGCGTGGTCATCTATAATTGCATGCGTGTTTTGTATGTTTACAGTGAGCCGGCGTTTCTCAAGCATCAATTTCGAAACTCAAGACTGCTCACAGAAGGGGAGGCTGCGTACGAGGCGAAACACGTCGTTAATGATTTTTGGTAATGGAAGATTTAGAATAGGCGAACCGAGCGTTGGGGGCCCCCAAGGATCTAGAGGAACCTAAATGCAACACGCGCGTGCGCGACGGGATGGCCTTCCCCAACAGCTCGCAGCCGTCTTCGGATACACGTAATAGGATGTTGGGAAATGTATGCTTGGCGTCGCAGCAGATATTTTATCGTCGTTAGAGTTGCGAGTGACAGTCCCCAACAGAACGTTTCACCGCGCTGAGAACTCTGTAAGCGCTAGGTAAGTTCCGTTGAAGTGATCGACGCTCAGGATACCTGCACAGCCTCGGCCGATTCTTACGCTCGCACGTTGAACTCTGTAGCCGCGGTAATTTCATTTTAAGTGATCGATGATCAATATTCCTGCCACGGCCTCGGCCGATTCTTGCGCAAAGGTATCGCCAACCTTCGGCAACTCGGCACACCGCGCGTGAACAAGCCGGCGGTGCCGGACCGACCCCCCCGGCCGGTCAGCTCAAATCGCGTCAGGTATTTGAGCATCGCTTTGAAAACCACAGCTGATGACACTACCTAGAACAATTTTTAACCACAAAAACCTCCACTTTCACCAATCTGGAGCTTCTGTTTCACGACTTTTCTGATTTTAAAACGCGGCGACAAGTTTGGCTTTCGCGACCTGAGTCGGTACCAGCCGCTCCGTCGGCCGTGCGGGCAGGCACGACGGGTGCGTGTGCGGAGCGTTTCTGCGAGCAATACACGCTTCATGATTTCCTGTTTTATACATTTCTCACAAACAAGGGAAACCTAGAAACTCAACTCGGCTGTCGTCGTAGTCTACATTGTTGATCGGGGAAACGAGCCGCAGCTTACGCTTACACCGGGTTCAACAGTTGATACGGTTATAAAGTCCCGATGAGGTCAAACTGCGATTGACGCACTGAAAATTAACTTCAAACGACGGAAATTAACACGAAAATATTTTAAGTGCGAATGCACTTTATAAGCGACCCCAAACCATCCACCGCCGGCGGCGGCGGCGGCGGCGGCGTCCGCAGTGCTCCTCTATATTTAAAAAAGAAACAGCATCCGGCGCCAGGTTTCGATCCGAGGACTTTGCGGCCGCAGCGCGACGCTCTACCGACCAAGCCACGGACGCGACGGTGATATCAGTGTTAGTGACGCGCCTTATATCTTTAACGCATTCAAACTACGTCGTCAGCGGCGTGCGTAGGCGACTCAGCGGCGTTATAGCGGCTTGATAACTGCGTGGTGTACACGTGATACTACAAACCCGATGGAAGAGATGGAAGAGAAGGCGGCGAGGCGGTGGGCTGCGGGGGCCGAGCGCAAGCGCCGCAAGCGGGCCGACAACCGTGCATTCGCACTTTCACATTCTCCCCCTCGGGGAAATGCGGGGGAATTTTTTTGGAAAACGCGCCCTGAAAGAAGTACGTGCTGCAAGCTAACTATGCAGCAAGATATAGGAACGGTTATCCTACAATTGACGTCAAAACGATCGCAGCGCCGGCCTCTCCAGTGGTGGGCCTTGCGGCCAATGGGTAAAGTTCTTAGCAATTCACCTTCCCATAAGTTGAATGAAGCTACAGTGAACGGGAATACATTACAAAAGCATCTAAACTACAATGCAAATTCATATCACACTTTGCGTGCAGGAAACAAGCGTACTAATGCGGCGCATGTCCTCGCGCCGCCGAAAAGTTAATCACGAAGGCCACGATTTGTGCACGAAAACCTAGAAGGCCTTTCTGGAACAAGCACTCCAGGCAGTCGCTGTAAGCCCGTAACAAAGCCTCCGTTATCCTTTGTTGTACCCCATGTCACAAATGCTGGTATCATTCAAGAGCGCAAAGCCCTGGAAAAGGGTGTGAGCTGTGAGGCGAAATTGGGTAGTCGGCCCTGCTTTTGTACGTCACGGAATTTATATTTATACCGACACATAAAAAAGGCATAGACATGAATGTGTGCACTCAAACGAGAACGAAAACACTGCCGGCCCGGGGAAAGCACCCCAGAAACCACACTTGAAGACACAGCAACCAGTCTTCCGCCACCTTTACTGCGTATCCAGTTCCGCACACTACATGAATACTTTAATACAACAGAAAATGCATTCCAAAAAGAAGCCCCTACATGAAAACTCCTTGAGTTAGGACGACAAAAGAGGTAACAGCGCAGACAAACAAAAACGGCCGGATTTCCTAAGTCGTAAGTGCGAGGAAACAGCTATACGAAATGCTTGCCCTGAAACAAAGCCGCACTAGGAGAAACACAAAAAGTAGACTTTGCAACCACTTCAGCTGACAGGGAATGTTAAGCCGTATACGTTTCTTCACGTCATAATTGCGTATAGTAGGAAGCCTGAACATACAAAGCTCAACTAGAAAATTTCGCAGTAGATAAAACGCCATTACCCGCACCATGTGCAATAAAGCTGACGTATTTATCAAGTCGGCATCCGTATCACGCCCTTTGACAAAAAAGGACCTTATGAGAGAGCACAGCTGTATTTATAACATCGTTTGCGGGTTATATTGACTTTGATGGTATAGACAACCAACTGCATAAAAAGCATGAAGCCTTTGTTAGTGAAAGTTGTATTTTAAAATAGAGGAAGCATTTTTGTTCGCATTACTCTACGGGTGCTATTTGTTCAGTATCATTCGTGTGTTCGTTCCAGTAAAATTCAAAAGGTGGATCGGGCGCTGACGTCGATGATCGATGATTCGATAAAACGACGATTGCTGGCTCATTGGCCGACGGCACATTGTCGACGATGCTGTACTCCAAGCAAACTCAACATGTACAATATGTACACTTTATTGATATTACGTATTTACAATTTAAGCCTCATGATCGCATACAAGACGTCGGGCAAAGCCCACATCGTGCGGGGTTGCCGACGCAGCGGCAGCGTCTGCAAAGGCCGGACTATAGCGGCGGAAGGCGGCGCTATACTCAGGAGAAAGAAAACGAAGAGGAGCGTCTTTTGAAGGGTGAGACAGCCATCCTGATGTGCTAGCTTGGGGCTACACCACCGCTCGACACAAGCGCGGATACCGAAACAATTCGGCATCTGAGCTTAGTGATTCCAAATTTTACCGATTTAAACTAATTAGTTTAGCAAGTTTGAGAATTGCGGAAAAGCGGACGGAACTTTTATAATCGCTATTCATCAGAACCAGTTCCTACTTTCTCCTTTTCTTCTACCTCTTTAAACACAACCGAATCGGCAGTCACCAATTTAGAAAGCAGAGTCCCATTCGTGGGCAGCCCTGCGCCAAAGGCAGCGTTTTTCTTGCCGCCAGATGTCTGTATGTGGTCTCTACATTTTTTTTCTAGCCTTGCACATCAGTCATTGCATATGTTTGCCGTGCAACCACTTAATTCCGTCGGGTGCCGGTTACCCGGGAGGTACTGTCAAACAAGTTACTCAAACCGTCCGAAGGCAGCGCGAGAAGGACGCAAAGGTAGACCAAAACAGGCCCAAAGAAACCGCCGCTAAAACAGACGACAAAGCCGTACCGCCGATGCTGCCGGCACCGCCGGCGCGCAGGAACTCGAACGCTGGGTAACATTGCGGCGCCAACTCTAGTTCCTTCCGGGAGTGAAACCTTCCGCCCACCCTCACTCCCAGGGCGCTGCTACCGACGCATTGGGAGTTTGTTGTCTCGCACGCCACGAAAGACCCGTTGGCTAGTAGAGCTAGAAAGCGTTGCTTTGAAAGTTAAGCCTTTGTTCCTCGTATGTCCCTTGTTCTATTTCCAGAAAAAGTCAGAGCAGTACTCACTGCGCTAAACTTATATTCCGCACAAAATCGACACTTACTTTGCTCGTCTACTAATTGTAATTGCTATGTTGGTTTTCAAACCACTCCCAAAACATTGTTATTTCTGCATGCAGTGCATAGACTTATGTTTTGTTTAAGATGCGTGCTATGTTTATGTTTAAGATATGTTTCTTTTAAGATGTTTTTTTAAGAATGGGCGGAATCCTAAAAGAGCCCCGCCGCTACATACTGTAATATGGTACTTCTATTAGATTATTTCAACATTTATCTTGAAGGCGTCTTTAAAAAAACGCAGTTCCAACGGTTCCAATCCCTCCCAGCCGATTGAAATTGGAGCATTGTACATACATACGTTGAACGCCTTATACGAGTTCTTTTTGCCATCGCATGAATGTCCCGCATTCTTACCCAATGCGCCACAAAGCCTAAGTGGGTTTGAAAATCAACTATATGGACATGTACTCTTCTCATGGAACTGCTGTTTTATAGCAAGCGCTCAAACTGTTTGCGAGTTATAAACCTTATGCAGGAAAGTGCTACCTTCGCGTCAAAAAAGGAAATATCCAACATACAGTAAATAGATTGGAAGACCGGATCCGCGAGTGCGCTAATCGAATGCCGTGGAGGCCGGTCTCTCTGCATTCATCTCCAAACGCAATATTTTGACGATGCGTTCTATCAGTTCGACGGCATGCTGAATGAAACCAAATCTGACAAGGTTTGCTCATCACTGTATATTGATATAGAACATTTTAACAGCTGGCATATAAACACCAGAAGTCATGAGCTGTTTTTGGTTAGCGGTATGATAAATAGCGCTTGGTATAAAACTATCAATAGGAGGAGGAATATATTACGCGCTAAGAGTGAATTTTTCCCGTGCTCAAGCTAAGCGGGGGCGTCACAAAGATAAATCCGGAGTGGTACGACTTGAGCGAAACACAGTAGACGACATTAAATGGTGGCAGGTAGATACACGGGAGTCGCCATAACACGTACCCTTGCAGACAAATCTCTCAACTTAGCACTTTGTTCGACATGGTTATAACGTTATAAAAATTCCCGCGGAATCCGATTGTTGCGGCAGTGAAGCGGGTTTAAGGCCTAATCATGAACCAATATATGGGAAATCGTCACGGGGCATACGTGGGCAATGTCCCATGGAGCCATGGTCCGTCATAGACGCTGTAAAGGGTGTGGCTGGCGTGCAGCCTTTGGGGCTCAGTTATTCTCGCTTAAAAATCTACCTCCCTCATTTCGCAAATACATCGCTTAATCACTAACCACTATTGAAGTCACCTGTTCTGTAGCCTAGTTACAATATTATTGGCCATATCGACCTCGAAAGCTATCACTCATGCTGCACTGCCCCGTTGCACGGACGCGAACAGGCTGTGTGCTTGCGGTGGTCGTTGTGGAAATCTTCAAATCATATCTGCAGCGCTTTCTAGACAGTTTTATTTGACACGAACGTCTCGTTAGCATGAACTTCGTCCTGATTCGTATGAAATCTGGACGTACGGCAACATTCGATATGCGATGATTTTGTTCAGGGGATTGTAAATACACTCCTTGGGTGGCATACCATCGCCCTCTATAGTCCCTTCGGTTGTCACTTTGCAGAAGTAAACGCCGCAGCGTCACGCCACAATATCGTCAGGCCAAAATTAGTTACTCATCTTATTGACATTGGGAAGCCAATCTAGCAAGTTTTTTTACGATGTGATGGCGAGGTCTTGAGGTGGTAGTGATGGGCAGCAGAAGTGCAGATTGGATAATCTTGGTTTCCGCCATTTGAAGCCATGCCTGCTGTGGACGTAATAAATACAGTAATGTCAACGTGACCAAGATGGACGTGGCTTTGAGTATGTGTGATTTTATGTGTATGGTGGGAAAAAGCGCGTGCTGTTTATCGGCATCTTGCAACGGTTGGTCCAGAGTTGCAAAAAAAGGCAAGCAGCGTCAATTTGTACCCTAGCGTACTTCTAGACAACAGTAGCAGTCACTCCTCGCATTTGGAACCCCCATCGACCTAGTCACCTGCAGGCCCCTCAGATATACCCAAAAATTATTATAGGAAAATCACTACCTGCGACATGTGAAAGTATGTCCGCTGCCACTGCGCACAGTGTCAGAATATTGGCTGACTGTTTTACGTATGGGTATCGGGACTTTCACCTCTTCACAAGATGTTTACGAATCAGCGCCAGTTTCATTGGAGTACAACACGAGACCCCAAATTAGCAGTTCCCGATATGCGGCAACT
This sequence comes from Haemaphysalis longicornis, assembly GCF_048455015.1. Classification (NCBI taxonomy): domain Eukaryota; kingdom Metazoa; phylum Arthropoda; class Arachnida; order Ixodida; family Ixodidae; genus Haemaphysalis; species Haemaphysalis longicornis. The sequence goes on from NW_027526295.1 coordinate 89,601,381, forward strand.
AAGTTGTAACCCCCACGGGCATATTGTGTCAACCATGCGTCGTAAATGTGCCGTTCATTTTATCAACTGGGGTAAGTTCACCACAGACGTCGAGACAAGCGCTGGTGATTTCTCGTCATACGACGACGCTATTAACAGCATCGCAAATACGCGGAGGTTGTGCAGCAAAACCGCGAGCCTGCCAAAGGAGTATACAGTGGCAGACGTCGAGTACGAAAATCTCAGGGCAATTCGTAGAAGGGCAGAAATGCGCGCACGGAAGACTTCCGCGGTAGAAGATATACGAGCAGCCAGACGCACACAAAAGCTCATTCAGAGATATCTCAAGAAGCTTGCCAAACGTGAATGGGCGTCCTTTTGTTCGAAGCTAGACCCTCGGAAGCCGCTGACAAGGATATGGAGTTTAGTGCGTGGTCTTCGTGCACCGCGAACTCAGTTGCACCCTTTTAACTCAATTTCTCTGCGAATGAAGGTAAGCGACTTAGATGTCGCTGAAGCCTTCTGCACTAAAATTACTGCCGCACCGAGATCTTCACCAACGACTAGTTCCAGGGCTGCGAACCCATCACCGAACACACCCTACACGGACGAACCATTCTCTATGGCAGAACTTGAAGCTGTTCTGTGCTCAGTCAACAAAGCCTCTTCTCCGGGCCCAGACGGGATAAACTATGCGGTTTTATGTCATCTAGGCGGCAATGCGAAGCGGTGGCTTTTGTCAATATTCAACCGCTCCTGGGAGACCGGCCGTCTTGAGCCTGGGTAGAAGCGAGCTCGTATCGTGCCAGTTCTGAAACCTGCGAAAGACCCCACGGATATTGATTCGTATCGGCCTATTGCGCTTCTAAGCTGCATTGGGAAGCTCATGGAGAAGGTGGTGCTGCTTCGCCTAGAGTGGGATCTGAATGACAGAAGCATTTATCCGTCGCAGATGTCGGGCTTCCGCAAGGGCCGGAGGAGCATCGACAACGTAATTGCCCTTGCAACACATGTGGAGCACGCAAAGCTCGCACGGCAAATTACCATTGCAGTCTTCATTGACATTAAATCGGCATACGACTGTGTTCTCCATGAAGCTGTCCGTACAGCAATGAGGTCTGTAGGCATCGCGGGACGAATGTACGACTGAATGTCTGATTACCTCTCTGATAGAACCATCTACATGTCTGTAGCGGATGGTGAGACATCCCTCCATAACGTGACCCGTGGTGTCCATCAGGGTGGGGTATCGAGCCCGACTCTTTTCAATATTTCAATGATTGGCCTTGAGAGATGCCTGCCGAAATCGGTTGAAATCTCTATGTACGCTGATGATATCTGTATCTGGTGCTCGGGCCGCAACATGCGTGTGCTCCAATCGAGACCTCAGCGTGCAGTAAAGTTCAATTGAGAACTTTCTCGCGACACGTGGCCTCGCGATATCACCGGTAAAGTGCGCTGTCATGGCCTTTACAAAGCGGGACGTCTCAAACTACCAGTTAACGGCCGCAGGCGTACCGATACCGTATGTCACCCATCACAGGTTTTTGGGTGTTACCTTCGACCGCCATCTGACATGGACGGCTCACATCCGAAGCCTAAAAGAGAAGTTAACGTCATTCGCGCACATCTTCGGCATGATTTCCAACAGCACTGATGGATGTAGCGTCAGCTCTCTTTTACAGCTATACGACGCCCTCTGCGAAGGCTTACTTCGCTATAGGCTCCCAGCTCTGACTTCTCTTTTTAAAGGGAATTATAAAATACTAGAGGGGTTGCAGGCTCGAATACTGAGGATATGTCTTGGTGTCCCGAAGACCACCTCCACAATGGGAACCATGACAGAGAGCAGACGGCTTCCGCCCACTGCTTTGCAGGCAATGGAGCAACTTCGCACGCGCCTTCGCGTTGCGGCAAGGCAACATGGGCATCCTCTTGCTGCCGCCTGGGCCTCTGAAGTGCAGCCCGCTATGCCCTCCCAGTGTGAGCCTTCAGCCTCTTCTCCTGACCCTCCGTGGCTATTCCCTCCTATAAAAATTGTCACCACGGTACCTTGATTTAAGCGGAAGGCGGATATACCAGCCCCGGCTCTAAAGTTCTTTGCCTTGGAGCATATTAACAACCAATACAAAGGCCACACTCATGTGTACACTGATTGCTCAGTGACGGCCACATCGTCGGCGATAGGTATCTCGATTCCTTCGTCGCTCACTACCATCTGCGCCCTATTGAGCCACAAGTCCTCGACGACAGCTACTGAGCTGGCTGGGCTGCGCGCTGCTTTTCAGTATATTCTAAAGCAGCCGGCCAATCAATGGGCTGTATTTACAGACTCCAGGTCAGCACTCGAAAGCTTGAAGTCACTTCCAAAAGAACAGCTGGCTTGGGAAATAAGTCTCTTGCACTTACAAGCCATACAAAGGGGACACAGCGTAGATCTGCAGTGGCTTCCTGCCCACTGCGGAGTTGCCGGCAACGACGCAGCTGACAAAGCCGCCTCATCTGCCCACAGTCTCTGCACTGAAGCTGTGCCGATCCCATTCACGAGAAAGGATGCGGCAATACTCGCCTCATCAACCGCATGGACTGCGCAGATGTCTATCTGGACTGATGCAAGGCAGCAATACGCACCTCTTCATGAGATTGATCCCAAGTGCACCTTCAGAATGCCACCTGGACTTAGCAAGCACGAGGAAGCCATTCTGCATAGGCTGCGCTTGAATGTGGCCTACACGGGACATTACCTGTACAAAATCCAGCAGGCATCTTCACCTCTTTGCTCCAAATGTGACTCACGAGAAGACATCCATCATGTTATATGCGTGTGTCGAAAGTACACCGTGCACAGACAGAAACTCATATTATCTTTGTGCAGGCAGCTTGGTGCAGGACTTCAGCTGAGGGCTGTTTTGGGTCCATGGTCGGGTCCCAGTCAGGCTGCGCGCGCAATCAAAGCTCTTTTGGAGTTTCTTCGGAGCACAGAACTGGACAGAGTTTTGTGATTGAAAATTTTGGCCGCATCAAATGACATCATTTCGTTTTCACATTTTTTTCTCTCTATTTTTTCGTTTTGTTTTTCTTCTCTCATATAGCGTAGGAAGCCAGCCCGACGGCTCGGCTAACATCGCTGGTTTTCATTAAAGTTAATCTCTCTCTCTCTCTCTCATGCATCGCCGTCGTCGACGCCTCAGGCAGCAACGATAACGCAATTGCATGTGAACGAAGGTGTACCACTTCAGAACTCCTTGCACAACATGATTCAGTCTTTCGAACGTTGGGGGCGTGGTAATTGAAAAAAATCGAGTCAACATCATTTTGTTGGCATTCAAGTTAACGCCATTGAGAATAAAGCTTGTTCTGAACTTGTTGGTTTTTGTGATATTATTTCCAGCGAGTTAAATGTCAGACATAATTTGTGAAAAAGTATGGGTTTGCGTATTCATAGTTCTACATGCGCTAGGTTGAGGCCAGGAGCAGTGCAGCACGTCATCGTGGCAGTCCTTTTTGCCCCACCATTAAATTTTAAACGCACGTATTATTCTTTGATGAGGATGTATGCTGCAAAATCGCGATCTTTGGCTGTCAGCTTTTAGTGGGTCAAAGGCAAGCCCCATAACATAGGGTGAAGTAGCCCTGGGGATTTCAAACCAATGGGAAATGTTGTGAACCTTTAAAAGCATTGAAGACTATTCAATAAGTGATATGGTCGGTGTCATATATCTATAGAGTTCCCTTTCTTCCTGCTGGCTCGAATTGGCACAAATGGAAAACATTCTTTGGTAACCAGCAACCCGAGCTAATGCACCCAATGTACGTAATGTCTGGTCGTCTGAAGCTCTATCAACATGCTACGTAATAGTTACACTATTTGTTGGTTATAATGAGCTGATTAAGTACTCGCTAAGCTATTTCTCTTTGCGTAACTATTGATGTGCGCTGCGCTCATGCTCGGACAGGGCATCGCTAAACATTCTGGCATGTTTGCTCTTGGGTCCCTCTTCTGTACGCTTGCTTGACACATGAATGCGATGGCACGTAAGTAGGCTACAGGTACAGAGCAGTCGCGCATAATGCTGAATATAGAAAGGCTGTGGGGTGTTCAATGTCTGCTTGATGACCTTATTTGCTTCGTAACGAGATGACATGGAAGCAATGAAACAGATGCATTCAGCGCATTGTGACGCTACTGTGCGCGTTGCGAAGCTACCGGCGTTGACAGAGCGTTTTCATTTGTACAAAGGAGTGCACAACGATTAAAACCTGGACCCGCTTTCTAGATAGTACGGTCAACGCACGTAATGAAATTAACAATAAAAACAGCTCACCATCCCGCCCTGCGAAAGTGTATCTCTAGCGGAGCTGTTGTAAACCATTATATATTGTCGGAAGGGGAAGGAAGTGAGGGAGAGGGAAGAGCATATGAAATCTTGCTCTCGTCGCCTCGGCGCATAGAGTTAATACTACTGACTCTAGAGGAAAAGCTGCCCGGCCAGCCCGTGCATTGAAACCGTGCTACACCCGGGCGCAGCCATGATGCCACCCTTACAACGTTGCCCGCTGTCTTTTTGCCTACTAGAGTTGGCCGCAGTAGTGGGTATTCACCTAATAACCAACGCATTCTATCATGGCAGCCACCGTTGCTGTGAGTGCGCTGTGGAAACTTTGCTGTGCAGAAGCGTTGTGTGAAGTTTTTCCTGTGGTAGGTGGCGAACATTTGTGCCATGCTGCCGCGTTAGATGCAGTTTTGCATTCTCCGCAACTGAGAAGGGTAGCGCGTAGATTAGCGGGTACTTCGTACGCTCGGAGAGGTAGCTTTTGCGGGTGCGTCAGGGGAGTTCAGTCGTCGCTTCGGAGTTAAGCGGACGTGTTTTTTCGTGCTCCTGTGCGTTGTAGGGGCTTCATTTCGGCGGCCCGTTGCAAGCGCGGGCCGTTGGATGTCGCCCGGCTTTCGCTGTGCTGGTGTGGGCGGTCGAGTGCCAGCTCCTGCCCCCCCTCCCCCCCCCCCCCTCCCCCCACCAGTACCCGTCTCCAAAGCGGTCGGGACCGCCGCAGACTTCGCTATTCGTCGCACCAAGCTCGCCTCCGCGCTTCACCGTTCGCTTCGAGGTTTCTGGTATCCCGTAATCAGCATTACGCCAGCCAACAGTGTTCGTGGTGTGTCGTGTGCGACGGAATCGACCACAGTGGAACTACTCTTCTCTACACTTTCCTCACCTTTCTAATCTTTACTTTTCTCTCTCTTATCCTATTTGTCCTACTATTTCCGCTTCCAGACTGTGTTAAATTCAGGTGAGCTCCCATGAGAGCTTAATAATATCCCCAGACCATTTATTTTCCTTCTTCCTTTAAAAAGAAATCTCTTCCCCCTGATTGCTTTTTTCCCCTGATTTTTTTCCTGGTGGCTTCCCCCGTAATCGCGCATGCGCTATTTCTGTATATATCATTTTGTGTGTGGTAAAAGAGTTCAGTTGATGTGCAGCGCTAGTCCTGTGTAGTCTTTTCTTTGTTGTCCCGTCTGTACAGCGCTATTTTAAATTGTTTCACACGCCTCCCTCCCCACCCCTGTATGCGTCAGCTGATTGTTCTCGCAATCTATTGAGGTGCTCTTTACAGCTACTTGCTTTTCCAGCGAATGGAAGTTCTAACTGGACAACGCTTCCCAGAAATGCATGTAAATGGAAATCGTATTTGTGACTACACTTTATGCTAAACAAACACGCTTTCTGTGCCTGTGCCTGTGTCTGTCTACGAGGCACCTGCAGCACGTGTGTCAACTTTTTTCTCCAGTTGAAATGCTTTAAGATAGTGGCCCTTGCATTAGCTTAGAGTCCATAACCGTGAAATACCCAAGCCTAATATTACTATGTTCTGTGCATCATAAAACTCACTCAAGAGATTTCCCCTTTTTCTAGGTACGCTTCGAAGATTTGTCATTGATTGTATGCTTGGGGATATGTTGTCGGGTTACATTAGGTCACAATTAATCTATGTAATAGCAGCTGAAACAAAATCTCAACAAAAGCAAACCAGAGACTGGAAGATATCATGTAGAACGCGCATTTCCATTCTCGGTTTGTGGAACTATAGCTTTCAGTACTGCCAACTACAAAGAAAGTAGTGCAAGTGTTAATTAGTCGCTGCAGGGCTCTTTACCTTTTAAAATTTCATGCCCACTCTCCCAGAATAAAGAAAGAGGAAAATTGTGTGAGGAACTAACTATTTCCAGCAAAGCTATGGCAGGTTTAAAGCCAACAAACAGACAGGGTTAAAAGCCAAAAAACCTTTTTGAAGAAAAAACAATTTTATGATAAAAACCTAAGCAGTGGAGAAGAGGAGAAGAATGAAATAAACAAATACAAGCAGAGGCAGCATAAAAGAGCAAAAAATGAACAAAGCAAATGCAATTCTACGAGGCAGTTAGTCACGAAAGCTTGCCATGAAGGAGCAGACACTTCAGGAGAAATTTTTAAAAATTAGAAATTATGTATCCTATTTACACTAAGTGCACAGAAAATGAGACATATTTCAGTGGTTTTAGACAACATGGAGCTGAAGTAGCAAAATCAGTTGTTGCCTTGAAGAAGCAGATTGAAGTGATTAAGAGAGAAAAAAGTCACATGTGCTGTAGGGGTGTTACCAGCATGCAGCATCCTTCGTTTGCCCTTTTTGTCATTTTGCCTGCTTGTTTTATGCCTATCTTTTTTTCGCTCATGGTACTGTCTTTCTACTGGCCATTTCCACGCCATGTTTTTTTCTCCCGAATTTTTTATCCTTTATTTTATGCCAGTCCTTTCCTTTCCTTTCAAGTTTCCTGTTCCCATTTTCACATGCAGCATAGCGAGCTGGACAGTTCTTCTTCTTTCCTTGGTTAACCTCCCAAGCTTTCTTCTACAGTTTCTTCCTTTCTTTGAAGTCGCACAAATATGAAGTAGTGAGAGGAATCTGGAAGGGAGTAATGGCACCAGCACTTACCTTTTCAAACGCTGTAGTGTGGGTCAAATCAGAGATTCAATCAGGGCTAGAAGTAAATCAGAGGGCTAGGTCGATTGGCATTAGGAGCACAGAGTAAAACAATATATGAGGCAGTGCAGGGAGACATGACATGGGCATCCTTCGACGTTAGAGAAGCACAGAGCGAAATATGTTTTGAAGAACGACTTAGAAATATGGAGGATCAGAGATTGGCGGCCAAAGAGTTACGGTATCTCTACATGAAAAGCGTCGACACATAGCGGAGAAAAAGAACCAGAAGGCTCAGTGCAAAGTATATGAAACGTGGAAGTGCCGAGGAAACGACCAAGGTAATAAACAATGAAGTGAGAGAAACAGAGACAACGACTCGGAAAAAAAGGATGGATGCGAAGGAGTCCTTAGATATCTACAGGATCGGGAAGCAGGAGATCACAAAGGAAAAATTATTCGATAATACCAAAGGGCGTGCATTGCTTTATGAAGCCCGAGCGGGTTGCTTGCGCACAAAAATCCTTATCCGCAAGCCGGTACAGGAAGAACTATGCGCAGGCTGAGGAAATGAGCCAGAAACCATGCGACATATTTTAACGGAGTGTAAAAGTACTCGTCCAGTCCTCAGTAATGGAGCAATCCAGATTTCGGAAGCCCTTGGCTTTAAGGTTAGCGGAAAAGGGAATTGGACAGCAGTAGAGGTTAGTAAAAGAAGGTTAGAATATTGGTGGGAAAAAGCAGAGAACAATCTGAGAACACATGTGAACAAACAAGTGGCGCAAAAGTGGCGCAAAAATTTTTTAAAAGTATTTTCTTTCTATTTTGATATTCTTATTTTTTTACTCATTTTGTTTGTAATTTTTGCCGAGGTGACTGTACAGGGGCGTTGCCACTAAGGCCGCTGGGCAACGCCACCCCGTTACAAAGGGGAAGCCACTAAGCATCATCATCATTATCATCCTTCTTGCCGACGAGGGTGTGGCAATGCCCGGCCAGTTTGAACTAGCTCTCGGACTCATTCAAACACATGTGGTGCCCAGCAGGTGTTGTACAACGTGCCTGGACAACATCCACTTCCTCCGGCCGACGAGGTGGTTACAGTGCTCGGCCGGGTCGAACTAGATATCTGACTCATCCGAGCACCTGCTGTACCAGCCTGCGCGCGACGCGGGCTCCCAAGCGCGTGGGACTCCATCGGGAATCTCAAATGCTACCTCCCCCCTTCTTGAGGCGAATTGAGCCACGCGTTACTAATCACCCAAACATAGTGCCCCGTGTACTCGAGACGAGGAAGAAGCCATCCAAAGATAGCCGTCCGGTAAAGGCAGCCGTAATGGCGGATATGGCAACAAATATATACTGGTATTGTGGCCACGTGTTTGTGAGAGTGGAGATGAAGGTTTGAACTTTGTTTAAGTCAACCGGGGGGGGGGGGTATTTCTTTTCGATATTTCTTTGAATAAACTACAGGAATATTATTGTGTTGCTTGGTCTGGTACGCCCAGTGCATTGATAAAATAATAAAACGCGACCTCTGCCCTGTATTCTTACAATCCATTTTCTCCCGCAGCTTTTTGTAAATTGTTCTTACATCGAGACCTCTTTCTCGCCGTATTTACTTTAAGGTGTAATTTTTTAAGCGGTAGTCCACTTATTTTCAGTTACCGACCCCACAAACTTCTTTCACCGCATAGAAACCAGAATGCGTTGCAGCGTAGTCTGTTCTCTAATTAACGCTGGTGTTTCCTGATTGTTAGCTGGTTCCCCTAAGCGATTTTTATGGCCCGTAGGGAAAGTATTTTCGGCGCACTCGGTGAGATTACAACGTTCCGCAAAGTGTGTCATGCTCGTAAGTACTGTCGCAAACATTTTCGCATACGTTCCAAAAGTACCTGCAACCGTATTACTTCGGCTACTTTTTTCATAATTATCAGCTGTACAAGCAACCTGTCTAAGCTTGCTCAATCATCTACTTGTCCAGGTTCCTCGTTACCTATACTATAACAAAGAAAATGGTTTTTCCGCATTCTCTGGCTTCTTGTTGTTTTCATCTAAGGGGACTTTATCCTTTTGGTGCGTCCTTCCTGGTCGTTCCTATAGACGCAACAATCCCCCCGCACACACAGGACATGGCGGCAAGCTACGGATCACCCCCAGAAGTTGTCCAATAGATGGGAGCCTTACCATTAAATACTACGCTCACCTAAGCTGTACTTTCACTACCTGCGGGGAAGCAATGGCCCTCCCTTGTCTGACGTGCTTCAGCAGCAACCATTTGCTCAAACACAGCAGCCACGAGCATCTCTTCTTCTTACGCTGCTTCTAGTGCTATTGATGACTTGTCGCTCACTACTACATACTTACCCTTGAAGGAAGCGGTCTGCGGATAAGTGACTTAATGGTGTTACGAACGAAGGGGCTCTATGCTTCCTCTGAATAGGGCCGTGGGCTGCTGACGAGCGCTCTGCCTTGCGTGTTGCCCGCGGAGTTACCACCCACAACAACTCCCGCGAGAATGTCTGTGGTGACACCTTCCAATGGAGCTGTTTGCACAAGCCAGGATATCGCTCAGATATAATGTTGCAATCAAGCCGTAGCAGCATTTCACCATCCTGAATATCCCCACAGATATCTTGTAAAATTTCTGGAGAGCTGCGTTTGCACTACTGATTTTGATCTATAGGCCTGTTGCAGACGCATGGTCGCAGACGGTGTATATATGAGTTACGTCTCTGAACTCGTGCTCTCTGCAGCACACAACTCTCCTAGCCGACACAAATCTCAATCTATATAAATATTTTTTATTCATATAAATCGCTACATCGCCCTTACGGGCATTAGTGTAGGGAGGAAAAAAAAAAGCACCAGCGGAATACAAATGTACAAATACATTTGTCATGTAGATTGCGTTCCCTTAACCAATAATTATGCATCAAAGCGGTAGAATTACTGATGTAACGTTTGAAAAACACCACTTCAAACAGGAAGATAAAGAGAAAAAAAGAAAAAAACTGCTTATGCAGACAACAAGCTCATTAGCAGGGTTTACAATGCGTTAGCCCAGCAAACAAACCTACAGGATATTACTCAAGCATATAATTTTGCAAACGCTTTGCAAAACAGCATAAGGAGTGCAGACAATTTCTTTTGTAAAAGTATTCCAGTCATGTATTGTTCTGCGAAAGGAAGCCTGCCTAAAGGTGTTATACCTGGATATATACTCGCCAATCTTTAAACACTTACCGGTGGGAGCGAATATGTACGTTGTTTACATGCGTTTTCTTGTTCATGCAAGTTCTTGATTTGAATATATCATAAAACAACTACAGTCTTAGGTATTTGCATCTTTCTCCGAGTAGAGGTCATCCAAATCTTCTGAAACTGTCAGCCGATCAATCAGACAAATCGTAGTCCCCTGTTACGATGCGGCTGGCGCCAACATGTATTCTTTCCAGTGCATCAACGTTTGTCCTTGTGAAAACGTCCCAGACACTGCAACCATATTCCAAAATAGGACGCACATGTACTACATACAAAGTCTTCTTTACATTAGTCGGCGCTTCCCAGAAATTGCGTCCTAAGAAATTAAGAACGTGGCTTGCTTTTATTCAGAAATTATGAATGTGATGGTTCTAGGATAGGTTACTTGAGAAAAAGATTGCGAGGTATTTATACTCTGTAGCTACAGTCAAACGTTCTCCTCCCGTGAAGCAATGAAAAAGTAGCGGGTGCCGTTTGTTGGCGAAAGTTATCAAATTACATTTGGTCAAATTGAGCGTGCTCCCCCCCCCCCCCCTGACAGGCACGAAGAAAAAATAGAGTTAAGATCATGTTGCAACCACTCAGCGTCTGCTGCGTTGGTTATATCACGATAGACGCAGCATTCAACAGCAATACAATCTAGTACAACTAGAAGAGCAGTTGATATCATAAATGAATATCAAAAGAGAAGTTTGCCTAAAACGAATCTCTGCGGGACAGGTAACACAGAAATTCTTAAAAAGTAAAAAAGAAAGATGGTTTATGGCGGGTTTCGCGTGCGACACGCAGGTTATTGAATTTCGCCATGACGTCGAAACTTGAACTAACGCAGGCACTTAGGTTTACTGTGTATTTCTAGACTTTTCCGACGTTCTAATAACTATCAGAGGCTTACAAATTTCAAGTAGGAGCTCAATTCAGTCGTTATGTTTTATGTGGCTGTGGCAGTTAAAGAGGATATATATGATTATGTTTACCTGATGGCCCTCTGCCCGACCAATTAATTGTCTCTCGTGGCTGCTAACTACCCAGGTTCACACCATTTGTTACGCTGTTATACACAAAAGCTTTAAGTAACGAGTTGAATTCAGTCGTTAAATTTGTTCAGGCCGCAGACGATAACGAGAATACATACAAGGTCATGTTTACCTGATGACCCTCTGCCCGAGAAATGAATTGTCAGTCGTGCCTACGAACTGCACGGGTTCGCTGCATCGGTTATTCTTCACGGTTTTCTTCAGAAAAGATAGGCATCCAGCTGGTTCAGAAGTAAACTTGGCAGGTTAAAAATAGATCGTTTGCGCAGTAGCAAGAAATGTGGAACGGAATCAACAGGTTGGCGAAAATCTAGAAATATTAAATAAACCTATGCGTCTGGAATGGTGGAAGTTGCGATGTCATGCCCCAATTCAATAGGCTGCGGGTCGCATGAGAAGCACGCCCTAAGACCATGCTGCACTGGGGTGAAGAAACTATTGCTCTGTGGATGAGTAATTTGGGTTTCGTAAATTATGTGCTCCAGTATTTTACAGAAAACACTTGCCAGCGGTATATGCCTGATTTAGAAAACTTGGTTTTATCCCCACTTTTCATTATCGGATTTACATTTGCATTCTTCCCGTCAATAAGCCGAACACCCAGTAGAATTTATGTTTGGAACATAAGGGTTAGAAAGGGGGCTACGGACACTGCGCAGTCCTTTAAGATAAAGTTAATATTGTGTCTTGACCAGATGCTGAATGCACATCCAATTCCTCTAAGAGGGACACGATGCCGGTTTCGGATATTACTTTTTTGCATTTGCGTACACCCGTTCTGGAGTCGTAGTATTAGGGTAAACTTGCGTATTAAACACATTTGAAGTACACGCTAATATTTCAGCGTTGCCCTTTCTATTACCTGAGTGTTAATGCCATCCATGACGTCAGGAATACAAGCGTTATTATTATTTTTGCTTTTCACACATTTTAACAGCAGTTTAGGGTTAGGTTTTAGTTTTGCTGAGAGAGTCCAGGTAAATATCACGTGCTTTTAGCATTGCTTTCTTCACTACTTTGCCCATAGTTTTCATTTTAGATCGTAGCTCGGGATGGGGAGAGCTACAATACTTTCCGAACTGCCGATTAATTTTGTTGATCGAAGACCTGAATTCCCCGGTGAGCGAAAGTTTATCAGCGTGGCGCTTCGCTGAGATAATTAATGCGGGAAGAAATGAAGGTTTGTGTCAAAGGCAGGGTCCTTGTTTTAAACACATACACTGTTCATTTGTTCGAATGTATAGACTATGCAGTTTAAATTAAGGAACAAATTCATCTAGTGTATGCGATAGTCAACTAAACTTGCATGTATCACAAGAAAGCATTTTTCGGGGCTCTGTAGGCCGGTGTTTTTTGACAGTGACGGCTACGTAAGCGGTACCGTCATGATCGCTGATGCCGGGAATTGTGAGCACAGACAATACAAGGTCAGGGTCATAGAAAACGAAGAATTCGAGCAAAGTTGCGCTGTTAGCACTGATTCGAGTGGGCGTTTCTACGACCTGGGATAACGAATGCGCATTGATCATTTTGTGAAAAACTGAATAAACGATAGATGTATTGCGGACTATCGGTCTGGTGCACTGCCGTTTTACATCGGGTAAATTAAAGTCTCTACAGAAAACCATAACATGTTTACATTCTCATTGACGTTGTACTCAGCTGGAACTTTTTTAGCTGAATGTTTTTTTGCACAGATCATCGTATTCTTTGCAGCACAAGAAACTGGCAAAATAGCTGCTTACCAGAACGGCCGGGAATTGGGTAAAAGATCAGGACAGCAAAGGGTTCAGATGCGTAGGCCTTATAAAGTAAGAGGAGAGGCCAATGGCCGAGACGTACCGGTGATGCGGCGGTGTTCTATTTTACAAGATGGCGCACTGATGAAGATGAAGCAGCTCGAACGGGAGCTGCTCACGCGACTATGGGCACAGATGATGGTGATCACAACAGTGCAGCAATGATGAGAACTATAAAGTTTCGACATCTTACCAGCACACAACGAATCGTGGTCAGTGCGATTCCATAAACTAGCATAGGTTCGTTCCGATCCGATCCGGTAGGGCAGTCAGACGACGAAATCGTTCCTGTGGCCGTCTTCCGAGCACACGCCGAGTCTGTCGCTGCAGTGCACGTAGCCAGGTGAAAATCCGTAGTGCGTCTTCGACAGTCTTGTACTCCGACGCGAGCGCTTCGCATTTCTTCGCTTCCACCTTAAAACATTGTCTTGGAGGCTGCCGCTTCTTTATGAAGCTTTGTACATGAACAATTCAGCTGCATGCCTTATTACCAGAAACCTCACCTTAGTCAGATTTCCCATCGCCAACAGGATTCGAGAATGCGACATCTTCATTGTCTGCCCTAGACCTTGAAACTCAAGGCGCTTTACTCTCGCCAGCATTGAAAGAGTCGGCCGAGATATGCACGAACAAGACAGGAGGCAGGTCATCGAACCTCATGACGTTAGCAGAATCTCCGTATCGCGAATACATCAAGCGGGAGGCTACGAATGTATTACCTGGAGATCATGAAGGGCAATCCAACACACATGGAAAAGCGATGCACGACACTGAAGAGCGCGATGCTGACGTTTTCGAGAGATACCTTAAGAGGACTGCTGCTGAACCGACCAGACAACCAAGTGTCGGAAAAAGAGTTCCCGTAGAGTACGCTTTAAAGAAACAAGAAACATCTGTTAACTGCAACCGAATTGACAGTGAACAGAGCTTCAGAAAGAAGCAGAAGTCTCAGGGAAGCTGTTTGCTGATCTCGAAATCTGCATTTGAAGAACAAACAATCTGAGTACAAAAGCGTCGACGACGGCTCACGAATTTCTACCTGGCTGCGTCGACTGTGGCGATGATGGCACCTGTGTCAGTTTCCCCTTCTGACTGCCTTATCGGGTCGACAAGGATGGACTTTGTGAACCTGCTGAACGCGAACTGAAAACGGCTGAAGCGTGGCTGGGGAAGATGTAGAAACTTTATAGGTGTCATCATTGCTGCATCGAAGAGATCAGCATCATCGATGCCCATAGTGGGGTGATCAGTTCTCGCTCGAGCTGCTTCATCTTCATCTAGTGGCCGCCTTTGTCAAGAGACGCACCGTCGCATCCCCAGGACGTCACGGCTATTGGTCTCTCCTTATTTTACAGACCTAATCAAGTCATGCAATAGCTTGTGCAGAGCTGAAGCTTTGAGACCACAAGTTCTGCTATAGCGTCTGTCTTCCAGTCCCATTGGCGACAGTTCCCGATTTTTTTTCACAGGAGTGACAAAATGGGTGACGCTGAGGTACAGTCAGCCCGAACCCGACACCCTTATTTTCTGCTTCACTATGTGTAGATGGATGAATGTTGCTTAAGGTAACCTGTCGGAAAAGCCGCTGCTGCAGAGTTTTTGGCTAACATAAGAATCACTAATGATATCAAATTAGTTATGATTGCACCTAAAGAATATTTTCGGCGAGTTTTAAAAGTGATTTTATTCTTGCAGACGGATGATGATTATGATTGGAGTTTTGTGGCCAAAGGCTAGCTAAGGCAAATAGCGCCAAGCAATTCACAAAAATTAGGAAAAGGTGTACACTTGATCAAAATTTTGGCAGTTAAAGTTGAAAAAGACAGTTTAAGAAAAAAGTAAAATGCTGGTGCATATGCCAAAATAATGATCTTGCGACATACGAAATGAGCTTAAGCGACCTAATTTAGGTGAAATTGTTCAAACCGCACTTAAGAGAAATGATGGCCTCATATGATATGTAGCATGATGGGTGGAATAGAAAATGCAGTGTTTAGAGAAGCGTTTTCGTTGAATTGTATTATATTGAATAAGGGTGTTAATTACGGATAGGTGTCCTGCACACCTGCTGCACAAGGGTTTTGGTAATAGTGTGAGCAGGTGTGAGTGTATTGCATGTGCTATGTACGTGACCCATCCGCAATCTGCATAAGGTAGCTTCTGCAAATTTGTTGCCAGACAGTTGTTAATCGTCACAAGTGCGGTTGTATTTCGTGTGTTTTTGTCTGTCTGTTCACTTCAGTACGCTTTCCAAGGTTTACGAAGGTTTCGTTCAATGTCGCCGTGATGTCAGGGCAGGGTACTGTTGTTATATCTGCCGTATTCCTGAGTGCAGCGGCAGCGGGGCTCTCATCGGTTACCTGGATACCAACAATCCGAGCGTGGCCTTAGGCGCAGCCCAAGACCAATTCCAGCTTTTGGGCACACACAGATACGATAGTGTTATAAGCTCAATTTCCCGTGTAGGTTTTTTTAATTCTGATGAGATGCCAATAGGTATCTCATGGGTACTATATAAATAAGGAATCTATATAAATAAATTACTGAACATAACATTTTGATGTCAAAGATTCAGTTATTGAATAGGTGAAGTGCCATATGCTTCTGCTGAAAAATTGTGGTGTGTACGCTCATGGTACTTAATGCACTAAACTTTGGTTCGTGAGCAACACTACACACCATAGTGGAAATTTTCGATCATAACTGAAGAACTCTTCACGTGTATACTTATATTGCGCAGAAAGCAAGTCCTGCAAAATGGAAAGCCTTTGTATCCGATTTTTTTCCATACTCTTACAATATAGATCACAAAAACTGGCTGAAGTTGCCTTGTGTAAAGTATTAGTAACGTATTATGTAAAACATTGCGCCCACCTCCCCGCGAGGGGAACCATGTGTAGATGCGACGCATCGTGGGGTTCACGTGGTGTTTCCGATGGATTCATTCTGAAATCGCGTGAAACGTGTCGGGAACGCGTATGATTATTATGTTTTATGATTATTATTATGTTTTGTTGGCCAATCCTGGTCAATCTCTCTAAATGGTATGCTTGGGGCTTCGCTGTCACAACGACCTTCACTCCATCATTGTTGCTGTAAGTGGGAGCTTCTTTTCTTTTTTTGCAAGTGTGAATCATTGCCCCATCATGCGTTGTATCAGTAGCATCTTTACGTAGTTTGAATCAGTCAAGGATATAAGGCGCGTTCGTAGCATTTGATTCTGTCTCGGTTTTGTGGCACAGTGGGAAGAGCACCATGTACCTCGCGTTCCGCTTACAGGGTCGTGGGATCGAAACCAGGCGTCGCTAACTATTATTTTTTTATAGTGTAGGGGGAGGGGTGTGGACGGACAACAACGCCGTATGAAGGGAAAAGGCGAGTGAATGAGATGCAGTCGCATCTAAAAAAATGGATTGACAATGGACAAATGGACAAAGAGATCGACAATGTACAATAACGGGGAAGGAATGTATTAAAAAGCGCATATTTTGAATATGGATTATTGAACGATGAGACCTTGAAATCATTACATAAGATTATGTACGTTTGCAAATGTTGCACGGATCATTTGTTGCATTTGAAGTGCACCTTCTGGCCCCACAGAAAACAAGCGCTGTAAAAAAGTTGGATTTCTTGTCGTAGGCGGTGCTTCATTGTTTTTCTTGTTTCACCCATCGTTTTTATGTTTCCCTTTCCTTCCTCCTCTCTTCATGCTTACCAGAACTCTTTATATGCGCTGGTTTTTCAATAAACGTTTTGTTGAAAGTTAGCGCTTGTACTGCACAAGCCTCTTCCTCTGTTTTTTACAGCGCTTGTTTTCCGTGTGACTTTGAACCAACATGCCCAAACCTTTTCCCTTCTAAAGTGAAGATTCTGGGCCGGGCAAGTGGGGAAAGCGCCCTACGGAAGCCGAAGCCATAATTGCAGCAATGGATATTGTCTCCCCGAGACCCGACCAAGGACGTACATCCCGCAGCAAGAGTTGTTTATCCTTACCATAGTCTCGGTTGAAAACGACCTTCAGAATTATTATGTCTTTTTAGGCGCTCATGTTTTTATTTATAGTAAGCTGAATAAATGTGAGTAATTCATCAAAGACTGCGCCTACATATTTGTGTTCCTTTTATAACAGGAGCGAGTCGCCATGGAATGCAATGTCCGGGTTTGAGGGATGCTATATCTGATTAAGAATGTCTTACCCGCCGCGATGGCTCAGTGGCTAAGGCGCTGTGCTGCTGAACAGGAGGACGCGGTTTCGATTCCCGGCCGCGGTGGCCGCTTTTCTGATGGAGGCGAAACGCAATAACGCCCATGTGTATGAAATTTCGGCAAACGTTAAAGATCCGCAAGTGGCCAACATTATTCAGGAGCCGTCCAACACGGCTCGCCTCATCGCCGCGTTTTATCGGCGCGTAAAACCCTACTATCAATCAAGAAGACTACGCAGGTGCCCTCTGAGGGAGTAAGTGTAAGCGAGTTTTGTATGCCCTGCGAACATGTTTGTGCACACCAAGCTGCACTTGGCGTTCGAATCTTTATAGTTTACTTGATTTGCATCGCCATTCTTCTGCAGGAGACTCGAACAGACAACTTTCACAAACCTGGATACATCAGCCATTTCCTTCGCACGATTACACATAGGCCAACTGAATATCCTGCAGAACAAAATGGGATGTAAATTTGCTCCGACAAGGTATAAGCCCTCATCGACACCAGAAAATACTGCACGTGCGTGCAGAAGATCGTCGCATGACGCATACAGCTGGCCACAAGCTCAAGAGAGTTTAAGACGTACCTCTTGGTATCGGCATACAACCGCCCAGAAACCTGCAAGAGCTCAAAGGTGTTCTTCGAGTGGTGCGAAGAGTTCCGCATGCTCTACCCAACAGACCACATCATCATAGGTGGGGATTTTAATGACAGGCCTATTACCGGGAAATATACCACCAAGTCCCCTTGAGGCAACGATCTGCAGGCTACCATAGAAGCGTATGGTTTCTACCTTCAGAATAATATTGCTACCCCTACCAGAATCAGTTTGAAGGGGAAACAAAGGGACACTAAGCCAGATTTGACTTGCTAGGAAGACGCCGTGTTGGTGTAGCCCTTTCTCCCACAGTTACTTGGGAATGGCCAACACGCCACCATGCTCCGTTCGCACAGAACTGCCTGTTTTGCACGGCTCATGACGAAGATGCGGACACAGAACATTTGCTGTGGACGTGCCTTTCAGTTGAAGTGGCCAGAACACACGTTTAGGGCAGAGGCCTCCACCCTGGCAGACCACCTGACCTTCATCGGTAGATATGGGGACCCCGCCGCCGCTCCCGCCGTGCGTTTCATCACGAAACGGGAGTTCACCTATACTCGTACCAAAGTGTTTATGCCATCGGGTATACTATCGCAATAAAAAAAACTTGGGAATATGGCACCCTCGTGAATGATGGGTATGTTGCAACAGAACCTTGGGGTAGGGGTCACTACCCCATATTGTTTGGACTAAAACGGGCTGAACTCGGGCCGAGTACACGGCGAATTACCACCACCAACTCGGAAGCGTATCGATCGTGCCCCATCTTCGCAACTTGAGCGCACGACATAACTATAGCCTCGGTAACGAAATACCGTCGGCTTATCAAGCAAGCTCTTAGTGTCCCACAGTAGCCGAAGACTGTCCTTGCACTGAGCGGCACTTGATAAACCTAAGGTAAATCTAACATGCGCTCATTAACTACTACAAATAAAATTGTAGGCGATTTAGAGACTGAAGCGAGCCTACCTCAAACATAAGGAAATTAACCAATAAGAAAAAGAACTTTGTTTCTTGCGTTGTTAAGAATATTGAAATAGCTTCAGCGGAGAGACCTCTACTAAAACGCTGTGGAACACATTTCGATCTCTTAACGGCAAGAAAAAGACTGGTAATTGTATTGCAAAAATTGCTCCAAGCATTGGTTGTTCTATCAAAACAACTGAACTAGGTGCGTCTATCAACTTCTTCCCCAACGCCAACCTCACGATTCCACCTCCCGGCCCCCGCATAACTGTTGCGGACGAAGACAATGATGAATCCTTGTTCACCGTGGCGAAAAGGAGACTCCCCTCAACCAAGTTAACATGCGCAGCGCTCCTGGTAAAGACGCAATCACATCGACAATGCTTAACAATTTCAACTAACAAAACGAACAACTCCTGCTGCAACTCCTCAAAAGCGTTAGAAAATCCGGCCCGAGCCTTTCCTCCATGAAACACTGTTATACAACCGACCCCCAAACAAGGGAAACCAACCACGTCCGTAATCCCGACAACTTGCTCTAACGTCTACGATAGGTAGACTTTTTGAAAGTATGGCTGCCAATTGCCTCACATACCACATAGAAGAAATTACCATTCGCTTTCACCCTAGCCAGAACTGTTTCCGCCCAACATGGGAACTCATGACAGTCTGTGGCTTCTCAGGCGGCCCATAAACTTAGCTCGACGAGGCCTCCCCATCAGGACAACTACATATTTTGGTGGCAGTTGATCTTTGGAAGGCGTTCCACACGGTGTCGTACGAAGCCATACTAGCCGAAACCGAGAGCCATTATCAGGGCAAACTGATGTAAAATAACGTTGTCAGTTTCCTAGAAAATACAACGTTCGAGATCCTAACGGGCAACGAGTTATCACCGGACTCCCTCGGACACCAAGCTAAGTGGCTTTTATATTTTAGCCTCGCTGCCACCGATTGCAACAATACTAGATGCAACAAGACAACCATTCCGAGCATCGCGAACTCACCGCTCAGGGCCGCAGTCTCATCGCCTAGGACGAGACATGAACTTTCCCACTGGGCCCGTCAGCAGACGCTTCTTTGATTCGAAACCAGTTTTGGCAATATACACAACTGGTAAGTAACAAACCAAGGCGGACAAGCAATAAAACATTAAAAAACACACTATCTCGCTTCCAACACCTGTTAAAACAAGCCACATATGCCGATTTACATGCGGCATACACCCTGTAAACGACCCGAGCTTGCAGATTATGTGACGTTTGCTACGAAATCAGATATAGACCCACTCACAAAAGAACTTCAAGCCATTCTACTGGCCACCGACCTACTAAGGAGGGATCTCCGGTCCATCAAGAGAAAACACGATGCCTCTGAAGTCGTCATATATACTGAAAATGCAGAAGCAATCAGCACAATGCATGCACTGTCCAGATCCTAAACAATACATTTGCATTGTAATTACACAAACCATCGACGATTTCACATAAATAAATGACACCACAATTCGATACAATGGAGCCCCGGCCGCCAATCCGACCGAGAGAACACCTTGTGAGTGATCCCCCCGCTCGTGTATTTCCACTCATCATCCTTACCTCCCACGAGGCGTTCGTCATCTCCCTTCTAAAAAAATTATTCATTCATTTGAAACATACTTCTTCGTTTAGATACCCTGAAGAGGAGACTGACGATGCAATATCTGTCGAAGGGAATTATTCATAATAAAGAATGTGCAGCTAAACAATCCGCCTTAATTCATGACTGTTTGCTGCATGTAAATGCGCAGAGTGCAAAGCTTACCCTCACCCGAAATAATAATCCAAACGTGCAACTATAAAGGGCGCTAAACATGTTGCCCCAAACACCTAATGTCTCCAGGTACCCGATAATGACGTAACGCCAGGTGGTGTCGTAAGCCTTCTTGAGGTGAAATATACCGTTATGAAGAACTGTTTTTACGCGAAGGCGTCCTTCATGTATGACTCAAAGGCCACGAGTTGATCATTGGTTGGTTGTCCCACCCTGAAGCCTGCGGGAAGGCTCCGCAAAATGCCACGATAGTCTAAAAAGTACAGAAGTCTCTTGTTGATGATCTCCAGAAGCTTGCACAGGCGGTTGGTCAGGGCGATGAAACAATAACTTGGGGTGAAAATGCGGGTCCTTTCCCTCTTTTAGGATGGCCACTGCTGTGGCCTACCTCCACGTTTTTGGAAATATTAATAAAGTTAGTGCGCTTGGAATTTAGTTGTGTTGCTATGAGACACAGTGCGCTGAGTTGATGCGTATTCAGGGTCTCATATTCTTCATGAATCTTCTTTAGCAGGCCCATACGGCTCCACTGCATTAGGTGACTGCAATCTCTGTTCATGTATAGTCTTTCGGGGCAGTGACTGTTGCCTCTTTTTTCTTCTTTATTGGCGCGGACGACGGAACCTTTTCCAGGCACTCCTCCGCAGGCAGCAACGTCTAGTTCGACGTCCATATCATCGACGTCGTCAGGGTAGACGAAAAATTGGGCGCATTGGACCGCACCCACCACCGACAAGGATAACAGGGGTGCCACAGTTCACCACGGGCGCTAAAGTAAGGGTGGAAGCCGGTGCGTGTACGTCTGTATTCATTTGTTCTGGGCCTTCAGTGATACCGGGGTCCGGTGGAGCGGAAGTAGTTGATGCACCATCCCTCTGACAAAGAGATGCAATCTCTTTGTCAGAGGGATGGTGACTAAAAAGGTACAATCAGCAAAGCAACTATGGTCAAGAATACTATGCAATTTGTGAGTGAATAGCGGTAGTTGCGTCTTGCATAAAAATGTCTTCCGAACACCATGCTGTGCTGAATAAAAAAAAATGAATTAGATTCCAAACGATTTGCTATGTTAGAGTTTAAGTATCTTGCACGGAACGCTGGAGATTGATATCGGTGAATGTCTGTCCCCTGATTTAAATGCTGCAACCACCTTTCCTACTTTCCAGTCCGATGGCAGTTCACCGGCGCCTAATGATTGTTGAAAAATGTTAGATAACATAATGGAACAACACTTTTTAGTACTTTAAGGAAGTTTGGATTAATACAGTCAATACCGAAAGCAAACAATTTTTTGATACTGTCAATCATTTTACATATTCCATTGGTATCTATGAGCACAAGGTACATCGGGGTATAATCATAAGAGCAAAATTCTCGCGTATCACAGGTTAGTGCGCGTGAAAAACAAATAAAAATGCATTGCTTAGTACACTAGCACACTCACATTCCGGTATCGGTTCACTGTTTGAATCAGTCAGGGCTACTGTTGTTCTCTCGCGTGGGTTTATTACCGTCCGAAAGTTTCTAGGGTTATTACGTAGCATGTCCGGTAAACTGTCAGTAGGGTAGTTTCTTTCCCGTTTTGATTGTGGACCCGTATTCTTCAGCTGCTGGATGGTACTGTGACCGACGGCATTAACTGTCAGTCTTCTTCGCTAAGCGACGAAAGCGTTTTTTTTTTGTTCGCTAAACGCCTGATATTGTGAATATACCAAGGGGCCTTAGCGTTATAAGAAATGTCTCGAACGGGTATGAAGCGGTTGCTAAGGTGTACTACTTGATTTTTGAAAAGGGTCCAAT
Organism: Haemaphysalis longicornis; assembly: GCF_048455015.1. Lineage (NCBI taxonomy): Eukaryota > Metazoa > Arthropoda > Arachnida > Ixodida > Ixodidae > Haemaphysalis > Haemaphysalis longicornis. The sequence goes on from NW_027526295.1 coordinate 89,623,808, forward strand.
TACACTCAACAGTACGTTCATCCGAGCCGTTTAAAATTTACTTAAAATGCGTCTAGTTCCTGGTTTATTCTCGTGAAATCGCCGTTGCTGTAAATACTTATTATTTCAGTTAGCCTTGTCACCTTCTGTACCGGTAAATTGATCAAAAAATTTAATGAGGCCTGGTCACCTAATTTTGGCATATGTATAATCTCGGAACATAGGTCAGGACACGTTGTGAACAATAAATCCAGTATTGTAGCAGTCGTAGCTGTTATTCTAGTGGGCTTTAAGACCATTTGAGTTAAATTAAAGTGCACACATAAGTAGAGAAATTGTTGGTTAATGGACAATGCTGGGCTTGAGAAAGGGATTGGTGGAAACCAAATTATTCCTGGGTAATAAAAGTCTCCAAAACAAAAACAGTAAATAAAGGATAGCAGGTGATTACAATATTTATGGCGTCGTGAAGTTCAGTGACAAATGTGGGTGGGACGTTAGGAAAGCGAAAGCAGGCTCCTAATAATATTCTACGATGCGACAGATTTACCGATACCCATATCATTTCCAAGGACGAAAATATGTTAAGCGCAAATGATTCACGATGCGGTTTGACGGCAACTCAAACGCCGCCACCTTGCCGCCTCCCTATCAAACGGAAGAAGTTGTACGTTACGGGAGAACAAAAAAATTTCACTATCACAGATGTTTCTATGGATACATGTTTCGGTTAGAAAGGTAATGTCAGCTGCGCAGGAGTAAATCGCCGCGGAAATGTCGGTGCGCTTTTTGAATACGCTTCGAATATTTGTAAAAAGGACCGATGCTCGTGATAAAAAAGACTGTTTGCCACTTCCCCTCAGTAGTTGTTACTCAGATGACACAACAGGCTGGGACGAAGTGTTGGGTACTGAGACAAGATTAGAAGCTGCTGGAGAGTGCAAAGAATTGTTTGCGTTATGGTTCCTAAGGTTGTGGTTAGAGGCTTCAGCCCCAGAAAAATGGCCTGACTCAGTTACTTTGCCTGAAACAGGGTCGCAGGAGTAGTATTTGCCAGTTAGAAGGATTTTTTTATATTTACGTTTAAAGGAAAGATTGCTAGGCTAGGATTTGGCAAATTCAATTAGGTTTTTATGGGCTTAACGCGCACCGAGAGATAGATCTTCTGACACTCTGATATCATGCTCGCTTAGCTTACTTCTTCCTGTAAAAACGTTTTCTCGCGTTTTGAAGTTGGCAAACCTTACAATTATTGGCCGGCACCGTGACGGTGAAAACTGGCATAGACGATGAGTGCGCGCAATATCTTGGCCTGTCATCTCGCCATCAAAATGGGGTTCAAAGAGGCTCAAGATTTTTTTTTCAGATTTGTCCCAGGATTCTTTAGCATCCACGATGCCATAAAACAACTTATCACATCTTGCTCTGTCTTCCAGTTCGTCAAGACGAGATTGCAAAAGATTATTCTGGTTTTGGTTGTGATCGAACTCACCAGTAGCAGGCCCCACTTTTTCATAAATATCTTCTAATTTGGCCATTTATTTCTACCTCGGTAAGTCTGCTGTCAAACATTTCCAGCGTCGGTTCTACCTTGAGCTGGCTGCTGCGAATTTCCGCAATAGTTTCTTTTAATTCTTTATGGTTCGGAGATATTGTTGCTGATTAGGACTGCAACTTTAGGATGCTGAGGATCTCGTTCTGTTGCGCATCAGCTTGAGCGCCTTCAGAATTCCGACTTGGTGTTTTATTTGCATAACTAGCATTAGTTTGTGGCCGCGTTGGTTTGGAGGGACCGGGATTGGACTCAACTTTGCCCGACATGAGCAACAAAAGAGCACTGTCCATGCAATCCGAAAGTAGACCAAAGAACACTCGTGGGCACGGCATCAGCAAAAGACATCGGTTACCGCTTCTCTTAGCGTGCAGGGAAATTGAGTTACCATCGTGCAGAAGGGGAAAACGATCTTCATGAGCCATTGTGACCCGATTGCTGCCACCGTGCCCACTGGTGAATTCAATCAAACGCCGCCCATATATAGCTGTCTTCGTAGATGTAGTCGATGCCGATGGGGATTTCATTTCCAGGTGAGGGTTGTCCGTCACCAAATGCGTTCGCTTGAAAGCGTCACGCAGCGGCTGATCTGGGGGCGGGGCGAACTGTAGCGTTACGTTGAAGGCAATGACGTCACCCTCGAAGAGGGTTGAACGGCACGTGCAATAGCCCAAAATCGATAGCAGGATCTGCAGAAGGGGAAAACGATGTTCATGAGCCATTGTGGTCCGATTGCTGCCGCCGTGCCCACTGTTGAGGCTACAGTGGGTGTGCCGAGCTGTCTGGTGTGCCGGGTGTGCCGAGCTACAGTGGGTGTGCTGCGCCGGGCTGTTGAGGCTACAGTGGGTGTGGTCTTGATAATCAGATCGCCTAATTTATGGACTTCGCCAGTTCTTTGTTGTTTTGTTATCTGACTTCTCAAAGACGCTTTTAAGAGACTTTAAAATCAATAGTACCCACTTTGAGTAACCAGGGTGGGATGTAACAAGGGATTAGATTACAAGAAAGCGAGAGTAGCTCTCCGGCTTCGGAAAGTGTATGGTTGGAAGGGGGAAGCGACTCTTTCATGTGGCCCGTTTTCAAAGAGAAGTAAGGTTTCTTGGGAAGGAATCAATCATCTATATTGCAGAGAAAAAAGCAGGCAGCCGGGATACTTTCTTTAACTGCTTTATTCTGATGTCCGTGTGGTCCCGCAGCTCCCAACCTGGCAAAGAGAGACAGCCTGTCAGCCGGAGCTTGACTATGGTTTCGATGGCCAACATTAAAGGCTTATTTATACCTTATCCTCAGAATTCATTGCCACTGCTGGTTACTGCGGGAGGGTTTGGGCTTGGCGTTCGCGGTGTCGCCAATACCGTCACTTTGACTACTAAGGTGCCCCTGCGAAGACTTTACCAGCTGAGGTGTGGCGTCATCATCATCAGCAGCCTATCTATGTCCACTGCAGGTCGAAGGTGTATCCCATTGGGTCTTTTTGGATCTCCGGTCCTGCGCTAACTCAAACCAATTTGTACCCGCAAAACATCTTGATCTTATCTGTCCAACTAACGTTCTGCAGCCCTCTGACGCGCTTGCCTTCTCTAGGGATCCACTCTCTTACCCTTGAAGACCAACGGTTATCTTGCCTTCGAATCGCATGCCATGCGCACGCCCATTTTCTCTTCATTTCTATGAATATGTCCTGTCCACGCTTGTTCACTGACCCACTCCGCTCTCTTCTCCCTTAATGTTACACCTATCATCTTCGGTTCCATTGCTCGTTGAGTTGTCCTCAATACAAGTTGAACCATTTTAGTCAGACTCCAAGGTTCGGCCCTATAGGTGAGTACTGGTATTATTGAGCTGTCTAACACTTTCTTCTTAAGACACAATTGCACGCTGCCATTCATAACCTGAAAATGCGTACCGAATGCACTACACCATATTCTTAGCCTTCTAATTATCTCTGCCTCATGGTTGGGATCCGGGGTTAAACTTGAATGAAGTAGATATACTCGCTCACCACTTCCATTGCTGGCCAATTACCTAAAACAGTTGTGTCCCCCCGAGGCTATTGAGAAATACTTTAGGTTTTTGCATAATAATTTTGAGGCTTACTATTCTAGTTTGCTTGTCGAGTGTGGTAAGCATGCTTTGCAGTTCGTCCCCTGAGTTACTTAGCACGGCAACGTCATCACAAAGTCTGAGGTTGGTGAGGTATTCTCTATTAACCCTTACACCCACCTGTTCCCAATCCTGTGTTATGTGATGGTGGGGATTCTTAAAGTGACCATGTGTGGCGCGCTCGTCCGAGTGTTGCGCGCTCGACCGTTTTTCTGAAGGGTCCCTTCGCCGATGTCCGGCCGCCGATACGTAGAAGTTAAATGCACACACGCGCACACACATACATGACCCTGTACAAGATTAGAACCAGAGATAGTCTCTTTTAGTGCCGGTTCCCGGGATTAGTGGTGTTTCGGGATGACACCGTACCAGTATGACACCATACACAGGTTCTTGCGGCGGACCACCCGGCGAAGTCTTTTCGTCGAACACGAGCCGTCACAGTTTTAATACCTCTTGTAAACAAGCTGGGACTATCGTTGGGGAGATTGTGTTCCCTTGTATGAAGCCCTCCCTTATAGGTATTTTACTGATCTGTTATGCAGGACTATGGTAGATGTAGACCCATTGTAAATGTCCTCTATCTTACGTAAGGCTCGTCTATACCCTGATTCCGCAATGGCTGAAAGAATGATGAGGTTTCCGCCGAGGCAAATGCTTCCTAATAATATATGAAGCCTATACATAGTGTTTGCGTGCACTGCGCGCATTTTTCTATCACATAATTGATCATGTGAATATGGTGGTTTGTTGAGTAGCCTTTGCGAAACCCTGGTGGTTCATTAAGTTGATTGAAATCAAGGATGGCAGAATTCTTTAGTGATTACCTTGCCAAGTGCCTTGAAGTCAACTGACCGTAAGTTAATCGGCCTGTAATTTTTCAAGTCCTCTATGCCACCTTTATTATGGATTAGGATGATGTTTGCATTCTCCCATGATTTCGGTACACTCGAGGTCAATATTGATTGAGTATACAGGCATGCAAGTTTTTGTATCCAAATGTGGCCATCATTTTTCAAGCGATCTGCTGATTTGTGATCGTCACCAGGTTTTTTGCCTCCTTGCCTTTCCTTAAAAGCCTTCTGTATTTCATCTGTGTTTAGTGCTGGGGACTACACTTCTGAACCACTTCCTGCTTCGGTATTATAGATTTCGTGGCAACTGTACAGACCTCTATAGGACCCCTCGGCGACTATAGCTGTTTTATTTCTTTTTTGATGACACTGCCTTGCATGTCTTCAGGTGCATACCTCCTATTTTTCGCCATGCCTAGACGCCTTTTCACTGCTTTCAGGCTGCCTTTGTTCTTTACCGCATGCTCAATCCTCTCCATATTGCCGCGAACCAAGTATGGGTTTGTTTATTTATGGTTTGTTTTTACTGCCCGGCCACGCCCGGCCCTGTTATCTGTGTCAAGCGAAGCGCGTCTTGCATTCTTTATTTTTATGCCGCACGGGCTATCTCATTCAGATAAGCATGCTGTTTCGTCTTAACGTCACTCGCCCACAATAATCTTATCTGATCTACAATGTTCTGGATGTAAATCGACGGTTCCAGAAATAATCGTGCCGAAAGATAAAAGCCAGCAGAGCAGACGCCACGGCATTCCGATCGTCGACGCTCGTCCGCACACGTCACTTTTTTGACTGCTGCTTCGCCGCCTCTGTATTCTTTGAGTTGTTAGGGGAGCACAAGTTCCCTCCAATAAACGTGTCTTCCTTCAAGACAACTTCGTCATCTCTGGCTTCGTGACAATATTATACTTCCGTATGACACCTAGGTGATTAGCTGAGGTGTTTAGGCGACACAAATTCGTCCGGCCTAGACAGAAAACTCAGAGCGCACGTTACGGCGTGCTTCGCGGAGTCCGCTCGGCGACCCCTGTGCGTAGCGCCGGCAAGACCATCGCGCAGTAAATTTAGGAAAAAACAACGAGCACACGTCAGCGCGCTCTTGGCGGCGACAGATCGGCGTAGTCAAAACTTGCGCTTGGGGTTTGGACCCATAAAATGGTGGTGGTGGTTGCAGTGAAATGAGGCGTACCGACTCAGGGGGATTGGACAAGAAATGGGCACCTTACCGAAAGCAATTATGCAGTTTTTGTATAGGAAAAATATTTAAATATTAGGATAGATTAGCTAGCCGACTATAGAAATAAAAGCAAGGAGATTAGAGAAAGAAATGAAAAAGGTAAAAACGAACACCATTTAATAAAAATTGGCAGTAAGAAACACGAAGAAAGTGGTAGAGACGAAGCAGTGAGCTAGAACGCATATACTAAATCCAGTAGGGGTAAATGATGTCTAGCTCGGCAGACGGCCTGATTCCGGCATGAATGAGTGCAACGCACTGCAAAGATTTCCGTGGAAGAATTTGAGTTTCTTCGCCCCCAATGACAAAATAACTGCAGCAGACAGCGGGAGGTTTAGCCGGCTGCATGTACTTTGTAAGTATCTTCTTCCTATCGAGCAGAACTGTCGGCAGGAGAAGAAATGGTCTATTGTTTCTGATTCTTTGCAAAAGGCGCATAACGGCGACGGGACCAGATTAGAGCGGTGCAAGTAATAATTTGAATTTGGCACGCCACAGCGAAACCTAGTGAGGGTGACTTCGCAAGCTCGCGACTGGTTAACACTGCACTTCCATGAGTACCGCAGGTGTTTGAGTTCCGAGTCCTCGTAAGCTGAATGAGGCATACTTGTAAGTATTTACAGCCTACGGAAGCAAGCCGAAGTTATGAGGGAAATGGGCGGCAGAACCGCCACTTCTGGACCACCCAATGCCATTCCCACCAGAGCACCCGCCAATTCGTTAAGCCAGATACCTGCACGTCCAGGTACCCAGATGAAACGAAGTTCACGAAGGGAGGAAGGCGATAAAGAAGCAAGGGCTCGACGGGGGGGGGGGGGGGGGGGGGGGCGGCGGGGAGGGGGGGCGGAATGAGGTTGAAGAAATATAGGCAGAATAAAGAGAAAATGAATCCATGAGAATGATTGCCTCTCGTTTCGAGGAACCAAGCTTAAGAAGAGCCAAGGCTATTGCGAGAAATTCTGCGTGGAAAGATATAGTAAAGGTAGGCAGTCGGATGGGAAAGGCCCAATCTAGACTGGGAGAAAAAATATCTCCAGCTTCCTTCTCCTTCCGGACAGAAGCATCGGTCGCAACAATGGCGTGGAATGGGAAACCGTTCAGATGATCCTGTAGGAGGCCTGTTAAAAGGTTCAGAGGCAGTAATTTCGCGTTAGAGGGAAACCTTTTATCGAAAGAAATATCTAAAGGCGACACTCTGTAAAGTACTGGGGCCAACAAGAGGGCCACATTTAATGTGCCAAGCAAAGATCGTACAAAGACCGCCTGTGCTTGTTTGAACCGTTGCCATGAACTACCGAAGAACAACGAAGGCCATGTAACGAAGGCAACACAGATTGTAGGCGGGCCAGTTTTTACATAACTGAGTTACAAACAGCGCACGAACAAGACGATATTGGTTGTGGTTGTGTTTGGTTGTGTTTGTGTTTCTTTGTGTGATCCTCCTATCGTCTTGTTCTTGCGCTGTTTATAACACCGTAACGAAGGCCGTTAGCGGCCTAGATATGGGCGATTCCATGACTCGTAAAAATGCATCTACGGTGAGGGCGCGCATGCGTGAGACTAATTGAGGAATACGGGCTTCCATGTATAAACTTTTAATTGGTACATAACGGGGAAGACCGAGACATAAACGTAGAGCTTGTTATTTGGGCATTATCAACGGGTGAAGTTTTTAGTTGGCACTTCCGGAGAATAGCACACATCCAAATTCTAGAATTGGCAGGACGTACATTTCGTAAATCATTAGTAGGGTGTGCTCCTGCCTTCTTCGTCGTCTTCGTGTAGCGACCGTTGCGCCACGTGTACACCGCGCCAAAGACGATGGCGATGAATTTATCAAGCTAAAAGCAATTCACAATTCACACGTGGAGACGGCCACCGGACCAGCTGACAACGAAGTGGAGGTCTTCCGTGGCGAGGACGCGCTCCAAGAGGAATTGCCCTACGCGGCTGTGCCGTCGGAAGGCGACGACGGAAGAGATGAAGACGACTGCTTTTGAATGTAACAATATACGTACTTTATTAGCCTTTCCTTCTTAGTGCTGTCCATAACGACTTTGCACCCCTTGCGTGCGGCTGCTCCGTCCCTTCTGGGATCCTCAGTAAGTGTGCAAAGTGTCGAGGTCTACCACAAGCTCGGCTGTTTCTCTCGCCTTGCACCACTGATGCAAGCTGCGCCATTTTTTTGCAAACTGACTAACGCTTCAGGACACACAGTCTACCTGGCAATTGTTACTGCGACTGTATTCACATCCGTCACGCAAAAGCGTAGTCTTTTATGTTTTGTATTTGCAGGCTATATGTCAAAATAGAGTGTGAGATGATTCATACAATTTCGTGTTCGATATTACTCTTTTTTAAACAACCGAAACGTTGGTTCAATCCTAGAAAAATACTCCTTTTTGCATATTCCCCGGTTATGTCGGGCTAAGGCAAACTTGGTTCCCTTTCTTAGGGGCTGTAAAAAATTTGTTTTGAAGCACGTCGCCTTAGCTGTCGAATCAAAAACTACATTTGTTTACCGGTCTCTGATTATCATTCGATAGGGAATAAAAATCTTGTGGGCTCGATCCGCGTCGCTGCCACGGTCCACTGCGATTTTTATTGAATTGTACGATAAATAAACCAAATTTTTACGTGCTCGTTTGCAGCTATTTCCCAGCGGCAGTGGAGAAATGGAGGCACAGCTGGGCGGGGTGAGCCCACCCCTTTTGCAGTGCGCTTTGGCGGCGGTAACAGCACTTTTTTCATTTTAACTCTCAACCCCGCTTCGAGCTTTCCTCTAGTTGGAGTTAACTTTCGTCAGCATGAATAAACCACATATCTGGTTGCTTTGAAACGAGCGCCGCAGTACGACATTATCTCCAATGTCCCCTTGTTATTATCTGACCTACGAAAGAACGCGAGTAGATATCTCCAAAACTCAGAAATAAGTAAAATAGCACGACAATGCTGGCTTCTTCCATGTGGGTGTACGTGCTGCGTGACAGCTTGGAAATTTCGCAGTTGTGCTCTTTCACCGTTACGTGTGTTTGTCAAGCTTTCACAACAGTTTAAGAGAGTAGCTAAACATTGTTGGCTTCTTGTTCAATCAGAACATATTATGAGTAACCACACATCTAAAACCGCTCCCAAATCTGTCAAGAAACGGCAGATCAGGGCTGGTGGTTAGAATCCGAGGTCAGCCAGCCGAAAACATTGGCAATACAAAATACGATGAACACAACCTGCTAGCTAGCGCAGCTGCGATCGATAGCATCCTCGATTGGTAGCCAGAAAAAATAAAAGTCTAAGAGACATCTCCGTTTGTATTCTAAAATTTTGCTGCATTTCCGGTATATCCTTCATGAACACCAAGGTTCATCAAAGAGGGAAAGACTAGCAACGAGGCTTTTTATTCAGCGTGGCCCACGAGAGACAAGCGCCATATTCATTTCTGTGGCTTAAAATTTGAGAGTGAACGAGTGCGCATGCGCGGTGTTGAGCAGTTTTAGTTAGGAGGCCTCGATGTCAGTGTATCGAAATGTTTATTCTATAAAATATTGGCCGGCCTGAACAATTTTACTTTTTTCAGAGAGAGAGAGGGAGAGAGAGAGACACACAGAGAGAGAGAGAGCGGTTATCCTTGTTCAGGACGAAATTGTCGTGGTTTAGTAAAATGATGTAAAGAGATGGCAGGAAGCTGAAAGTTGAAACCTGAGCCTACGGCATCACTAATTCACCACCTCCTGCAACACTGGTGGACCAACTCCGTTCCTTGCCCTTTCGATCAGTTCGCCCTGATATTGTGGTGACGAGCTGGTGAAAGCTGCCTCCCATGTCTCGAAAAAGTGGAATATGCTATGTTTTAGTTCTCCCCTGACCATACCCTTGGATATCGCTAGGTGGCATGCAAGAGGGTGGATGTTTCCCAGATGTTAGCAGAGATTGAACTTCATGTCTCATGTGTGATGGTAAGTTATTGCCTCATAGATTTTCGGATACTTGTTCTGGTTTTTCTTGAACAGAGTGTGTGATTCTTCGGCATTGAGAACTCGTTGTAGCAAGGGAAAAAAGATACAGTTCCTAGGCATTTGATGAGCATTTGTTCTTGATGCCTTCCTAGGAGGGCAGTGTGGTACTCGTGGTCACAAGGAACACAGTATGTGTCTTCCTGTGCCTCTTAGTCAGTGCAACATTCTGTTACATATTATTTGGTCAGGCTGTCTGCTTGACGTTAACTTTTAAATTGTGGATAAAAATATGTTAGCGAAACGCCTAGGTATTGGGCTTGCAGAAAACAGTATCATGCCATTTGAGATACTGTAATGTTGTTACGCTTCTATCTGATAATTCCCTATTAGGATTGCCAAGAGGATGGTTCAAGCTTCCACTTCTTTGTTCCTGTATGTAGGAAGTTCATGCAGTCACAAGGATTGCCAGAATAGTCAACTACAACAATTAAGGCCTCGTGCTTTCGTGCACCCGAAGTTGGTGTATAATATGGTCTCATGGTATTGGAACTTTCCCCGAGTGAACTTAATTCTGCCATATCGCCTTTTTATGTGTAGGATTCCATCCATATTTTTGGCACTGGAGAGGTTTTATGCGGGGTCGCTGAATCCGTCAAATGTCTGATGGCGTGCAGTAGATTCTTCTCAAGGGGAGGGCGTGCCTGTCTTTCAGACGATGGCCCCTCCAGATTTTCTTTTTCCGTCCACTTTCTTGGTGATACGAGTGTGGTTTCTCTGATTTCTTAAAATGCGTTAGGAAGATAGAAGTTGAGGACCTATTCATCGTCAGTATAAACAACATCCTATTTTGGACGACTGCAGCGTAAAAGGCTCTGCTATTGGTGCTCATCCGCTCTGGTCCTGCGCTTTCCGAGTCTATTCTTTGTTCCGGATATTGTTATTCCATTCCCTCCGTTGAGTAAATGATCTTCCCCATGTGCTAGAAAAGTCAATAAATGTCTATTGTGTTAGCATGGTGGTTCACATTTTGCTAGTTCGTCTCATGGTCAAAATTGCGAGGTTAGGGAATAAGTTGCGAGGTTGTTTTTTTACTTTATTTAGTGCGGTAAATTTGTGGTTCGGTCAGCTATGCAATATTCGGGCCCTCTTCACTGGTTGCATAAGCATTATTGCTTCTTTTTCTGTTTTTATTGCCGAGCTTTCAGTTGGGAGGTTTGGTTGTGGGGAATGGGTAAAGAATTTATGCTTTTCGCGATTGTGAGTTTGCCACTACCGCTTATCTTTAGAGTAACGCCGAGCATTCTTACGTGTCTGTTCTCTATGAGGCTTCGTACGTATTTTTAGGGTGATGTTTAACTTGGCTGCGTGGTGCCATCTGTCATTTCCCAAACTGAGCTTGCCGCGCAGGCAGAACCATGGAAATATTGAAAGGTATGTTGAAAATTGTGTGGTTAGACACTAGATAGAGGGCATTATTTTAGTTCCATTCTGCTTGTAATCTATGCCTTCCCTTATCTCTGAGATAACGGATTTAATTTTTTGCCCCCGGTTTTAGGTTAGTCACCCAATGTTTGTGCCGGTATAAGTCCCGGTGGAAAACACGCCGTGGTTGCTTAGAAGGTAAGGCGTTTTGCTGTTGAGCACAAGGTTGCGGGTTCGATTTCCTGGCTTCGTGGCAATTCTTGTAAAGAAGCATGAAACAACAACACGAGTGTGGTGAGGTTTCGGCGCACGTTAAGGATCCTCAAGTGGTCTAAATTTTTCCCGGGTCTTCCACTACGGTGTGCATAGTTTCCCACCTGTAGCTTCGGCGCATGAAATACTAGACACATGATTAACCAGCGCAAACTAAACGGGACGAGAGAGGAGTACACAACACGAGCGCTACTAACAACTGATGTTTTATTGCAAAGAAGGAAGACATATAAAGTGTTAAGCCTGCGTACTCGCCACAGCCGTGACGTAGACCACACAGGAAACAAACTCTCCACCTCACATATAACTGAAGCTCGAGTACTGTTGAGATAACCAATTTCAATACCCAGCAGTGACATCGACGGCGGGCTAATTCAAGTGTCAGAATTCTTTTTTATCAAGAAGGCCTCCGAAATTTTCTCTCGTGCGCGCGTCATTGTGTGCAAACAGAACACTTGTATGGTTAAACTTGGGGTCACAACCATGCTTAGAGCAATGCGACGCAAGATAGAACTTGGGTGTGCCCTTTAGTGTATTGCGATGTTCCCGCAAGCGCTCATCAATGCACCGCCCCGTCTGCCCAATATATATCTTATCACACGACAAGGCAATGCAATACACAACGCTGGTTTTGCATTCATCAAGGTGTCGCATTGCTCTAAGCATGAGTTAGGATGAGTTTTTATAATTATAGTGAAAACACGCGTTGTTTTGATGACGTAAACTCGCGGCCTCGCCAGCGACCGTGTCTGCTGTCCATGCTACCACCGACTGGGCGTAGAACCAACTTCACCGCGTAGGCGTGGTACCTTCTGATAACGCGTATCGGTTTTTCATACATCCGACGTCATATCATTGTCCTCCTTTGTCAACTTGAATAGTCATTGCGCGACATTACAAATTCAGCAAAGCCCTCGCCTCTTTCTGCCTCAGTCGAAGCTTCCGGGTGGCAGCGGTGACGTATTTCGTGGACCCCTGATAAGCACGACTCATAGCGGATGGCTAGGAGCCACGCTGTAATAGAAAATTGACTTTAATAACATAATCGCGTTAAATGCAAATATTGGAGAAAGATGTGTTACAATTCCGTTGGCAAAGCGTTTCTGGGCGTCTGGCGTAGGCTGGACCACACCCAATATGGCAGCCCCTATTACCGGGACAAGTATGCCGAAACGTTAATCAGGGGCGCTATTCCAGAAGGCACGAGATTGACCGAAACTCGGGAATTAACGAGCTCTGTACCCGCACCATCACTTAATGGACATATTTCAAGGCGGGCTTAAAGTTCTTTAAAAATGCGATTCATGCTATTTGCTGATTATTGAGGTGGCGTAATCGATCCAGGGCTGCGCGCACCAAGGATGCGCGACTAGGGCATGGCGCATCCTTCAGTGGTTTCTCTCGCTCCGTGCTATACTGGTGGCTACTGGGGGCACGCAAATCCAATTACTTCATTATATTGTACTTTTATTTATTAACGTGTATTTCACTGCAAAGTCCACTTTATTTTTTATTTCATGCGTTCCTATGAGCTTTTTGTTTGGAATTGTCCGTCCTAAGAAGTAGTTTCTGCCGTTGGTGGCACACCGTGCAGTCACGTGGCTATAGCCGACTGGCAAAAAAAAAACAGGTGCTGAAAGCGCACCACATTCAAAACAGTTGCTGCTCGTATTGCGTTATCGAAACCCTACGATTTTCGACACAAAATGTCTTCCGCGCGGTCCAGTCTGCTTACGTGCTTTTAAGGCGAAACGCTGGGGAAATGTATTAGCAACTTCTTTTTATATTATTGTACTTGCACCTTTTTCCTTGCTTTTGTTTCTTTTTCTTATGGCAAGGATTACTTTAAACGGATTTTTTTTTTCGGTTGTTGCGTGTTTGCGTCAATTTCCTGTCTTTTATTTGTTCGTCTTAGTGTGCAAGCAGACTGGAACACGCCACAGTCTCCCTAGATTCAGGGTTCTGCGAGGGTGGTGTGCTCCTGTCCTGCTGCCGTGACATCACGTTCAGGCTTCACGCTACACGCACTATCCTACAAGTGCTACTGTTCGAATCCACAGTGTTACGAATTTTGCGAACCGCACGTTAGTTCCTCAAAGGTCCAAATTCCAGGCCCATCCCCCAAGTGGTCATGTGTTACGAACAAAGGAATAGCAACAAGGAAAAGTACTTTTCAGGTTTGTTTGCTTTATTTCGTTTTGCACTTCACCGCTCTTGTTCAAAGAAGCTCTCCAGAGCCGTTTTTTTTTCGTAGAGTTCAATCCCCTCGCAACCCTCTCTTCCTTCGCGCCCTTCCCACTCCCCCTTACCCTCCCTCTGGCGTCACGCGGTTGCTTTAATTCTTAGCTTTCCTCTTTACTCGCTTTTCATGCTCTACTTCCTACCACACGACGGTGACACGGAACAAAACCCGTTGAAAGGTGTTAAGATCGCCTCTCACAATAGGCACGTGCGCGCCGTTTATTGTATTGTAGAGAGGAAAATTAAAAGATTCAACACGCCATCAAGCTATCGGGGTATTCGCCGTTACAGCCCCGACCATGTGGAAGAGGAAGGCAGGATTATGTCCAATCCAGATACGGGGATATGCGCCAAAGACGTGCCAGGGGAAGAAGATGAACCCCATAAAGTGCATGCGCGAGAAACGAGCTGGGTTATCTCAATCCTGGGACGTGCGTTCCTATCGGCTTCACCCCTGCGAATACACACGTCAACCGACTATGGGTGCGTCGACTGTCTTCTTGACAGCATATGTAATACGTACAAGCTATCCTGTCAGTAACGTTTTCACAAGAAATGCGCGCTACGCAACCCCGCGAGGTACACTGTCCACTGCGCTGATGATAAACAAAACACACGGTAATGCAACGCTTTATTCCAAACTGCTTTGCGAGCAGACGATAACTTAAGCGCACGCTCCCGCTGCAGACGGATAGACGTACGGTAGAAACCTGCGGAAGCCCAGAGTTACTAGATGTAGGAGTTGCGAAACTTCCCTTAGGCCCCATGCATCAAAAAGTGGCCCAACGATTGGTCCACTGTTTCGGATCTTGTTTTATAGTGGCGACAGCTGTTGGTAAAAAAATAAACTATACAACGTGGTTCGCCGCTCGAGGAGCTGGCCGAAAAATGGTATTTGGGTGCTTACGTAAATTTTTTGTGCCGAAGAAGCCCAAGGTGTTCAATCACACAAGTGTTTTTTTTATATGCATTCGAACCAAGTGTAGTACAAAAATGCGACCGTGTGTTCACCGAGATGCGTTGTCGCCTGCGCAGTGTCGTCTGCTGCCCGACATCGGAGGTCTTCCGTCGGCAAAGAGAAGAGTTAAATTTTCGCTTCGAAGGGTTGACGCAAGCTTGAAAGTAATATTTAGAGCTACATGATCTGCTACAGGTTTAGGTTTGGCATACAGTATGATGTAGGCCGAGCGATAAATGCAAATTTAGTACTTCAGGTAGGACCTATGCCGTGCCGGAATGTTCGCACAAGCGCCAACACGCCGAGGCAGTTGCGGAGGTGCAGAAACATTCTCCACAAGGAATCGCAGTTAGGAAAGCAATGAATAACTTAGGGAAGTACAAAAATAAATAGTTATGCACATTTAAAACAAAATTTCAGGGTAAATTGTCAGTTTTATTATTAGTTTGTTTTTTGGATAGTGCGTGCGGTGGTCACAGTGTCGCCAGCGTACGCACGATCCAACGGAGGGGGGTCCAGGTGCGGGCCGTTTTTTGAGGCGGAGTTTCGCAACTGTCTACATCGAAGAGCTCTGGCGGAAGCCATGTCCGCCAAACCACCTAGAAGAAAGGCGAGGTCTGCAAAACACGTCTCCACTGAGTATATTGCGCACACACTCGCTGACATTCGACTGGTGACGGTCGATGGTGCGGTCGCCACCAAGGCTTCTGTAAAAGCTGCCCGTCGCGTAAAACCGCAGCACACACTACACTTGCTCCTCGACGGTCATGGAGCTAAAGCCGCCTCTAAGTCTTTGCAAACGGGGGTCTGTCGCCAAACGACTGCACAACAAGTTTAAAGCACTTTTCGAGAGAAAGAAACGGGCTCGAAATTCGTATTTCGTTAAAAAGACCTGTCGGGGCAGAAATATGCGTGCTACGAAGACCATAAATATAACCCACACCGCAGCAGCGGCCACAACGGGCGTCCCGAGTTCAACTCAGCCGTGCAAAACCATACCCGAGTTTCCTCCGAGTTGTAATGTCAGTCAAACACATCCAGCCACTTCGGGGGCGCGGCGCAACAATCGAAGCCACACCCACCCATGGCGTCCGCTTTGTGGGGGCGTAGCGTTGCAGCCATGAAGTCGTCACTTGATGCCCCCTAGCAGCAACAAGAACTTAGCACAAAACAAAAATGAAGTCCCCAGACCACCGTCAGCTAACGGTGTCACAGTCGCGAGAGTGTTTGTTCCGAACTGGAGTACAAGCCGACAGGAGAGGCACAAACGACACGATTTTCCCATGGGGGCCTTCTTCATACACCGGGAAAACATAATCGATGACTAATGACACAACTTCAACATCTAAAACACACTCGCCAATTCTCAAACACGCTCTTCAATTGACCGGGACTATTTCTGATAAGCGCCCGCGGTGCACACTCAAGCAAGCTGTAAACAAAAGCCGTATTTGACGGTCGGGAGCAGGGCGCGTTCCATTCGCTACAGTGGACCCGCTTGATTACTTGGTTTGCGCTTGCGCAGAGCTGCACTGGGACTGCTCTCATGGCGCGTTGCAAACATAATTCAGTGGAAGAACAGAACACCGAGAAAAACGGACCGCCGCTACCTGGCGTTGCCAACAGCCACGCTGGAGATTTCAAAGTAGCAGTGGGCTTATCTAGTTTATGCTCGGGAATGAGCATTTCAGAGCGATTTCAGAGGGGGCGGCATGCGGAAGATAGCAGGCACCGTACTTTATCAACGTAAGCGGCCCCAACGCAGCGCGCTGAGTATGCCTGGCGTGCTGTGCATGATCCCGGCGGTTTCGCTCGAGGTGTATCGAATGCTGCACTATCTGTACTTTCATAATCGAAGCAGCTGGAAACTCGGGAGCAGGTGACACTCGGGCCTTCTGGAATAGCGCCCCAGCATAACTTTGTAAGTACAATATACCGAAGGATGAAACTTGTACTAGACTAAAGAGAAAGGTAGGAAGATATTAGTACGATAACGCGCGCCTTTTAAAGATGAAAGGAGAGAGGAAGACTTTTTTATTCAAGCAGAAGGTTGAATATATACTACAAAGGGTTAGCGCAACGGGCAACCAGAATGTGCAAACGTTTGTATAAAAACGTTTTTGTCCAACGTTCACAAATTAAATTTCTTAATTCTTTGTGCATTCGCGATGAGCACACTACTTTCGATCCTTCTCGTTTCTTTGTTTGTCTGGCTTCCCGAGGATAATGCATTCAGTTATAGAGTGATGCCTATCGGTAAATAACCACTATCCGGGGTACGTAAGGTGATACACCAGAACTGTTCAACCACGCAAAAAATGCTGCTTGGTAAACAAACAGCACTCCCCCGGCGGAAAAGAATCTGGCGTCCCTGGCACAGCGGTTGGCCCCAACCACGAATGAGTGACCAATGAATTTTTTTGGATATCAGTCCCCAGCCGGTCTAAGGCCCTCGACAATGGCTGTGGTCAGGCCAGTGACACAGCGGAAGGTGATAAATATGCCTACGTCCAGATACTCGGGCTTTGGATATTGAACCTTGCAGTTCCGAACCAACTCGTCCCTTTTTTTTATATGTTTTATGGCATACAGTCTAATACACAGATGCTCAGGTACACCCGTTCATAGCTCCATACAGTTTCTTCGAGTCAGCAGGTTGACCCCTTTTGCAATTAAAGTATCATACTGAAAAATTGATATTGACTTATGATATACACCAATTCAGGAGATCTGAAACTTTATGGGTGTTATGATGTGGCCAAATGGTGGGTGAAGAGTGCAACTCCAAGAAGCAAGACCCCTGGGCAACACCCAACGGGGTTTGTGCTGGAGTACCCGAGAGAGACAGAAGTCTAGCGTGTGCGGCTGGCGTAAGGTCTGCTGGAACGGGCGAAGCAGTCCCATCAGTGAAGACGCCGGTTCTGGGTGAGACGACCGGTTTCAGGACACGGCACGACAGGCCCGGTATCCCGCTCAGCGTCCGGTGTAGGCGTCACCTTCCGTTCGATGTTGCCAGCGCCATGTGGTCCTCAGCTCCGGGGCAGCAACCAGGGACGGACCCGTGCCACTTCTGCTGGTGAGGGCGGCGACGAGAGACAGCCAAACGACCTACGGGGCGACGGCGCCGCGTCGACAGTACCCAACCGCATCACAAGTCGCGTGTAGAGCGTTTCGTTTTTCCGAGTGTTTTAGCCTTAGTGTTGTGGGGAACGTCCCGCCCTGTGATATCGTCCCTTTTTGTTGTTTATGTTACGGTCATGTCCGTCGTCCGTTCGGTCTTGTAATATATGCTCCTGTGTTGTCTGACGCCCGATTAGTAGTCTTAAATTCTCGGAAAGAACCTAACATGGCCCATCCCATCACACTGGGCTTTGGTGGACAAGTGGCTGACTATTGCATTTACGTAGCAGGATGCTTTTGAAGACATGACATAAAACAGAAAATACCATTAAAAACGATATCTCCACATTGTACGTCATAAACTCTTTGAGATTTATTCATCTGGGTGTGGTCTTGTGATCGTTCAAAATTGATGCACACGAAGTGCCGAAAAGTAAAGTTTACGATTTCCTCCGGATTATAATTGCAGCACGAAAATTTTTTGCGGTCGCTCATTTGAATATCTTTTGAAGAATTAGTATCCTGGCAAGATGTTCGTAGCTCAGAAAAACATGCTAAAAACTGAACGTGTAATAAACTCATTCAATATGTTTTTTTGAAGAGGATGTTGTAAGACACATAGTCAGGGCATTTATGAGACGAATAATTTCAGCATAGTGTTATTGTACTGGGGGTCTAGCGGTCCTAAATGCCGTCGAGATTGCAGTTTGTCGACACTGACGACGCCCTTTTGTTAGATTTGTGACAACTTAGAAATGCCAATTGTTCCGGGAGAACATACTAAGCCGGGAAGACCAATTTACATTTTCGTACTCCCTATAAGGTATAAAACAATCAGCTAAAATATAAAACAGTTAAATCGCGTGGTTAGCTTTCGATTGGGGAGTAGCAGTTATTGAAAGTGATACATTAAAGGAAATTGTGCAATGCATGAGGCAAAAACAAGACTAGAGGCTGTACAAACAGACCATTTGAGAAAAAGTGCGCCTTCATTTTTTTTGTAATACGTGTTACGCGACAAGAATCGGAAGAAATCTACGCTCGCCATGGTTTTCACGTTGACCATGCTAACAAATATTGACTTATGCGACGTCTGTTCTGATGCTTACAAGGTACGACACCTTTTTGTTCGGCGGACAATCGTCGTGAAATTGCCTTTACATATAATGAAAATATAAACGTCTGTTATGAATTCCCTTCGGAACATTGAAAACTTTCGTCTGGGGAATCCTGTCGCATTTTTCTTAACTGCAGTATTTCCTCAGTGGAGGGCGCACATGTCGCCTTGAAAATGTGTGCTTTCTGAAGTGATGTCTTCGTCTCATTACAATTCGACAGAGAATAGCCAAAGCCCTTGGAAATTTTTTTAATGTATAGATATCACGTCAGCACGGCTTGCTTGTGGTTTTCAAATCACATCGTGTTGTCTCCGTCGGACAAAAAAGGAAGGAACATAACAATAACGCGTAAGACTTGAAGGTAGCGCAGCTGTACTTAACCTTGAGGACGTTGTAAGTCCATGATTGCGGCCGATTTGCTTCTTCTTCCTGCTGCAACGACCTTTACTCCGTCATTGTTGCTATAATTATGGGCTTTTTTCATTTTTTTGGAAGTGATAATCATTGGACATTACCTTAGAGGGGTCTACGCTATCACGTCTGTTTGTGGGTCCGAGCAACTGTTGCCAGGGTTCCGTGAACACTCTAGTTTTTTTATTTTCGGCCAATCTCGGCCAATCTACCTAAGAGGTTATGTCTGGCTTGATAAACGTGCACCAGGGACACTTGGGCGGTCGCCTCGAGGCACGCACACACGAGCGCTCAGTATTTTCTTGCTTTTTTCAAACTGGCCGCCGGCCGCCGCAATCGTAGCCAATCTCCCTAAGTTGGTATTACTGACTTGACGAACACACGCTGGGAACGCTCCGCGGTCGTCGGGGGGGCAGGCACATACGAGCGCTAGGGTATGCTTTGCTTGACGAACGTGCGCTGGGCGCAGTGGTCGGTCGCCGGGAGGCACGCACACACGAGCGGGAGACATTTTTTTGTTTGTGAACTGCCGGGCGGTCACCGCGAGGCCGACGCTCACGTGGGGGCGCTCGGTAATCGCTTTGTATTTTTAACTGCGGACACCAACAATCACGATTTCCTAAATAGCTTCGCTGTTAAACTTGATGGTCGAGGCCGTAGCAGTCCAAATTTTCTACATGATAACATTCGATGAATGAGCAACTCGTCCACATCTTCTCTGGCTTTTCCTGCGCTGTTTGGCCGAAATTAGCTTTCAAAGATAAAACTCAACTGGCGTGAGGATTTTTTCCGTGAGGCATTGTCAAGGGAAATGCCCCTCACTGAAAAGTAGCGTGATGTATTTAATTGTGGTTTTGGTGCTATCAAGGGTTTCAAAGCAAGCATTGTGCTTAAAGAGAACGCATTCCCAGTGTTCTGCAAAGCGCGATCAGTGCCATACGCCTTGCGCGAGCGAGTCGAGCAAGATTTCGCTAATTTGGAAATAGCGGGAGTCGTGTATAGGGTAAGGCACAGCAAGTGGGCGACGCCTCTTGTGATTGTTCCGAAAAAAGACGGAACAGAACTTCGCCACTGTGGGGATTACAAAATCAGAGTAAATCCTGCAATAGAAGTCGACCATTGCCCCTTGCCGCTGCCCGAGGATATTTTTACCATACTTGAAGGCGGAACCGTGTTTTCTGTCATTGATCTGTCGAAGGCGTACCTTCAGCTGGAACTGGATGAATACGCACAAGAATTGCTCACCATAAACGCTCACATGGGCCTTTTTAGGTTCCGTTGCTTGCCTTGCGGCGTAGCGTGTGCTCCAGAAATTTCCCAAGCTGTAACGGATCAAATCCTACAAGGTATGCCTGGCCGTGCCTGCTACTTGGATGACATTGACATAGCCGGAGTAGACTACAAGCAATGTTACGACAGAGAGGAGGAGGTGCTAAGGCGCCTGAGTGAACATGGTATTAAAGTAAATGCCAAGAAGTGTAGGCTCTTGCAGCAGCGCACAACGTATTTGTGGCATGACATTGAGAAAAAATTGCTTGCACCCTACGGCCGAAAAGGTCGTGGCCATCGAAGAGGCGCCGAAACCTACTAGCGTGATTCAGCTGAAGGCCTTATTGGGCTTAGTAAATTTCTATGGAAAGTTCCGGCAAAATTTGGCTGCGATCCTAGAACCGCTGCACGACTTGCTGCGCAAGGAAAGCAGGTGGCATTGGTCGCATAAGTGCGACGAGGCATTCGCAACTTGCAAGAAAATGCTGTCCGATAAAAGCGTCTTGAAGCTCTACGAGGTAAAAATGGCACTGCAGATCACGTGTGACGCATCGGAATACGGGCTAGGGGCTGTGTTATCAAAGGTTGAAAACGGGAATGAAAAACCCTTCACGGTCGTTGTCGCCGTCCGAGCGTGAGTATGCGCAAAATAACAAAGAAGCCCTGAGCATCGTTTTTGCGGTGAAGAAATTTCACAAGTATCTTTACGGGCGAGATTTCCACTTTTTAACAGACCACCAACCCCTGACAACCCTGCTTGATCCTAAACGGCAGGGCAGCGCTGTTGCGACAACACGAGTGCATCGTTGGCTCATATTTTTGGCGAACTATCGCTACAAGATACAGCATAAGCCAGGGTCAGCTATCAGCCATGCGGACGCGTTGTCTCGCTTACCGCTGCCGGACACGGACGACCACCGTGAAGATAGTTTTAAACGCAGAGCATTTGTATAACTCACGATGTCACCCGTGCGTCGGCGTCCGCAGCAGCCAGCCTCCCCCTACACTATAAAAACAAATAACAGTTACCGGCGCCTGGTTTCGATCCCACGACCCTGCGGGCGGAACGCAAGGTACATGGTGCTCTACCCACTGCGCCAGAAAACCGACACAGATTCAAAGGCTACGAACGCGCCTTATATCCTTGACTGATTAAAACTACATCAAGAAGCTGCTGATACAATGGATTCACTACCTGTGGGCGGAACGCGAGGTACATGGTGCTCTTCCAACTGCGCCACAAAATCGACACAGAATGAAAGGCTACGAACGCGCCTTTTATCGTTGACTCATTCAAACTACGTCGTCAGCGGCGTGCGTTGGCGCCTCAGCGGCGTGCTAGCGGCGTGATAGCTGCGTGGTGTACACGTGATAGCACCAACCCCCCAAACACTAAACGTTAACGCAATACACCCACCCCCTATGCGAGGCATTTACTCGAGTCCCCCTCGCGGGAGATGGGCCCATTTTTTATTTTGCGCCACTCAACGAGTTGCCGCTGACAGCGAAATATATTGAGCGGGAAACTGGGCAGGACAAACTTTTGAGTGTCGTTCATGGCACGATATGGCACTGCTGGAAAAAAACTGTACCCGAGCAGTAACGCCTTTCTGGTTGCGCCGATTGGAACTCAGTGTAGATAACGGGTGCATTGTGTGGCTGAATCACGTAGTTGTGCCGCAGTCCTTGCGCAGTGTTGTCTTAGGTTTGCTGCACGCACAGCACTTGGGGATAACCAAAATGAAAGCTGTAGCAAGGTCAATGCTATGGTGGCCAGGCATAGATAGCGCCCTGGAAGAAACTGTGCGGAAGTGCAAAATTTATCAGACTGTCCTTCCTGCAGCTCAACCTGTACCTTTGACACCTTGGCAAGTGTGTCAAAGCCCATGGGAAAGAGTACATCTTCATTTTGCAGAAGAAAAAGGAAAAATGTTTCTTCTAGCCATAGATTCCTACTCCAAATGGTTGGAAATTAAACCTATGGGTGTAACAACTGCCGCGAAGACGATTGAAGTTGTGCGATCTTAGTTGGCCGCGCATGGACTTCCTTTGTAAAAAGGTAACTGACAATGGTCCGCAGTTTCGTGCACAAGAGTTCGAAGACTTTCTTGAATCGAATGGTGTTAGGCACGCACTAATACCCCCCTATCATCCGCAGTCTAACGGAGCAGCGGAGCGCCCGGTACAATCTACCAAGAAAGCATTACGCAAGCAGAAAGTAGAACATTCTGAAAAGGGCACTACGAGGTATCTTCAACACAGATTAGACAACTTTTTGTTTTCTTACCGCACAACTCCTCACACGTTTACGGGAACGACACCCGCGGAATTATTCCTGCGAAGGAAACTGCGAACCCAGTTGTCGTTACTGCGGCCAGAGACCCGAAATGAAAAGGTTGCAAGGAGGGAGAAAATGAAAACTCTGGCTCACAAGCGTAGAGGTCGGCCCGAGTTTTTGGCGTGGGTGACAGTGTTGGTGTGATATCTGCGCGGTGATGTGGTGAAATGGTGGCTTGGCAGAGTGACGCGTGTCAAGTCTCCGTGAACGGTGTGCGTCGGAAACAAACTGAGGTTTGTGCACGCTGACCAACTGCGACCATCCTGCGTTGAATCGACCAATCATCCAGACAACCATCCTGAATGCGAACTTCTTCATGCACCTGACGTGGTTTCTGCTGCACCTACAACGGAACACCCGGCCGAGCCAATTACACGCGCCACGGTAGCGCCTTCGGTCAGCAGCAGACGAGCAACAGAGAACGACGACCACCAGATCGTTTGACCTCGATCGTTTTTAGAATTGTGCAGGGAGGGAGTGTCGTGTCGCGATCGTGTTATCAGCGCAGCGGTTGGCTGGCAGCGCGTGCGCAGCAGCGACGCTTTGTGTATAAATTGGCGCACCCGGCTTGGGTGCGCGTTCTTGAGTTGTGAGGGTGCCAGTGCGCGCCTCGGGAAATAAAGCAACGTTTTCCACTCTTGCCCGGCTGCCGGTTACTACAGTTGGCTCGCCGTTTTAACGCCCAGTTCACCTGTGGCCGGCGCACACAACTTTTAAGTGCAATGCACTTTATAAGCGACCCCAAACCTTCCACCGCCGGCGCCGTCCGTCCGCAGTCCTCCTATCCCCTAGCAACGGCGTGGAGCGGAGAGGAGCGTCGGTAGCAACGCCGCAGTGACGTCACTCACCACGTGACGACACGCCCCTCACCGCTCCTCGCGGCGCGACGGCGTGCGCCGCGCGCGTCCCTCTCCCTTCCCCGCGCCATGACGTCACATACTCCACCTCCTCTCCCCGGCAGCTGCCGTGCGCCGCTGTGTGTCACTCTCCCTCCCCGCGCCGTGACGTCACGCACCCGCACCTCCTCTCCCCTCGCTCGGCTGCAGCTGCCGTGCGCCGCTGTCCCTCTCCCCTTGCGCTCGCCTCCTCTCTCAGCCACCTGGCTCGGCGCGCTCGACGCGGCGTACCCCCCTATATATGCAGCGATAAACCGCCAGACCTCCGTGGGTCGGCTCGTGCGCGCTCTCTCGCTACAGTCTCCTGCTCGCTCTGCTCCAGTTTAGACCGTTCGCTGGCTGGGCGCCTCTCAAGGCGATGTCAGAATTACTACGCCGTGTACTCTCGGCGCAAGAAATGCATTCGCACTTCCTCACGATTCCCTTCGGGGAGGTGGGGGCAATTTTTTTAGATGCGACGCATCTCTTGATGAGATGCGTCGCATCTCAAGAGATGAGAGCATCTCTTGTCGGCGGCCCTTCCTTCTATGCGTGCGTCCGTCGTCGTCGTCGGCATCCGCACTCTCCTCCGCTAACCCCCTCTCCTCTCCGATAGCGAACACTCTCTCGCGAGGGGCATTAAATTGGCTTGGCTTGGCTTGGATTGAATTTGGATTGGATTGGGTTAAAGTGGGTTGTGTTGGATTGTGTTGCGTCATAGCAGCGGCAGACGCACTGGCGCCGGCGCGTGCCCAGGTGAGAGCGAATACTCTCTCTCAACATCTGCGGGTGTGCGGCCTAGCGCGCTCTCACTCCGCCGGTTGGCGGCGCTGCGCGCGGTGCTGCGCATGTGCAGTACTTTCTCTCTCTCCGCGGTCTCCTCTCCTTCGGGCGCGCTGCGCATATAACCGGTGTGCCGCTCTCCGGCCGCCTTTAGGTCGACGGTTGCTCTCCGCTTGCGCTTCAACCCCCCTCAGCGTCGCATCACACCAGGGTTCCCGCGAGGGGAGGTGGGCGTAATTTTCTCGAGTTCTCGGTAACACTTATTGCCATTTAAAGGTGCACATGTCACAGCGGAATTTATGAGAATCTCTGGCCACCTTTTTGATGTCTTAAATTAAGAATTTCGTTTGGCAGGTCATGCCAGAAATCTGTGCGAAAGGCGAATAAGGCTCCTATAAAGACTTTTTAAAGAAATATTAGTACATAACAGGAGTCAAGTATGCAAAACAAAAAGCAGAGCTTGACGGCATTAAGAAAACTCGATTTGCGGGACTTCTTATCTGTATAGTGTCATACCACCTCTTGATATGCTTGTGACAACACGGCAGGTGCCTTATTCGCTCGCCTACGATGCGTTTCAAGACCACTTAGAAAAACGTTTTGGTTGTGTAAGTGGATAGGGCGGCTATAACAACAATTTAACTTCGTGTTGATTTACAGCTGGCTACAGGTGTCTTCTAATTAGAAGTTGCATCCCCAGAGGGTGGAAACTGTTCTCGTGATATTGTAATTGTTCTCTAACCCTCGGGTGACGTAACCCTTGCTGAGTCAACATATTTTGCTTTGCTAACAAGGTCATCAGATGTTGCAGCTACTTTATTGATCGCAAAAACACCCGCTGCGTGTTTTTGCAATCATAATAAGATTTGCGCAGAAGCCTTTAGCCCGCTCTCTGCGCAGTAGTGTGATATACAGTCAAACCCAATTATAATGAACCCGGATATAGCGAATTATGCTGTATAACGAACAAAAACAACTCTTTTACAAAAATACATGCTAAAATATTTCTTATAGCGAAGTTAAATCAGATATATCAAACTTGGCGAACCTAGAAGTGCCACAGAAATGCATGGTCTCACAGCGGTAATTGAGGTGTTGATTGGCCGCGGTTGAGACGTTGAGCCTCCCATGGAACGACGTGGCGCCCGGCACTTTCCATAACTCAAGCAGACTGGAAAGCCGGGCTAGTTGAAAATGGTTCATGACTGCAACTGCGCACGACAAAACGGGCCCATACAATTCCTTCGGGGATTTCCTGAGTGTCGTCGACGACCAGGTTGCCGTCACTGTGAGCCCCTCTGATGCAGACACGGTCGTCGATGTCATGGCAGCTAGTGCTGTTGAAAGCTCCAAACACGCAGAAGATGTCGCGAGTGGTAGCCGTCCGATGCCTAATGAAGCGCTTTCGGCAGTTTATATGCTCAGACATTATTACTTCGATATTGAAGGACCCGGGCTATAATCCTGTGCTAGTTGACGCCGCCGGCAAAATGAAAGGGAAAACTAGAATCTGTTCTTTTTTTGGAGTAGGCAGTTGAGGTGGAAAGTAGCCTTATTGCTTGGATATATGTATGGGTTTGTGCATGGTAAGGACATACTTCATATTGCGTTAGTTTCCGCATGGGGGATGGCGGGGGCGGGGTAGGGGGGTGTGCCGGGTATTGCGTACTCGTAACAAAAAACTCGTTATCGCCGAGTTTCGCTACATCGAACTATTGGATATATCTAAGTAATTGAGACACATATTACAGTTCTCTATAACCGGGTTTCGCTGTAAAAAGGTATGTGCCTTTCGAAAAAAACTTCTTCATTTCTTTGTAGATATTATGACAAGTTGCACAACTTGAAATTTTTTTCTGCTGAAACCATGACATTATGAAAGTAATATTAGAAAACGTTTTTGCTTACAGAAGTTTCTTTCTGTTCACCTTGTAGAAAGCTTGAGTGGACATGATGCAAAACTTGTTCGCAGTTCTTTGCATTTCCAAATAAATTGATGAGGTAGTGACATTCGTAGATGTTTTCGTTCACGTAACTTTTAGTACATTTATGTTTTTCGACGTCAATGCACATCAGGCATGTAGATTGTGAATGGCTACTTGGATAAAAATGCACAAACAGTAAACCTTGAAAACCAAGAATGCCCCAACCTAAACTGTTCATCACCAAATGTAACGAAAAAAAAAACAGAATCAAAATCGACCCAGCGATCGCGCGGAAATCATTGGATCAAGCGACGCTGGCTTCGAAAAAAAAACTATTTTAAAAAACGGCTTACCAAGTTGCAACCTTGATTTCATTCAGGAAACGGCAGCAGGGATGTAGCCCTTCGTGTATGTTTGACCCCGGAGCATCTGGAATGCCTTGGTTTGAAAATTGTTCTTTCCACAACACGTAATTTTCAGCTCCACTGCGAAGAGTACATAGCCCAGTTTGCAGAGGAAATGGGGAGGGGAAGGGGTAGAGGTGGCTTTCAATGAAAAGTTGGTTATATGATTGTAGTGTTAACGCGCCGACGAAACGCAGGCTATGAGGCGCGCCGTAGCAGATGGCTCCGGATAAACTATGACCTGCTGGGGATCACTAACGTGCGCAGAAATCTCGTACGTAGAGGCACTGCTTTTTGCATGCATCATAAAAGCGGCCGCTGCGGCAGGGAATCGAACCCGCGTCATCGTGCTCATCACCACAACGCATTAGCCACAGAGCCACCACGGCGGGTGTAGAGTTGGTTATCTGGTTTGCTGTATGGCACTGGAAAACTCTTCTGTGCAGTTAATTCACCGAAGCAACCAGTAAAGCACTCATTGATTGATGGATTGATTGGTCGATTGCGGAGGTGTGACGCGCCTACGCTTCACAGAGGATGAGGCGTGCCGTAGTAGAGGGCTCCGTATTCATTGTGACCACGTCGGGAGCTTTATCTATAAAGCAGTCACTTCTATAATCTATAAAGGAGTCACTTTTTTACATAAAGTTGGAAAACTCCCCTAGCAATTTTTTTTACGTTTTATTACTTTGCCTGGAGCAGCAACCTAACACTCGTACGTGCAAGTTTGCCTTCCTTTCATGGAAGTTAGATCTATTTTAATTTAAACATGGAGGTAGTTTTTCGCCTTTAACACCTCCCCATCTGATTCACAAAAGTCTGAAAGCCAACTACGTAAAAACTCAATTATTTGCACGTAGCAGATGGCAAAGGCCCTTCTCGGAAATAGTTTCATATGTTTTGTTATTGCATTAGCAATTTTGAGATCGCCCCGCACGGGGCACCTCGAGCAATCTTGGTGACGGTACTGGCGATACCGCGGACCCCGAGCCCCCAAACAATGAGCTGGATCCAACCGTGGCGATGTGTTTATAGGTGGAGGGTTAGAAACCACGAACGGTGGCCGTCGGAGCCCAGGTCAAGCTCCGGCGGATGGGCTCCCTGTCTGTTTACTAGGCAGGGAGCTCCGGGACCTCTTTGGCTACCAGGGAAGGTCAAAGAAGAAAGTACCCCCGTCTCCCTGCTTGTATACTATGCTATATGGCATTTTCAACCCCCCCCTCCAGACGTGATCGGCCCCCAAAAAGGGGCCGCACCGAAGTATCTTTTCCTTCCTTGCCTTCTATCTCACTCCCAAAGCCAGATAACTACCCTCGTTTTTTGATCATTGAATCTGTGGACAAATGGAAGCCGGTTTCCTCACAATCTGTATTTCTTGTTTCTAAATACCTTGAAGGTATCATCGGCAAAACATATGACGCCAAAAAGCTCAGAACTGGTGAAGTGCTAGTTGAAGTTAAAACTCAGCAGCAATCCACAATCCTCCTGAAACAAACCCGCATGGCAGATCTGGAGATCAGGGTCACACCCAGCCGCAGCCTCAACAGTTGTCAAGGTGTGATCTCTGAGGCAGATCTCCTAACCGAGACAGATACTGATCTGCTCGAAGGCCTAAAAGACCAAGGCGTGACAGCAGTAAGGCGCATAGTCGTGAGGAGAGACAACAAAGAAATAGCCACCAAACATCTGATCCTGACTTTCGACCGCTGCACACTGCCCGAGCATGTCAACGCAGGTTTCATCCGTTGTTCTGTCCGGCCGTACATCCCGAACCCGCAGCGCTGTTTCAAGTGCCAGAGGTTCGGGCACGGTACCAACTCCTGTCGAGGCAGAACAACATGTGCCAAATGCGCCCAGCACGATCATCTCTCTGACAACTGCACTGCAACCAACGTCACCTGCCCGAATTGCCAGGGTCCACACGCAGCATACTCTCGCGCTTGTGAAAAGTTTCACCTTGAAAAAAAAATCATTAACCTTAAGATAACCGAAAACATCACCTTCCCAGAGGCGCGAAAGAGGTTCGCCTCCTCCCCTCTAGGCAGGTACGCCGACGCAGTTCGCCGGGGGGCGGAGCGGCGTTTGGTTTCGGCGGGGACCCAGTACAGCGAGTCGGACTTGGTCCCGCCCATGCCCCCCCCTGGGTTGCCTATGGCAACCCAACCCGCCTCCGCACCTCTCGCTGAGCCAGCAGCGGCGGTGGTGG
The DNA here is from genome assembly GCF_048455015.1 of Haemaphysalis longicornis. NCBI lineage: Eukaryota > Metazoa > Arthropoda > Arachnida > Ixodida > Ixodidae > Haemaphysalis > Haemaphysalis longicornis. The sequence continues at coordinate 89,652,829 of NW_027526295.1, forward strand.
CATCCACGTCCGGTGGGAATGCTGCTGCACCCACCGTTTCCCTCTCTCCACCGGCCCGAAGCACACGCGAGGGCCCGGACGAGATGGAGACGGAGGCAGTCGCAGCGACTCCCTCGCCCGCCTCACTGCCTGTGCCATCTGTGGTGCTCCCCACGCCTTCGGCACTGGCAGCGCAGGCAAAGAACACCCGAAAGGGTACCACGCCAAGGGGGCCCAGTCCGCTCGGCACCCCCTTGCCATCAGATGACGACATGGACGTCGAGCACTTCCGGCTTTCATCGCAGCGGAAGGAACGGGCTGCGACGTCCAGGTCAGTAGAGAAGGCCAGAAAACCCCTTCCAAGAGTGCAAACCCCGAAAGACCTTACATAAATAATCACACTCCAGTAGCTCTAACACATCATAATCGGAAGAGAAAACATAGCTCAATGGAACTGCAGAGGCCTTATGAATAATCTTGACGACGTGCATGAGATTCTGCATGCCAATCAGCCAAGTTTAATGTGTGTCCAGGAAAAACATCTGAATTCCAAACACACAAATTTCTTGAATAGTTACCTGGTATACAGGAAAGACAGGGATGGCTGCACACACTCTTCTGGTGGTGTGGCCATAATTGCCCGCAAATCCTTAGCATGCCACCCTGTCACCTTGAACACCGTTCTTGAGGCTGTAGCCGTCCGCACAATAATATTTAATAGGTTGATAACGGTATGCTCCATCTACATCTCCCCTGATCTTGCACTTCTGAGCTCTGACTTTGAGGCGCTGGTCGACCAGCTTCCTGAACCATACATCCTAACAGGCGACTTCAATGCACACAATTCTCTTTGGGGCTCTTCTCGCACGGATGCCCGAGGTCGCCTGATAGAGAACTTGTTAACATCCTCTGGAGCATGCCTTTTCAACAAGAAACAGCCTACATACCATAACATAGGACACAATACATACTCAAATCTTGACTGGGCTATTGGTTCGGCCAATTCTCTTTCCATGTCTTGAGTGGGGTGTGGGCACTGACCCATATAGCAGTGACCACTTCCCCACCTCACTAACATATATAGGTAAGGGCCCATGCAGTCCATCTTCCCATAAAAGGTTTAATGAAGCAAGAGCTAACTGGAATACATTTACAGAGACATCCCAACTACACCATACATCCATAGGACACCTACACGTTGAAGAAGCTACCCAACTGCTCACGGCGCACATCCTCGACGCCGCCGAAAAGTACATTCTCCACGCCTCTGGTGCCCCGCGCAACCAGCGAAGGCCGTGGTGGAATAAGGACTGTAGGCGGGCGCGAGAGGCCCAGAACAAGGCGTGGGGTGTCCTTCGTCGGTACCCCACGTCGAGTAACCTCCTCTTGTTCAAACAGGCCAAGGCGTTCGGAAAACGTGTGCGCCGTGAGGCAAAACGCGATAGTTGGCGTACATCCCTAACATCAATTAACTCCTACACAGACACACGGAAAGTATAGACCCGAATACGCAAACTCAAGGGATATCAAACACACAGCCTGCCTCTGGTCAGTACAACAGGGGACACACTCGAAGACCAGGCTGACACACAAGCACAACACTTCCAACACGTTTCCAGTTCAGCACACTACACAAACACTTTCATGAAACACAAACTCGTGGCCGAAAAGAAGCCTTTACATAACAATGACAGGTCAGCCACTTCTTATAACTCGGAGTTCACGCTTCATGAGCTGAGGGGTGCTCTGAGCACGTGTAAACCCTCAGCTCCAGGCCCAGACAACATTACATAAACAATGATACAGAACTTACACACAGACACTCTTGTAGCACTTCAACAAGATATGGCTTTCGGGGCACATTCCAAAGTCTTGGAGGGATGCCATAGTTGTAGCATTCTTGAAAGAAGGGAAGGACCCTTCTCCCGCTAGCTATCGACCCATTGCCCTGACCAGCTGCCTGTGCAAGCTTCTCGAGAAGATGATAAACCGGAGGCTTGTGTACTTTTTGGAGTATAACGGCCTTCTCGAGAGCTGCCAGGCAGGCTTCAAGGCAGGGAGATCCACAAATGATCAACTTGTGGCACTAGAGTCATATATTAAGGATGCCTTCATTCACTAACAGTTCTGTTTAACTGTGTTTTTCGACCTAGAAAATGCCTATGACACCGCTTGGCGTTATGGGATCCTTACTGACCTGAAGTCATTCGGTGTTTCTGGTAATAAGTGTAACACCCGTGCTAGCTTTTTGTCGGAGAGAACCTTTCGCGTCAGAGTTGGTTCTGCATTGTCAAAGGTACACGTGCAAGAAAATGGCGTGCCGCAAGGCGGAGTTGTAAGCTGCACTCTCTTCATAGTAAAAATGAACTCCCTTGGGAAGGCACTGCCGCCTACAATTTCTTGCTCCATGTATGTAGATGACGTGCAGATATCTTTTAAATCATGTAATATGTCCATCTGCGAACGTCAAGTCCAGCTCGGCGTCAAGAAGCTTGCCGGCTGGGCAGACAAGAACGGTTTTAAATTGAATCCTGTAAAAAGCTCCGGCGTTGTGTTCTCTAGGAAGCGCGGGGGTCCATATAGACCCAGACATTACTCTTTACAGCGTGTCGAATCCTGTGAACAAGGAACACAAGTTTTTAGGGATTTTATTCGACGAAAAGCTTACATTCATCCCGCATATCAGACAGCTCAAATGCAAATGCTTAAAAACAATGAATATTCTTAAGGTCCTCTCACATCAATCTTATGGGGCCGACAAACAACTCCTGCTGCGCCTTTACACGGCCTTGGTGGGGTCTCGGCTCGACTATGGCAGTGTCGTGTATGGGTCTGCTACAAAAACAGCACTGAAAATGCTCGACCCAGTGCTGCATCTTGGCCTTCGCCTCTCATGTGGCGCATTCCGCACTAGCCCTGTTGAAAGTCCTTATGTCGAGTGCGACAAATGGTGCCTGAACGATACATCAAATTTACAACTCTTTTTAAACAGGCCATCTATTGCCTTACCGTTCTCTCTCAGAGTTAAGGAGGAGCCTTCTGCACTTAATTTCCCCCTTTCTGACACGCACAAGACACCCATTCATAATTTCATCGCACCATGGCATCTTCGTTCTTTATCATGCGACCTGTCATTCACTCTTGTAGAAAAAAATAGGGTACCCAGGAATGCAATTCCGCAGCACTTCCTGTTCCTGCAGGACAAGTACAGGTGTGCAGAATTCTACAGCGACGCGTCGAAAACTGGTTCTACAGTATCTTGTGCAGCGCACGGACCAAATTTTAGAGTAAGCAAAACAATGAATTTTCATAACAGTATTTACACGGCAGGAGCATATGGCATTTTACTCGTTTCAAACCACGTCATCAAACATAAAATTCCAAGTCCATTGTGTACACAGACTCTCAAAGCGTTGTACAGGCACTGTCATTAGGAAGGTCATCTAAACACTATGTTATAAATGCTCTTTTCAAGGTACTAATGTCTGCATATGCGTCAAACCTTGAAATAACTATATGCTGGGTACCAGGGCATTGTGGAATCCCTGGTAATGAGGCCGCCGACCAAATGACTGGTGATGCTGCTCTCATGACTACGGTTGACATTACAACAGTACCTTACACCGACCTAAAGACACACATCAGACGACAGCTTCGTAACACATGACAATTACACTGGAGTCAACAAACAGACAACAAACTACACGTAATAAAACCACAACTGGGACGCTGCATAACTGACTCACACAACAGATACACTGAAGTCGCCCTGGCTAGGCTGCGGATAGGCCACACACATGCGACGCACTCCCACCTGCTCACTGGAACTTCGGGACCCACGTGTAGCAGGTGTGGAAAGGGCCTATCTGTAGTCCACATACTAATCACATGCAAGGCACTTGACACAACACGACACAAACATTTCCCTGAATTATAGAGACGACACATCCCTTTCCACCCATCATATTTTTTAGCCGACGAACCCATGTTTTCTAGTCAGCGTGTTTTAAGTTTTTAGCTGAGGTGAACTTTCTGCAGCTCTTGTCATATCACGTGTAATCATCCTGGCCCTATACACCAGCCATCTCCATTGTCTTTTGTTTTGCATCACTTTTACTTTTAGTCACATGTTTTAGTATCTACGGTCTCATCACAATTCAGCAACTTCTTCTGTGGCGCTCTTTGCCCATAGTTGGCCTTGCGACAATAAAACCCAACTATCATCATCATCTACTTTTGAGATCGGGTATGCTAGAAGCGAACTTTTGTATTTCCATGTTTCATTGCACTCGGATCTCTTCGCTTGTGACGCCTGTGTTTCTAGTGCCGAATAAAAGGGTAAGTATTTGTTGCTGAACTTCTCACAAAATATTCTGTCATTACCGGCAAAAAGCTGAAACCTTACGCGTCAGCTACATGAACAGTGTTTAAATAAACTAAAAGAATATTAGCGTCGTCACTAATGCCCTATGCCCGAAATATCGCAGAAAACCTTTGATTTAAGCTAAAAGTTTAGTGAAGATGTTAGCAGATTCTGCTTTGGCTGCGTTTAACAGAGAACGACTGCAATATTTTGTTGCAAAGTAAAGCAAATCGCATGATTAATATTTTTAGGTTTAGAGTAAAGATCCCGTAGGGAATGTTCAGGGTTACCCCACACGATTTAATTTCCTGGAAAAAATGCAAAGGAAGAGAATGGGGAACAACTAGAGAAAGAGCTGGCTAAACACTTAATGATTTATGCGAAAATGTCTTTCTAAAATACGCTGAAAAGAACCCCGAAACAAATGATTAGATGGACTATTTTATTTATTTATTTATTCATAATACCCCTGAAGGCCCTCGTGAGAGGGTATTACATAGGGGGAAGAAGAAAGAAGAAGAAAGCGCGACCGATGATTTCTTTTTTCTCGCGCTATATCTTCAGGAACGTTTAACTCCAGCATTATCTGAACAATTCTTTAGTGTTTACAGAACCTCATATATTCCATGGCTTTAAAATGTGGACATCGGGATTTTTTACAATATGCATGCATATGACTAAACGGTTCGTCATTTGACGTCCTTTGAAGTTGTGTGTTCGCTAAAATGATATGATTACCCGACCTGTTTAGCCTCAATGGCTTTGCTGAGACAATAGCCTACTGTATAATTTCGTTTACACTAGAAGTTTGTCTTTGTTGTTATTTTTTTTCCGCTATGAGGTATTTACACTGATGTCCAACTTCCTAAGAACGTGAGTTGCAAAATAATCTGCTACGAAGTATACACACCATGTCTTTCCAGGCAGGAACATGATGGGGCAGGAAGAGTCCGCCACGGTAGAGTTGTCTGTACAGAATGCAGGTTTTTGTTACTGGGTACGTGAACAATTCAACAGGAAGCGTTCATCTGCAATAACCTCCTCGAGCGTCTCAGGTATTACAAACTGTTGTAAAAACGTTGATTTAGGAGATACACTGGTCTAAACAGATTGTCGACCACGTTCGACGCACTTAATACGATTACTGAGAGACTGATTTATTTTCGCCTTTTAAAGGCGCACTTTTGAATTCCTCCTCTATTTGAGCGCTGATGTAGTCCTGTTCTCGATAAGAAACGGTGCCGAGTTTTTTTTTTGGTCGGGACGATGCGCCAAACAGACCATTTTTTTTCTTTCGGCTGCGGAGAGAACCAGTGGGGCTAGTGGCAAGCCATGCTCAAAGAAGTGGGTTGCGGCCTATGCGGAGTTCGCTTTGAGAGACACAAAAGGAAAGCAGATCTTCAACAAGCCTCGCCTTTGGCATGAGCGGTCTGGAAGCCGCACATCCGGGCGCGGTCGAGGCACGGTCCAAAAGGCCCTCTATGAGACTACGTTCTTACACTGGCTTCATTTGTTAGGATGAGTTCGAACACGACGTAGTATATTTGCTTTTCAGATTTTTATTAGGTGCGCAGCGCTATAAAGTGTTTTCGAAATAAATTCGAAAGTACAGTTGCATTTAGTTGAGCTAAACTGTGTGCATCACGCCACAATACACCAGGCGTTGCATGTTGGACGCAAAAATTACTACTTGCTTGAAATTTTTGCGCCTCATCTTTTATATTTTTATAATAGGTATTTTTTGCGCTGATAGTTAATGGCAATAATTTAGACCTTTCGTGACTGTTGTCGAGAAGCGTCGCTTCGGGGGCGAAAAGGCAGGAAAACTCGTTGGCCAGTATATATTGTTTGCAGCAAACATAGGACAGCTTGTTTGTTGCGGTGTTGCTCTTTCTTGCTTACTTATTTTGGGGATATATAGGCGCTATCAATACTAATCGCGGTGTGTTTAGCGGCGGCTCTGGCGTTAGAGATAAAATATTTGTTTGGAGGACAGGTATGTTTGAAGCTCTTCTTTCCTTTGCGCGACACCAAGGGTTGACTTTGTTCGCTTCTTGCTTGTAAAGAAAGGTGTTCGATTGACGGATTGGGAATACGCCTTGCAGAAAATTTTCTAGTACATTCGTATGCGCGAGGTCTTTGACTCCCGTTTGAAAATGTTACGGTTACCGTTGTCGCAAGAGTCGCGCCTTACCACAAGATTATACGTGAACTGGCGCCCTTGCTGTAAACTTTACCGATCCGAGCCTTCAGCAGTCAACGGTTTCTTGATGAACTTCACGACCTTCTGGCCTTCATAAGACCGTGTTATTTAGTAACCGAGTGTTTCCTTCGGTTCAAACACGTGAAAAGGTGAAAACCGCACAGACGGACACAGAACTTTCCAGAACCCACGAACACGTGGCAAAAAACTAACGCTGCACATTCGGAAGGGACCGCTTACGCCCTCGCGTTGTTCCTAGAAGTATGGGCCGTCTTGCTGAGCCTGCTCCGCTGTCGATCTGCTGTCGAGGGCGACATGACGAGCATGCGCGTCCTTACTTACTCGCAGGTTCGCATGTTTTCTGGCTTTGGCAGGAACGCAGCGGGTGTAAGTATGGTGCTGCGTGGAAACGCTTTTTACTGCGAAGCAATATACGTCTTCCCGCCCCCTCCCCACCCCCTAGTTTTTCTCCGTTGAAGCGGATTTTCTCGGCGCCGCTACGAGGCTCTTCCTCGCCACCGCCAACAACTCTTTCACAATGGTTATTGTTGAATCCCCTCCATTGAATGTGTGCTATCAACATCCCCATCATCATCGTCGTGTAAATAGCGCTGTAATAAAACAGAACCCCGTTCCGGCTAGCCATGACTACAAACCCTCCTACCTGTCTCATCTTGCGAAAACATTTGGGGCCAAAAAACCCGCGATGAAGACCAGGAGCCGACGGGAAGAGCAGAAGTGATGGCACTGGCTGCAGGCAAGTGAGACCCAGCACCGCTCACCGCCGACTCACCCAAAGCCATCTGGATCCATGGCTGATACTGACACAATACGGACCAACGACTTCGTCGATGGCACCAACGCCAACACTGGCGTTCCTACCGTCGGCCCTGAGGGACGGGTGACTAAGCAGACTCGACCGACACCGGGCGCGGCCATCCCTGCTGCACCGACGAAAACCGACCGTAACTCTCGAAACGACGCAGACACGCCACGCCCCGTCCAGTCCACCATTCTTGGCACACACAGTTGCGCTTGCGAAGAGCAAGTTGGTGAGCGGAACGTTCTGCGTTCGTTGCAGAATGCTGATTTCTAGAGAAGTGTTACTGATTCTGACCGCGTATTTACATTACCGCATCCCCACGTACCGAAACTGGAAGATAACTTAGAGAACATCGAAAAATCTAAATAAATTTAACTGAATTGGATTCCGATATTTTCCACCAAGTCGTAGAATAATTTGAGGAGGAGGTTAAAAAGGCCGATTGATTTGCGCTTTGCTTTTTCAGAGCGAACGCCTACCTCATCCAGTGGATTGCATGCCTCAAAAGCACGCAGCCTTTAAACATGAAATATACAACATTTTCCGAAATGGCTGTCTTTCTCAAATTGGCCAGAGACTTCTTTCATTAGTTCACCGAAAGCCTGCCCAAAGCTGTGAAGGAGTACCACGAGAAGCTACAGTCAACCATGAACCTTGGTGAAACAGAAATGGTCCCTGTCGAACTGGACGTAGCACAAGTACCTGAGGAAACACGCAGTAAGCCGTTACCACTTCAGTTTGAGTACATGACTGTCCCAAACTTCATGTGCTGTGAAGGCTTCCCTGAACATGAATACTTACCGACGAGTGCGTGCCTGCCACCATCCAATGCGTGCCGAAGAAGCCTGCTTGACGGAGCAGGTCCAGAAACTGCGGCATGATAGACCCTGCTCATAAATACACTGTTACCTTTGGGAAGGGGTCGTCTCAGAGAAAATGTCGTCGGCCTAGAGCCTCCCGTGAATTAACTCCAACAACGTTGCCGCACTCAAGATTAGTCACAAGAGCAAAGTGAAGACCAGCAAACCCGTACATTGCCGATGTAGATGTCGTCTACCTCTGAAGACCGCAAGCTGCACAAGAAAGTTAAAGATGGACAGGAAATCACTGCCGGCCATATTGCCATTTCCTAAAGACATGCAGTATCGGCATCAAACCCGTGAAAGCGTGCAGTCTCGCCATCTGGACGCGAGTACCGACCCTCTGCCGTCCGTCCCATTATTGCGACGCTCGGCCCTTATCAAGATGCAACAAAGATCGACGCACAGGTGGAAGCGAATACTAAGAGTTCTTCCAATGTCACGTGACTAGTACAACTCGGGCTAGTACAGCAAATATTAGGACCGCGGACTCGTTTATTTCTAATACTTATTTGCGGTAAAGAGTAAAAGATATGACAAGACACGACCACCGATATTTTACTGGGGCTTTTCAAACAGAACGACGACGCTACCGACAACGGTGAACGTGTCTCAAGAGGTCGATAAAGAACCAGTCGATCTCGTGTGTCGCCGTGTGGCTCTACTTGCAAGATGCAGCCGCAGATCCAGCAGACCCGCAAGAAAAACAGCAGCAGCGAAATGCCCACGACAAGCAAAGTGACTCGCGTGCTTGCCCATGAAGACTATCCAATGCGCACAAGAGCGGTGCATCAGCGCTAGCCGCAACGCGGAGCCGGAACTTCTACTTTGGCATTTCGACGAACTTCAGTATTTGCTGGGCTATAGAATAGTTCCACGAGAGCATACAACAGCCTGCAACACCCGCACATTTCTGATACACAGCGTTACAAAAAAAAAAAGGTGTGGGACGGCCAGCAAGATTGACCTCGCTGTCCGTTGCATCCCTGTAGCTGTTTGTGGCAGATGAATTGTTGCGCGGCGGGAGTATGCCGAATCATTTCCGTTGGGTATGTGCTATGAACATTGCCATTATGATTATCGTGTAAATAGCACTGTAACTAAAACATGAGAACCCCGTTCCGGCCAGCCATGACAGCGAACCCTGCTGCCTGTCTCCTCTTGCCCTAACAGTTATCGCAACGGGTACGGCCCTCGCCACAATCGCTGCCTCTTTCCCACATTGCGCATTCAGCTGACAGGTGCCGTAGCGCCGTTATCAGGTAATTGGGGAGAATCAACAACAGCGCGAATGGGTGTAAAGCGTGAACCGAAAGAAGCGTTTTCGGCTCGCTAAAACGTGCCGCGCACGCCGCAGGTGTGCTGGCGCTGCCGCAAAACAACCCCCACGCTGCGCGCGGCACTGCAAGCGACGCCAACATGGCGCGGGCTTCTGCTGTGAAGTGGTGCGGGTAGCTCGAGCGACCGCTTCTAAAACCTATTAAAATGCCTCCCAAGGTGCACACGAAGTGCTGGGTGATAAATGAGCTGTGAATGTGGGCGAAAACGGTACTATAGAACATCATTCCCGCCGCTTGTGAAAGTGCCCATGAAATATCTGCGGGGTGGTAAGCCTCAACATCATGTTTGTTTGCTTGCTCACGGTGATGCTAATGTGGGAAGTATGGTTGACTTCTGCTGTGCCAGAGGTGATTATGACGCTTTATTTTTTCTTTAGGGATGCTCAGTTTACTCTGTTATGTGTTGTCCCACTCAGGCATTCTCGGCTCTATCAGTTCTCCAACAGTACCTCTTATTTGTATCGAAGAAAAAATACAAATTTACCTGGGGAGGTGATTTTAACGACAGCATGTGTGGCGACACACCAGTACAACGAGAATTTGAGCCGCTCTTACATAATTTCTTTTATGTTTATTTTTCGGAGCTTTCAAGGTAAGAAAACACCGCAAAATGCGCTGCGGCATCCTACATAAATTGTCAGTCAAATTCGTTTCAAACTTTTCATCAACATTTGCTCCTGATTAACTGTTCAGACGTATATGACATAGAAAACGTAAATACAGCCTATAAAACGTAGCTTCACTAATTTTCTACTAGTTATCACAATACTTTTCCTACATGCTAAAGTAAAATTATCGGAGTAGCGCAGTTATCAGGTGATTGGGGTAAATCCATATCAGCGCGAATTGGTGTAAAGCGTGACCCGAATGAAACGTTTTCTGCTGGCGAAAACGTGCCACCCACGCCACAGGCGCGCTGGCGCTACCGCAAAACCACCCCAACGCGGCGCGCAGCGCAGCCGGCGATGCCGACATGGCGCGGGCTTCTGCTGTGAAGTAGTGTTGTGAGCTCCAGCGACCGCTTCTAACCGCTCTTTAAAGTGCCGCTCAAAGCACACACAAAGTTGCTTGTGCGGCGAAGGAGCTGATAATGTGGGCGAAAACAGTGCTATAGAACATCATCTGGGCCGGTACTGAAACCGCCCATGCAATATCGGCCGGGGTGGTCAGTCTAAACATCTCTGGTAGAGCCAGTCGGCTATCTTGAGCTTTTCGAAACTGCCGCCAAGAGGCGCGCACTTCCCTATTGGCGCCAGTGATCAGGCTGCTCTCAGTGCCGCGCGCGTCGCGCGTCGCTCGTCATTTTCTGACCGAGGCAAAAGCGGCGGCGCACGCAAAGTCGTCGACGCAGGCGTGAAAAAATCGCACCCGCAACGCCGACACACATAAATCGCGCGCAAAGACGATCCACGCGGTTCCCGCTTTCACACCAAAACCGCCCCCACCACCCCCACCTAGAATGTAGTTGCGGCTGTTGCCGCCTCAAAGTCACCCTCGTCCCTTAGCTTGGGTTACCTGCGTTTGAAAGAAACTTGCCTGTCTCGTCTGTCTTGTCTACTCGTAGGCGCCTGTTTTGTCCACTCTGCTTCATCACCGTGTTTTTCTGTTTCGCTTCAAATTATGGTAACTATTCACCAACTAGCCCAGCAAGAAGTTCCTCTCCACGTGCCCCGTTTGAACGCCGGTGTTCTAATGAAGCAAATAGCTTGAAAGCCATTCCGATGACATTGTAGCATCAGCCGCCTTTCTTGACAAGCTTGTCATAGTTCTTTTGGCGGAAGATTAATAATTATTCGCAGTCTGTCCGCATATAAAGTCTTTCTCTCTACCTTCGCCCGTGCATTTCACGCGTAATAATGCGGCCATCCCTGGTTGCCGGTTTAGGCGGGCACCGGTTGGAGGTGAAGGAAGGGGGCATGTACGCACTGCAGAGCCTAATGCCGCTACCGATGACATCCCCATTGTGGTGGTGAGAGATTTAAACGTAAAAATCGCATGGCTCACGGCGTTTTTGCAGCAGGCGTCCGCAACATGATGCCCATGACTGGGACACCACTACGACTGGGTCTGGGTTATGAGAGAGATACAAATGTGTGTGTCCGCAAGAATAAAGGTCGAGGCCAATGAGTTGTTAATTCGCAATTTGACGGGAACATATCGTTCGCTTGGAGGAAAAACAGCGCTGAATGCAGAAGCGTGAGCCTGAACAGAAGCTTGAATGGGCGTGAAACAAAGGAAACCCGCTGCCGCCGCCGTTGCCGTGTCAACTTCCATCTGGTCGAGTAGCTGCGAATCCCTTCAGGATGAACAGCAAGTGGCCTGCTTGGAACGCCTACGTGGGTAAGTATCACTTGTTCAGCTTGAAGCGTCTTCATGGGCGACATGTTCGTCAGTGGCTTTCACTTCTAAGCGCCCGCTCATGACTGGTTGGCCGTTTATGCATGCACGAGTTGCGAGTTGAAGGGAGGGGGGCAGCACGGGCAGTTATAGTAGGTTTCATGCCCTTACTTATGACATCGTAGTGTTGGCGTGAGATTGAAACGTGGCCGTCAAAGAGCCCAATGCGACCGTTCTGGTGTCATCAGTGGTCGAGTGAATTGGGTTGGCGTGTTACACACACACACTAAGATGCCTACGACACGGGAGGGAAAGAGACAGCTCTATGGTTGTTGGTGAGGACAAACTTCGGGCGTTTACAACTTTCATTATAAGTATGCCCCGCCGTAAATTACAAACAAGCGTGTTTGATTTCGTGCACTCTGTGGAGGGCGTGTGGCTTCTCAGGTCATCCTTCTTCAGTGAGTGGAAGAAGGATGACCTGGATGAAAGAAGGAACTGAAAGAAGTGGATGTGCGTGTAAGTGAAGACTTATAATCAGGAACGGGCATAGCTTATAAAAATATAATCAAAATTTGGCAATCCCAGCTTGGTACGCCTTCTTTTAATCCGAAATACACAAAATTACTAATGAACGGGAAAATTTTTATATCACCCGTTGACAGCCGAAGCCGCAGAAACCGAGACATTTTAAATGGTTGGGATACCCATTTCCCTGCATCAACAGAGCCGAACACATCCCAAATGTCCCACATTCTACTTAGAGTACTAGAATCCAACAGTTCTAACACCATACCACATGACAATAGTGGTTGCCCAGTGTTGAGCCTTTATTTAGAGAGGTTTTATTTCTTTTCATAAACATCAGAAGCGTTATATAAAAAGCGCACAGAAGAATATTGTAAATCAATTCATGTTTCGCTAACACCACATTCGTATTGCTTTCTCTTCAAATTAGGAGCAATTTATTCTTATTCATAACCCTATTCTTTACGTTTACTCTACCGCAGATAGTATGCAAACCAACTCGTATAACACCCACAAGCGTAGATAAACCGAACCTGTTTCATGCAACTTGCCCAGATTAGTGCTATCCAATAAAGTTTATGCCCATGTTGCGTTAATATTCCTGGCTGAATTTTCATACTTCAGTACCAGCAAAAACTACCACCAAAACGAGCAGTACCAGCAGCACTAGAACAACCCAAATTGTAAGCAATTACCGGAAAGCTGACTTCAATCAAATCAATCAGAAAAAACACCCCTCTCTGACGACATATTTGTAAAGATTTTACAAGAACTGAACAATATAACTGCTTCTTACTGAAAAACAAAATACTTGAGATGACGCACCGCTTTGTTACTCTACGCGCAATCTCGTAAAACCGAAAAGCCTCCTGTACAACGCGGATATTCAACGGCTTTCAAACAGGAGAAACACCTTTATCGCCTGGGCAAAAAATCCTGCAGCTTTCAACAGTTGAAACCGACAAAGAAGGTTTCTTTAAAAACGCTTCATGAAGCATGCTACGTATTAAAACACGAAAAAATACTACAGTTTCAAAGAATTTTCAGAGAAAGGTTCTTTAGGCCTTAAAGATAGACCAGTTGGTCACAAAAATGCTCAACTCATTTAAAAAGTGTGTTTTGTGATTCCTTTACAAAGCCGGCCCTTTCCCTACTAACAGAAGTTCCCTGGAAATATTATCGGAGTATATATGTAATAACCTTAGAGGGGTATGGCATTTCTAAGATTTTTGACTCTATTAAAACATCTGGCGCGTTTGACATTGACGGCAGAAGAATTAAAATCTTAAAAGTATGACAGCATTTTGTTATATCTTGCTCGCTAAAACATTTCACCCTCCACTGGACACTAGCGAATAAGAAAGATGACTTCAAAACCGGGAAGCCGGTGCAAGCACTTTAATCCAGGGGAAAACAATAACCGTTAAATTACAGACCATTTTCCTTTCCAGTGTGCCATGAAAAATGTCTGACCATGTAATCTTTTCGCATATCTCGAACTTCTTCGAGTGAAATTCGGTTTTCGACCCTTTGAATCACAGATTTTACAAAACATTTTCTCGTGATACGCCTTTTCTCATATTCACTCAAAAATTTCACGTTATTCTTTATAGTCGCTTCTAACGGAGTGGTTGGTTTAGAGGCAGATTAGACAGGCGTGCAATCGACACCTTTGATTTCGGTTAAAATTTTTATATAGCTCCAGGTGCACATGTGAAAATATATCTGATTTTTGTTAGAAGACAAAATTTCTCTCTTCCAAAAAAAATCCCAAAGCTGGCTCCGGCTATAGGAGCGCAAGACAAGTTGCACAAAATCGGCTTTTACCGCTGTAAAACACAAAATGTGGCAGCTGTAACCGCAGGTTATTGTCTTCGGAGACTTTGCATAAGTTATGTCGAGATGATGCGCTCAACTTTGACTTTAAGATAAGACTATTTCCAAGAAAAAATTAGAAATTTGGCCCGTTTTTAAAAGTTGTATTAATGTCGGGCCCTGATTCTTTGCATCTATACAAGCTACAGAGGTAAATGTTTCAAGCACTGTTCCTCCATGGTTTTATGCTTCATGCCGATTTTATTTTATTGATAGAACGATGGCTCCTTATAAAAAAGAACTGCATTGACGATCAGTCGCCTATTATGCTCAAATTTAGAAGCCAATATGAAAAAGGGCATTGATTTTTTTCGAGCTTTCACAAATTCAAGCTAAAGTTTTTATCCACCACAGGCCTGGAAAACATGTTGCAATATTTTTGCAGTTTCGCCGGTATGAAGCACAAACGATGACCCTGTAACTGTACTGCTGTTACACACTGTACTGTTTTTGTAAGACCCCATACGGCAACGAAAGACGAGAAATTTCCGGTACAATATAATATTTCAAAAACAAAATTTATGAGGCCATCCTTTCTTGAATGTACCCATGAACAAAGTATAGAGCCCGTTAATCATATATAACAGCTCCATCTGTGGAATGGAGGTTTGTGGCTTATTGTACTGATCGTGCCTAAACAAAATATTTCAAACTTTAACTTTTTGAAGAGTGTGGACCTTAAAATATTTGGAGAAATAATTACATTTGTTAAGACAACGTACCGTTAGAAGCAATAAGCATTGTGTAGAATGAACTGTCAGGGAAACAGAGAGAGATAGAGAGGGATAGGGGGGCGTTTAATGTCAACTGGTGCGGTCTGCCGTTCTAGGAACAAGGCTTGCTACACCAGAGTTGCGGGTGACTACAATGGTGAGTAGTGAATATTGGACATTAGGGGTGTGGTAGGAAAAAGACAAATAAGAAACGTAAAAAAAACAAGAAGCAACAAAATGCTGCGTGTAGAGTCCGCACATAAAAATACAACTTAAAAGGAAGGAAATCGTTATGTTAACGCTGAATGAAAATGGAAAGTAAACCACGGAAACAAAATAACACCAGCCCAAGAAGAATAAATAGATGAAGACCAAAGCTTAAATAAGTAGATATCATAACATACTTGCGCGGTCTATGATCTATCAAGCAATAATAATTTGCTCACTGTGGGCATTTATTTCCTTTACTAGAGGGGGTAGTCGTACCCCCTCGGAAATTCGGTTCCCCTGTGGCGTACAACTATGTTCTCACTGCACGTTTCAGTCCACATGAAACTAATGATCTCTTTGGCACCATGCGCTCTTTCAAGGGCACTTGGTACCGACGATGCTGTACCGCCGACAATGCTTTTTATGCTAGTATGCAGCGTCACATTCACGCTTTAGGCTAGTCTACCGACGTTACCTCTACCGACGTTGAGTTTTTTGAGTTCTGCCTCATGCGCTGCCGTCAGAATCTGTCCCATTTCATCCCTTGTGAAAGCTTTTGCAATGGCTTCCTGTTCTCGAATGGTGCAGGAACTCTAACGATGTTGTTGCACAACGGAAGGCGGCTGTAGAGCTGACTTTTAGGAACTCGCAACATACCTGTTTAGCTGATCAACAGCTACTTGTGAAGGAAGAGTAGTGTTACAACAATGACTCGTCTGGCAGTTTCTTGAAGCAATGACTGGGAAGCGTTCTCGCACACAAAATCTGCATTTCTTAGGTGGTAACTTCCTCCAGGGAGTGAGCAAAAGTTACTTCGTGATCTTTCTTGTTTGTTTGCACATTTAAATATCCAGCGCCAAACACTTGCTCTCACTATAGCTTTTTAGGCCCTAATACCACGGAGGATCCTTAATAAACGGAGGCAATGATAACGGAGTAATTGGTCTCAGCTAGAAAATGTTTTTGAGGGCCCATCTTATTAGTTCTCACTGCACCAATGATCACAGTTTTTTCGGTGTTTTCCACCGGAACCAGCACGAGGCCTTCGTCTAGGCCTCGTGCTGCCTTTTGTCGACGTCTCAGCGTTGTGCGAATAATTTTGTGTGAAAATGTTGTTATGGCTCGGTTTTGTTCTCTCCTTTTCTATCTTTGTTCCTTTGTGTTAATATTTCGCCCCAGTGCTTAAATTCACGCGTTTTTTTATAAACTCACTTGGAAGTTAGTGCTTGGGCCAGTCGCCTCCCTTTGTACTATATCGGTTTGTTTGCGCTACATGAAGTCATGGACTTTCTTATTGTTTGAATTCGCCTCCAGCTTTCCCAAAGTTGCTCACAAGATAGTAAAGCAAGCCCCAGTGTCTTCCATTGAGAACGCGTAAAGTCAATCTCTCGCTTTTAACTCAGCGAAAACACTGATACTGTGTTTCCAGGTGGGGCATTAAATCAGCTTAATGCTTTAAAAAGGAATCTCACTTAAGCACTACACCCTATATAATTTTAAGTGGAACTATTACTCCGCTAGAATTCTGAACTTCACTTCAATCCTCAAGCGTACAACGTGATTGTTACCAATTCAAAATTTTCCTCTCAATTACACGTTATCTGGAGCATTCAGGAACGTCAACGCCCCAACCTAAAACAATTATTCACGTAAAAACAAACACCACTGTTCTATTCTCGCTACCATGCGCCCCCAAACACACTTCTCCAAGGTTTGAAAACACGTTTCCCACCCTAAAATCGACCACTCCCCTTGCGGAACAACAACAAAGAAAAACTCGAAGTTTTTCAAATTCAAGTCCAACACCTAACGAACCAACCGAGATGCCAGCGGAGCCATGTCACGCCACCTTACGCTACTCTAAAATATTCTTTTCCGGAGCCGCTTACTGCCGTACGATTGGGCTCTGTACTGCTTTACTAATGATTATTTCATGGCACTCTCTAGCGTTGAACCATCGTCATCATGGGTCGAAGAGGCCATTTTGTGGCCACTTGGCTACCGTGCCGAACTGGCGCAATTGGATATACGTCGGCTTCGCGTGACACACCCAGTTTTGATTCCAACACGGAAAGCGTTCTATTTAATCCTCTCTTAACACACGACCATTATCATAGTCAGAAATGTTAGCTTTCCGGCGGTGCGTTTTAGCTGGACTACAGACGACATTAGTGAGAGACGAAAAGCGTCGCTTTAAAACGTAGAGTTATGCCTAGTAAAAACGTTCTGTTAACGCGTAACTAACTCCGCATTCTAAAATACTATCTTCAATGCGTATACTTCATTCCCCACAGTAGAAATCGAAATGAAAGGGGAACGACCGAAGTGGAGGCTTTCAGAGGAGGCAGAGGTACGCGGTGAAAAAAAAAATTATTTCTCGACGTCATTTGTATTGATGAAGGAAGCTGATATGTATGCAACTATTTTATTCAAGGTCGTGTAAATCAGGACATGTATTTCCTAGCAAACAAATGAGCAAATAGTGAAGATACTGGCGTTTTGTGGAATTCCCTACAAAACGGCTTCTTTAGTAAGCGTCACGACGTAGTTTGCTTTGGTACTGATAAAGAATTGTAGCAAATAATTGGAGCAACACCGTGAGTCGGCCTAGTTGGAATCTATCCATGGCTTTACCGATGCGCAAACAAACGAGGACGAAGAAAGAACCAACAAGGACAAGCGCACACCGTGTTGGTTCTTTCTTCGTCCTCGTTTATTTGCGCATCGGTAAAGCCATGAATTGGAGCAGCCAGACACGCTCTTGTTCTCACGCTGCATTTGGATAGGTTGCCTTTTGTCAAGAGGGATGCCACAGCTAAGGTGATCCCCTTTTACGAAAGAACTGTGCTTATTTATTGTAGAGCAAATGCACTTATTAGAGAACAAATGCACTTGACTCCAGAGTACATGATTTGGTGAAAACATATTCATTCCGCAGCGCTTCTATCAAAAACATTGCCTGTATTGTCTCAAGTGCCCAATAACTAGAAAAATAGCTGTTTTTGTTCTCAGGCCGCTACAATGCCGTTATGTAACAGAAGCAGGGCATGACAAAAAAAAATGCATTTTGAAATAGAAAAACTGGGAATTTACCAAACTTTATCTCAGAAAAATTACACGGAAAAGAAACTTGCAAGCAAAGAATTTCAAACCCAGTACAATGCGGGGTGGCTGTCCTTCAGTGCTTACCTAGGAAGAAATCTCCCCGTTTCGCTATTGTTCAAGCGTGCCGCGACTTAGTGCAAGTGGGACTTAGTGCAAGCTCCGCCAGTTTTTTTTTTTTTTCAATTCAAAGTAATCTTGCTGAGACTGGGGTAGGGAAGGATCGAATGCTGGCCAAACTAAGACCTTTTTTAGTGGAAGTGTGTCTCGAGTCACGTATCCACCGCAGTATCCGTACACTGCCGCGACCGCGTAGCAACTGCGTGTTCTCCCTTTCCAATTTATGGGATATTTCCGCTCAATTACTTCTTCTGGCGAGAAGGTTTCGGCGTTTAATTGTATGTGGCTACGATTTGATTACAGTTGAAAGTGGAGTGACCGGCGGATAAGATATAGTGGTGCGAAGTGTGTGTGGTGGCCCATAGATATTTAGTGAAGGATACTAGCCTACGTGAAATCTCGGGCATTTTTTTACAGGCATTCAAAGTGGAGCTCCATCAGGTTTTTACCTGTATTGTGTAGTCAAGAATAGACCTGTACGCCAATACGTCACCCCACTGGAAGTTGTCATTTCTCTCTATATACGAAATGCTTCTCTCAGCGGTGCTCTTCCTCGTGAAGGGACCGCGGTTCATCCTGAATGAACGGATGATTTGTACTTGCTGTCTTGAGTTGTTCAATTTGCGGCTAACGTCGGGTAGATTTCTATAAGAGTTCTCCGGAAAGTAACGCCGGTTTCCCCTTTTTTACTCCTTCCTTCTCAGTCCCCATAATCCTCCGCCTACCCAACCAGGCATATTTTCATACGTACGGCGACCTCCTTAACAAAGAATGAATTCGTGATTGCTTACCGCCATGACGGGCTTCACTCGGAATCCTTTTGACGCATCCCAGCTTGAGGCACCGCCCCACAAGAGCTCCATCTTCTTTATTTTCTCCGCTTTCTTGGAAAGGCTAAAATTACAGCAACTGAAGTTCCTGTTTTCGAGCGGCAGTGTTTCCGGTGTCTTCCTGGGCCGGCGGATGGATGGACGACGGATGACGGACGACGGAGCCGAGAGCAAGATATGCTTTGCATCTAAAAGTATATATACCCTGCAACAAAAAGAAAACATAAACACAAAAGCAGCGGTTGCAGAGAAACTGACAAGAATAAATGGGGATGAAAGGCATATATTGTATTGCACAAGACAGCCCATAATCAGTATGCCAGCTACTTCCACCACTCGTCGATTCTCGCAGAGGGAGAGGGAAACCGCAAACATTAAAGGAATGCCGCTAATATCTAAGAACGAAAGTTGATAATCAACACTGGAGCAGTTCACAAAAGCCACTGCAGTAGCGCGCAAGCTTGAATTGTTAGCGTGATTCGGGAAGAGTGACAGGAAGCGGGCGCAGCCACACACAGGCCGAACACAGTATAAATATTTACATCAGCACCACCTCAGTTCACCAAAGTCGTTGTTACTGCTACGATGCTACGAAAGCTACTGCTGGTGCGGATGTTTTCGATTTTAAATACTAGGATTCGGGTTATCGGTATGTCTGCGGCCTGTTTTTTGCCTATGTCCGGCCGTATATTCGGTTTCTCAGGTGGTCCTTCAACCGGTGACGGAACAAGGCAAAATAGAAGCTGAGATTTAAATAAAATCACGAAAGCCAGGCTCTGGTAGCTTCCTTTGGGGGACGTCGATGTCCATCCTCTGTATTCGCACCATTTGTCTATGGCGACTTGTGGTGGCCCACTGAGTGATGCTATCCGAGTTGATGTGTTGATGTTGCAGTTGATAGCGGGGATGTTTTGAGCCTAGCCAGGATTTTTAACGTGATCAGTTTGAATAGGGGCAGTGAAAGAATGTTTCTTGGAGGAGATCGTTTTTTCCTACCGAAAGAGGGACAGAAGGTCACACACATGTGAGGTAGCCGTCCTGCTAGATAGAATGTCGTTGAAGACTTTGTCTTTGAGTACAACAGGATTAAAGTCGTTGAGTACGATGAGACTCACCGCTTATACTACTAAAGGGAATGGCCTGATCGGAGACGTTCACCAAGGGTTTCGTCAGAGCCAGAATGAGCACTCAGGAGTAGTCCACATTGGCCGAAAATATAGGATCAGTTTAAGATAGAGCCTCAGCATTACATCCTGAGTAGACAGACTTGTTTAGAAAGCTAGCATCCCATGCGTAAGTTAATATGTCTATGATTCGATTTGTCAGTAGAGTGTGTATGATGTGCTGCATCACTTTATCGAAATGGGGTGTAAGCAAGGTGGGGAATGGATGTCCAAGTGCGCGAGGTTTCTTCGGTTTGGAGCTCAGAGCCACCTTTACGTGTTTCCGCGCCAAAGGTTGAGCTGCTGATATTCAGCACTCGGTCATGTGACGCTTAAGGATGCAGTAGATTTGTCATCCACATTTCCAACTGCCTTGTTAGTTATGTGATCCGAGCCCGGAGCCAAGGTTTTTGCAGTGTTCCGATGAGAGCCCTGACCTACACTTTATAGATGTCTTTGTCCATTGCGAATTTTGGCTAAGGGTATGTTCAGACTACCGACAGAAAATCTATATCGTGATGTACGGACGAAAAAAACGGCATGTCACGCAGTTCGGTTGGCTGAGGCATGAAATGACGTCATTCTTCAAAGTTATTACGACAGTTGCGGCAACAGTCTGAACTCGGCCTAAGCGTCAAAACCCGAACATGAACACGTGGTACCTGAGTTCCTTAATCATGACACTGTGCATGGACAAGACGCTCTACAAATAAATGTCTGAAACGTCACTGCCTTAAAGTTTCCATTCAACACGAGTGAGCCAAGCGGACAGACAGTAACGCAGACTGTCGGTAAGGGAGCCTCTTTTTACGCGATGTATGTGGGAAGCAAACTAAACGCCTAAGGTTTGTATAACGATGTTGCAGCGCAGTTTTTTCATAAAATACTTTAGTGCGGGCAGTAACAGTGTGGTGTGATATTTAAATGCAACGATGGCCGCTTCACCCATTTATTAAAAACACATGCTGACTGATAGGGCAACGGTTGTACCGATGGTGCGCTGCACGGGAATTCTGGGAGATGCGCAGGACACGGCTGGAGGGCATCGTGACAGTAGGAAATTGGTGGAGTAGAGTATTAGGGACCTTTTTCTGACCAAGAACGTATCGTTCTGTCAAAAGAAATGTTTCTGATTGGCCAAAATACTAGGTAAAGCCGCAAAATGAGGACTCCCGTATACGTGCAAAATGAGGCATCGTCTTTGGTATGTTTTATATTGATTGATGTATTGAAAATAAACAAATATTGCAAGTTATTCATTGTGTGTGAAGAAGTGTAAGAATTGGGCAATGGTTTGGGAGAAAATCGGTCGTTGGGAGGGTTCCATTGTATAAAATGAACAGTGTGTGTGATTGCCTAATCATATCAACTGTGCGCTGCTTGCCAAACGTGTTTCTGCATTCCTATTGTGTTATGAAGGCTCTCAGTAACACGGAACAGTGTGAGGGGGAAAGCTGGTGCTGAACCAAAGTTTTTACAGGGCATTCCAATGCTGCAACGTTTGTGTTTGGTCTGCAGTGTGCTCAAAGCAACTTCAGATATTTTGGTAACTCACTGAAATTTAACTGCGTGAGTCAGCGTTTACCTGTGGGGAAATTTATACAATAATGTTTCGAAACAAAGAGAGTGCGTCGCAATATCGCACCTGGGGAATTCCTGTGGGAGTGCATCTCCGAGCAATGTCCTGTGCACCCTCATCATGCCTCCATTCCGGCGTTTCCAGTAGAGCGCGATCACCACCGAGGCTGCCGGCAACCAGGCACCGGCAAGAATGTCGTTATAGAGTTTTTAGCTGACCGTTTTGTACGGGCAGCTGCGCTCTGGTAGCCAGCATACCCGCCATCGCACATGCCTGACGGGGCTAGCCGCAAGTGCAATTACCGTAGCGGGGCTCGTGCGACAATCCACTGCGCTCACCGGCGCGCTGACCCGTTTGCCGCGACAGTTCCGCTCTCCGGCCTGAATTCCAAGATGGCTGCCCCCCAGCTCAGCCAGCGCTACTGCAAACACCGTTTCTCCGGTTGAAACATCTTATACAGATCCATGAAAGCACTTCCGAAAGGAAAAGTTAGAGCCCACACATCATTGAAATTTACAACGCAAGAAAAAACGACGGTTGCGGGGCAATCTTACGTTTGTAAGGCCTCTAAAAGCCAGGCTTGTCTTTTATTTGCAAACGTTAAACAGCTATTAAACTTTTTGTGACCATTATACGCGTGTTGCGACTAAACTGTGTGAAAAGAATAGAAATTGGCATCGATAGGGCATTAGCCATCATTTTATTGTTTTAAAAAATTAATTGTACATACCTAGAGGGCGCGACCAGCCTCGCCAATTCTTCTACTTTAAGAGAGATATGGTCATTGGTAAGCTGAAGTCTTTTCTGCTGTTGGCACTGTGATACCGCTGAACGGGACACCGGATGTGGAGCGGATCATCCAAAAATTCCCCGCATGTCCCCGAGGGGAAGAATGTGAAAGTGCAAATGCACGAGTTGAATTTGCGCGGTTCGGTAATGTTCGCGAAAGAGAGATCACACACACACACACAACTACAAAGAAAGAAAGATGCATTTAAGCGTGTGCATTAGCCCTTCTCACGCCCGATTCCTGGCCAATCCCCCACGTGGGTATGTGCCATGTCAGCGGCCAGGCAGCGCGCGCCCATCTCCCCCCGTTGCCAAGGAAGACGAGGAGATTCCTGGCCAATCCCCCACGTGGGTATGTGATGCGGACATCACCGGTGGGCGCAGGTTCAGGGTCGCTTAAGAAGTGCATTGCACTTAAAACAGTCTGCTAAAGCCATTATTATCAAAATGGCAAAATTGAACCACGGGGAGAACGATCAATGCAAAAGAAGGAACAAGATGAAGAAACATGGCTAAGTAAACAAATACCTCGCCGCAAAACTGCAGCTTATGAGGTCAAAATCGAAAGTGAAGTATAATGATCTAGTGCACAGCCCGCGCCTACTCCCGAGAAACACCTGCGTAGATGATGCATCATACGGGAGGAACTGTGTACAAAGAAAAGAGTAAGCACGCCACGACCATGCGAGCACTGTTTATAACATGAGGACCAATGTGCCGGGGCCGCCATCGGCGTACGACGAAGCAGTGGTACGACGCAAAAAAAGATGACTAAATAAGACAAAAAAAACACTCGAGGACTTTAGTAGTCTGGTCTAAACCTCGGCCAGTGGCCCTGGAAAACGGTAAGCTTCTATTTCGTCATCAAACGGGGCTACCCTGTCACCCAGCGAAACACCGACACAGGCACTCACCGGCGGGCACTCACCTACGCCAATAGCGTTTATAGTAGGTATACCACGGAGCAATGGAGCCTGAGAATTCATGTCGGCTGAGGGAATTATTGGAAAGAGCACGATTGGTGTATCGGCATCTATATCGCAAGCTTAATGATCTTCATTGGTATGCTTTCTTCACTATGCAGTGATATGTCGACGATGTAGATGAAATGGCCGAAAAACAAAAATGCTCCCTGTTGTTCGCCAGCTGCGGTGTCGCGGCAGCCGTGAGCCGTCATAGCCGATAGCCGAGGCCGAGGCACGGCGCGTTCGGGCGAAAAGCAGGGGATTATGCGCAAGGTCGGCTATGCCGGAGTCGAAAGGATGTCGGCGTGCAGCTTTTTCTTCCGCTCTTCCATTACTGTTTCGCTGGACTCTAGTCGACGCGAATAGGTCATGTCGAATAGGCGGTGTCTTGATCGTGCGCGTTTTTGCTGGTAAGCTCCGGCAAAGCAGACGATCGGAGCCGTACAACGACCCCTTCCGGTAGAGGCAAGTTGAGTTGAAACATTTACATGTCTCAGATTGTCGTGTACTTGCCGTGCAGCTTTTCAAATGACGAGCGTTGTCTCAATATAGGCTCGCGCAGTTTTCTTTTCTTCAGCTTTGTGTGCTCAATAAACGAGTTCCCACCAAGTGCCATAAATCTATCATGTAGTTCGATTTGTTCTGTCACAAATTATTAGCTTGTGTGTTACAGCTTGTTTGTACGGGTAGTTCTGTGTGTTCTTTTTTCGTTGAAACTTGCACTAGCAACAACAATTGGCCTGGTAACACTGCTGACGTCCCAACGCCACAGACACACTTGCATCCATGGTTTTAGGCTTGCTGCACCCTGGAAAATATCATTCGGGTACTCCTTTTTCGGAAGGCGCTCAAAAACCTGCTCCTTTAAACGATTCGCTACATGCATAAGTGCAGGTTGAGCGTTGTGCCGGCCGGGAGCGACTGTCTTATGGAGCGATGGTGGTGATTGCGAGCTTCACGGTTGCCGAGGGCATGGTGGTCCTTTAACGATTTCAAGACACACTTTCCCAACCGCGGAGAGTGTCCAGCAGAGCATTTGCACGGTTTTCGATGCTAGCGATGGCCTTAATTTCTAATAGGCATTCTTGGCCACACGGGGACCTTCCTTGGTAGCTCTTTCAGGGTAAGCACAGTATTCGCTTAATTATTCAAGCCAACTCATACTGCTAGAGCCAAGCAAAATCAAGTGATTGGATGCCAGTGTCTGTGGGCCATTCACAGCCTCCACATCATCTAGCACTGTTACAGTGGCACACAGGTTTGTGGCACGATGTTACGATATCTAAGTAAGCCTTCAGAATTTCCGGTCCACCCGTTTTAAACGAATATAAACTTTGATAGTTCCGTACAAGTGTTATGATTTAATTTGGCCAGCAATAGGACTCGATTACATTGGGCGTTATTGTGCAAGGCTGTGCCACGAGTCTGAACAACAAGCATACATACCGCCCCCAGCTTACGTACTAGCTTACCAACTAGCTCGAACCCACACGTCAGCCTGTTGAGCTGCTCATAAAATACGCTCAAGGAGTGGGTCGTGTTTGTGCGTCTCCTTCAGATTTTGCACACTCTTTCGTGGTGAAGCCTGTCCAGCCACCGGCAACTTCCATCCGTGGATTAATGGTTCTGACGTCGGCCATAGAAAAAGTGTGCATGGGTTTCCATGCGCGCGTAGAGAGCAGTAATGAACCGTGAAGACCAACGTGTTCACCTCTTTACTGTACCTTGCTATAGTAGCTGCTTTGCAGTCATCTTTCTTCCGCTCTCGAGGGTTTCCTTTAGACGGTACCAGAATTGTTCCTATTTCGCCTGTGCTTGCTCTGACAGCACCTGTTGCTCGTTTATGTCAGGTACGACAGCTGTTTGTGTTTTGCCATCGTGTTCTCATACCCAGCAACAGTATTGATTTTTGGCGGCGCAGAAGTTCGTAGTTAGGTACGTTGCTCGCTCCTCAGGCCGTCATGTAAGCTGTAGCTGTGCCAATGACTCCTTTCATCATGGTACACACTACGCACGGACGCCACAAAATCCTTAAGCTGACCTGAAACCGCGGTGTGCGCGGAATCTTGTCCTCTCTGTGCAGTGCCTGCATGAGTGTATGATGCGGAAGTTAGGTAAGCTGCTTTTGTCTCATCTTGTACCGGATTTTCAGACCTAAGTTTGAAGAGTGGTCCAGTAAACATCGACTTCAGGGTCAGTGGCACCTCATGAGGAAATATAATGGTGGGAGGAAGGGGTGGCAGGCCTCCGTATTGACTCCAACTAGGGCTACAAATTGTGTGTTCGGGCGCAATTGGGAAAGTAATCATGTGAAAACTGGTGTAAAATGAATGTTCATACTTTTGGATAAATGCTATTATCCACAATCACTTTACGTGTTTCAAATGTGGCAATGTATTTTATGTACTCATAGTTCCTACAGAACATCAGACTGGTGCCATTTGCCATATCAGGATCTTGCATTTTACTATATGATTTCATGCACCATCAGAAATATGGTGCCCGGAAAAAATACTTCGGCAGGAAGTGTGAAACAGGTATGAAGCGAGACACTAACAACTGTTATTGGTTGCAGCACAAGATATCACCAAGCTTAATGATTTCTTGAAGTTTACGAGAGAGTTTCTAGCTTCCTCGATATGAATCTAACACTGGTGCATCTAGGAGAATATAGACGGATATTTGGAAAAAACCACTTCTGTACGTGAATAGAACATGATGTGCAGCATGGGATTTTATGCAATGCTCCACATCTACATCCATAGTTTAACTCTACTGTTTGAAATTGCTTTCACGTTTTCTCAACCGGTATGATCCTGAAATGTCATACAGCTACGGATTTCTAATGTTGTATTAATGCCTATCGTCATGTTAGTGTGTCTCATTGTGCACCTGGTTGTATGCATGAAGTAATTGAGCTAGTATGCACGCAAGTAACTGATTTCTTTAGTGCTGCTTTGAATAGTGTTCTCACTGCGTCGTCACGGAGTCTACACCGTTGCAGGTGACCTTAAAATATTGAAGTCTTGAAGCGTGCCGAGCAGATCTTGTAGTGCCTTTTCGTCAAAACGTTCTTTGCCCTTTGGCGTAACCACATTTCCGCAAAAGGTGTACATAACCCAGTGTGAACGTGGCTGCATGAATGTTATTGAGCAATTCATTCAAAATGGGTGCGAACCTTTGGGCATAAAATTGAAAACGACTGAACAAAAACTTGAACTCAAATTGAACAAAGAAAAAGAAACACGACGGTGCTGAAAGAAACATGGACAGGAGAGAAGCATAGATGAAATGAAAAGCTACAAATTGTTTCAAGGCTTCTGCTTGTCATTGGCAGACTACTTCTTTTTAACAGAGAAACATTAAAAGTCAAGCCCTAAAAACGAACTGTAGGTTCTAGAAGAATCCGCCTATTAAGTTTAGTTTTTTGAACAATCAGTTTTCTCTATTGGTTGTTGGAACAAAGCTGATCTTCATTATCAGCAAGTGGGAGGACTACGGTTGGCGAGTGATCACCGGTACATACTTTCCTAAGTACAACCACACAATATCGGTACGTTAGGTTGCGGTAACCGAGTTTGCTTCCCGGTTTTCTTTTGTGGTAGGAGTACATAAGTTACGAGAGCCCGGGCATCTTCACTCAGCGCGTAATATGCCGCCAAGAAAATTATAGCATACGGTCTGTGCGCCGAATTTAGCGCGAAGGCGATTTATCTTAGGTACGCAAATAAAACCTTTCTGAGCTTCTGAACTTTTCGAATAATTTATTTTTTGAAAAAATTGCGAAAATAAGACCCCGAGTTTTTCTAGAAATTTTATACCATTGTTAACTACCGGCTTGGTCTGCGGAATAGTCGGCATAATCATTCCGGCAGGCCCTCAGTAAAACGCATATGCTTTAAGATTTTCTTCCTTAGCTCTGAAACACAGTGTTGCATTTGTACTTATATATTGCACTCTTTGCGTTTTGTGGCACTCTATATAAAATTACAGCAATAAACCATTACAGCCTAGGAAAATGACGAAGCTAAGGCGAGCGCGTAGCACTATGGATGCCCACGACGACACAGCGGCAGTGATGCGAGCAGCATAGAGCTGGCGCGAGTTTTCTCTCTTGTGTATGTAGTAACAAACTCCACGCAGACGCCTCCTTTGGATTCCTCCAGAAGGGACATCGTGTGGCGTAATTACTCATGTGGTTAGGTTTTAAACACATTTGCAACGTATTTTAAGGGCTAGATGGTAAGCCTCTGGCGCTCCGTCGTTTGTCATGCAAAGATTGCATGGCTAGTGGGCTTGATACATGAAATATGTATATAGCAAGGGTATTTGTCAGTTAATAACTTTGTCCTACAATGAATCACGGAAAAACTGCGCAGAATAGTTTTTGTTCGCTAAACACCAGACTGGCAGTGTCTTATACCAGAGTGCGTTTTAATTACTTGTGTAGTATACCTTCCAGCACATTATGTATTTCCAAAAGCCTGAAGTTAATCTTTCAACATCAATGTGATTTTTTTTGCCAAGGCCTGGTACTGAACAATTTCCGGAAAACCAATTTTGTTATTCTCTACACAATTTTTTATTGTAAAACCTAATCTTGCCGTGGAGCTAAAACGCTGGCATCGGTGGAGGAAAACGAGAAGCGGCCCACAAGCAACCGGGAAGCCTTCCACAGCAGGAGCTTTATTCTAACAAATAAATCATTGGCCGTATCATGCAGTAGTTTTGCAAAGCTGTAGACAGATGTAGCGCAGCTGATTGGCTCCTAGCTGGTGCTTAACTTTCGAGGTTTTGCTGAAGTGTGCGAGCTTATGCGAGGTTTTACCAGCTTTTTTGAGGTAATCCGACCTTGCCTTGCAAGGGTTTCAGCTTAGCTCCTCTGAGTTCTCACGCAGTCGTGCCACTGCTCAAGTATGTTCTAAATCCAGCTCGGAAGTCTTGGTGGGCTTCATGGACGTCCGCGTCCTCTCCAGGTCTCTCGCTTTCTTTAACTGGGCGTACTCTTGGTCCTCG
Source organism: Haemaphysalis longicornis (assembly GCF_048455015.1). Classification (NCBI taxonomy): domain Eukaryota; kingdom Metazoa; phylum Arthropoda; class Arachnida; order Ixodida; family Ixodidae; genus Haemaphysalis; species Haemaphysalis longicornis. The sequence goes on from NW_027526295.1 coordinate 89,681,624, forward strand.
GCTCGGCGCCGTGGCTTGTCCGCGACATCTTAGGTTGACTGTACCGGGTCAGCCAGGCGTCGACAATTGTAGTGTCGCCTAGCACCGCGACGCGATTCCCGGGACGTGGCTTCCTCCTAGTAAGTGCGAATCTTCTTCGGCCTTCCCAACTCTAGGTCTGCAGATTGCCGCTGAACACCAGCCTTTATACCATGCGTTGATCAGTGAGTTCACAACTTAACACGCCCTGGTGAGGCTCCGAGGAATCATAGTTAGAATAGGGAAGCGAACGCGAAGGTATACACGAGCTGCGACACGAGGCAACGCAAGGTGACGTCATCGCTTCGCTAGTCTTTTTGTTGCGACAGGTGAACAACACTCGGCTAAACAGTTCCACCGTTCTAAACCCAAGTACATGGCCGCGCTTCCAGGCAACGCTTTGTAAGCAGTGAGCGACGTGCAAAGCAGAGAGCTGTATTTGTTTCTGTCAGCACGCTGTCTGGTGCATAATTAAGTTTTCGACCCGGTCAGGAAGCATAGTCGTGAAATATGGACGATTTGTCTCACTGAATGAGTAACAGGGACAACCGGTGGTATTCAACTGGACAGACAGACAGACAGACAGACAGACAGACAGACAGACAGACAGATAGACAGGAAACTTTTATTCGAGCCACAGTCATTTCGGTAGGTGGCGGCTGGACCAAGGCCCGCTGCCACTTTGGTAGCTCTGCGTACTTGGGTCTTCGAATTCTCCTGGCTATAGCTACCAAACGCTGCTCTCTATAGCTCGCTGCTGGAGATTTCAGGGAAGGGTCCTAAGGGCAAGCTTACATGAAGTGTTCCAGAGTACCACGTTAGTCGCATTTTGGCAGTTGGGAGACGGAAATGCGGAGGGCTCGATTTGCTTAGACAAGCTACGCATGAGAAAGACTCAGTTTGCAACCGTCACCAGTAACAGGTTTCGTGAACAGTGAGGGAGGAGGGAGGCGAGAGCAGAGGGGAGATAGATGAGATTGTCGGTAGTCGGTCATACTACATGACGTTATTGAATGTGATTAGCCGATCTGAGGTGGAGCACACCCCGTGTCACGCGGCGATGGTGACACCAGCCAGGAGTCGCATAGTGCCTGCAAGGTCTTGGGCCGTTCGTACCCCACCAGGCGAGTGTGAGCCAGGGCCCGCCGCGACTCCAGCATGTATTTATTTGGGCTACTCAGGAGTATGCGGGTGACTTCAGAGCAGATAGTCGCCCGCAAAAAATGCCCCAGGATGAGCTTGAAATCTGTAACGATCTTTGGCGGTGTTAAAAGCTGTTTGAGGATCAGCTCAGTGGCCACTTCCGCGGCAGTCCGGGTGAAAACAACTTGTTTAGGTTTCTCAAGTGGCAATAGAGCTAACGTTTTTTTTCTCAGTTTTTATTTCAACGTATGAGGCACTAGAATATGATAGTCAAATTATTTTTGTGGTGGGATCGCACTTTGTTTTTTCGTTGTTGTAAGATATCGTAAATGATGCGTCAACCGTTCAGACAGAGAACGCGCATATAGAAACCATAAAAATATAAAATTCTACGTCACTTCTCGGTAAAATCATGAGTGACGCACAAATATTATTTTTCGACATTTTCCCAAAAAGGTTTATCATTCATGCGATATTTGCATTTGGCAACAAGTGGATAGAAAAAAGCGGTTATAAGAGAGCACAGAGGCCCATTATACATATATAGAAACCGCAGTGGAAAGCTATGCCGTTAAAACATTTTGTGACACTGCATTTCGGGGCGTTCCTTGCTATTACAAATGCGAAAGCCACATTCAACGAATCTTGTTGTGCATTCAAAAACAACGAACACTTCGACGGCTACAAAGTAAGTAAAAACCTCTTAAAACAGGCAATGTTTTTTAAAAAAGTGCTGTTTGCATTTCCGCCTTAAATTTTAAAATAAGCGGGGTACATTTCAGACACCTACGGTAGGCGTTAGTGGCCAAGAACTGAGATAAAAACAATGCCGGACTACGGCAGTGAGCGCTAACCTTCTACTGATGAATTCCTTGGTTCCCCAACCCCACACTGCGAGAAGTTTCTAATATGAAGGTGCAGGCCACTTTTTTTAGAAGCATGGCAACTCTCGTGTAGGCACGCATTAGGCAAAATTAATATGTTCAGGGTGTACGGTGTGGATTGGTACCTCCTACTTGGTGCACAGCAAGTATTTATCGAAAGGTGCCTGTTCATGGTTGCGAACCTCGAAATGTGACGTGTGATCTAAGGTCCTGCGGATACTAGCCTTACGGCGTCGAGAGTGACGTTATTCTAATCGTGGGTCAATCGGTGGGTAGGGGCTATGGACTTTCGCATCAGAACTTGATGTATGACCTGTATGCGTCACGGTGTCGCACGCTTGCGTTACCTCCTCACTCTGCTGTACATCAACGTTTAGAATATGGGGCCTATAGAAGCGATCGGCAAGCTTCACAAGGAAGCGATTCAATTTTTATGTACTTCACTGACGCACATTTTTACCATCAGGGAACGTTTCCTTTCCGGAAGGGCCTTCCGCGTGCGGACCTTTTAGGTGAGAGGCTCAAAGCTTCACTTGAAAACCTTTAAAGAAACAATGTAGCTGAGAAGCCAAAACGTTTTAGTAATAGAGCCTCCACCTATAACATTTGTACGACACACCATGTTTTCGAACACGAATAACTAAAATCTCCCAATAAAATACAATCAGGGCTTCTTATTTGCGGTTACTGGCCACATCTTATACGTATTGTCGGATTAACAGCGTAGAAGGGGCGAATGCTAATTGCGCAGGTTTCCATTTACTCGTACGCCGATTTCAGACCAAGAATCTATGCCTACGTTGATTTCTGTGGTTTCTCACTGCAGCATGCGGGAATGGCAAAGCATTTCATTATGCACATCATCTCGAGCGTAGTAATAAGCCGTTTTTTCTTCTTTCTGGAAGTCGATCGAAACGAATAAGCAGAGAAAGGGAACGGGGAAAGATTCTGCTTGTGGGAAAATGGGGCTTGTGTCCCAATTCTGCGATGAACATTCTCAGCAATGCCTGAAAATTCCCCCATGTACAGCAAATCACGTGATATATGCGTTGTTTTAGATATAAACAAAAACATCTGCAGAAATTCCTAAAGCCTTCTCCTACCACGCAGCATTTTTATGCTGCTGGTCTAGAATGAGACTTTTTGGAGCCTGATTTGGCTATGACTAGACGAAGATGTTGTGTTATAATATTATTTTGAAGTTTTCTTTTTTTTCTCTTTGTGTATGGTGTAAACATATACGTTTATAGCGATTGTTGGCCCTTACTTGGTTAAATATTATTTTTTTCGCAGATGTTAGTGAGTTTCTTATTTCAATTTTGAACGTTTTTGGGAGGAGGTTTTAAGTGTAGAGCATTTTAGGGGGTCCTCTTTGCAGCTCGCTCTCTGGACCAAAGTACAGCCACATGGCGTTACGTCGTAGCGGCTGTCGTTGCGGCATCCCTGACAGGCTTCGAAACCAAGAGGTTTATAATGACATAAGTGTTGGAAACTCGTAAACCGCTGACGCTTCTCATACCTCTCCCGGTTCTTTAGCGCGAAAAATTCTGCAGGTACATTTGAGGCAAAATACGCCAATTAACCAGCAGCGCCCACGTTCTTTTGGTTACAAACGTTTTTCCGGTAGGTTTTTACCATAGTAAGCCAAAAAAGTGTCACTGCAATGCCGGCACGCGCGGGAGGAAAAGCTAGAACAGAAAAATACAGGACTCCCACTGGAGCACTTTCAGGCAGAAGGTGAGCGAGCACTACGAAGGCGAGAAATTTGACATGGGTTGGGATGTAGCAGTGAGCGGATAATGGCGCTACTGCCCATTATGGCGAATCCCTGCTCCGCATTTTGGACAGCTTTCACATTGAGTAGAACAGCTTTAATTCGTTTATGAAGTATTCGTTTTTGAAGGTGATGTAAAGGTATATATTTTCGATTTAGTGACGTCAATTTTATGAATTTATTTTTCTAATTTTTTGTTTTCTGGTTTTTCAAAAATTTTTACTACCAATTAAAGTAAAACCCCGTAAAGTCGATTTCACGGAACCAGAAAAAAGTCTCCGAAAAAACCGAGTGTGCGAATTATTCTGGGCCGAGTAACAGGTTCTGTACGGGATGTCTATTTACACTATTTTAACGGTGTAATATGTTAGTTCAAGAAGCTCCACATTTCTGTAGAAATGCAGGGCCTCCAACTGTGTGCTCATTCTTGCTCTCTGTTATTCGCATTGCGAAGGTTCCTTTCAGGTTTTTATCTTTGTTTTGGAGGACAGGCATCAGGTGCATATTATTTATATCTTAGGATGATTTTTTGTAAAGACAGTGTTTTTGGTTCTTGCATTACTGGGTAGTTCATAATGCTGTTAGGCGAAATATCTGGATTTAGGCAAGTATAACGATTGGTGCGGTTATTTCCGGCAGTAAGCATATTTTGATAAAAATCCAGTGCGCTACATGGTTTGATCATATCTGAAATGATCTATTCGCCTTTGGACCGTTGTGTGGCGGTATCTTTCCGTTCAATGTTACTTTCTAAAGGAAGTTTATGAGACACATATTTGTTTAATCTTCATAAATTTTCCGACAATTTGGCTTTTCCTTTTTTTATTATTTCGTTTTCCAACTGCTGGACGACCAGTTGTCTTGATAACTGTTGCCCTGTTTAAAGGCGTTAAGTTCCACTCTATGAAATTGGTAAAAACAAGAAATAACTACTACCCTACATCTGCGGTATCGTGTTTATGGCGAATTCTTAAAAAATAATATCCATCCTCCATCAAACAGATACGATAGCTATGCGGGAAGCTTTCTCGGGAAGGATACTTTGGTTAACATCTAAGCATTCTACACCGCTTCGACCATGTCGAAATGGAGCACTTGGATAAAAGCTGGCTTCATACCTCGAGGGATACAGGTTAACCTCCGGCTACGCCAAGCGTTTTCTAACAGCGCAGCTATTTAGCGAATCGTTAGTTTGCGTGTCCACAGTTAATAAGAGCAAGAAGACGACGAGCGTACATGAGCGCGTTCGTCGTGGCGACCGCCCGGCAGCAAAACAGAAACCACGAAATTCCGAGCGCTCGTGTTTGCGTGGCTCGAGCCTTCCACCAAGCATCCGTGGCACACGTTTGTCACGCCAAGCATATCCACTTAGGGAGATTGGCCAAGATTGGCAAAAGAAACATCATCGTTTTCCGTAATTGTGACAACACTTGCTCGAAACGAGAAAGACACGTCAGAGCGTACGTCCTTCCAAGGTGGTGTACTATGATTATCCCTTCCAGAAAAATGAATGAAGCTCACACTTACAGCGACACCGATGGTGCAAGGGTGATTGCGGCACCGAAGAAGAAGCAAATCACCTCGAATCTTGGACGTTTACCGTCGTAATGGTCATGCAGGTTGCGTACAGCTTCGCTACTTTTACGTTTTACGCGTCAGTATGAGCTTCCTACATTTCTTCGTTTTAATTCACTTTTTCGTGCTACAGATGCCATCAACGAAAACACTGAAACTTCCCTGTAAAATCATATTGTATGCTATGGCTGCCTTTACAGCAAGACACGGCTTGCTCAATCGCCATATAAGGGTTTATCTCAGTGGCGGGCACGTACGTGTTACTTGAAATGTTGAGAGTTTTTGTGCAAGAGATTGTCTCACGGCATACTGATAGATACTTATATAGGTAGAAGCAACTTTATATAGTACCGTGCAGGGCGACATCACAAATAAATGGTGCCGCGACGCGGGCCCTGTAGTCTTTTCAGCGGGTAATCTTAACTAAACTGCGGCGCGTGTTGGGGCAAGGTCCCATTGGTTATGCTCGGCCATTTTATTACACAAGCCGCCGATACGTGGTGGACGGCCAAAGTTTGGATTTCTTGGTTGTAGCTCTTCACTGCAGCCGCGAGCTGCGGCGGAATTGTTGTAAATTACAACGCTTCGTCGGGGATGTTGGTCCAATCTCATAGCATGTGCGTCATGGTGGCCCTCCGCCGCTGGCACACGGCACACATTATTCACATACACGTTCTTGTACACATGCTTTATCAAGTCTGGGGTGGGTAGGGACCCAGTGTGCAGTTGGCTGAGAACCTCCTCCGCTCGGCTCAGCCACGGATTCAGGGCTAGGAGAGTCATTCGAGCCAAGCGGTGTAAATATTTAGGTTCGTTGAACTTCGCCGTACGCTCCTTGGTGCTACACCAAATTGGGCGGTTCGTTGCAGCGGCGTGGTAGGTTAGCGATCGCGCTACTGCGTGTGTTACTGCGTTGTGGTTTTCGTGCTTTTCTGACGCGTCGTTGCCAGCGTGCGCAGGGAGCCATTTGATTTTAGCCCACCTGTTCTCTCGTTGGAGGTCCTTCGACAACAGAACGCGCACAGCCTCACAACACGCTTTTTCCTTTGGCATAATGCCGCACTGCACTCCTCGAATCCCACAGCACTGTCCGAAACCAGGGGTCGGCTATGGTCAGGGCAATGGCCACCTGTTTCACCTGGCACGCCTGTCTGATCCGAACGCACGCCGCTGTCCACGTCGCGCTGGACCACGCCTCGATGATAATGGCAACGAATGCCTCGCTGTCTCCCTCGATGAGGGTGAGGGGCTTGGCCCTGGCCGCTCTTCTCTCCTTATTAAACTCCGGATTCATCTTCCTTGCGATGAGGTCTACCCGAATACGGTGCCGGGACTCGTCCGACACGGGAGTATCTCTGCTGGCCTTGCTCACCCCAGGCGCGAAGGCCAAGTACGAAAGAAAGCGCCTGCCGGTCTCGGTCGTAGAGAGCCGCTCCTGTTGAGCGGACGGTTGTGCTTCCGCAATTTCTTCGAAGGTATTGTCACCCCCAGGCTTAGGATGTTGTCAGTGCATGTAAACTCGAAAAGCCCGAGCGCCGACACGCTCGCTTGGCGTATTAGGGTGCTGATCTTAATCTTTTCCCACTCCGTCCATCTGTGGAAGGCTGGAACGTAGGCGACGTGGCTGATTACGAAGGAGTGCACAAGCTGAGCCAAGCTCTCTTCCTTGATCCCGCCCTTGCGGTTGGTGACACGTATGACGAGACGCACTGCGTTGGTGATCTTGGCTGCAATGCGGGCAACGGTCACGCCTTTGCCGCGGCGCTTTCCTATAATCATTCAAGCACCCCTATCCTGTCGACCTCCGGATTCACCTGGCCGCTGCTAGACACGATCTTTATCGCCTCTTAATGCCTTAGCTACCACGGCTACTTTGGCTACTTTGGCTACTCGGCTAGTTTGGCTATTTTGGTTAATTGCCTTGGCTACCTCGGCTACCTTGTCTACTTTTCTTTCGTCTGACGTATTTGGTTATAACACCAGCAGCTGTGACTTGCTTGGCGAGCAGAATAAGCTGGATTTGTTTAGCTTGTCTTCGATTGTATCGACGGCCTCTTTTAGCGTGCTCTTGATGTGACCATCGCTGCCTCGCGTAACTCACAGAGTGATGCCCTCACCGTAGATGATGAACCAGACTTTCTCAACTCGAGGTAGTCGCTCGGCAACCCCGATCATAACGAGCTTGAATAACAACGGCTCGATGACCGAGCCCTGGTGGGTGAAGACACTGCCGATCCTCTTGGTGTCGCAGATCACCGGCGCAGAGCCGGGTGCACCGGCTCGTCAGAAAGTTTTTGATAGCACTTGCGCCCATGTTGAATGTGGACACCACGGCTAGGATCACAGAGTGCTTCACATTGTCGAAGGCGCTCTGCGGGTGTAGCCCCAAGATGACCTTATTGCTTCTCGTTGGATTGTCGTCGTGAATGATCTCATTGTGCCACAGAATCATCGCGTCTTGAGTGCCGAGGCAATGCCGAAAACCGATGACCAATGCGGGCTACAGTACCGAATTCTCTAGTCCTGTAACCTACACATGAGGACGTGCTCCCTCACCTTCTCCAGGCAGGACGTGAGCGACGTGGGCCGGAAGTTTTCCGTGTTCGCTGACTTTCCCGGTTTGGGGATGAGGATGGTCTTGGCAGTATTCTACTGCTGGGGCAGTGACCTTCAGCAGTTTTTGTAGCGACCAGTGAGGCTCTCGTTGGCCGCATCGCTGAGGTTCTTGAGCACTCTTCGAGTAAGCGCGGCAGGTGGCTGTCTATTTTGCGGATCGGTGCGATCGTTTATATGAACTTGGTTGCCCCCTTGTTCTTGCCCGCAATAAGGGCTCACCATTCTTCTGTATTCTCAATGTCCTCCTCCTCCCTTCGTAAAAGGCTACGGAACACATGCCAATCAGTACATTTGTGCTTTCTGGTGAGTCCCTTACAAACCATTCTGCATGCCTTACTACCGCCTGTCACCTCCGGAGACTTTGCGTAAGCCCTAAAAGCGGGGACGCATAGCGCGTCGGTGCGAGACTCTTGTATAATGATTATATCTGGCTTGCGTGCTACTTGTATGATGTGTTGTTGCTAAACTGCTCCCTTGCTAGCGAAAGTGCTAACGTTCCAGTGGCAGGTCACCGGGCCCTTCACTGCTGAGGTTGATGCTGTTGCTGTAGCGGCCATGATTGTTGCTGATTGTACCGCTATGCTGCGACTTGATGTATGGCGTTGGCTTGCTGCTGATATGTCTCCTCAATGTCGGCGAACTAGTCGGTAATCATCTCAGTGAAGGTTGTCTTAATATATTCCTCGAGCCCGTCAAGGTGTTTCTTGATTCGGTCGAACCTGTCTTCCAGGTTCTCCACATGGTCGTTGAGTTTCCGCTTCTCCAGGTTCTCGATCGCTCTTCTCTTGGGTGCCGGTTCCTTCGTTGCGGATGTTGGTGGTACAAAACTGCTGCTGTTGGGTGTGGGTTTACATGGTACCACTTGGGGCGCTTCGTTATTGGTGGAACGGTTCGTCATAAGCTTCTTGATTTCCGCGATCTCTTTTACCATCTCGTGAATAGTCGCGTCTTGCCTACTGACTGCCGTCGCGACCTCGTTCTTCTTGCGCTGGAGTTCCTCATTGGCTTCCTTCAATGCCCTCATCACCTCGGCTTCCTTTGTCTTGCTGTTGTTGTTGGCGCCGACGTTCTTTGTCGTAATAACGGTCTTGGTGTTTGCGGTGGCATTGCATATGGCATTGGATATGCTTTCATGGCATCATTTATTGCTGCATCGGCCCAACTCACGCGTTCAAGAAATAAATATCGCTTCAGGGTAACGGTACGCCGTCTACTCTCGCTGCCACTGCACTTCGATGCGGAACGCAATGCATTGCTACCAGCTATGCTGGTAGCTGTTATGGCTGATGATGTAAGCGGTAGAAATTTCTCAGCTTTGAGCGACGCTCGTAGCTGCTGCGGCGCTTGCTGTTTGGCCGTCTTGCGCTCCCCATGTGTCTTTGTAACTAGGTCTTGTACTTATTCTTGCAAACCTTGTCACCGGTCAGACGTGGCCCTCCTCACAATTTGCAAGTGGGGAAATCCGTATGGCCTTACTTGGCGTTTACGACCCCGCAAGCGAAGCAACTCTTCACTTCAGGGTTCGGACAAACACTGCAACGGTGCCGACTTTTTCGCACTGCTTACACACATGGAATTGCTTTCGGCAAAGGCTACACGTGGTCAGAAAGGGACCGTAGCACACGTAATTTGGGACCTCCAGTCCAGGGGAGCCATGATGAAGGTGGTCGCGCTTGCAATCATCTTCGCGCCAAGTGCCAGGGTTTTGTGGAGTTTACAATGTTCCGGCGGAGTGCGTCGAGAATCCTCCATTGGGATAACTCTAGTCACTCCTTTAATGATGCCATATGGCCCGTTTTGGTACGCGCCAATTAGGTGTTGCTTGCCACCAATGATGGCCGATTGTGACTTGGGGTAACCTAAAGCACGTACATCGTCCGGGGTACTCACCACCAATTATGTTTGGTTGCAAATTGGGTAAGAAGGGCACCGCTACGCTTTCCTTCCTTGATACGTTCGCCGCCACTATGATTGCCGATGCTGCGGTGGCGGTCTGAGTCCTCGCGATGTAAGGAGGGAGGCGGCATCCCCGAGGCCGCCTCCAACGGTAGAACGTCTGGCATCCTTGCTGCCCTCATCATGGAAGCTTTCACGTTCCTGCCAATTTCTTCGTCGTAGACCTGGACTGGAGAGGGGCAGTGCCCTCGCCGGCCGGGGCCGTATTACGCTGGCGCAAGTGTGACCAGCCCTCACCGTCGTTAAATTCGTCGGAATAAATTTCTTCCCCTTCAACACCAGTTGACTAATGCCGGAATTCACCCGTTCCAGGACACTGGACCTCTACATCTAGGTCATGTTTTTACAGCCGCTGCCCGAAGACAGCGGGCTTTCTTCGACGAGGTTAGGTCTAGCTTGCTAGGGACTGCAGCTGTTCGGCTAGGCTTGGAGGAATACCGACGGGCCTCGCCAGACAAGTCCCGACAATTTGGCGCAAAGGTACCTTTGTTAACTGCTGGTACTGGTTGATGACCCGCCCCTTCACGGACACACTGTTAATAGATATCCAGCGGTAACTATACTAAAACTTTTCGAAAGTACAACACTTCCCCGTTTCCTAATGAAGAGACGGTCAAGAATGACTCATTGCAGAAATAGAGAAAGTTTAAAATCGTGCCTCGCGCATCATTCTTTCTAATTATCACCGCACATCAAGCGCTACGGCCATGAAAGTAAGCCTTTCTTTACCACTGCTCGACCATCGGAAGAAAGTTTTCCGTTTGTGTCTTTGACTCTTTTTCATAAAATATATCACAAAAACCCCATTCTAAAACAACAGCTACTATCCTCTCCATCTTACATTTTGGCACGCATTCATAATCTGTACCAAGCTAGCGTCCCAACATGCCATACAAAGCATTTCCATGATTCGATTATCCCCAGCTCATGTGTTAGTCGTAACCGCCTTCTTTCGTCTCTTGCTGCGATAACACATGAGGCTGCGTTTCGATCGGCTGTAAGCAACCTGTAGTTGTGATTGCCTTTCTTTACGTTGTTGTTTTCAGCTTGTGTTTGTGCATCTGCTTTTCATTTTCTGTTACACAAGATGTAACCCGCTCTCCACTGTAACGCCCTTTGGGCCCAGAGGGTAAATAAATAAATAAATAAATAAATAAATAAAGAAATAAATAAATAAATAAATAAATAAATAAATAAATAAATAAATAAATAAATAAATAAATAAATAAATACATAAAGAAATAAATAAATAAATAAATAAATAAATAAATAAATAAATAAACAAATAAATAAATAAATAATTAAATAAATAAATAAATAAATAAATAAACAAACAAACAAACAAACAAACATAATTCTGCTTGGGCCCGCATATCTAGAGCCTAAGATATGGGGGTCTCCCAGGACAGACCCTCGTAGGTGCTGCATTAGGTCATATGTTAGACATGGGCCCGCTTGCACGAACACACGTTCTTATCGGCAGTCTTATTCACAGTCTAGTCTTAATCACGGACTTCAATAAGACCGCGAATAAGATTCGGACTAGTGCGCTTGCTCGAAAGCACTCGCGCCAGTCTACAGAGCGGTCTTATTCAAGGCTATAGGAACAGCGGGTACCTAGATGAGCACGAGAGAGGCCCCTAGGGAAAGGCGGGGAATACGCCGCAAACCAGCTTGTTGCCGTCGCCGGCGTTGGGCAAGCGTTTATTTTCAACCATAATTGGATAAATTCAAGAAATGCTGACCATCAGACGCCGTATTTGGTCCTTGTGATAGATACGTTACAATGATCCGCCTTCCTTGTTACGCCAACTCTCACGGCCGGGCCTCGGTCGCCCGGCCGCGTAAAGCAAAGATCGTCTGCTCGAAGCGTGGGCCCGAGAAACCCACTGGGCTGACGCAAAAAGCAGTGACGTTGACTGACGTTGTTGCAACACGAGTCGTGCGTTTCATCTCACCGTAAATTAGAAAGTTGCGAATTGGCTTCGGGTTCATCGTCGTAGACTCGGATGCAACGAGCACTCCAGCGGCTCACGCCGCCTGGAAAGGCGACACGATGGCAACAACCCGCTGCCTAGCCAGCAGCACGCTTAGCGAGGGCTACAGCTGTAAACAATCGCGCTGTAGAATACAGCCGAATGTTGGTATTATGCATGCTGCTTTTACGTCTCGCCTCCGGATCCCATTTGCTCAAGCCGAATGCGCAACCAGAGGGCAAACCCAAACAATCAAGCTTCGTAACCGTCACTTTCGAAGCGAAGGATAGAAACACGCAAGTCTGCGCAGCTTCTCGTTGAAAACGCTGTTTTATTTGAGTCTCACGGGCAGACGTACTACACGCTGCTAGCGTTTTGCTGTTGAGTGTAATTTTGTTGTCACATTGTAGTTCTATTGTGAACGCCTATTTGTTGTTCCTGGGTAAATGGGCATGATTTTATAAAACAATACATTTGTTCCGTCCTTTCCGTGCCGCCTTTTCGTAGCTACTGCGGCGACAGCCGACATAGCAGACGATCACACATTCACACCGCGCGGCTTGGCCGCCCGATGTCTGCTCGGGACTAATATCGGGCAGCAGACTATCATTCCTGTCCATCTAAAAAAGCCGCGCTACCCGGGAAAAACAAGCACACGCCCATAGCGCACAGCGAAATTTGAAAACGGTGGTTGGCTGCAGCCATCGGCGCTACATCAAAGTGCGTATGCCTCGCGGCTTCAGGCGCCGGCGATGTCTGTCCCTTTCCACCTTCTCTCCCGACGGCGTTTCCGACGGCGTCGAAATCCTCGGAACACGCATTTATTTGTTCCAAGCAGACGGTCGAACCGCCGCCGCTCGGTATCGTTCGCCACTTGTACGGCTACTGCACTTGTTTTTCACGGTATGGAGGTCGATCTTTATGATGAAATGACCGACCGCGTGAGCAAAAGACTGTGAATAAGACTGCTCGGAGAAGGCTTATTCACAATCTTATTGCGTTCTTATTTAGAATCTTATTCGCTGTCTTATCAGTTTCCAGAAAGCATCTTATAGCCTAGGGAACATAAGACCCCGAATAAGACTGCCAATAAGATTAGACTGCGAATAAGACTGTCTTATTTGGCTTCGAGCAAGCGGGACATGGAGAAGGCCGAAACAGGTGTTCAACGTCAGCTCCTGACCCATTTGGCGCACAAAAGGGGCAGGTGTCCGCAAACGGCACGTGACAGCAGGCAGGGCAAACGTGGGTAGCGCCAAGCTTAGGGATAACGCCGAGCTTGGGGACCATCATCATCATCATCATCACCTGCCTATCTACGCCCATTGCAGGGCAAAGTCCTCTCCAATTAATCTCCAATAATCCCTGTCCTGTGCTAACTGCGACCAAATTATCACCGAAAACTTCTTCATCTCATCTACTCGTCTAACTTCCTGCCGTCCCCTGCAAAGCTTGCCTTCTTTATGGATCCACTCTGTTACCCTTAATGACCAACGGTTATCTTGCCTTCGCATTAGTTGCCCCTCCAACGTCCATTTCTTCTTAATTTCTACTAATATGTCCTTAACACGCGTTTGTCCCCTGACCCACGAAGCCGAATTCTTGCCCCTTAATGTTACACCTATCATCTTCTGCTCCATTGCCCTCTAAGTCGTTCTCAATTTAAGTTGAGCACTCTTAGTGAGCCTTGAACTTTCTGCCCCGTAGTAGAGTAGCGGTAAGGTGCAGCTGTCATACACTTTCTTCTTCAGGGACAATGGTAATCTGCCATTCATTATCTGGGAACGTCTGCCGTACGCACTCCACCCCATTCGTATCCTTCTAATTATCTCTGCCTCATGTTTGGGATCTGGGTTCACAACTTGGCCTAAGTAGATATATTCGCTTACCACTTCCATTTCCTCGCCATCTATCTCAAACCGCTGTGCTATCCCGAGGTTATTGATTGTTGCTTTGGTTACTGTATATTAATTTTCTGTATATTGTAATACTCTAATACGGTATAGTAATGTTACTGTATGTTAATTTTCATGCCCACGGCTCTACTCTGCTTGTCCTGTTTACTGAGTTATTATCCATTACCCTTACTCCAACCTGTTCCCAATCCAACGTTATCAATACTTCTTTTAAACATGCTGTGAATAACTTTGGAGAGATTGCATCTCCTTGTCTGACTCCCTTCCTTATACGTATTTTACTGCTCTCCATATGGAGAATGATGGTACCTATGGACCCATTGTAGATATCCTCTAGTATTCCTACATATTGCTCCTCTTCACCCTAGTTCCTTATGCCTGAATGACAGCTGAGGTTTCGACCGAGTCAAATGCTTTCTCATCATCTATGAAGGCTATATATAGGGGTTCAGTATACTCAGCACACTTCTCTATCACCTGATTGATGGTGCGACTATGGTCCATTGTTGAATAGCCTTTAGGGAACCCTGCTTGTTGTTTAGGTTGACTGAAATCTAAGGTTGCAGAAATTCTTTTAGCGATTACCTTGCCAAGTACCTTGTAGACGACTGACAGTAAGCTGATCGGTCTGTTATTTTTCAATTCCTTTATGTCACCTTTCTTATGGATTAGGATGATGTTCGCGTTCTTCCAAGATTCTGGTGCACTTGCAGTCATTAGGCATTGCGTATACAGGTTTGCCAGTTATTCAAGTACAATTTCTCCGCCATCCTTCAAGAGGTTTGCTGTTATCTGATCCTCACCAGGTGCTTTGCCCCCTTCCTTACGTCTTCGGTCGTTACTGGTGGGATGTCTAGCTCCTCTGAACTACTTTCTTATTCGGCATAATCGTGGATGTCCCGGCTACTGTACAGATGCCTATAGAACTCTCGCCTGCTGTGACTATTTTATCTCTATTTGTGAGGACATTGCCGTCCTTGTCCTTAAGTGCATAGATCTGATTTTTTCTCCTCGCCAAGTCGCCTCTTCACTTGTTTCAGGCTACCTCCGTTCTTTACAGCGTATTCGATCCCTTCCATAATATACTTCCGTATGTCAGCTGTCTTACGCCTATTGATTAACTTCGGAAGCTCCGCTAGTTCTATTCTGAATGCTGGGTTGGAGATAGCCATGCTTTGCCGTTTCCTAATTATATCTTTCTTCCCTTGGGAAAGTTTACCAGCATCCTGTCTGGCCATCGTGCCCCCGACTTCTACTGCACACTCTATGATAATGCGTGTAAGGTTATCGCTGGCCTACGGTGTCGTAAACTCTGCTTCCTCGGTAAGAGCTGAATATCGGTTCTGCAGCGCCATCTTGGAATTCTTCTACTTTACGTCGTGCGGTTAGCTCATTAATCGGCTTCTGTCGTACTAGCTTGTTGTGGTCCCTCCTCAAATGAAGCTTAATTCTTGATCGTACCATACGGTGGTCACTACACCTTACCCTTCCGAGCACTTCCACGTCCTTCACGACGCCAGGGTTATCGCATTAGATGCCAAGGTTATCGCCTGGGTTATCACATTATCAGGGTTAGACCCGCTTGTTACGATGGGTCAGGGGTATGCATCTGATTTAGTGAGAGAACACTTCGTCTAGGTAAGCATTCGTTTGATTGCACAATCTTCGTAAAATATTTGTCATTTATAATAAAACCGGAGTTTCAGCGGTTTTCCATAACCACAGGCCTCCGGTGTTGAGAGGAGTAAGTGAATGAACATGGACCACTACACGCCTAACTAATTAGCAAAGTAAGAAATCACTCAAATGATTTTATACCCACCAGTGTAACTGGCATAGCGACTCAGTCATGCATCACTAGTAAGATATACAACCGTGTTGTGTGCCATTTAGCTGCCTGTGACAAAGATTGGATGAAACAGGATCTGCATTTCAAATATATCTCAGTAAGCTGCAGGGTATTTCGTGAGGTTCATCTCCCGTCCTATCCTTACAACTCGCTCTACAACTGAACGTTGTAAAGGCTTGGGTGCCAATAAAATTCAGAACCGCCTTGAAATCTTTAACCAGTGGGGTCACATGTCCAAGTACGCCCTCACTGCGGTATAAGTCACAGTAAAGGTTTCATTTTGAAGTGACACCTTTTCGCATATTGGCGTATCTGATATATCATCCTTGGTCACGTTAGGATAGGTGTTTATACATCTCCGGATATACTGTCTCAGATTACCTACCCAGGCGGCGCATAAAGTGTGTCCGTCTATGGCCGCTTTCTGGCATGTCGGGCCAGCATCCAGGTTCTGGCAGCCACTGATCATACGATGAGCGGCCAACATTCGGCAACCAGCGCTTTTATATTACTCCGGCCGCCCGTGTTCAGACGCACAACGGCAGCTACCCGGCTGCCAGATATTCAGTTCACTTTCGGCTGCCGGTGTTGAGAAAGAGAATGGCCGAAGTACGGCAATAGGCCATCCGTTTTTCCTTCGGGAAGTGGTGCTCCGCCGAAGCACGGCAAGAGACCGACCACAGAATATCCGTATTCTTGTGGCAGTTTGTAATCGAACGGAGACCGGCCGGAGCGCGGCTGCATCGCATTCGCTCTTACAACGGTGAACCGTGCGTCCGGAGGCAGAATATTCGTTTTCTTAGGGCAACCGGTGTTATGCAGGACACCAGCCGACGCACAGCCCCCGAATGTGCATTTTTCATTCGGTTAGCGGTCCTCGGCCGAATTACGGCAAGCGAATGGCCGCAGAATATTTGGCAGCCGGTGTTCAAGAGGAGGCCAGCCTACGTAAGTTCTCAGGTCATACGTCATTCTTTCGGTAAGCGGCGTACAGCCGAACAACGGCACGGGTCTGGGCGCCGAGAATTCATGCGCAGACCTGTTCGGAAGGAGACCCGCCGGTGTAAGACAAGTTTTTCAATTGGTGAAGACAGAGCCGTTAGGAAGCCGAATGACACTGACGTGTTTTTTATTCGCTTGGTGTTTCTACGTTTTAAATGAACGAACTTCGTTTGTGAAGCAGTAATGAGTGTTCTAGGTGAACAGGCATCGTGCAAGGACTCATTGGGCATTAGCAGGTAACCTTTTATGCCATCGGAATGCCATTTATTGCCACAAGAGTGTACCACCCCGACGGGTGAGCTAAGCCTCGCCAGTCATAGCCACTACCACGCCTCGCCCGCCGGCTTCGTCGACACATCAGCTCGAGGCTATTCGCCTCCTCAAGAGACATCGACCCGGCAGAGATGTCCGACCCGAGGTGGCGGTGGTTCATCAAATAAGTGGCCTTAAAGGGCGTCGAGCAAGCGGCCACCACGCAGGAGCTCAACCGGCGCCATGTCACGGACTCCCCACGAAAGAAAGGCAAGGGCGCGCAAAAGCGCAAGCTTGCGGCTATTCTTACAATAATACTGCAAAAAACAATGTTGCACTACCTTGTTGGTGATAAACGTAGTAGAGGCTACGCTCGTGCATTGGTGCCTTGCTTCATGGTGACCTGCTTCGTGCCCTGCTTCATGGGATTTTATGACTGTCTATTAGAAACACGTGTTATTTTAAATTTCCCACAACAAGGGAGCCTTAAGAATGATGAAGCCTGGATGTTAATTTAGTTGCGGTGTTTGAAGGTGAGCTTAGCTGCACTTCGGAAATGACTGACTTTTTTGAACATAATCGCCAGCGTCCAAGCAAACACGGATATCATCGGGTTTTTCTTGCTCAACGCAGCTTGTTGAGTTCACTCACGATTTGGGCATAGCAATAGATAAGCTTAAAGTAGTTGACTGTGCTTTCTTGGACTGTAAAAATAAAATTGACAGTGTTACATATGAGCTTCCTGTTAGTACATTGTGGTCTATAAACTGAATCAATCGGTTATGGCATGGATAACCGAGTGTATCTCTCTGGAAAAGCAGTCGGTCGCTCTCAATGGTTGTTCGTCCGGATATGTTTCCGCGCCCTCAGGAATTCCCCAGGGGTTAGTTGCGGGCCCTTATTTGTTTCTGTTATATATAAATGTTATTACTATGGGCCTCGAAGCTTTGTTGAAAATGTTCGCGAAGGACTGTGTAGGTTACAGAACAATAGCGAATGAACGTGATTCCGAATGATTCTAATTGCAGCATGATTCTAATTTAATAACATCCTGATGTGCTGACTCAGAAAAGTCGTTTAATCTTAAAAAGTGTGTTAACGTCACCTTTACAAGACCCGCCTACAACCCCCCCTCCCACTCCCTGTGGGGCCTTTAAGGAAATAAAGTGAAAGTGAAAAGCTTGATTTAAAATAAATACGTATACCGTAAATTACACTGCCTTAAGAGCTTTAAGAACGGCCGGCGAATATAAATAACTAGGAGTTTATTTAACGAGATGTTAGAGGGTAAATAGGCGCATTCACAATACAAAAGTTACGGTTGCACGTGTTTTTATCTCTCTGTGATAAAATTTCAGCGAACCTCCATCTACCCTAAAAGAACAACCGTATGTTACTCATGTGCGCTCGATGTCGGAGTACGCATGTGTTTTCTGGGATCCCTACACCAAAGAGCTGGTTGATACCCCAGAAAACATACGGAATAGGGCAGTGCGATCAGTATTATGAAATTTGCACTGTCAACTTTGCATGAGGGAAAGTAAAAGTAAACTTGAAAGATAAGACGGGAGAGATCAGAGACGAAACCTCAGGTTGAAATTTTTTCGTAATATCGGTCATTCGAAAACTGGAATAGAAGGGGAGAAGTATATCCAAGCGCCAATCCACATATCCCGATGTGGGACCGCTCGCTTAAAGCAAGTTATTAACTTTTCTTTAAAGTGACGCCTTGTGCGATTTGTGTTATCTTAGATCAATCCGAGAGTGTAATTATCTTCCGCATATGACTGTACCAATTGTTTATAATGACGATTTTTACCGCGCTTTGTGGAAATGTTTTGTTATTTGGTCTCGTATTTGATGCTTAGTGTTATGTATCTCCGTACTGTAATAGATGCAAACGCAATCAGGTATCAAGTAAACAAATAAATAAATAAATAAATAAATTAATATATAAATAAACTTGCGTAGCCGCAAGTTCGCCTCCGACGGGTTCAGAACCTTAGGCATTCAAACTTGACCAATGCAATATTTATTGTTTTATTCGTTGGATTATGCAAGGTTTGCTGTATGAATACTACCATTGCTATTTTATTGGTTTTAAACAAATTATGAAACTCTAGTCTTACTCCTTTCCTCGTGTCAACACAGAGGGATGCAACTGCAGCCACCTGAAGCAAGTCGTCGTTCGCAACGCGCCTAAAATTTTCCTACTGTAGTACGACATTAGATGGAAATTAAGTTCTTTTGGGCAATTAAGTGGTGTGCAGGTAACTCATGAAAACAACATAAAAAAGAGATTGTAAATGAAAGCACTTGTTCAATCTCTCCTAGGAGCAGCCCTGTGAAAGATATTCAGAAAAGTTGATTGAGCAGAAAATTTCTTTGCAAGAAAAATGGGCAAATACTGGACGTACTTTTTGTGTGAAGGAAATTACATTGAATTCTCCTCAGCTTTTCTGGAGTACGAAAACGCTTCGTAAAGGCATTCGCGCCGGTTTTATATTCGACAAAACTGGTCAAGCAACTGTTGTAAAAATAGTCGATTTAGTCAGAGCGTGAGAGTGCTCAGGAAGATTGTCCTAAATAAAAGTGTCTAAAAGCGGCACTTTCATCTTAGTGAAATTCAACAGCCTCCCTTCCCCGCTATTTCCCCGTTTATTGCAGGTAAGCCGCCGCACAGAAGATATCAGGACATGGAAAATACATCTATTCCACCTCTACAAAGAACTGAATATTTTTTGTATTCGACAGTAAAAGAGGCACAGCAATTGAAGTAACGAGGATTTGTGAGCACTGTTTAATAAATGAATTTTGGTATCAACTGACGCTGATAATTAAGCAAGGCTGCGCTGAAGTCTGGACGGCTGGTGGTTGCGCGTGGGCACACTTTCATGCGGCTGCATTGGACCAAAAATTCTAGGTTTGTGCTGCTGCACAGCGCCACTGAGTCATCTGCTTGCGCGACAAGCAGTGACCGGCCTCACTACAGTTAACGTACTGTGGCTAAGTTCCAATTCCCGTAGCACGGCCGTATTTCCGGCGGCTTTAGTCCGGCTGGAGTCCGACGACCACATCTCGCTGTCCTCCGGTGGCCGTACTTCGGCCGTACACGGGTGGCTTTGGGATGGCCGGAGCCCTACGGCTGGAATCTCGCCGGATGAAAGTAAGCCGGTCAACTGGCCGACGGACACTGGCCGTTGGGCAGCCATGGGAGTACGGCCGTATACGGCCAAAAGGCCCACATTAGGACACGGGCCTAACATGGCGGCCGCAAAAAGGCCGGACAAAAAATCACCGGCCGAAGTACACCGGCTTGGTATAGGCCGAACAGTCCAGTGCTGGCTGGGTTGGTCCAGTGGGCAATAATTATTTAGATTTAAGGCGGAGATATTTTGATTATAAAGCCCCAAGTAATATTCGTTTGTGAAACCCAATTTTGAAGAAAAACAATTCTTATGTGCAAAAAAATAATAATAACGATATGCTAGTCGGTATAAAATATCTACTTTGGTTTCTCCACTTGCCTCTGAAATTTTGATATAGACGATCTCTGCGACGAACACAGCGTGCATCCAGTAAATGGTTGTACATTTTTGTATCTCTAATATCGACGTGTAGCATATATATTAATAAACCTCAAATAACTTGTATTCTGAATGCTTTCAGCTGTAATATAATGCAGAAACAAAATATGTTGTTTAGTGGTAGGTCAAAACACAGAGATTCTTAAAATACATTAAGTGCTGAAGTGCCGACCTGTACTGTGTTGTCGTCTCTACGATTGCTCAAGCTCATTAGATGATTTCTTCCTACGATGCTAGGCACCTGCAAGAACTGATTTTAAATGCAGACCATTTCAGTACCTCACGATGTCATCCGCGTTGACGTCCGTAATACTATCCGGCACCAGGTTTCGATCCCTCGACCCTGCGGGCGGAACGCAATGTACATGATGCTCTACCCACTGCGCCACAAAGCCGACACAGAATGGGCGCTACGAATGCGCCTTATATCATTAACTCATTCAAATTACTGCTGACGAGCGCTCTCTTCAGCAGTTGCCACAAGTGCAACAACATTAACGTAACGCAAACTACTTAACGTCGCGCGCCCCCGGAAATGCTCTGCATTTGATCGTGCCCCTCGCGAAGGGGATCTTTCGCACTTGATCGCACTTCCACTGTTCTCTGCGCATGCGCCCCGTCGCGTTTGGGAACGGAGGCGCGTCGTCTGCTTCCAGGACGCCGCGGCGCCAAATTGAAACGGGTGGTGAGCGGTGGTGCCGCACGCCGCTCGTCGAAACGCGCCGTCGGAAGCGAGAAACGTCGTCGCCACATCTACGATCGAGATAAATAAATGCAAACGTAAAGCGCCAGACATTCGGAGCATTTTCCTCATCCTCGCCATTTTTTTGTTAACATCTTTGGGATCAGTACAACACCTAGCGGTATAAAGTGATTGGTACTTGCATTTTGTGTTCACAGTTTCTTCAGAGAAACCGGACCCGCGTCTGGCAAATAAAAACTAACTACAATATGTCCACCGAAATAAATGACACACGCTGCCTGCATACGGCAGTCAATGCTTTTCCAATCGGTGATCATGAACTCAAGAGGGTCTTCTTATACACAAACTTTAGCCATAATGCAACCATGTAAGTACGTTTTTTTCATTGCTGTCCACTTTCCTAACAGCCAATGTGTTTGTTACTACGTGCAGTTCTGTATTTGAAAAAAAAGGAATAGTGCAGTTGGCTGAATTACATTTAAAAACAATCAAGAATATTCAATACTGATTTGAACTTTAGTACAATTGGCTTTGATACTTTTTTGAGGAAATAACACCAAAGTTAGCCCTAAGGTTATTTTTAATGATTTCTTTTCAAATACGGTTGATCGATATTTTTAGGTGCTAGAAGTTTATTACGAATGTTTACAAGACAGGATAAGCGGGGAGGCGTCTACGCAACCAGCAGCGTGAGTTCGGAGCTCAACTTTGTTCTCCTCTTTACTGACCAGAGGCATAGCACCAGTCGTATGCGTATAGCTATGAGGGATTGCCCCGTTACATGAACCCCAGCCCAAGTAAGCACCGTCTCATTGCTCGCTGAGAAGAATCGACGGGTGGCTCGAACAATACTGGTAGGCAGGAGACTGCAGGAAGAGTTTTCGGGAGACACGGCCGGGGAGGTCTTGTATGACACGTCCGTGACACGACCCAACAACATGTACTGTCAAGAATAGGGATGAAGCAGTTTTTCTGAGAGGCTGACACAGCGTGCAGTGGACCAGAGCAGAACGTGTAAGCCTGGAGAAAATTGTATCGTCCGATGCTGTTCGTCATAGCGTATTTTCTGTGAAAGCTGCGAGTTGCGATGCAACTAGGTGCTCGCGGTCGAGTGGAGGAGCCGGTAGGCTGCAGCGATAGCATCACGAGGGTATCAGGGAAGGACGCTGTCACGCGTCTCATGCAGCAAGGGAATGAGGCTCGGGTTGAGGCATTCGATGCCCAAACGATATATTTAAAAAACCAAGCCTCAAACAAACGGGATCATAGCAAATGAACAAGCATATCACACTAACACCCCCCCTCCCCCCCAAAAAAACAAGCACAACCTCACACTGTCAAAACTCTAGGCAAAAAGCCACTATAATACATTAACTGTCCATGCCAAAGTGAAACAAGTCCTACCGCGTGAAGCATGACGAACCCGCTGCGATGCCGATGACGTGACCCGGTGGGTTGTCTGGCTTACACGTTCACGCACGTAGCAGCACGTCGCGGTGGCCCGTGCTGGTAGTCAGTGGTGTGGACGACCGTGGTGCGATGGCAAAGGTTCCTTGATGAGCATGGCTTAGGAGCAGGCGAGCACTGCGAAGCCGCTGGTAATAGGTGGTCCTTGCCTCCCGCTGCCAACGTTGCGAGGCCGTTGGTACGTTCAGGGGCACGGCCCGACAGGTCGGCATGGTGCGATGCCGCCCGTGCGCTCTCAAGCAAGGGCGGTTTTAGGGCTCAGGGGGCTCAATACCGGTCCGCCAGCTCTCCTCCTGGGAGTGGCCTAACCACCTGGAAGCCCCGATGCTCGACCCGAACTTGCCACCATTCCTCCCAAGACCTCGTTCCACACTCCCTACTCCAACTTCATCGTCCACCTCTTCAGCTCGCCTTGTACCGTGTGAGGCTCCCATTTGTTGTTGTTGTTCCTTAAAATTATTCCCGCCTACCCAATCAAGGGATCGGGCAAACATCAGTCATTAACCGAAAGAGATAACTGCCTAGCTTGATTACTCGAGGAAAGACAGAGAGAGAGAAAAAGCATTTATTAGAGCAAAGGGTGGTGGTTGAGCCGTCACTCCGTGGGGTCGATTCCCCTCAGTCCAGGTACCCTTGGGCCTTGGCTGTAGCCCTGGCACGGGATGAAAATAAGAAAAATTTGGAAGCTTTTTCCTTCTGGTGTTTGAGGAATCGAATTGGGAAGTTATTCAATATAAAAATAAAACAAAAAGGGAAAGAGAGAAAGAAAGAAACAAGAAGAAGAAGAAGAAGAAGAAGAAGAAGAAGAAGAAGAAGAAGAAGGAAGAGGGGGAGTAGGAGTAGCCTGAGGAGAAAGGGATGGAGGGTTTTGGTGAGGTATCAGAATAAGAATCGAATTATGGTGTGAATCTTTTGGATTCTTCTATGCAGCGCACAAGAGCGAGAGAGAGAGAGAGAGAGAAAATTCTTTAATGAGACCGAAGAGGTCAGCCCCGCATAATGCTTCGCTTGCTACTTGAGATGGATGGTGAACATATGATGAGGCCTATATGCTTTGATGAATAATACAAATAACAAAAGAAAAAAACGAAAGAAACTACACCGGACGGACACACGCACACACACATAAAAAAAAGACAGGAAAAGTCAGAGGTTGTCACAGGCTGAAGTCGAGTCCAGAGTCTCTGACAAAACGCACGAGAGATTTAAAACCCCGCACCGCACTGTCTTCGCTGTTCCAGGGACCTACAAATCCTTCATGTTGAGAGTTCTCGCCCGTAATAAACTTCGCCCTATCGTTCGCGCCGAGTTGAAACGTGGGCAAACACAGAACATGTGTTCAGTGTCTTCTAGTACACCGCAAACTTGACACAGACGTAATGCCATCAGAGCGATTTTGAAGCGCAGAAGACCTTAACAAACATCCCGGCGGCAATATCCCGTTTGTCCAGCTAACCTCCTCCTCCTGTCTTTTTATGACCCGGTATATGTTCTTCATTGGTCCTTTGAAAATCCTTCTAGCCATCCCGTAAGCTCACCCTTCTTTTTCTTCGTCTTTACTTCAATTATCTTCTCGGGCAAACCCCCTTTCGGGTTCGGGCTCTTCCTGTTCTCCCCCCACACCTTTTTACCACATGACAGACGCTTAAGTAGCTAGTTCAAATGAAAAGCTTGTTCTCGGCTAAACAGTAGATAAAAGGGAGAGACCCAGACGTCTCATGGCGGGAGGTGTTATAGGCGAAAGTGACAAATGGTAACCCAAGATCCCAATTTGGGTGATCAGCAGATAAGTACCGAGAGAATGTGGGTGAATGTCCGGTTGAAGCGCACCGAGAGCCCATTGGTTGGTGGTTGGTACACTGTGGCCAGCCCATGGTTCATCGAGCAAGAGTGGCGAATGATTTTGCACAAAGGCTCTTGCCGCGGTGGGTTAATGGGGCCCAGAAAGGCATTTTGAGCACACTAAATGAACTATCGCAACCGTTAGCTTCTGTGGTCGACGTCATCTGTGCGACGTATAATATTTTTACGAACAGGGGAAAGCGGACAGTTTCGTTGCAAAATTTTAACCAGCGTTCCCATCCTTCTGTGAGTGCTTTAGGTTCCGCTATCTTCCTACATTTACGGCATTGATCATCCCATTTGCGCAACGAAGCAGAAATTTTGCAATGGGGCGGCTTTTTCTCTCACTTTGGCGAACCGAACCGTCGTCTGCTCAGCGTGGAGGTGTCTGTGGCAGCTTTAGACTTTAGTTAATTAGGGCTTCCAGCACCACGAGTAACGCTAGCCGGTTCTTCGTTTTACTTTATTAGTACGCTTATTGTTAAGGCATGTTGGACAGTCCGAAATGACGGCGACATGCTGGCGACGCCAACCGCCTTGTCACGGGCCGGCGGCGGTGGCAGGAAGACTGGCTCGCTGATCTAAAGCGCTGACATTACGATCGGCCGTACGGTCGTCGGAAATAAATCAAGAAGCGAAAGCTGCTCACCGATAACAACCGTGCCGTAATGAATGCGGCGCTGTTGTGTTAGTTTTTAGCGTGTGAGAAACACATACAGTGGAACCTCGCTGATACGTCCCCCGGACCTACGACGACCCGCTTCTTACGTAGGATCACCGCGGTCCCGGCAAACTCCCCATAGAAACAATGTATTTAAAAGCCCGATGATATGAGGCTCGGGTGCACGCAGTCCGAATATTACCGGTACCATGGCGTGGATAAACCGGCATTTTTCTATATTTTACACCGCTTCGCCACCTCGTCCCGACCTTCTCAGCATGTGGGCCAGACCACTTGCTGAACTGACGCAAGTAAGAAGGCGGGTATTACCGAGTGGAAGTTAACCTAGGATGGCACGGCGCGGAAGCAGCATGCCAACACGCCAACCGCGATAAGTCGAAATTGAGGTGGCAGGCGGAGCGTAAATTTCAAGTTCCCGTCGAGCCACAGACGAAAGCGAAAACACATACGACTCAACCTCACGGCAATGACCGAACACCCTCTTTACATGCCCGCTCCACCCAAGTTTCTTCCTTTCAGGATGCTCTCTCTCCCTCTATCTGCGCTCTCTGTTTATCAGTGTCTTTCAAATCCGATTGTCACCCCCCTCCCTTTCTTGCTAGAATGGTTAAATTCACGCGCGTCTGCCGCCAGGGTGGAGATATGTACCGGTTGGCACCGCCATTTCGGGTTACTCAGTGGCCGCCGCAGCAAGTCACTGTAGCAAGACTGTGCTTCAAGTGTCGTCGTAACGCGTTTTACTCGCCAGGTTTGAATCATCGTATCTCGTTCGCGTTTCTGGGTCTTGTGGGAAGAGAAAACAGCTATGTGTTGAGCAATTTCACCCAATAGCGACTGGACGGGACCATTCAAAGCGTGCCTTTACTATGTATGGCAATATGTCGTTTTTCTTTCATCTCCGCCTTCTACTATGGTTCATTTAACATGGCTTTGGCAATTTCACACTCGCATTTCCCTCTCTCAATTCGATCGGCCACGTCGGCCTTATTTCGCGCACACAAAGCATAGGGCTGGCGGGCTATGCGCTTGTGGCCTGAATGTAAAACGAGACGAAAGATCCAATCCAACCTGAATGTCCAACGAGACTAAAGATCCACCGAGTCTGAAGGCCCAATCGAGCCTGAATGTTCAACCGGACGAAATGTCTAATCGAGCTTGAAGCGCCAACGAGATGAAAAATTCAACGAGACGAAAGGTGTAACGGAGCCTGAATGTCCAACGAGACGAAAGATCCACTGAGACGAAAGGTCCAACAATACTAAGGCCCCAGTGTTTCATTCAAGACAACCTTTTGTTAAGATTAAGCCAATAGCGAACCGTTCAAGTGTGTTGTGCTATGCGTTACACTACGTTAATAAAATGAGCGTTGTCACAGTGAGGGTAGTCCTATGCAGGCCTCAGTTTTGCGTCAATATAAAGCATTGCACACGAAAGTGCCGTACTGGATGGTATGGTACCCCGTATAGTGAGAAAAAATTCTATCGAGTTTTGCTAGAAATCAGTATCACGCAGTAGTTAGGAATTCTTGCGTTTGAACCAATTGCCAAAAATATGAATTCTGGGAAAGTCAAAAGGAAAAATTTAAAGAAGCGCAGCGCATCGAAAGATAAGCCTAAATTGCAGCTATGGCTCTCCTCGGTCTTGCTCTTGTCTGATTTATATTGTCCTTTATTGGACTCGCTGAAAATTGACGCCTCTAGGTCAGTATCCCAGTTCGACGTCCTTGTATTGCTTGCTGGCAAACTTTCATTTGTTTGCATATATGTAACGTGAAGCGAGAGGTTGCAGCGATGGCGTAGAGGTAGAACACCCGCCTCGCGTGCAGAAGGACCGTGGTTCGAATCCCGGTGCCGGACAATTTCCACCGGATTAAAAAAAACAAATCCGCGAATTGATGGAATTGCACAAAGGGGCTTGGGGTGCGGCCTGACCCCGGCGACCATTGCCGGTAATGCACTCCCTCACCAGAGCAGGATTGGCCACCCTGGTGTAGTAACGGCCACAACCTCCCATGAACACGCCAATGCCCCTTCGGCCCTCAGTCCCCAGCGGCTGCGAAGCAACTGACCACGGCGGCGGTCAGACCTGTGACGCAGCAGAGGGTGCTAAGAATCCCTGGATCCGGACAGGCCGCCAATGGAATCTGAACCTGGCAACGTTTAACGTGCGAACCTTATCTAGCGAAGCAAGTCTCGAGGTGTTGTTCGAGGAACTAGAGGGCATTAAATGGGATGTAATAGGGCTTAGCGAGGTTAGGAGGGCAGGCGAAACCTTGACGGTGCTGAAAAATGGACACGTCCTATGTTACCGTTGTCTAGAGGACAGAAGAGAACTGGGAGTGGGATTTTTAGTCAATAAAAGCATAGCTGGCAACATAGACGAATACTGTAGCATTAACGAAAGGGCAGCAGGTCTTGTAATTAGGCTCAATAAGAGGTACAAGCTCAAGGTGGTGCAGGGCTACGCGCCCACATCTAGCCACGACGACCAAGTAGTGGAACGCTTCTATGAAGATGCGGAATCGGCAATGGCTAAAGCAAAAACGCAGTATACCGTAGTTATGGGGGACCTCAATGCTAAAGTAGGCAAGAATCAGGCTGGAAACAATGCAGTTGGGAACTATGGTCTGGGCTGTAGAAATAGCAGGGGGGACCTACTAGTTGAGCTTGCAGAACGGAAAAACCTACGCATAATGAATACCTTCTTCTGTAAACGGAAGAGTGGGAAATGGACCTGGAGGAGCCCGAATGGGGACACAAAAATGAAATAGACTTCATATTACGTGATAACCCTGGCGTCGTTGAGGATGTGGAAATGCTCGGAAGGGTAAGGTGTAGTGACCACCATATGGTAAGATCTCGAATTAGGCTAGATGTGAGGAGGGACCGCAACAAGCTAGTACGAAAGAAGCCGATAAATGAGCTAACAGTAAGACGTAAAGTAGAAGAACAAAGTAGAACCTTACCCGCGTTATCACGGAGTGTGCAGTAGAAGTCGGGGGCACTATGGCTAGACAGGATACTGGTAAACTTTCTCAGGAGACGAAAGATCTAATCAGGAAACGGCAAACCATGAGAATCTCCACCGCAGCTGACAGAATAGAACTAGCAGAGCTCTCGAAGTTAATCAATAAGCGTAAGACGGCTGACTTACGGAAGTATAATATGGAGAGGATCGAATACGCTGTAAAGAACGGAGGTAGCCTTAAAGCAGTGAAGAGACGTCTTGGCGTGGGGAAAAATCAGATGTATACACTTAAGGATAAGCAAGGCAACGTCATCACAAATAGGGATAAAATAGTCACAGTTGCCGAGGAGTTCTATAGGGATCTGTACAGTAGCCGGGACATACAGGATAATGCCGAACGAGAGAGTAGTTCAGAGGGGATAGACATCCCACCAGTAACAACCGAAGAAGTAAGGAAGGCTTTGAAAGAAATGAAAGGGGGCAAAGCACTTGGTGAGGATCAGATAACAGCAGACCTCTTAAAGGATGGCGGAGAAATTGTACTTGAAAAACTGGCAAACCTGTATACGCAATGCCTAATGACCGCAAAGGTACCGGAATTTTGGAAGAACGCTAACATCATCCTAATCGATAAGAAAGGCGACATGAAGGACTTGAAAAATTACAGGCCGATCAGCTTACTATCAGTCGTCTACAAGGTATTTACCAAGGTAATCGCTAACCGAATCTCTGCAACCTTAGATTTCAGTCAACCTAAAGAACAAGCAGGGTTCCGTAAAGGTTATTCAACAATGGACCATATTCACACGATCAATCAGGTGATAGAGAAGTGCGCTGAGTATACTGAACCCCTATATATAGCCTTCATAGATTATGAGAAAGCATTTGACTCGGTCGAAACGCTAGCCGTCATTCACGCATTACGGAACCAGTGGGTAGATGAGCATTATGTAAGAATACTAGAGGATATCTATAATGGGTCTACAGCTACCATCATCCTCCATAGGGAGAGCAGTAAAATACCTATAAGGAAGGGTGTAAGACAAGGAGACACAATCTCTCCAATGTTATTCACAGCATGCTTACAAGAAGTATTCAGAACGTTGGATTGGGAACAGGTGGGAGTAAGGGTTAATGTAGAATACCTCAATAACCTCAGCTTTGCTGATGACGTTGCCTTGCTAAGTAACTCGGGGGACGAATTTCAAAGCATGCTTTCCGCACTGGGCGAACAGAGTACAACCGTGGGCCTGAAAATTAACATGCAGAAAACTAAAGTAATGATCAATAACCTCGGGACAGCACAGCAGTTTGAGATAGATGGCGAGGCAGTGGAAGTGGTAAGCGAATATAGACACTTAGGCCAAGTTGTGACCCCACATCCCAACCATGAGGCAGAGATAATTAGAAGGATCAGAATGGGGTGGGGTGCATATGGCAAACATTCTCAGATAATGAATAGCAGCCTACCATTGTCGCTGAAGAAGAAAGTGTATGACAGCTGCATCTTACCAGTACTCACCTACGGGGCAGAAACTTGGAGGCTCACTAACAGGGTTCAACTTAAATTGACAACGACTCAGCGGGCAATGGAGCGGAAAATGATAGGTGTAACATTAAGGGACAAGAAGAGAGCGGAGTGGGTCAGGGAGCAAACTGGTGCTAAAGACATATTAGTAGAAATTAAGAAGAAGAAATGGACGTGGGCAGGGCATGTAATGCGAAGGCAAGATAACCGCTGGTCATTAAGGGTAACAGAGTGAATCTCTAGAGAAGGCAAGCGTTGCAGGGGGCGGCAGAAAGTTAGATGGGCAGATGAGATCAAGAAGTTTGCGGGGATAAATTGGTCACAGTTGGCACAGGACCGAGGTAATTGGAGAATAATGGGAGAGGTCTTTGCCCTCCAGTGGGCGTAGATAGGCTGGTGATGAAGGTGAAGCGCTCAGTCGGTGGGGACTACGACGACGACGTCGCGGACACATGCCCGTGAAGGGATTGTCCTCGTTTCGGCAGGGTCGAAAAAGAAGTGGCAGGCCGCACGAGCCGATGACGGTGAACGCGAGTGGCCTATGAGAGACGGCCACAACGGAGAGGTGGCGATGTCAGAGGGGAACCTGGAAGGACGGCCATTGCAGTGGGGGAATTCCCAGAGACGTTTCGAGGAGAGCAGCGTCCAGGCGCAGATCGAGAGCTCATCGGGTCTCGGGGACCCAAGCTCAGAGGGATCTACCTGACGCCAAGGCCTCGCCTGACCACCGTCCTTTTGCCCGTGGCAGGCACACGCGCTGCTTCGTGCTCCAGTCGTGAACGACCAGGGCCTGGAGATCATCGTATACAGGCGGCTACCGAGTTCCGACTGCCCGCGGCCTTCCGCGACATGGCGCCTGGTGGCGACCAGGTTCCGGCCACGACCGTTCCGGAAGTACCGTTCCTGGAAGAGCAGCGACGGACCTGCATCGTCAACGGCCCAGCACGCGAGACTTCCTGACGTGGACCTCAGCGCAACACACCGCGACAGCACGACGCCCCGAGTACTTCGCCACATCATGGTGAACTCGTTATGAACTTTTTTGTGGCACTTTTCTGGCATTTAAATTTATAGGATTTTCTGTGCATTAGTTAGAAGTTTTGGGTTTTGTTAGCTCTCTGGTAGTCTATCGTTTGAGTATTATTGTCTGCGTCTTGCTTTGTTTTAGAATATACATGTTTTCTTTGTAACCTCTCAAAGCGCCCTCGTCTGCTTACCTGGTGACTGTGGCTAGCGCCAGTCGCCACCGAACACATTCTGCTCTAGAACCTGCAGAGGGGGTTTTCCTTCTCTCCTCACAAAATTGGCGTCCGCGACAGGACGAGGGAGTTTGCGCATTGAGAGGTTACGGTGCGACAGTTATCCCTGCATTGGTGTACGATGAACGTGCAGGAGTTAGTGGACACTGGGAAGCGCCTTGGGTTGCGTGTGGCGGAGTTGCGTGCATGGATTGACGATGCTCTAGCGAAGGCGCGAGATGACGGGGCGGCAGAGCGAGAGGCAAGCCGTCAGGAGCGCGAGGCTGCACGAGTGCGACTCGAGCAGGAAGTAAAGAACCTGCACCTAAGTCTAAGGTTGGCAGAAATTGGGGAGAGTAGCGGCTCTGGGGCGACTGCTGGTGACGCGCATTCTGCGGAAAGCACTGTCATTAATGTTAATCCGCATAACTTCATTCCCGTCTTCAATGAAGCTCGTGATGATTTGGACACTTATCTGAAGCGTTTTAAACAAGTGGCGAACGAACAGCGTTGGCTGAAAGAGAAATGAGCCACTGCGCTTAGTTTGTGTCTAGCCGGAAAAGCTTTGAAGGACTTGAGACGGCTGTCTCCTGACGAGTCCGTCGATTCTAATAAGACTAAACTGGCGCTGCTGCAACGCTTCCGTTTCACGGCTGAAAGCTAAAGCGAAAGGTTCCGGCAGAGCAAGCCGCAAGATAGTGAGATGGCGAAGCAATATGCGAGGAGACTAGAGAGTTTCTTGGACCACTGGATGGAGATAGCAGGTACTCCTTAAACCTATGACGGAGTACGAGAGTTAATTGTCTCGCAGCAATTCCCGACCAACTGCCACAGCGCCTTAGCAGTTTTCCTACAGGATAGGAACTGCACGAAACTCTGGGAAATGACGCAGGTTACCGATCACTTCCTCCAGGCCCAGCATCCAATGAACCTGCTGTGCTTTAAGGAAACGCAGCAGGACGCTGGGATGCCAAAGGAGGCGAGGAATACGACGAACCCAGCCAGAACCCCTCGGTGCTTTCTGTGTGAAAAGTTGGGTCACCAAGCCTCAGATTGTCAGTCGAGGCCAAAGCAACAGTACTGTAAGGATTGTCGCCGAGTGGGTCATAACGTAAAGTCTTGCCCTAAAACGAGCCAACAGCAAGGAGACGGCATCTTGCTGTATGTCACCGACAGAACGCCATTGCGTTTCTTCGAAGGACAGGGATGGGAGTCCTCTTTGTGATCATTCCTGTCCAGAAAGGGGGCAACAAATGAGGGTTGCCCGCACGGCACAGAAGAACTCCACGTGGCCTCGACTTCCAGTGCTCGAAGGAGAACTCTTCGGGACACTGGAAGCAATACACTGGTGGTCCGTAGGTCCCTGGTTACCGATTCGGCGATGACAGGTACAAAAGCTACGCTCCTTCTTCAAATGAGGAAAGCTTCGAGGTCGAAGAGGCAGTTGTGGAAGTATTAACGCTTTATTTCTTCGGAAAGGCTTCCGCAAGGTGTATGCAAACCCCAATATATGATATCATTGTGGGATATATTCCAGGGGCACGCGATGCCTCAGATCCGGATCCCGCGTGGAGGGAAAACGGCAGCTTATTATGGGCCGCAGAGGCAAGTGGTGACGTGACTGCCGCACCCTCCACCCAAGTTGTCACGGGGACGAAAGGACCTAAGACACGCAGAAGGAGCCCCACAACGGCCTTGAACGTCATCCAAGTAACCTCTCAGGAGCTTCGGCGGGAACAAGAAAAAGACCCGACTCTACGGATATGTTGGGAGAGGGTTGGAACACCCGTAACCGGCTAGCAATCGGGGGTTCACACGTTTTTCGTCACAAACGGACTTAAATGGAGGCAATATGAAATGTCAAGAGACTACGTGTTTCAACAGGTCGTAGTCCCGAAGAAGATTCGTTCCCAACTACTGAGCTTGGCACATGACAGTCCAATGTCGGGACACCTGGGAATCAAGAAGACTGTTTGGCGTCTGTTGGAAGTCTTTTATTGGCCCGGGGTGCAAGCGCACGCGCAGCGGTACGTCCGGTCATGCGACGCTTGCCAGAGAACGTTTCGAAAAGGAAGAGTCACAAAGGCACCACTTGGGTGCATGCCTCTCATTGATACACTTTTTGAACGAGTAGCGGTCGATAGCATTGGTCCCATATCGCCAAGATCATGAAAGGGCAACCGATACATTGGGACCTTGGTCGACTTTGCTACCCGCTACCCAGATGCGGTAGCGCTACCAGATTTTGACTCAGCCATGGCGGCGGAAGGCGTAGTGGAAATGTTTTCAAGGATAGGTTTTCCCAAAGAGATCCTCACAGATCGGGGCTCATACTTCAATTCAAAGTTGATGGAGGAAGTTAACCATATGTTGTCCATCAAACATCTCGGCCATACGCCGTATCATCCCATGAGTAATGATTTGGTTGAGAAGTTCAACGGCACTTTAGAACAGGTGCAGCGGAAATTGGTCCAAGAGCAACCTAAGCCGTGGGATCGTTACTTGGCACCTCTCCTTTTTGCCTACCGGAGACGCCCCAGCCCAGCACAGGGTTTTCCCATTTGAGCTCATCTACGGACGGCACGTGTGAGGACCATTAACTATCCTTTAAGAATTCTGGACTGCGGAGAAGCTCGACGAAGAGTCCAAAACCACATATGGCTACCTATAAGACCTTCGCGAACGGCTTGAAAAGACGCTGGAGTCGGCTCGACAAAACTTGCTCCAAGCTGGGTGGTCCCAGAAGAGGTGGTATGATCAACGGTCTACAGCACGAGAACTCAAGATAGGTGATCAAGCTTTGATTCTGCTCCGAACAACTCCCAACAAACTACTGATGCACTGGAAGAACCATTCAAGGTCTGTAGAAAGAAAAATTCTTTTGACTACTGGCTCGACCATGGACACTCCAAAAAGCTATTTCACATCAACATGCTCAAACGCCATGAAGAGCGAAAACCGGAGATCGCGTTGCAGACCTCATCATTCATCGTGGTGGAGGAAGAAATCAGAGTCCCGGTTTCCTGACCACAGCGCTCCTGACCACTGTGGAGTCGAGTTCGTTAAACTCTCGGATAGTCTGGATAACGACCAGAGGAGACAATTGCCTGACCTCGTGCACGATTTTCAGGATATATTCTCAGAGCTTCCAGGAAAGACTAACCTCTTTAAGTTCCAATTGGAATTAACCACGAAAAACCTCATCAACACACCGCAGTTCAAGGTACAAGAAATTGTTCAAGGTACATCTACTGTTCAGGGTACAAGAAATTGTGGACAAAGAGACAAAAGACATGCTGAAACTTGACATCATTGAAGCCTCTAAATCGCCCTACATCTCCCCGCTAGTTCCGGTGAAGAAACCGTATAACAGTTATCGAGTTTGCATAGATTTCCGCCGCATCAATGACATCCTGGTGGCAGATGCGGGACCTATTCCATGAATAGACATTATATTTACGGAGGTCGGAACAAAGGTTTTTTTTTTTTGAAGTTTGACCTGACCAAAGGGTACTGGCAGGTGCCTTTGGACGAGGCTTCACGGTCAAAGACGGCTTTCTCAACGCGTTCTGGGCACTACCAGTTTAAGTACATGCCTTTCGGCATCAAGACGGCGTCGGCGGTTTTCAAACGCCTCATGAGACTGTTATTGCAGGGCATGAATAACGTTGTTCACTACATCGATGATGTCCGGGTCACTACGAATAACTGGGAGGAGCATCTTGCGACTCTTCGGGAACTGTTCGGAAGGATTCGGTACCCTGTCCTCACAGTTAAGCCACAGAAGTGTGAATTACGCGCCACTACCAGGATTTACTAGGGCATCGTTTGGGAGAAGGCAAAATACAACCTGTGGAAGGAGTGGTCACGAAACTCATTGAGTCCACGAGGCTAGAAACCAAGAAGCAAGTACGCTCGCTTTTGGGACTTGCCGGATATTACCGAGACCTCACCCCACGTTACGCGGAAAGGGCACAGCCTTTGGTTGAAATGACCCGAGAGAACGAGAAAAACAAGGACGAGTGGACCCCTCAGCGGGTGCGAGCTTGCGAAAATTTGAAGGCTTCCTTGCCTTCTGGACCTGTCACTAGAGCTCCGGACATCCGGAAGACATTTGTACTGCGCAACGACGCATCGGAAAGTTGTTTAGGTGCTGTACTGATGCAAGTGCATGACGGAGTGCTGCACCCGGTTTCTTACGCCAGCCTCCAACACCTGCCTCATGTAACACGGTACTCAGCCATCGAACGGGAATGCTTGGCACTAGTTTGGGCAGTGGTGAAATTTTACAACTTTTTGTACGGAACAACATTTGTTGTCCAGACTGTGCATCAGCCCTTGAAGTACCTCGCTAGCGCCAAACAACTTAAAAGTCGAGTTCTCCGGTGGAGTCTAACTCTACAAGGATATTCATTCAGAGTAGAGTATATCAAGATGTCCGAGAACGTAGGAGCGGAATACTTGAGCCGCCTGTTGCCGCCAACCGATAATTAAGATAATTGAAGGTAATAGGGTAACGGTTGCATTGTTGGGTGTTGTTGGGTTCTAGCCTAGTGTTTTTGACGACGTTCTTTATGTACCTAGTGGTGGCATGACACTGCGAATCGTGAAGTGTTGTGGTGACTCACGGGAGACTTGTAGTGCGCGAGTGTGCGTGACAGTCACTGAATGTAAGTGATTGTTTTCACCGTGTGCGGGATGGTGTTCACCGTGATGTTAACTACGTCTGCCCCATCGGACCACCCAGCAGTGATTCTTCACCTCCTTGTGCAGTTTTTTTCCCGCAAGAAAAAACTTTCTAAAGGGGGAACATATGTAAGGTGAAGAGCTCAGTCGGTGGGGGCGACGACGACGACGTCGCGGACACATGCCCGTGAAGGGATTGTCCTCGTTTCGGCAGGGTCGAAAAAGAAGAAGTGGCAGGCCGCACGAGCCGATGACGGTGAACGCAAGTGGCCTATGAGAGACGGCCACAACGGAGAGGTGGCGAGGTCAGAGGGGAACCAGGAAGGACGGCCATTGCAGTGGGGGAATTCCCAGAGACGGTTCGAGGAGAGCGGCGTCCAGACGCAGATCGAGAGCTCATCGGTTCTTGGGGGCCCAAGCTCAGAGGGATCTACCTGACGCCAAGGCCTCCCCTGACCAGCATACTATTCCCCAGTGTCCTGGCCCGTGGCAGGCACACGCGCTTCAGCGCGCTCCGGTCCTGAATGACCACGGACTGGAGATCATCGTCTACCGGCGGCTACATGGTGTCGACCTGCCCGCGGCCTTCCACGACGTGCCGCCTGGTGGCGGTCAGGTTCTGGCCACGACCGTTCTGGAATCACCGTTTCTAAAAGAGCAGAGACGGACCTGCATCGTCAACGACCCAGCACGCGAGACTTCCAGACGCGGTCCTCAGCGCAACGCACCGCGGCACCCGACGTCCCGAGTACTACGCCACGTCATGGTGAACTCGTTATGAACTTTTTGTGGCACTTTTCTGGCATTTAAATTTATAGAATTTTTTGCGAATTAATTAGAAGTTTTGGGTTTTGTTAGCCCTCTCGTAGTCTATCGTTTAAGTATTATTGTCTGCGTCGTCGTTTGTTCTAGAATACATGTTTTCTTTGTAACCTCTAAAAGCGCCCTTATCTGATTAACCGGTGACTGTGGCTGGCCCCAGTCGTCACCGAACACATCCTACTCAAGAACCTGCAGAGGGGGTTTTTCTTCTCTCCTCACAAAATTGTTATATACTAACCATATTGTGGCTGCCAATAAGAACAGCTAGTATACAGAGTGAGTCATACAGAAAGCAATAAATTCCTTTTCTGGCGCATCCTCAAAGCCTCCGGAACTCTAACAACACATCCAAAATATTTCACGTCCGCATTGTTAGAAGCTCAGTATTGATGTTGATAAATACTCTGGTGAGAAGGGTCTTAGGGCATTATTACATTTATGACGTGGAATGTTTTTATAACAGCGAGAAAATAGCTGGAACTCAGAGCTATTTGTGTTACGCGCTAAACTGGAGTACTAACACGAAATTTCAAAGCTGGGATAACTTTGTAAAAGACTTCCTTTGTATATGGAGATGTGTCCCACCAAGTTTAATAAGTAACCGTTCAATATAACACACTGCCACTACGCAACTGGTGTTCACGAGAACTGAAAAAGTCTTTTAATTAGGAGAACTTGTTCCTTTCTCCTTTAAGTAGAGAACCACGAATGACCGGCTTACATTGAATCCGTCGCGTTGTGCACAATACTGCACGGCGTACACTTCAATATACGTTGTCTACTGACAACCACGCGGCGTGGTAGCGTTTTCTGCTCCTTGGCTACTGTTCGGGACGTCGGAGTTCCAATCCCAGCTGGTGCTAGGTTCATTTCTTCATTCGGCTTGTTCTTTTCATGCATTGTTGATTGATTGTAGGGTTTAACGTTCATGCATTGTCATCGCTCGCTTTGTTTGGCATATCCCAGGTGGCAGCTCGATCCAAGATCAGCTTGCCCGTCTATAATGGCCGCCATTTAGCCATAGTCAAATCAATAATATTTATTAGCATAAATAGGTATGTGCTCTCTTGAACAGAACTAGCGTAAAAGGCACGGAGGCTGAGGGAAGAAACAAACAGGACAGCCGCTTGTCTACCATGTCCGTGTTGACCATGTTGTCAATCTCTTAATAGATTACGAGGCTTTCAGCGGGGAACCAGTGACAGGGACGTCTGCGCACAGGTGCTGCCTCACCGATCTGTATGTGATGCGGTAGAGCAGAAGTGCCATCTAGGGGGCGGCTGTCTAAATAAAAATGTTCTTGGAAAATGTCAAAAGACAGCGAAGATTGTCGGCGTCCACCGCCCATGATCTGGCGATGTCAAGGCCGTGACCTCATCCACGTCTGCAGGTGACTTTGTGGCGCGCTTTAATTTCTGAAGTGGCGTGTCGATGATTGCAGATACGCCATGAGCTTCCAAAACGTACAAGGTCGCAATCGCCGTTCCCGTGGGAAGGACTGAAGGGCAGGAAACAAATTTCAGCAAAGAGAGGGCCGTTTGGTTCTGGGCAATAGTTGCAATCGAGTACGGGAGGGTGATATTGCAGATTCTATTAGGTGATACGAAATAATCACCGTAGAAAACAGGCGAGCTAGGCAATAAGAAGACCTACATTTGTGCTTTTGGTTGCAAACGAACATTCTCGGCTGAGAAAAAGCAAACCTGGCACCATCAGTGTGAGATGCGAAGGAAAACTGAAGGCAAAGGAGTCCCGCAGAAGAGTAGATGAGAGCGGTATGTTCGGATAGAAAATCAAGGCTCATAATTAGATCATGAAAACAGTGCTCGAGCCGGGTTAGCATTAGCACTGTTTTGTTGTGAGCTATGCGTACCCGGCCGGCGCACATTCCAGGCACTAAAAGCGTGCTGCCATCGGCGACATGGAGAGCACGTGTTGTAAGCGGCGTTAGGACTTTTCACAGGCGAGGGAGTAGCTTTGAGCTCATAACAGGTAACTGGACACCGGTATTAATAGGAGAGCGGACAGCAACACCATCGACAAATACGCCGAGTAAATTGTGCGTAGTTGCCAATGTCAGTACAGGATGTGTGATCGGTGTCGTTGATGCAGCATCGGCTCCTTCAGCTGCATTCTGTCGTTTTGTGGAGATGAGGGCCTGTAGGTCAGCGGAGACGAATGGCGACTGGACGTGGGAGAAAATAACTGACGTCGTCAGGGCGACAGAGAACGATTGCTAAACCGGGCGCTGGGAATTGGCATTCATGTTTCCCCAGTGATTATTACTTTTTTAACACGGCAGTGTTTTATGCCGGGGTACACAAACCTCAGTGACGTCATATCCATCACGGAAATGACATCAACAGAAAAAGTTCCATTTGCGCGGCGGCACTAGCAGTTGAGCCCCCCCTCAGTCTGGCCGATACAGGAGGCGTGTAGCCCTGTGCCAACTGAGCCATGAACTCATGCAAGGATAGCTGCACGAACGCACCTGATGTCGTTCCCTGTAGTTTGTCCATTCACATTGTGCTGCCATCTATAAGGGGTGAAGCAAAGTAGTGCGTCATGACGGTAATGAGCGCGGATACTAGGGCCCTCGATAGGGCAGCGTATAGCATCGGACGCCCCTGTGTTTATCGGTCCACCGCCTATAAGGAACGCTGCTCAGCTTGAGGAACGCCGCCAGCAAGACGTCGCTCGCCAGCAAGACGTCGCTCCGCAAGCGTATAATCCAGTGTCTAATGTTTATGCGTCGAGTAGTGCCATGCCGACGAAATCTAAAGAGCGATCTGCAAGTTCAATAAGATGCATAATAAACATCCAAATGGCCTGTGAACGCACAATTCACTTTAGTGTTTTGCCGATTCCTTTGAAAGAAGGATCAGCCACATTTTTTTGCTTGGACTACTGCAAATTTTAGTGGTGTCAAAGATTTACTTCCTCAAATTATTGGCATGCGCCATGAACCCGAATTTCTGAAACTGTAAAGGCAAGACTTTTAACGCATACAGTTTTGATAAATTAAAATCAATGCCGACGATTCTGCCTGCGCAAAATAGTTTCTTTCATTGTATAGCTGTAAGGGCCCCTATCGCCGATATCCTGGCTTTCAATCTCGTTGACGGCGTTGGCAGTTAATAAAATATCAAATAAAATATCAGCATATACAAAAAAACTCGTTGTGCCGTTTTTCGGCGCCAACGTAACTGTCCGAGATTATCTAGCGCTGCCCCAGGAGGTGGCGTCCTAGCAGGAGAGAAGAGTTGTTTAAACTTGCGGGCATCGTGTTTTGCTCAAGAGCACGAAACGTTAATGACAAGCGAAGGCAGGGCGAACGGCGCCTGGTGATGCTGTTGCATTCCAAGCCTAAACTTGAGGCTTAAGCGTCCTGCTAACTTTACTGCGCAGTGCCAAGGGCCCGTATTATAGAGCACCGGGCTTCGTTGCTGGCGTTCAATGCGAACGGCAAACTCTGCAGCACCACTTTGCGGTGGCAACTGAACCGCCGGAGAGAGAGAGAGAGAGAAAGACTTTATTGCACGATCCTGCGTGGGGATGGGGAATCAGGAGACCCTGTGAAGTAGGCGGTGTCCTCTTCCCATTCCTGCCTTGGTTAAGGCCTCGAGGGGTATTGGGCCAGTGGCCCGGCTCGAGCTACTAAGCTTCCTCCAGCCACGCAGCCTCTCCCCCGTACCCTTGGATGAGCACGGTAGTGAGTCGCGCCGGCGTCAGAGTGCTCCGTTCGCTCTTGCCGAGCCAGGGCTTCCTCGAGCCGCTGGATGGCTTGCCTCTGCTGCGCGCAGTTCGGCGATGTGATCATTGTCACTACATCTGGTGGGATGTCGGTCGGGGTAGTGTTCGCACTCGTAGTGTTCTCACACGTATCACTCGCGCACTCCGCGTTTGCGCACGCGTCAGCGGTGTCCGCGTTTGGGGTGTCACAGTACTGGGGATCGCGCACTGCACCGGTATTCACTCGTCCGCCACCCTGTTCGTCTCGGTGGTGGTGGTGGGCTTGCAGGATGTGGGACAGGGTAGCGGGTTCACTCGCGCACTCACTACACATGTAGTCTTTGAAGCGTCCTGGGCACACGTAGCGCGCCAGAGCCGGTGTAATCACAGTTCTTGTTTGTAGTTGTCGGAGTGACACCTGCTCGTGCCGGTTGAGTCCGGGATGAGGTGGGGGTTGTGTCCTTCTTTGCTCTTTGTAGTACCGGAGTATTTCCCCGTACTCCAGTAGTGGTTCGTAGTCTTCTTCCTCTTCGTTCTCCTCGTTGTCGTTTCCTTGCTCCTCCTCGCCTTCACCGTCATACCCTGCGTCCCGTGCCGTGTTCGAGAGGCGGGGGGGCGCCGCGCGGTGTGTAAGCTCGCGCGCGACGGCGTCCGCCCTCTCGTTCCGGTTGGCCACTCCGCCGGGTATGAGGCCGACGTGGGCAGGAAACCACCTGAGGTGTGTAGTGTTGGTCTTCGGGTCGGGTAGTGGTCGAAGGAGGCGGTGGGCCGGAGGACCCACGCTGCCTTTGCTGTAGTTGACTATAGCTGACTTGGAGTCGCTTAATATGGTGGTGATTGTTGGAGCACTCCTCAGGGCTAGCGCGATCGCCGCCTCTTCCGCTTGTGTAGCGTTGTCCGCTGCGAAGCTCGCCGCACTCATGGTGGTACCGTCCGTGGCTCGAATGACGGTCGCAACGTAGGTTCGGGGTCGGCGCGGGTAGCGGGCCGCGTCGACGTACACCGCAGTGTTGTCGGTGCTGTATGTTTCTGCCAGCGTCCTAGCTCTCGCCGTTCGCCTTTCCCTGTTCCTCTCTGGATGCGTGTTACGAGGTAAGGGTGTGACGACTATCTGTTCGCACAGCGATCGTGGTAGTCGTTCGCGTGGTCTGGCGGCGTCAGCCCCGCCTTCCACATCCTGCCTTTCCCGCGGACCTGTTGTGGCGGCGCGGTTCGTGCTGTGGTAGTGTCCGGTCCTGTGTAGTATCTCTCTTCCGGTCGGCGTTTCCCGGAGGCGTGCGATTTGTGCAGTTCTCTGCGCTTCGCATATTTCGTCCAGGGTATTGTGGACTCCCAGGGCTTCGAGCGCCCTGTTGCTGGTGCACTGTAGTAGTCCGAGGGCGACTTTGTAGGCTTTGCGTATAGCAGCATTGATCTTGTCTCGCTCCTGCGCCAACCACGTGTGGAAGGGGCCGGTATAGGAGATCTGACCAACGACGAACGATTGTAGTAAGCGGAGAAGGTTGGCTTCGCGCATGCCTTCGTTTCTTGTGGATATTCGGCGCACCAGTCGAGCGGCGTTGTCTATGCTAGTCAATAGCCTGCTCAGGGCCGTACGGTTGGTGCTTCGTCCTTCGTCAATGTGGTACCCGAGAACTCTTATGCTCTGGACGTGTGGTATTCGTGTGCCGTCGTGCGCGTGGAGGGCGATGTGGGAAGCGTCCTCGGCGGCTTTCTTTCTTCGTGGGCCGGGCGGTGTGAGTATTAGAAGCTCAGACTTTTGCGGCGAGCACCGGAGCCCGGTGTCTGCGAGTCCGGCCTCGACCTCGTCTATCGCCCGTTGTAGTGACTCTTCTATGTGTCCGTTGGTGCCCCCAGCCATCCAGATGGTGATGTCGTCCGCATAAATTGTATGTCGGACTTCTGGGATTCGTTGTAGGCGTTCTGCCACTGGTATGAGGACCAGATTGAAGAGGAGCGGGGAGATGACGGAACCCTGTGGGGTATCCGTGCTCCCTCTCTTGCGCTCCGCGAGTTGCGTGTTTCCAATTTGTATGCTTGCGGTCCTGTCCGTTAGGAAAGCCCGAATATAGTTGTAGGTTCGCTCTCCCAGTCCCAGCTTGCTGACCTGCTGGAGGATGGCTGAGTGGCGGACGTTGTCGAAGGCGCTTTTGAGGTCGAGGCCCAAGACGGCTCTGCAATCCACCTTGCTCGGCGCTACGATGATGTCGTGCCAGATCTGTAGTATTGCGTCTTGGGTGCTGAGCTTGGGCCTGAATCCCAGCATGGTCGTGGGGTACACTTCGTGGTCCTCCATGTAATGTTGCCATCTGGTGTTGAGGATGTGCTCAAGGACCTTGCCCACGCACGATGTGAGTGATATGGGTCTGAGGTTGTCAATTCCCGGCGGCTTGTTCGGCTTTGGAATCAAGACCGTCTTTGCGGCTTTCCATTGCTTGGGTAGTGTTCCGGTGCGCCAGCACGCGTTGTAGTATTCGGTTAGCGCCTTGATGGCCGTGTCGTTTAGGTTTCTCAGCACCTTGTTGTGTATGCGATCCGGTCCCGCTGCCGATTTGCAGTTCAGGGCTTGCACTGCGCTTCGGACTTCCCACTGTTGTATTTCTGCGTCCAACTCAGGGTTCTGCGGTCCGCGGTAGTCCGGGTGGGTGACGGTCGGTGTGTCCGATAGGTACTGTTCGTTGAGTCTTTTCGCCAGTTCTCGTTCGCCGAGCGTTTTGGTCGCCTTGTGCAGGATTTGGTTGAGTCTGTGTTGTTGGTAGTCCTTACTTTTCGACTCGTCTTTCAGGTGTCGGAGCCACTTCCAGGCCTTGCTAGTGTGCAGCTTCCCGTCCATCTCGTTGCACAGGGCGTGCCACTGCTGTGTGTTTAGTTGTCGACTGTGCGATTCAATCTCTCTACCGATCTGCGCGATTTTCTTCCTCAACGATCGGAGGTGTCGGCGCTTTCTCCACCGCTTCTGCAGGGATTGGCGGGCCGCGATCAGGTGAGCGAGTTTCGAGTCGACGCTGCGGATGGTGTTGTCGGCGGTCACCGTCGTGGTGGCCGCCTCGGCCGCCTTAAGTAAGCCGGCGGTCCACTGTTCGATGTCTTCCACTTTGGGTGCGATCGTTTGTTGCCTGAAGGCGTTCCAATCCGGAATTTTGTGTTTCGTTTCATGCGTGGTTGTAGAATTTGTGGCCCGTACCGGAATCTCCACCTCTATAATGAAGTGGTCGCTGCCCAGATTCACCCCGGTGTTTCTCCACTTGGCGGGTCTGCCGTCGGGTAGGTAAGCGAAGGCGAGGTCTGGGTTGGAGTCGCGCGAGGCGGACGTGCCGATGCGCGACGGCTGTGCGGGGTCCGTG
Source organism: Haemaphysalis longicornis (assembly GCF_048455015.1). NCBI lineage: Eukaryota > Metazoa > Arthropoda > Arachnida > Ixodida > Ixodidae > Haemaphysalis > Haemaphysalis longicornis. The sequence continues at coordinate 89,725,183 of NW_027526295.1, forward strand.
AGTAGATCGAACTGTGCTGCAGTTGCTTCTTCGAGCAAGTTCCTGCCCTTGGCTGTAGTGTTGTTGTATCCCGTTTCTCTGTGGTGTGCGTTGAAGTCACCCGCGATGACGGTGGGCGCGTTCACGACTTTCCTGAGTGTTCTTTGAAATAGCGTTCCGAAACGTTGGCTTCTGTGCTTTGGATTACTGTAGGCGCTGACGACGAACAGTGTCTCCTTCTTCTTCTTCCCGACAACCACCTCGGTAACGCACAGTTCGAGGGCCGTGTTGTTTCCCAGGAGGTTGTCGTGTGGTATGTGTACGACTCCCTTGCGGATGAAGGTGCATACTCCTTGTGCCGTACCGGTGGAGCTGGTGCGTGCGCTCGGAGGGGTTGCTTGCGTCCGATAGCCGGGGATGGTCGGCGTTCGTTCGCTGTGCGTCTCCTGCACCATCACGATGTCCGGAGGGGAGTCGAGGCTTTGGATGTATTGTTGTAGGGCTGCTCTTCGGCACTGGAGGCCGTTGGCGTTCCAGTGCCATATTTTGATGCTGCCGTGCGTTTCTCTACCCATGGTGTTGCTGTTGTGTGGGTTGTTCGGGCACGGGTGTGCCTGTGATCTTTGCGCTCAGTAAGGCGAGCGTTCGTTGTATTTCGAGTAGGGTTTGCTCCACCCTTCCCATGCGAGCGTCCATGCGCGCTTCTAGGTCGCTCATGCGTGCGTCCATGAGTGCTTCCAGGTTGTCCATGCGAGCGACAATTCTTGCCTCGAAGTCGTCTTGTCGCTTGAGTAGGTATCCTTCTAGGCCTTTCATTGCCCTGTTGTGTGTGATGGTGCTCGTGGTGGTCTTCTTTGCGACTCTCCCAGTTGTGACTTTGTGTATTTCTTCTATCTGTAGCCGTTTCCTAGGAGGCTCGATCTCCTGTGTCTCTTCTTCGTCGTTGATTTCCTCTTCCTCCACCTCGTTTGTGGGTTGTTGTAGTGGTTGTTGGGGCGCGTCGTCTGCCTCCGCGTTTTCCATCATTTCTGCGGGAGCGTTGTACGTGTCGTGGCTGTCTGCCGACCGGGATGAAGCTGCAGCGGTGGCATTAGTTTTGCCTTCGATCTTGAGTGTGAGTGTTTCTATTCGTTTGGTAAGCGTGGCATTGGTAGCCTGTAGCGTTTGTATGATTTTCTCGAGCGCTGCAATTTTTTCTTCTTGGTCGTCGCGCTTGCGGGTGGCAGAGCGTTGTCGTTGCGCGCGCTTCGACTGCGCGGTGGCGTTCCCTGCGTTGGCCGGAGCAGCTGTCGCTATCTTGGCCCACGTCTTCGTATTGTTCTGAGTAGGGTTCTTCAGAGCACTCCGGACCGTGCTGCCGGATCTCTGGCGACTCGCGCTTCTTGCGGACGGTGAGCGATGTGTCTTAGTTACCCCTTCGTGCTTTGGGAAGCCGTCCCTGCGTGATAGTCTGACCTTTGGTGCTGTGGTTTTGGTGGCCTCGGCGGCCTTCTTTTTCTCTTCTCGTGCGTGTTTCTTCGTCTGGAATGACGTTTTGAATCGGTTCTTGCAGCGCGGGTCCCCGGTGGGGTGAGCGCCGTTACAGAGTTTGCAGTTCGGCTTGCAGTCATTGGTGTGGTCCGGCCCCGGATTACGTAACCCACATGCGAAGCACGCATTGACTTCGGGCGTGGGGCAGACGTCCCGTCTGTGCCCGACTTGGCCGCAGAGCTTACACACTTCTCTGTGTTGTTTGTACGCCGTGCACTTGACCGCGACTCCGACGTATATCACGTATTGTGGTATCTTGTCGGCTTCGAAGGCGATGACTACCGCTTTCGTCATTCCTATGCGGCGTGCCGCTCTAAATGTGGAGTTGAAAGGGTAGCTGAGGTTCTGAATGATGTCCTCTTGCGTATCTTGTAACCCGATGTTGTGGATAACGCCCTTGACCATGTAGTCAGGAAGGGATCCGTATGCGAACACTTCGTACGCCTTGGTGTCGATCACGATGCATCGTATGCGGGCGTACTTCAGAGCTCTATCGTCGTCGGGGGTGCTAATTACGACGATGTTCTGTGCCGTATTGGGGTATAGTGTATCTTCCGTTGCCGTCTGACTGTCTATGCCTGCGGCGTTTACGATGGCTCGTTTGAGCGCTGTAGGTTGGAGGTCGGCTATGACTAGGCCGCCACGTGGTCTGACTATTACTTTGGCTTCATCCCTGTCCATTACGCTGGGCATGCGGGCTGCCTTTTCCATTGTAGCGTTAACTTTCTTGATGAATTGCGCTCGAGTGAGGGAGCTTGTAGACTTACATTTGGCTGCGTTGCCTTCGGCTGTTGTAGTAGTTGCTGTTGAGGGGGCCGCTTGGCTCGGCCTAGCATCCTCCACAGTGGTGTTGTTTGGTCGACGATTGCGGCTGCGTCTGACGAGGAGCCAGTTTGCCGAGTCGCTTGCATCGCCAATTAGCTGTCGTGTTTCTTCGACAGTGCCCTGGACAGTGATTGATGTTCTTCCTCCGTGCTGGCCCAGCAGGGGGGCCGCGTCGGAGGCGGCGGCGGGCGTCGTGTCCATCTCGACGGCGGCGGCGGTTGCAGCTGTTGTGTCGCCGGGCGCCATCTGGCGGGCGGCGGCGGCGGTGGCCGTGGCCGGTTGGTGCGTAGTCGTGGTAAGCCTCGTAGGCTTAGTTAAGTTCGCACGTTGTGCACAGACCATCAGGTGCTAGCAGCTCCAACCGATGGGTGCCTAGCGGTAGTGCAAAATGTCACCGCTTGTGGGAGCCCGAGAAAATATGGGAGTGTTCTGTTTTTACGTCACGGTGAGTCTCATGAGCATGCCAACCCAACCACAATGTGATAGGAACAGAGTTCGATTAAGTTAACAGGTCTCGAACGTAACAGCTAAGCTCTACCGACAGCGTGATTTTCTCTCCTTAGATAAGGATCAGCCACATTAGATAAGGATCAACCATTCTGGGACCCTCGTTTGTATAGCAATATGTTTGTATTGCTTTCATGAAATAAACTCACTTTGCAAAAAAAAAGGCTTTATACCGACCCTATAAATGTTTTAGAAACATTATATTTGCGTGGCAAGGATGGAGGCAAGGACGTGACAAGGACGGGACAGAGCTTGGGAAAGCTTGGAGGGCACTCTGGCGAACCATAGAGCAAACGGTCGCAAGGCAGTGATTTGCGATATCTCGGCGGACAGCCGCTCGAATGAGTAATAGGAAAGGAGCTGTACACTCGGAAGGTGGTTCCCCTCGGGCAACCGAAGGAATTTACTCCAATACGCTGCAGGCTATCATCCCTAGATCATTGCGCGGAAAAGTGGGACGGGTCCAATTACAAGTATATTCGCACGATGAGGTCGCATCTATGTTGGGAGCATTTCCTAGTCACACGCGTAGTAGTAGATGCGGTAGCAACGATGACTAGTGGCACATGCAATTGTAGGCCTGACGAAGAAGCATGACGGAGACAGTAACTGTACGCCATACTGAGCTGTTCACTACAAGAAGGCACTTCCAAAGCTACTCACAGAATATATATAAACACATATTGCTGAATTTCACCGAAAGAGACGCATGCTCACTGCACACAGGAAGTGAGCTATTTATTAGAACATGTGGCTAACTGGAGATGAGAGGTATGGTGTGGCATGATATTGCTGGCTGCCAAGATGGCGTACAACCCAAAGCACGAGCCACAAGCCAAGGCGCTTCGCAGTCGCTGTCTTCTTTGCCCACCCCGTAGGTTGCCCACCCCGTAGTTTTTGCGCACTTACGGATTTGAGAAGGTGCAGTTAAACAAGTGACAATATGGCAGCACAGTAATGAGGTTCGCTGGGTTAAAGGAATTAGTTCCCCGCCGGAATGGGGCCTTAATTACAATAGTAATGGTGGTGCAAGCGCCGGGTGGCGCGCAGAGATAACTTCTCCTCTTCTTCTTCTCTGAGCTGCACAACACGTGCATATCGCGCGATTGCCGGCATAGACAATCGTCACCGTAGAGCACGTCTTTGAACCGTTGCTCAATCAATGGGCTCTGGCATTATGTGTTAAAAAATCAGTGTATCCAACCTGAAGAAATACCGGTTATATTACGGTTCGGCAGAATGGAAATTCATTTCGTTTCGATAACGTTCTGGTTCGAATAAATCATACATCTAGAGTGTTCCTGCACTGCTTCAAACCAAATTATCTGTGAAGCGGGCGAAAGTTTTGTAGTGTAAATTCACCATAAACTTAAAACTGTTCTTGTGTAATCAACATAATATTTTTCCCATAAATGCGGCCAATATTCAATTTATTTTAAACAATTGAGCGCGATATTAAGAAACGTGTGCAAACTTTTTAATGCAGTCTTTTTTTCCTCCTGAGGAGAATAACCACCATTAGGCCATTAGGCGACATGACTGTTGGACGTATTGGTGCGCCTAGATACGTTATAGAAACAAGATGACACCCTGTTGTCTTTGTACTTTTAGCAGGTCGGTGCTGCAGTTAGGCGGCAGAATATGTGGAGGTTTTTGGTATTTCTTATCATTCCTTGTAAAAACAACGTCCTTAACGCTAATAGATTTGGGCCAGTTACTGAAGGCTAGTTCTTTCGAATAGGGTATTTCGGGGATTCAGTTTTAACGTCCAGTCAGCCCCCCGACCAATCGTGTAGGGGGACGCCACATTGCAATTGTGCCACTCACAGGCTTCGGTGGCTTCCGTAATGGTCTTGCTAACACGTCAACCAAGACGAGATGCTCCCGGCATACATATAGCAAAAAAATCTATAGAACGTTCCATGTAATGACCTCACGCACAGCCGAGCGTTCCGTTCACCTCTGAAGAGCAGCGTTTCTTGTTCAAGAGACTATAATACGAACGGCTGGCTGTAACGGTAGTGAATGAATCTGAACATCTGTGTCATGCCCCAAGCTGGACACACCACTTAAAAAATACAATCTCTCGAATTTTTAATTGACTCAGCATTTTGTATTTGCAGGTTTCTTCTGTTATCCTCCTCTGGTGGGTTAATTGAGACCTGTTTCTGCAGCCTCCCATGCCCTTATTTCCTACTTTTTTGCATGGGGTCCGCCTCACGTTTATACCAACGTCCATAACTACCCCCCTCCCCTCAAAAAAGCATCATTTTTTAGGCAATGCAAGTATCGTCTCTTTCGGCTGTCTTCTCTCGCCGTTGTTTTCATTCTTCCGGTTAGATACAAAGAGGCCAAAATTTCGACACCTTGAGTAGGCGGAGGGAGGCCCATTTAGGGTCGCAACCTTGGCCGGTGCGTCGTGCAGCAATCTTGCGGCTGATTGCCTGTTAACAGTTCCAGCGATGGAAGGGAAAAGGCACTGCTGCAAATATAAGGCAGGCTACCGACACTGACGAAATTTTAAACCACGCGTCTAAGTACGACGACGGTTGAATGCGAAGCTTTCTTGCGATGATTCTTCTTTGGGCCAATCCCACAGCAACGCATCACTTTTCGATACTTCCCACAACAACTATGCCATGTGCTTCCCGCTGGGCGAACGTTTTCGTTTGGGGTGTATGGCATGAATTAGTACGTACTGCTAGGAGGTCTCATCGACCATTTCCAAGTAGACGCCGACTTCGTAAAGCGAGGGTCCCAGGTTTCATTCTGGCCACGGAAAGCGTTACCTTCTTTCACTTAACCCAACAGTAATCATGGTCATCGTGAGAGCAAGTTGGCTTTCCTGCCGGACGTATTGGCGTACAACACCCTCAGTGAGGACACTAAAGCTTCGCTGTAATAAGGTAGCGAATTGGGAGAGTTGGAAAATGCTCGGAACCGACAGTGCAGGAAAGCCACCAGCGGTTGTGTCGTTCCCACTATTGTTGTCTCGTGTTTTCGTTTCCGCTGATAAAACTTCAAAATTTCATGCAAAATAAAACATAAGAAGTAATACCTTGGTGTTTCAACATAATAAAGAGCATGGGCGCACTGCCTGATACCAAAGCCCGCTACTGACACACACGCACCAAAAACGCAGGAACAGACCAGGCGATGCGCAGCACCTTAACTCGCACCACGTCACTTCTTGCGTTTATCAATAACTTTTTCGAGTATGTTTTTTGGGGTTTTCATATATACACCCTTCTCATAATAAAGTTGTGAGTTTGCACCTAGCAAATATTGGGCTTTATTATTCCTGTTCATTTGTTGTTTTTATCTGTTCGCCGCACGTTTTCGCGTTAGTCAGGCACACGTCTGCACTTGAAGATGTGGAAAAACTACCAAGTAGCCCACATCCATGGTTTCCTCATATTTAACTGCCCCATAGTATGCTAAATGCCGTTCTTATTGCCTTTTTCTCCTTTTTTTACAATTTAGTCGCTGTCATTGTCTTAAAACATTTAAAAGAAACCGTTAAAGTTTCAAATAGCCAAGACAAGGTTGTCTTTCGGCGAGTTGCATAGACATAACTTCAGTGTTCGGTGCACGTTTTGGCTTGCTATCTAAACCTCGTTGAGCAGTGTGAGATTTTGCGCACTAGGTACCGGTTTGGCGGTGTCGTCGGCCATGGTTCAGCAGCAGAAACAAAGTTCGCTGTAGCGCACTCGCCTCGCTTGGGCAGACATTGTAAAATTCCGCGCGTCCACTCAGTAGCGCTGGTGACCGGAGCGGGGCCTCGCACCTGTAACACCGCTTTGCCGGAGCACACCACGCATGCGGAATGAGGCTAGCGCATGCTATCGAGCGTAACAGGCCATAAAAATGTGCTTAATCCTTCTTCCACAGGAATCGGTAAAACACGAAAGCGAAATGTACGTTCACAGGAGCATTCAAATGTTTATTGTGCATCGATATGAACAGGCACATCGCTATTTTTATTTCGTTGGTATGGCACCCTTAGACGCATCAGCATTAAACACTGGATTACACGCGCCGGAGCACTGCGCAAATCCGACTGAAACCCCAAGTGCTCGCAGATCATGCGAACAAAACCGAATGGGTTGTCAGCGAATCGTTTGGTTAAGTCACGGTCCGCTACAGCGAAAGGAGCATGATTTGCGGCCAGGCAGCAGTCTTGTAGGTGTGCTTGGCGAGTGACGTACTGCTGGAAAGTAGCTTCGGAAAAGGTGCGACAACAAGAGTCCTGCTCCGTGGTGTGTACGTCAGACGCTTGCAATGCGACAAGCTCAGCTTGTGGAACGCAGCGGCGGCGTTCCACAAGCTGAGTGGCCTTCCGCATAGGTGGCAGACGGATAAACACAGCAGCTTCCGCTGCTATACGCTGCCCTATCTAGATGTTAACTATCGGTGCTCATTAACGTCTTGACGCACTACTGCGCGTCTTATCTCCTAGAGGGCAGCACCATTTAAATTGTGAAGTTAGGAATAATGACATAAGGCGGGTTCGTTCAGCTATTCCCATGTGACTTCATGGCTCAGTTGGCTAAGCGCTTCACACCTAACCTTGCGGCAGAATTGATCGCGGGCTCGAATACTATCGCTGCCTTCTGGTGGTGTCATTTCAGTGACGAATATGACGTCGGTGAGGTATGTGTTCCGGCAAAAAAGACTTTCTTGTTACAATGTTCAGCTAAAACTCTCTGTTTTCTTGGCGATGTTCGGCGCTTTGTGCTTTCGTTTCCCGGATGTCCTCATTGCGTCCTTCTGTGAGTGCTCAGTGGCGTACGCAAGACATGTGGATTATGCGGAAATACTCTCTAAATTTGAAGTGTGAATAAATGTAATATGAATATTAACATATATTATTATTATTATTATTTTTTTTTTTTTCGCCGCGTGATGGCGCCCAGTAAGGACAAGTGCCTCCTCTGCTGCCTCGCTTTCTTCGGCAGGCAGGAGTTTTTTCGATGTTCTGCGTGTAAACGCCGTGCGCACGGAAAGTGCATTGTTCTTCCGGACGAGGAACTGCAGCGTTTGACCTCCGGTGAGCAGCCGTTCGTCTGGAATCTGTGTGTGGCCGCGGCGTCACCCGCTAGGCCTAGCGACCCCGGTGACCAAACCAGCGAAGACGGTGAGCCAGCGAACATCCCGGCCAAACGAGTGGCGTCCCCTGTCGGAGCATGCTTCAACCCTTCGGCGGACCTACGCGCAGAGGTAGCTGCTTTGAAGAATCTCCTGTCCGAAGCCTGCGACAGCCTCTCTTTTCTTGGGGATGTTGTCACAGAGCTGCGGGAGGAGAACCGGCTTCTGCCTCGGGATAATGTGGCTGGGCTTGCCCATTAGGCTGCAATCGTCGCGTCCCTGCGTGAGGAGGTTCGCTGCCTGCGAGGGGAGCTCGCCCGTCCGCCGCCTTCCCCGAAGCCTGCTAGCCGTTCCAGGCTACCGGTGACATCACCCCACTCCGGTCTCCCCATGAGGTCGTCGTTCGCCGCAGCTGCCGCCGGTGCAGCGGGCGAAGGCGGCCCCCTCCTGTCCTCGACGAAAGCTTCGGCATTCTTAGAACGCTCCAGCGGTCAACCAGGTGCGGTGTTGAGTGATTTGAGTTCCCCATCGGACTACCCCTTGCCTCCGCCTCTACAGTCCGACACTGCGAGTAATGACCCGCCGGTGAACTTAGTGAAGAAAAGAAGCCCTCCTCGCGTTGGTGCATCGGAAGCTTCTGATTTGGTTGTGGTGCGCCGACCGCCGAGCTCCAGGGCCATCTTTGTTTCGAAGTTGTCGGCTAACACGACATCTGGGCAACTGTTGGCCCACTTGTCGAATGTGCAAGTCACGCCATTGTCGTGCAAACGCCTTAAAACCAAGCTTGACTCCTATTCTTCTTTTTGTGTAACTGTTGACGCAGAGTGTTTCAGGCGCCTGTGCGACCCGTCTATGTGGCCAAAGGGCTGCCTCTTCAAGCCGTTTCAAGGCAAGCTCCACCCTGGCATGGTGCACAGCTGTGAAACTTCTGAGAATGACCAGTAAGAACGACACTCTCGACATCTATTATCAAAATGCTCGGGGTCTAAGTACTAAGTCCTCCGAATTTCTTAGAAATGTTGTGTGCTCCAAATTTTCTACTATTGTTATTACTGAAACTTGGCTTTGCGACGATATCTCATCTTCCGACTATTTTCCTCCGACCTATGAAATTTTTAGAAGTGACAGAAAGTTAACTGGGCCTAAGCAAAAGGGTGGCGGTGTTCTCATTGCCATCGATCGCTCAGTGCAATGCGTGCGGCGTGCAGACCTCGAGACTGAGGAATCAGTCTGGCTTGAGGTAGGCCTCAAGAGGGGCGAGAAGCTGCTCATCGGTGCATTCTATATAACCCCGGATATCTTACCTGCTGAATATAATCTCAAGCTCACATCTATTGAAAATGTTTCCAATTCACACTCCAACCATAAGCTAATTATACTTGGGGACTTCAACACCCCAGGTATTCACTGGAACAGTCTTTCATTTCAGCATAAAAACCATTATGCAGCGCAGAAATGCACCATGTTATTGGATTTTCAATCATTCACCTCCTTGCAGCAGTTCTGCCACATAGAAAACTTCTGTGGTAATGTCCTAGATGTGTGCTTCTCGAACTTGAAAAACGTACAAGTGTGTGCCTCCGAAATATCTCTTGTACGCACCGACAAGTTTCACCCCCCTCTTATTGTCTCTATCTCTGTCGCTGCCCAGCATTGCTATGGTGGTGTTGACGATTGTGCACTCCCGCGATATGCTTTCAAGCGTGGAGATTATGTTGGGCTCTATCACTTTTATTCATCTGCTGAATGGTCTAGTGTTTTTGATGTCAATGATGTTGACGAACAGGTTCGACGTTTTACCGAAATTGTCAGGAGTGGCATGGAAAAGTACATCCCTTTTTATAAGCCTGTTCATTCCAAATTTCCCCACTGGTTCTCTAAAGAACTTCGAAGTTCGCTTAAACTTAAGGACAGTGCCCACAAAAAGGCCAAGCGGTCTGGGCTTGACAAGTGGAAAGCGGATTTTAGTCGGTATCGCTCACTTTGTAAAAGCCTCTACCGGCGTGACCACCAGCTCTATATAGAGTCGTTAGAGGCTTCTGCGTCTCAGAAACCGGCTGACTTCTGGAGGTATGTACGGGGCCGTTCTAAGGCGTCTAAAGAACACATTAGTCTGATTAATTCCGATGGGGAACAGGTTGAGGATGTCGCCACGAGCTTTGCTCAGTACTTTCATTCTGTCTTTCAACTTTCAGATGGTCCCGACGAACGCCTATCGTTTAATAATATGTCTAACTTTAGTACACTTATGTTCGATGAAAAACTTGTCAATGATAGCCTTAAACGGATGAAACCGTCATTTTCCTGTGGTGCAGACGGAATTCCAGCAGCCCTCATGAAGGCTTATGGCAACATTTTTGTGCCTGTCTTAACTTCCATTTATAATAACTGTTTGCTTTTCGGCAAATTTCCTCGTGCATGGAAGATTGCTCGAATTTTTCCAATATTTAAGTCTGGTGATAAGTCAGCCGTTACCAACTATCGCCCAATCTCACTCCTTTGTGTCGCCTCAAAACTCTTTGAGTCAGCTCTGCACAACGTTCTTGCTGCCTGCGTCAAGAACGTTCTGATACCAAATCAGCACGGCTTTTTCTCGGGTCGATCGACGGTTACAAATCTTGCAAGCTTCATGACTCAGGCTTCGGCTGCAGTTTGTGAAAACGGCCAGTTGGATGTAATTTATTTTGACCTCAGTAAGGCGTTTGATGTAGTGAACCATAAATTATTAATTAACAAGCTTACTATGTCCGGTGTTGATGCAAGTCTTGTTGCCTTGTTGTCCAACTATCTCCTTGACCGGTCCTTTTACGTAGATGTAAACTTCAAAAGGTCTAGTGTTTACACTGCAACGAGTGGTGTACCTCAGGGTTCTGTGCTGGGTCCACTATTGTTTTCTATCTTTATCAATGATGTGTCAACAGTGTTAACAAAATCTTCATTTCTTCTCTATGCTGATGATGTCAAACTATTTAGGCACATTAGCAGTTTTCAGGACTGCTGTGCCTTGCAGAGGGATGTGTCGGAATTATCGGTCTGGTGCAGCAAAAACTGTCTAATTTTAAATCCAGCTAAAACAAAGGTTGTCACGTACAGCCGGAAAACCCATCGTCTACTGTTTTCCTACAGTATAGCGGGAGCTCCGTTGCAAAGGGTTGAGGAGATTAGGGACCTCGGGGTTCTTTTCGACAGTACCCTCTCTTTTTCTTCTCATATTAGGCTCATCACCCGGCGAGCGCTCCGAAGTCTTGGAAATGTGTGTCGGATTACAAAGGAATTCTCTTCTCCAGATCCATTTCTAATGCTATACAATGCATTATGTATCCCCCAGTTAGAATATGCTTCTGTTGCCTGGAACGGCATCTCCAAATCTAGTAGTGAATTAATAGAACGTGTGCAGAAGAAGTTTTTATCCATATTTAAGCACCGTCATCACAATCACAGTTCGGGTCCTGATTCTGACTTACCCATAGTTCCTTCCATTCCTTCGTTGACCTGCAGACGTATGCGTGCAGACCTTACAGTTCTTCACAAAATTGTTCATGGTGACCTTTGTTGCGCAGACCTGCTAAACTGTTTAGAGTTTAGTGTTTCACAGAGGCCCACCAGGTCGCATCGCCCTTTCTTGACCGCTGCGCGCAACTCCAATCATTCTCCTGTGCGCAGAATACAGAATTGCTACAACCGCTTCTCTGAACGCCTTGACATCTTTCAAAGCTCCTTTACAATTTACCGTTCTGCTTTGTTGAACACAGTATGTTAAACATCTATGATATCTCTGTCGTTCGTTTTTCTTTTTTTTATTGCTGAAATTTGGTTTCTCTGTGGTTCTGTTTAACCAATATAGTTGCCTGTTTTTGAAACTGTTTACTTATCATGGTTGTCTTATCATTTGTCTCTATACTTTGTCATTGTTCTTGTCGTCTTACTGTTAAACTTTGTTCTCTGCTTGTTGTGTATTCATTACAATAAGCTGAGCCACAAAGGCAACTTCTTTTTCTTTTTTACCTGTACCCAGGCTCCGCCTGTGCTTTATTTCTGTAATTTTCGCTACTTCAATTTGTGTGTGTGTGTTGTCGCTTGTTTGTTTCTTTCAATATGTTTCTTGTATTTTGTTTTCATGTAACTACCCGTGCGCCAGCACTCAGGCCTCTGGCTGTTCCTGGGCACGTAAATAAACATGATTGATTGATTGATTATTATTATTATTTTTTTTTATTGTTATATATTATTATTATATTATTGTATTGTTATATTTGATCTTGCTATAATTGCTATTAAATTAATATATTATTACTCTTGCCCGCAAGATGGCGCAAAGTCAGGACTTCTGAATTCTATGTGCTCGTGTTTCTTCCAGGAAACAAAAGTTTTTTCCTGGAAGTAAGGTCGAACAGTAATAACCTTGACAAAGTGCAAAATAAGTTCATATCTATCCATAAACATCGTTTCTCCGCCACAGTTGCAATATTTCAGATTTTTTTATTATTTCTCCTCCTCTCTGATGTTTAAAGTCAAGGCGAACCAAGCTGAACTAATTTTTTTATTTAGACTTGTTCACGGGTTATTTCTTGATCGCAGTTGCTTGAAATTGTAAACCTTAGAGTACAGTCGATACTTACCCGTAAGCCTCCTATACTTCTTACCCGTAATACATGCCATCGACACTGCCCATTGTACCGCCTTCAAGAAACCGACAATCTCTACTCCCATAATATTGTCTGTTTCATACACCCCTTCGGTCTTAAATGCGCGACCTTCTGACTTCTGTCTCTTCCTGACTTGCTTCCGCCCAGTTCTAATTCTATTGTCATTGTCCTATTTCTGTTTTTCTTGCTCGCGTTTGTTACTGCGCCTACTCATATATCTGCCCACTTGTATTGTAAAATTTTTATTACACTGTGTTTTATTGTTTCCTGAAGGTTCTAAGTTTATTGTTCCAAAATCGTGAATTTTGTTAAATGACTTTTAGTTCTTCCTTCTAGTCTTTTCTTCGCGTGTAGTTTGTTCTTCTCACGCGTGGATGTACATGTGTCGTAGGCTGTCTGTTTCTTAAGTGCGCCAGAACAAAGGCTACGGCTGTACCTGGGCACTATAATAAAGAGATTGATTGATTGGTTATGTATACGCCCTTTATGCCTTTCTCAGAGCGAGAAAATGTGTTGTTTCAAGGGTATTTTACATTTATTGTGTTAAGCACACAATTGGGCTTTATATTTTGTCACGTACGCCTCCCTTTGCGTAATTCCTTCAATGGGAATTGCCATTACAAAACTGTAGTCACACCAAGGCACAGAAACAAATTGGTGATTGCGGCTGTGTGTGCAAGCCCGTAGTGACCCTGTAGGTTTTATTATAACAGTGAAAGTTCACAAAGAGCTCGCTGATTTCCTTTAGCTGTTCACTGTCCCTGAAGCTGCGCGACTTACCACTCAATCGAAATATACACACCAACACGACGTCTAAGCAGTGCCGACGGGGTTGAGCCTGTATAAAAGAAAAGGTTGTCTTGCACCTGCATCATGCAGCTTGAAGAAATTAACCAGAAAGAAGGGATTACCTCTCTGAATTCAATAAACAGTTCAGCTACGTGGGCAATAAGTGGTCTTTCATCCCTCACCATTATCCAAATTCCCTAAGAGGAAGCCCAGATGAATACGTTTGATGAGCTAGTACATGAGTGTCCACAAGTCGCCTCTAAAAACAAGCCCTCGACCCAGATGCCACTGCCCTAGCAGCGTCGATGACAGTTTGACCGGGCCCACAACTATCGCACATTAAGGTTAGGTTAGCTTGGGTTGCAGCATAAAAGTTGCACCAATGGCCCGACCTTTTGCCCACATTCATAGCAGAACGGTGGATGCACGGATTCCGCATTTACAGGCATTGCTAGCCTTTCCGCAACGATGATATGTGTCGACTTTAGTGCTTCAGATACTCTTCTTCATATTGCTCTAGTTTGTCCGACTATCGCTTCCGATCCAGTGACGTGCACTTACATTTCGACGGATAAGTGGCCCTGTACGCAGTCAGAACGTCCACAGTGCCAGGTGCTCTGCTACACACATCTCTGCTACTCAACCCAACCTTACCACCCTAAGCAATCTGCACTGATCGATCCGCAGCTGCTCGAGGGCTTTATAAAAATCTTACGTCGAACGAACTTCTGCTAGGAATTCTGAACATAGTGGACACTTACCCATGCCGTGTTCGCGGGTCTGGGCTCCAACGCAAAGCCACCACGCAATGCCGGCTGTAGACGCAGTTACACACACCGTGCATGTGCAATATCCCGCTCCCCTTGCAGTTTCCTCAGCAGCTATTCGCCTAGCCAGTGCAAAAGAACGTCGTCTATAGCGCACCGCGTGCGCTCTTATAACCCCGCGCAGCACGGATATCTCTTGCGGGTTCTCTCACCAAGGTGAGGTCCTGCTGCGACATTTTAGCCTGAGCCGGGTGTGACGAGAAGCTGGCCAACTCAGAACCATGCCCAGTTTGAGTGGACGTGCCCATTCTGCCCTCACTTGTTGGACAGGGTAATGCGAAGCACTTGGTGTGAGGCTGCCCGGCCCTGCAAAGCCTATGTCTTCTGGGAACCTCTTCCTGGAGACTGTTAACCAAACGTCTGCCTGATTTAATGACGTGGATACCACGTCCGCATAATGGCCCCCTAACTCCAATTACTTAGGTAATCCGGACTGTATCTATAGCTTTATTGTTTCCTTATGCTAAATAGCAAACGTTCTCTCTAAAAAGTGTACAATATCAAGAGTTGCGACTGAAATTATGTCACACTGTCCAGAAATATGAGAACCACTGCTCTGTAAAGAGAAAGCAAGTGATCTGTAAGGCATTTATAATGTGTGACCCCGTTTTTAGCGGCAACAATTCTGGAAAATTCTTCCCTGCGTTTCGTGAAATAAAATAATAGCCTTTCGTGTGGCTAGCCCAAGGTATTTTCTAGAATTCAAGTGGATAACACATATTTGTGTGTGTCATTTCTTGCGCAGTTTGTAATGCGAAATTTATCCTGTTTTCGAAAGAATCGGGAAAACGTCCTTTCTTCAAAGGATAAACATAAACGTCTCCTCAAAGGGATATATTAAAAATTTACCGTGCCCATTCGTTAGGTAAATAGTAACTACAAGGATGAATCATAAACAACTGGATTCCAAACAAGATGTGGGGTACAAAAAATTAAATTTAATGGCACTGCACAGAGACCACTATTGGTAGCCAATTGGGTGAACGTCGCTACTTCACAAATTACAACCACGTTATGTTTTTCTAGTGAACAATAACATACTTGTCACTTGTCTACTTTCGACTACTTTCGTCTACTTTGTCTACTTTCGTCTAATATTTCGTCTACTTTGCGCTGGGCATATAAAAGGCAGCTATCATTTGAGAAACACACTGCTTGCATTGAAAGGAATTGTTGATTTCTTGGCGTAAGAATTGACGGTTTTCCTTGTACCATTAGTGTTCTTTCAGCTGCTGATGCCACAACAATTCACAACTCCTTCGTACAAGAAATCCCATGCTACTGGAAAAGCATATTTTGTTCTATATTTCCACCTTATTTGATGTAGCTGGTAGTAGTGACATAGATAGTTAAAGGGGTTGTCTTTTTATTTCTGTTAGTTTATAAAAAGAGTTTATGACAGAAAATTTGTGTTCTAACAGTGCTAAGGCGACCGTCAACATGACATTTTCCCCGACTAATGGCACAACAAGATACAACGCGATGAATTCCACGATCAAGCAAGGTAAGCCCCAAATTAACATGCTATACTCTAGAGTTCGAACGTGTGTTGAGAATGATGACCAGGAAATCTGGGGGAAATAGAAGGGGTGTAAAAACAGAAAACACGTTTTTTCGTAATTGACGACAGGGCATACTTTCTAGCTAGCAGAAACACTGTTGGAAAGATTGGAATTCTACTTTTGGTAATAAGCATTGGGTGGTCTGTTCCCCTGCCGCGTGGTAAGAGCCTTCGTGTGTATTTTGTGTACTTACTACTTACTACACATGACACTAAGACATTTTTCTATGGCTAAAATAAGGCTTGAAAATATATATATATATATATATATATATATATATATATATATATATATATGTATGTATATTGTGCTGCGAACCATGCATTGGGTTTGTTTATTTGTGTTTTGCTTTTACCGCCAGTCTGCGCCGGTCTGTGTTATCTCAGTGCCAAGGAAAGCGCATGTTCCATTCTTTCTTTCTGTGCCGCATGTGCTATCTGTTCTGATAGGGAGAGCATTCCGATCTAACGTGAACAGCCCGGAATAATCTTCTTGGATCTACAATGTTATCGATGCGAATCGACGGTTCGAGAACAACGCGCGCCGAAAGATAAAAAGCCGGCAGAGCAGACGCCGGGGTACTCGATTCTGCTACGCTCGCCGACGCACGTCACTTTGTTGACCGCTGCCTCGCATTCTCTGTATTCTTTTGAGTTGTTAGGGGAGCACAAGTTCGCTCCAATAAACACTTGTTTCTTTTCTAAAACAACTGCGTCGTCCTTGGCTTCGTCACAATATATATATATATATATATATATATTGGTAGATAGATAGAGAGATAGATAGATAGATAGATCGCGAGTCAGAAAAGGAAATGAGGGACTCGTTGCAAATACGACAGAAATAAGGGTTGGTACTCACGAAAACCTCGGAAAGCAAAGGGGATAAGGTGGGAGGTAATTGAAACAGATAAAGAATCTGGAAAGACCGAAAGAAACTGGAGGAAAATTGGCCGCAGGGTGGGGTCTGTACCCACTACCTCCCGAATACCCGTCTGGTGCGATGACCACTGCGCTAAAGGCGGGGCTATGCTCCTCTTCACTTTCTGGGGTATTTATGTTTATGTACACCGCCATTACTGGCATAATGGGTGTCACATAAACGCTGTTGAATTGCTTGCTTTCGTGAAGTGCGGAAAAAAGCCTGTTATTGTGAACATGCTACTTTAGAACTCGCATCACACATATTGATCATGAAATTTTTATGCGAGTGGTAAGGTTTAATATACCACGAGTAATCACATCATAGGTATAAAATGAATGCAGTTGAATTGCTGCTTACGTGATGTCAATTTTTTTTCTTGTGATGCATGTGATATCGGATTATATGGCATGAGTCCTAATTATCATAAATATGTAATCTGACAGAAAATGCCATTGAATCGTTTCTTCGCGTGATGTGTGAATACACGCTTTTTTTGCTATAGTGCGTGATTGCAGGCACATCACTTTGAAAGCACAAAGAGGGGCCTGGTTTCGCAAATGCCGAAAGCACATCGGTGTAATACACTTCATGACAAACTGTCATGAAGAGTACTACACCGATGTATTTATATATATATATATATATATATATATATATATATATATATATATATATATATATATATATATATATATATATATATATATATATATATATATATATGTATGTATGTATATATATATATATATATATATATATATATATATATATATATATATATATATATATATATAATTATATATATATATGTATGTATGTATATATTGCCTAGCCATGACGGAATTGTCATGAAGAGTACTACAACGATGTGTTTTCAGTATTCGCGAAACCAGGCCCTTCTTTGTGCTTTCAAATTGATGTGCCTGCAATCACGCACTATAGCAAAAAAGCGTGTATTCACAAATAACGCGAAGAAACGATTCAATGTGGTTTTCTTGGATATATACGGTGACAGTACGCGTCAAGTCATAAAGCTCATGGTATTTCACATTAGATATTTATGATAATTAGGAACCATGGCATATCATCTGTAATCACGTGCACACCGAGAAAAGAAATTTTGAGATCACGTAAGCAGCAATTCAACAGTATTTATTTTTTACCTATCATGTGATTGCTCGTGGTATAATAAACCTTAATACTCGCATAAATATTTCATAATCAATGGGTGCGATGCGAATTCTAAAGTAACATGTCCACAATAACAGGCTTTTTTCCGCACATCACGAAAGCAAGTAATTCAACAGCGTTTATGTGACACCCATTATACGAGTATACTGAGGATGTAATACACCTCATACTAGGTCACATGACTAATTCATGATATATTTGAGTCATGTGTAATCATTAGGAATCATATTCACTATGTCAAGATTCTCGTACACATCTCGAATACAAGGAAATAAAGAGCGTTTATTTGACACCCATGATGCCAATACTCGTCGTGTAATAAACCTCATAGTAAGTCACGTGACCAATTCATCATTTATAGGAGTCATGCGTTATCAAAAGGAGACGAGTTCACTATGACAAGCCGTTTTTGCGCAGCACGTAATCAAGCAATTGAACAGGGTTTTTTATGCCCTTGATGCCAATACTCGTGATGTAATTACCCTCACGGTGAGTCACGTGACTAAATCATGACGCATGGAAATCATGTGACATCTTTGGAAATAATGTTTGCAAAGACAAACTTTTTGCACAAACAGCAAACAAGCAAATGAATGGCGATCATTTGATACCTATGATGCTTTTACGTGTGAAAAATAAACGTCATGGTAAGTCACGGAGTGATTAATCATCCGTAGGAGTCACGCGAAGTTATTAGAAATCCATTTAACTACTTTTCAACACACCATCAGCCTCTTTCTCGCATATGTAACTTTCTTTTTACAATCGGGCAGGCGATAACAAGCTCTAAGGCATCACTTAGACTTTTAACCCAATCTTTAACTCACGGGACTATCTGATGCCTATAAACAGAAAGCAATATTTAGTTTGTCCTACGTAATTCACTCATCGAGACATTTAATTTTATACCTCATAAGCCCTAGCGACATCATTTTACATTTAACACAATTTATGACTCGCGTAACTATCTCACGACCTAACCAGGAAGCAATTCCTAATGTGTTCTTTCCCCTCATTGCGACCTTGAGTTTGATACCTAAAAAGACCTAATGGCATAACTTTCGCTTTTACCCCAATTTGTGACTCACGCGACCACCTCAATAATATCCCCAGGAAGCAATTTTTAAATTGTCCCACGTGATTACCCTCATGCAGACCTTTAATTTCATACGTCACAAGCCCTCGTGGCATGAGATTGACTTCATTATCTATGACTCACGTGACTACCTCATAGCTACAACGAGGAAGGAATTTTAATTTGTCTCTCGCGATTCCCCTCATCGAGACCATTATTTTGATACCTCCCAAGGCATACTGGCATCATATTGACTTGTAACCTAATCTACGACTCACGCGACTATCTCACGACTATAACCAGGAAGCAATTCTTACATTGTCCCAAGTGATTCCCCTTATCGACACCTTTAATTTGATATCTCACAAGCCCCAGCGGCGTCACATTGACATTTAAACAAATATATGACTAACGTTACTATATCATTACTACAAGCAGGAAGCAATTTCCAATGTGTGCCACGTGATTCCCCTCATCAGGATTATTTATTTTAATACCCCACAAGCCCTAGCGCCCTCAAATTGACTTTTACGTAATCTATTATTCACATGACTATATCGGGAACATAACCAGGAAGCAATTTTTAATTTGTCCCACGTGACTCCCCTTATCGAGACATTTAATTTGATACCACACAAGTCCTAGTGGCTTCACAATGACTTTTAATGTCATCTATAACTCACGGACTATCTCATGACTATAACCAGGACACGATTTTCAATTTTTAATGCGTGATTCCCCTCATATAGACCTTTAATTTGATTCCCCACAAGCCCTAGTGGCGTCACTTTGACTTTTAACCCATTTTGTGAATCACCGGACTATTATCATGACTATAACAAGGAAGAAATTTTGAAATTGTCCCACGTGATCCCCTCACCGAGACCTTTAATTTGGTACCTCACAAGCCCTAGTGATGTCACATTGACTTTTAACCCAATGGGTAAACACATGACTATCTCATGACTTTAACCAGGAAGCAATTTTTAATTTGTACTACGTGACTCTGCTCATCGAGCCCTTTGATTTGATACCTTATAAGCCATTGTGACATATCTTACTTTTAACCCAATCTATGACTCAGGTGACTATTGCATGACTTTAACCATGAAGGAATTTTTAATTTTCTCACGGGATTCCTCTCATCGGGACCTTTGATTTGATATCTCACAAGCCCTAGTGCCATCACTTTGACTTTTAACCCAATCTAGGGCTCATGTGACTCTCTCATGACTACAACCAGGAAGCTATTTTTTTTCTCCCACGTGATTCCCCTTATCGAGACCATTAATTTGGTACCTCGCAAGCCCTTACATCAATTTGACTTTTATCCAAATCAATGACTAACAAATATTCAATTAAGTACCTATATTAGGTAATAATTTAAACTGAACGCGTGCCGCCCGGTCTTAATTTCTGACAAAAAAAGTGAGTTTCGTATTACTAACATCATCACGGTGACGAGGGGTTGCCCCTTTAAAACACGGAAACACGTGTTCTCCACACCTACACTCCAGGGCATGCCCCGACCATTTTTGCGATTTTCTTCCGCGGGTGGCTCTGTTGTTGATGAATATTAGTGGCTTTTCCTTTGAATCGGGCCGTCGGTGTTCAGCAACTCACTTGCCTGTTTTATTACGTTTACTTGCCCTACTCCCAGCTAACCTATAGATTTTCTTCCTCCCTCCCATCTCTCCCTCTTTTCTGTTTTAAACTCATCGCCCCCACCCCCTTTTTTCTCCGCTCGCTGTTTTAAATTCTCATCCGTATGATTACTCCGCCTGAGTACCCATCCCTTCCCTACTTTTCCTCCACCACCACTCCAGTCGCCTCTTCGTCACATCTATGGCCTTGAAGTTGAAGTTCCCCCTCGCCCCAAATCCCAAAGCCTCCGGCCGTGTCGTTCCCCCTCACCCCGCGGTAGTCGTATCTCTGTGCAGCTCCTAACAATATGGTCTGTAGTTTCCCGATCACTGCCGCAGCATGCACACGTTTCATCATACTGCCTGTAGCTACCCGTGTAAGCCCGTTTTCTCAGGCACCCTGCCCGTGCCTCGAAGAGCAACGCACTGCCTCTTGTATTGCCATAGAATTCCTCCTCCTTAATTTCCCGTTTCTCTGCCCTATAAGTCTCCAGGGTTTTTTTCGCTTCCATTCTCACTGCCCACTTCGTCGTCTTTGCAACCTTTACCTGCTTTTTAACTGTTGTGTAAACCGCGCTTTCCCCTACCAACTTTCCGTACAGCTTGTTCAGCTGTCTGGTCCTCCGTCTCGACCGCGTGTCCACGCTTCTCATTTACAGGTGCTTAAACACCCTCGCGGCCCATTTTTCGTCCTCCATGTCACGGAGTCGCTCCTCAAACTTTATCTTGCTCCGCGCCTCCCTCGCCTCGAAAGACGACCAGCCCGTATCCCCTTGTACCGCTTCATTTGTAAATTTGCTGTGGGCCCCTATGGCCAATCTGCCTACCACCCTCTGATTTACTTCCAGGCCCTCTTGGGTCTCTGGTTTCATGCACAGAACCGAATTAGCGAAACTTAATCCTGGTACCATGACCCCTTTCTAGACTCCCCTTACCACCTCTTATTTGCTGTATCCCCAGAGGGCTCTATGCTTCATTATAGCCGCGTTCCGTCTTCCTTTCGTCTTAAGGTGAGCTTCATGCGCCTGCGTGTAATCTTCGCTGTTGTTCAGCCATACTCCTAAATATTTATGCTCTTTCACCAATGGTATTTCTACTTGCTGCACTGATACTGTTTTGTGCTCCTCGCCGTCATTAATGACCATGATTCCCGATTTTTCTCTGGTAAAGGATAGGCCTAGGTGCGTCGCTTCTTCGCGCATATATCCATCAAGCCCTGCATACTTATCCGGTTGTCCGCCATCAACAATATGTTGTCTGCATACATTTGTCCTGGAACCCGCTGTTCCACCTCCTGCCCGTTTTTCATGTAGGATAAGTCGAACCCCATCGTGCTGACTTCTAGCATTCTTTCTAACGCCGCCATGTAGATCATGAACAGCAGTGCAGAGAGAGGACATCCTTGTTTCAAACCCTTGTAGGTGTATACGGGCCTATTGTATGTTACCCCCTCCCACACTATTTGCACTTGGTTCTCCCGGTATAGCTCCTTGAGTAAGCCAACAAATTCTGCCCCAAGTCCCTCGTCCTCCAGGATACTCCAAAGCCACTCCATGTCTACATTATCATACGCCGCTTTAATGTCCAGAAAGGCTAACCACAAAGGTCGGTTTTGCATCTTCGCCACCTCTATGCACTGGCTTACAACGAATAAGTAGTCGTCTAGTCTTCCGTCCTTTCGAAACGCATTTGCAAGCTCCCATAATATCCTATTTTCTTCCACCCACTGCTCTAGTTCAAACTTCACTGCCTGCATTGCTAACCTGTACAGCACTGACGTGACGGTTACTGGCCCATACGAGCTCGGGTTTGTCCTGACTCCTTTGCCCCTGTACACTAAGTTCATCCTGCTCATTTTCCAGCGGCCGGTATTGCCTTTTCTTCTATCCTTGTTGTGATGGCTTGCAGTAGCTTTGCCTTGATCTTTGGCCCTAACTGGTTATTCGTCTCCATCGGTATCCCATCTGTGCCTGCCGCGGTATTCTTGGGGACCTTTTCCTCTGCTCTTTTTCATTTCAGCTTGTCCCCATCTATCTCCAGACATTCCGGCCTACCTGCCGCAAAATCTGTGTGTCTCTACGGGGCCCTTCATCCACCTTACCGAACTTCTCCGTGATGATTTGGTGTAGGTATGCCACTGCTTCCTCTCCCTTGAGCATCTGCCCCTGCTCATTTTCTGTAGTACCGCCTTCTGTGGGACTCGTACGTTTCCCTAATGCCTTCACATCGTTCCAAAACCTTTTAGGCGCGTCTCTACCCCTTCCCCTTATTTGGGCTACCGATCGCTCGCTGTCCCTCTTTGATTTCGCCTGCAATAAGTGCTGTACTTTCTGTTTAATTCGCATATACTGCTCCCATTTTAGGTCCCCCTCCTCCTGATTTCTCCCCATCCTCTTGTCCTGCCTGTGATCTCTAGACGCCTGTTTACGCCTCTCTATCGCCGCCTTAATTTCTTTGTTACACCAGCTTTTGGGTGTTTTCTTTTCCTCTCCATCTATTGGCCCCCTCTGCCTTGACTATTTTTTGCTGCATAGTCTTGATGAGCCTGTCATATTCCCACTCTTCTCGAGGATTCCTTTCTATGTCAGCATCTATGCTTTTGGCTATATAATCGCAATTTGTTTGCTGTTTAGCTGTGTGCGCTGCCACGGTAGACCCGTTTTTTCGCCCTCCAGTTTCCCAAAACTAAGGTTTATGCGCTTGTGGTCACTGCCCATACTGTGGCCCCCTTCCTCATCTATGGTAATTCCTTCCAACTATTCATAAAGTCCCTCTGAAATAAGGCAGTAGTCAATACTCGACTCTCTCCTACCACACTCCCACGGTATTAGACCCTCGCATTTTTGTTCCCTATTTACTATGATCAGCTTCTAGTGCTCACACATATCTAGCATTATATTTCCCTTAAAATCTGTCTACCCGTGTAGATCTTCAAAGTGGGCGTTCATGTTCCCTACCAATAGTACCTCCCCGGAACATTTCAAATCTTCGATGTTCTTTTTTAGACACGCCACCAGTTTTTCCTTTTGTTCCTTGCTATCCTTACCCGTCCACAGGTAAGACACCCCTGAAGCCATCTCCCTACCCTCCACTATCTCTTTCATCCACCCATGTTCTTTAGAGTCCTCTTTCACTCTCTTCCAATTAGCTCCCGCCCTACAAGCCTACCTACTCCTCCGCCTTTTCTCAATCCAGCCGTCCTTTTACAAATTTCCCATACATAGTCTTCGATTACCGGAGGCTTCTCCAATTCCCGTAGGTGCATCTTGGTCACAGCGTATACCTGGATATCTTCCTCTTCTAGCTTCTTAGTAATCTCCATCCACTTCTCTCTTTTCCTGCCACCCTGCATGTTTATGTACGCGATCTTCAGTTTCCCCCTCTCTTCTTTAGACGCCGTTATCGTCCCTTTCGTTTGCCTGCACCGATTTGCACCGACCCGCTATCTCGAGCAGCGCACCGACCCACGGCTCCAGCAGCGCCACCTGTCTGTCCCACGTTCGTGCCCGTATTGGGTTCCGAGAGTTAGGCATTGTGGCAGTTTCCCCTAACATTTCGAGTAAGCGAGCAATTTAAATGTAATATAATTCATACCCATGACACCATCCTCGAATTCACTATAGTAATTAGGGGAGAGTGCTGGATAGTCACGTGACTGTTTTATTGCGCAGTTCTTAGGTCGTCCGGTTAAACTGGTCACGTAACCTAGTTCATCTAACTTAGATGAAAATACACTGCGCCCGGATGGTATTGGTTGCCAACTAAATTACAAAGCCCTGTCATGTGTTGTGCATTGCGTGGGTCCTGGATTATATTAGTTGGCGCCTGGATTATATTGGTTCGCGCCTGGATTATATTTATTGGCGCTGTGATCATAGTCACTGGCGTTTGGATTATATTGAGCGGGAAATCCCGTAGTTGTAACAATTACTCCATTCGATAGCCCCATTGAAAGGAAAGATACTAAAGAATAGCACAAACGCATGGCGCGTCTGTTTGAATGAACAAATCACGGAGTGCCGTTCCGTGTGGTCGCTTACTACAGATTTCGCAGTACTTCGAGACACGAAGAAAAAGCCAAAGCGTTTATCGCATCCGCTGAACAGTTCCTTTAGAATGAGGTAAATCAAACATTAACACTCAAAGTAGTGACCACATCGGGACTTCCTTCCTTTATCAAACTAGATTCACGTGCTCAAATTACAACAGCATAAGCAAATTGGCGGTATTTTGGAAGCCCCAAATACGACAATCGGTTGCAGCTACACAATTGTAACAAGTACCAAGAAATACCACTGCATATTTGGCGGCTTTACGAACCCTTTTAACCACAACTGTGAAAGCTTGAGCTTGTATGGGTGGCGTTACAAAAAATACAAAGAAAAGAACTCCTGCATCACGATGCACCCGGCACCACGTTCGCGCACGTTCGAGGCCGAGCCAATGCTTGCCTTCTATGACATCAATGCGTGGACGCAGTGACGCTTAGCAAAACCTAGCAAAACCTGCATGAGCTATGTTTACCGTAACTCGGCTGTATCTCCAGCCCGGCACCAGTATTCAAGCTGCGCCGATGTTTACTTCTCTAAACATGACGCTAAGGCGAAAGAAGTACCAAACACCGAAAACTATTTTATGTCAGGTGCCATGGTTTAAAACGAAACGCCAACGTCGCGCTACGGCTGCGCATTCGGTGATATTCTCTTGTATCCGCGGGGTCAATTAGTGCATGAGTTGCCCAATACCTCGGGTTGGGGGCCAAGCCCACAAATTACTGCATCCCGGCGTTTCGGCGCACGAATTTGTAGAGACGGCGTTCCCAAACTGCGTGTAGTTGGCACCAACTACAGGAAGCTGGCGGGCTTCTTTCGTGCATTGTTCGTTACACTAGATGACCTCGAATGAAATACCCTGCGTTGATTGTTGGATGGATGCAGTGCACGGCACCATAACAGAAAAAAATTCACCCGACGTATTATGCTAATCCGAAACGTACTTCGACAGCATTTGCAGGATTGTCCTGTCAAGATGTTTGGTTTTTCTTTTAGTTCTAGGGGTGGTACGCAGTGGTTCTCTGATGCTCTGTATTCCTGTCACGCCACTATCCTTACAAGAGCTTCTCTCTTTTGCATGTGAGGTACTATGTGGCTGCGACGCCCAGTTCGGGGCTCTTGGTGTAGAAATGATGCTAGAATATGCATTCAAATCTTTTATAAAACCGATGATGGTGGGGCGATCGCGAAATGAATTTCAGAAGATCTCGTCTCCAGTCTTGCCACTGCTGGCAATCCCGCAGATCCGTACCCAATGGGTTTTACGAAATGTAGGTGAAACCAGTGGCACTTCGTCGAAGCTTTAACGGCGAAGCTGTTTCTCAAAGCGTAATTTTTTCTGTAGGCAGTAAGAAATACCAAGGAATTGCTGAGCGCGCGCACGTGAGCGAAATTTTTTGCCATGCCGCTCGGCAGTTACAAAGGAAGAAAATGACTAGCGCTTGTGTGTGCTTGCACCACAACAAACCCCTTGAGCCCCCTGCGCAAGTATGTCAAATGAAGCAGCCCACCTAGGAAGATTGGCAGCGATTTCAGCGACCGTTCGTCAGTTGAAACAACTGAGAAAATGCCCAGTGCACGTGTGTGCGTGCACAGCGTCCCCTGCCTACATTTACCAAGCCAAGCATACCCACTAAGAGAAATGGGACAAGATTGGCAAAAAAACGCCATCGTTTGCCGTAATCATGGCAACACATGCTAGGAACGAGAAAGACCCATTATAGCGTACTGCCCTCCACGGTGATGTCCAATAATAATCACTTAAAAATGAAACCAGCTGACACTTATAGCTAACATGATGGAGTTAAGGCGGCTGCGGCCGCGAAGAAGCAAATCGTCTGCACTCCTAAACCTTGGTGATAGTTGTGAATGTTGTGTACAGCTTCGCCACATTCAAGTCTTAAGGGTTAGTATGAGCTTGTCCTGTTCCTATTTCTAAGTGCGCGTGCTGTGCCGAGATAACCGCAAGGCGGGTCGTTGAAGCAGTGATCTGAATTTTCGTCTGGTAAGTCTGCAAGTATATCCAAAAGATAACTCGTCGTCTTGCTCACAAATTGTTGCCCGGTCAAAACAGGGTTTTTTTGAATAATTCAGGTAGGACTTGTAGGAAAGCAATTGGCACAATAATATCGTACCTATTAGGCCCCCCGCCTTTCATAGGCAGAAAACCCCGTCGTACCAGCGTCTACTCTCGCCCAGTACACCACCGTTGGGATTGGACCCCACAACACCGTTTAAAGAATTACTATTCGTTGTATTTTCTGCTGCCCTCACAAACGGCTCGCACTGCGAGATTTATCTCTGTATGCTCCTTATCATTGCCCTCACATCGGACCAAGATACCTGTCGCACACCTTTCGCACACCTGTGGAATGCCTGCCGCACACCAGTAGTAATTTAGGACCGCACCGCTGAGTCAACATTAGGTTCAGGCTTTGAAGATTCGCCAAACATCTTTGGGGAACATAAAAGTAGAAGCTTGCAGGGGTGAAGCTGTACGGTGAAAAAATGAAAACCACCCAGTAACGTAGCGACGAACTGAAGAGCAATGCCGTCACGCGACAACTGCCCGGGGCCGAGCTGCAACCTTGGCGCAAATGAATACGACGACAGCCATACGCTGAAACCCCTAGATAACGCGACGAAACCTGCCGTTACCACGACGGCTACAATCGCAGCCAGTAGCGACTGGCTATGAATACGTAGCAGCCGTGATACTTGACCCCGACGGAGCGTAATCTCGGAGGCAACCACGTCGGATATTCAGCTATTTGTCAACGGCCACGGAATAGTGGCGCCGACAGACACAGGAGCCGAGTAGTGAGTCAGGAAAGGATTGTTCACGTAGAAGTGGAAGAATGTTACTGCCAGTTGGAACGGCTCGCACATCCGCACAGCAGGAAGCCATCTCGTCACGCAGGGTGAAGCGTGCGCGTTGTGCTGCCCCATTAACACCACGTTTCCTGCTGCATTTGTCGTACTACCAACTGTCCCCACGATGGTATTGTTGGAATGGAGTGTTGAAGCGACCACGGTGCTATTATTCTGTTACAGGCCAAGACGAATATTTCCTTTTCCCTGATTACGCCATGATTCTCAATCCTAACTCCAAGGAATGGACTTCTCTACGAATACCTGATGACCCCGAATCACACACCCACTGTGTGCAAGCCGTAGGAGCGCCCATGAAGAAGTACCAACTAGCTCGCATCGACACATAAACTTAGGATCGCCTTTACCATGTTTTGGTAAGACATCTCATTGACAAAATATTCGCATTTAAAAATGGCATCTATTGCGTTCAGGTAAGAGGCAACCAATCAAGTGACGTGATCCCTATCGCCTACCTTCAAGACGTGTCTGATGACGACTGCAGGCCTACTTACTATGTCTACGGGAACTGGGTGTTAGCAAAAAATACTATAACGATGTGGGCTTTACTACGCCGCAGATCCGGCACTTTACGTCCTGCTCCAAGCGACGATTTACGCCCGATGCTCCAAATTACATGAAAGAGTAGCCCGACCGACACGTCAGTCACCGTCGCGTGTACGCACATCTGCGTGAAGCTATTCGGACACAAGTTAAAGACATCCATGGCGACAACAGCACACTATTGAAAAAAGGTCCCCGGCATGCCCTATCCGCACAACAGCTCCCCCACCTTGAAATGTTCTCGTACGGTTGTAGTCCTCAGGCGACCCAGATAACTGTCTGCTTCTCCAGTCCCTTCCACCCACTTCTTAAGCTGTAGCCTTTCTATCCCAATCCACGTATTAGAGTTTCGCGGTGTTCAGTTTAGCACTCGAGCCCCGTTCACTAGGGTCAGGCGGCAGTTTTTTATCTATTTAGCGGATAAAACGTTTGTTCCAGCGCCGGTTTTTATATTTTCCCCGAGAATATTCAGCACAGGCCAACGTTTCTTAACTGCACTTCATGCAAAGAGAAATATATGGCTGTTCCTGATCAAATAGGCCTGATAATATGTTTTGCTGAATTACCGTAATCAGGCGTGCGTACGAAAGAATTTGTGCATACGAACTTTCTATAGAGTATTGCCTACTCAGGCGTAACAAATGCAAATAATATTTCCAAAAAGAACAGACTGAAATCTTTTTTTTCAAAATGGGAACGCTTGAAACAGTTTCTGTTCTGTTATTGGTAATTTTTAAAAAATGTGCCGCCACGCATGTTCCACGTACATTTTGTACACTTCGTATAACCGGTAGCTATTCAGACCATGATTTGTAGTTTCTGGCAGTCGTACACTAGTAAAACGGGTGTCAGTTTTTTAACGTAGTACGCTACCCTATTATGTGTGTTGCGGACGTATATCCCAGTTTTTTTACTGCGGTGTGTGACCAAAGAAAAAATTCTGTTCCAATAATGCCGTATACAAGGAACGTTTCAGGAGGGAATGTTGACACAAAATCAGCTACCCCTCTAATGAAACGACAACAATGGGGAATGAAAGCTTTCAAAAGTAAACCGATCCCCAATCTAACCAACTTAGGAGAGAGCGGGGCCCAGATATTTAATATGATTAGTACGGTGGTAACACGATTCCGACATTATATCTGTATGGTGAAGTGATGGGATGTAGGTCTGCGGGGAGTTACCCATTCGGGCGGACATCAGCTTCAAAATGGGTGGGACCGAAATTCCATTACTACCAGGGGAAGGTTTTTACAGTTGTTTTTTTTTCAGTGTACTTCCTATTATCCTCTTCGTCAGGGAAATTTGGCTTTCGTGCCATGCGTTTCAGCTGGACTACAGACGACATCATTGAGGAGCTAAATATTCTTTCCACATACATCAGTGTCCGCCGAAGTCCATGTATCGAGCTATCCCTGAAGATTACGGGTGAAAATTAGGAGGAATTCAAAGAAAACTTCTTATTACAAAGAATATATGAAGCCGGTGCAACAAATAAATTCCTTTTTATGCTCAGCTTTTTCAAATGTGGTGCTGTGTAAAGGGCTCGCAGCAGCAGGTTTTCTGGTTCCGTCATCTCGGCGTGCAGAAAGCGCCAGAGCTTTCGTAGCGCTACTCGGCACCTCACCCGGAATCGAGGATTAGGCACCGGTCGTAATTACTTTGCTTTTCGTCCGCCGCTCAGGAAGGAAGAAAGTGCATGCTTAAAAAAAACACAAAACACTTGTTTAACCACCAGAGCAGAGTCTGGATCAAAGTTTCACACCTTTCCGTCATTCTTCTCCGCATCGGTGAATATGTGAATGCCTGGAGTTATCCGTCACCGCTGCTACTTCTACGTTGAGCCCAAGTGCAGAACTTGTGTGAACGGTATAGGAAAATTGGTTTGAGTTCAGCTGGTTGTCTTTATCACACTCTTACGTAGTCTAGTGTTCGAACTCCGTAGGGATCGTACGCTCACCCCGACTGGCCGTTGAGGGCGGGTCGCTTGCTCGTGCAGCACGGCATCGCCTTTCATGAGATCAGCCTTCGCCATTTGTCACTTGTGGCGTTGTTGCAATGTGAAAAAGGTGCGCAGTGCACCAGCGTGAAAAACATTGGTTATTCAGAATCTGCACTTGGTAGCATTGCTGCTTGCACATGCTGGCTTGCTGTGTTTACCTTTCCGGGCGAAGAAGTTGAGTTGCCATATTTTAGGTTAGGCAGTGTTGCGGGAGCTAGAAAAAGATGGATATTCAGGGTCAGACGACACAGGCATCATGGGTTGTGCATATCCGGTTTGGGGACACCTCCGTCAGTAAAGTAATCAGCACTTCATCTGGTAATCCTTGATGGCGATACCACATAAACATAAATTTCATAATGCGGACGGTGATGCTCATCTTCCGTTCCCACGTGCCGACCACGTGTGAAGCATGCACCACGTTCACATTTCTCTGTTCCCAGGCTTACCTATGTGTAAATCATGCGGCGGGTTCAAATACCACGTGCAGCCGTTGTGAGAAAGACTTTTGGAACTTCCGGACGGTTGACGTTGAGGCCAGTGATGCCAGGCTGCCTCCATGCTTCAACAAAGTTGGTCCCCGCGTGAGGAAAGCTCTGCCTGAATGGTCCATGAATAAGCATGTATCTTCGGAAGGCGTTTATGAAGGTTGACATTTATAAAACTGTACGTAACGCAGAAGGAGCATCTTTATTACTACTGAGGATAAAGCCAAGGTCAGTTCTCATGCCAGCCTAGTCCATGAATAAGCTCGAGGCGAAAACACAGGGAGAAAATGCGGTGTTTTTCATGTGTATTCGGAGCCTAAGGAACAGCCTTGAGATGATGAAGTGTACTTCCATGGAGGAATCTAAACAATTTGCTGCCTCAAGATATGAATAGCTTTTTGCCGTTGCAAGCGCGTGCTATTGCAAGTGGTCGTAACTTTGCGTTGCTAGGCAAAACAAACTTGTGAACTCGTCGTGTCATCTTAGCAATGCTCGTTCAACGGCCTTGAAGCGCCCTCAGATATCATTATGACGCTTCCAAAGATTGCCTAAATTCGTTGACAATTTCGAAACGTACACCAAGCCATTTTGGCCTGCGCTGGTGTTTGCGGACGTAGCCATTTTTTCAGGATCGCAAGCTTTTCCTAAGGATATAGTCGAGGTCCCGGATGACCCGATATCTGTTCAGTTGGTCATTAAATCTTCTTAGGTCAGTAGAAACCTGCTCCCTGCAACGTAATACCTCTTGCTGCCACACAACCCAACGCCTGTGTTGGGTGAGCCCTCAGTTAGGGGCATAGGCTGCTGATCGGCCGGTGAAACTGACACGCACTTGGTAGCCCTGGCGTAAAGGTTGGTATCTTAGTGGCTGGCTTCACGGCGACCTTCACCAGACAAGAAAGATCGAGGTAGGTGCGTCATACCATGCAGACGGGTTTGTTTCGCGACGTAACCGTGCGTTTGCCGCGCATCGCCTAGATGAGTGAGTGAGCGGGAACACTCTCCGGCAACATACTCCGTTGGACTCCAAAACCACCACCCGTGGCTGAAAGGCGGCTGCTTCCATATCGGTCTGTACAAATTCGGGTTTCCGATCAAGCTTTACTCTTTCCAATTTTATGGCTGCATCTTTTTGGTCATGAGAAAACCATGAGAAAAGCAGAAACCGGGTTGATTGTGGGAGAACTATTTCGAAGCGATCCCGAGGAAGTATATAAGCGACCACATAAGACACCTTGGGAATGGTCTCCTGTCGGCGGTCGCATTCCTCTTTGCCCTCGCTTACCTTAACGTGGCCCATGACCTCTTACATTGCGATGACTCGCCTATTGAAGGTAGTGGATGGTATCTCCAAGCAGATGTGTAGCCGCCATGCAATCGGTTTCAGTAGCCCGTCAAAAACGTCAAAATGTGCCTTTTACACGCCTTCACGCAGGGGTGATCCCAGGACAGTGCCGGTAGTGGCTAATCTTGTAATTCGTGTGAGACGTCAGGTTCAGCGTAGCGGCTCACAGCGTTCTTGTGCTAAGTTCACGTGGCTCATCTTCTGGGGAGGCAATCGTTTTTGCGCACTGACAGTTGAGGTTGTCTGTATCTTCTCTAAGAAGGCTTGCTGCCACTTTGGAAAAGTCTTCTTATAAAGAAACGCTTCAGGCGTAGGATGATCAGCTGATCTGCTCGTCCTCCTGAGATGAGCTGAGCTGAGCTGAACTGAGCTGGTAACAAGATGACCGTGCATTGCCATAGCCCTTTCTTCGCCGTGGCCACTCAATCCCTGGCTATCCTTGCATGATGCGCTTGTCGTAGGAGAGCCATAGCCCTTCCTTCCCCGTGGCCGCTCAATACCTGGCTATCCTTCCATAATGTGCTTGTATTAATCGAGCTTTTGACGTAAAGCTTCTCCTAAAGACATTCTTGCACTTGTGCACTTCATGCTAGCGGTCGAATAGGTAGACGTTTCTTTTATTCTTGCATTGCGGATTTTGATAGATTTGATGCATCAGCTATCCATAAACGTAACGTGTGAACATTTGAAGGAATAAAAGGCAAGCTTTATTAGCTATGAAGGAATGTAAGCCAGTACAACTGAAAAAGAAAATTTTCTTCATCTCAGTTTCGAAAAATTTGTGGTGTCACAAGAGCTAACAGCGGTAGGGCGTGTGGTCTCTATGTATTGGGAGTCGGCTCCCAGACACGGCCCGCTCCTGCTTAGTTTCACTCAACACCTCGCCTGGGCTCGAAGGCAGTAAAGCGGCCCTAAATCCTTCGTCGGTCGTACGCGGCTCGGGGATAGAAAGGAACCGCACACACACAACCGCGGCACAAAAACTTACAATAAATAATTGCTTAAAATTCGGCATACACGGACAAAGTGAGGACGGACACAAGCAGTACCGCGTGCGTACATTCTCGCTTCATTTGTCTAGCTTCTTTTTTCCGCAAATATTTGGTGTAAATATGGACAACCAACGTGCCAAGAATGCTACCCTTAGCAAAACACTTCTTTTTTCCACGAAGAGACATAGCGTGGATGTTTTTTCGCAGTGTTCTTGAGTCTGGCTGCACACCGGTGAATGCATGCTCAGAACACCTAAAATTTTCAAGATTTCCAGATATATTAGATTAGGAATGTGTTCTATAGAAACATGTCACCATAAGGCTTTTCTCTTTGGCCAGGTTACCGAAACGAGGGACGCACAGACGGACAGGTGTTAATTTTTTGCTGTCGAGTAATCTAAAAAAACTATCCCCCTTACAAAGTGGTACAGCACATTTCTGTGTTTACTGCGGGTGATTCAGCAAATAAAAAAAACCGAAAGCGTACTCTCAAGAATCGACGACGCCCTCAATCACCTTTCCCAGGCAAAGTACTGCCCTTCCATGAAGCTAAAAACCCTGTACTAGACAATCGAAGGTGAAAGGATCGGGAAGAGACAGTGTTTATAACGTCGAACATACTCCGCGAGTTCAATGTGATGCCCTTTGGAATGTATATGGCAACAGCCGCGTTCCAACGTGTAATTAACACGATGCAAGCCGATCTATAAGTGGCACACCTGTGTCATCTACCTCTACCACATAGACGTACTCACCCAAATGTTTGCTGAACACTTTTAAAGGAGTCTGTACTCGTGGCTATCCGTACTTCGGATTTAACACTAACCTTAGTACTGCCACTTTGTTTTTAATCGGCTTAAGGAAAAGGAATTTTGCTCAAATCCCCTCAAAGTACACATAACCTCACATCCACCAATGGTACCCTTAAACAGAATAACAGATTTCCCTACCCTTACCTGCTAAACAATAGCTCAATTGACGGAGTTAATACACAGAAATACCATGGTGTTCACATAAAAAATAAACTCTCGTTGCAAAGGCATAATTATTACTTAAGTAGTAACGCAAACCGCATGCTCAGCTTCCTTGACCGTAACTTTTCTCTAGCCCCTATTGTTTTAAACAGCTGTAATAAAAAACTGTAGTCAAATAAAATCTAGGATATGCTTCCTCTATTTATGACCCACCCTCATTAGTAATCTTTAATCTCGTTAAATTAATTTGAAGCCGCGCTTCCCTACATTTTTGTGCAATTACTCTAGAACATTCGTTCTATTTTCAATAAAAACGCATTTACACCTTCCCGACTTTTCATTACCAAAGAAATATCCCACTTGGGTCTGCTCTATAAATTTTATACTATCCTTGACATCAAGCGCAACCTTTTTTACAGTTCTCTCATATACTTTTTCCCACATTTATCACAACTTTAGGCTTCATTTGCCATCCTGCTGCACAAACACCCTTTGAATTCTCTGCTACGGAAAACTGCGTGGAAATTCAACCACAATCACCCTGTGTCGGAATTCAGCACTACCATCCCTGATCCTTTATTTTTCAAGAAGCCCAATTCACATGTTTTTTTTAAATTGCGTTACCCACTTTTCTCTGCAGCACCGTAGATGCACTGAGAGTATTGTAATAAATGAATAAATAGATGTCATATTTTTTATTGTTATTCTGATATCCGCTTTATTTGTCTTGTTGTACTCTAAAATAAAACTCATCTGCTCGAGTATACGCCTCCTGAGCAGTGAATATATTCTTTTGTTTATTCAGGCTAATTATAACTAGCCTCCTCTTGGCGAAAAAATTTATTTTCGGTTTTTTGTGTGTATTTTGCCAGGGCTACGCCGTTCCTGGCTGTTTTATCTTGGGTTTTCGGTGAAGCGCACGTTTCCTTACTCTTTTAGTTGGCGTACCGCATAGGTTTTTTTCGATATTCAAAGCATGGTGATTAGATGTCACGATCACGTCGTTCTTGTTTATTTGCCACTATTCTCCATCAAGTGAGCAGTTTCAATCAACGAGAGGTCAACACATAAATTGGCGAAAATAAAACGCTCCGGTAATTTATTTGCCGACACTATTCTGTGCACGTGATTTCACTGACGGCTTCTAGACGCTTGAGTTTTCTAGTTTACAGAGGGACACGGGCTCGGTACAAAAAATTTCATTGTTTTAACAAACTGTGTAATCTGTGGGAACGTGACAACGTGGTAAATAAAGAAATACTTTCCGCAAAGCACGCTACAAAGGTTTAATAGGAAGCGTGAAATACGTTGAAAAAAATTCAAGATTGCATTGTATAGCGTTGTTTTTCCTCCTATCCGGCAGAATCACCAGGGTACCATCTTGCTGCACCTCACTGGACATTCCTATTCGTGACCCAGTACTGCTTTGTTGTAGAAGTTCATTTAATGCCCAATGATTCCCGAGGTAAGTGAACCATCTTTAAAGAGAGCTATCACAGATCAAGCCTGTTAGTTTTAGGTGAAGTAATTCCCTTTGCTTGTAATTTCACAATATTTTTTTCATTTCACTTCATTTATTTCACCCTAAAGGCCCGAGGGCATAACATAAGGGAGGGCAAGTGACGAGGTACAGAGCAATGTTGAAACATAACACACACAAAAAACGAAAAGAAAACATCCAAAAACTAGAATCGAATACATGTAGACAGTAAAGACAACCAAAAACAGGAATGTTGTCTGAAAAATAGAATTACAATTTTAAGGAGCGTACCAATCAAGAATTCTTGACAGAAATACATGAGGTAGTCAAATTATCGATAACAAGCAGGTTGCTCAGACAAGTGGTCGGTGAGCTTGGAGCGGAACATGTCTGATTTCTGCCAACATATTTCCTTGACATGCGCAAATGACAAAGCCAAATACATAAACTCGAAGTTTATGAATACAAGCTCAAATAAAAAAACAAGGATGTTTGCTCATAGCTGCAGTTTGAACACAGGGTTCTGACACTGTTTTCATGTTGAAGGATTGTGATCGACCCACCGCGGTGGCTCAGTGGCTAAGGCGTTGCGCTGTTGAGCACGAGATCGCGGGTTTGATTCCCGGCCGCGGCGGCCGCTTTTCTGATAAAGGCGAAAAGCAAAAATGCCCGTGTGAACGAGATTTCGGCGCACGTTAAAGATCCCCAGGTGGTGAAATTTAATCCGGAGCCCTCCACTACGGCGCGCCTCATCGCCTGCGTTGCGTCGGTGCGTTAAACCCAACAATCAATCAATCAATCAATCAAGGATTGTGATCGCTGATCTGTACAGGCAGCCTATATTATACAGGGCGTCTATCATAACTAAAAATTTAGTACGTGTTAAAAGAATTATTAAAAGTAGTTCTGCTGTATGCTTGGAATTTCAAAGCTTCTTTTGGAAACCTGCAGCTCTGGAGCACTGTGGGCATTTATTTTAGCAGCGCTACTGCTGTTGAGTAGCAACGCCAAGACAAAAATTGCCTTGTTTTTTACACAAATGGTGGATTTGTTTTCTGTATAAATAAAAAAATGAACTCATTTATTCTGTGGCAACATTATTTTGCGGGCAAGAAATTGAGCCCTAAATTGACAAGAAAACATCGCGAATACGTCACTATCCGTATCACTGGCGCTTCCCGTAGCTGTGGCAGTGTCATTCATATGCATGTTTATTGGGCCTAGGCAAGCTTCCGAAGAAAAATTCTTCCTGTGTCTATTTTAAGTGGTCCTTGAAAAATTGGGGCACTGAATAGTCCCTTGTAGTTCCCGTACACGTCCATAAAGATTAGGTTGTATATGGCCCATTTTACGGCCCTGACGACGAACGAACAAAGTTGAAGGGGTTGTACGATCTGCAATGATTTCTACCTTATTAAAAAATCGGCGACGTGGTGAAAATAACGGCACCTCTCACACCCGTTACAAAAAAGTTAAAATATTGCGTTTTGCTGTATTCAGGATGAACTTTGCCTAATAAATACCCATTACGTTCCTCATTATTGGTAAACTAGTGGATCCCTACAGAAGGCAAGCGTGACAGGGGGCTGCAGAAAGTTCGATGGGCAGATGAGATCAAGAAGGTTGGGGAGATAAATTGGTCGCAGTTAGCGCACGAACAAAATTATTAGAGATTAAAGGGAGAGGCCTTTGCTCTACAGTGGGCGTAGGTATCCTGGTTATGTTGATGATGGCGACTACGATGACTTAATCCCATTAGTTACGTATAGCCAGAAAACTGGACGTTGCAACTGAAGCTCAAGAAACCATCCAATGCCGGTAATACATTCGCCACATGTGCAATCATCGGGCAATCCTCTGGCGGAGAGTGCACGAGCTTACTCGCACTTACTGAGATAGAAAAAAAAGACAGAGATTTACAAAAAATCCGCTGGCAATTTAGCGTTATTTCACAATATCAGCAACAATTTATTGAGGGTTTCTGTGCGACAATGGGTAGCGATCTTACTCACGAGCGGGGGCTCTCGGGTCTATGGAAATTGCCTCGCAAGTTGAGCGGCAGAAGCGAGGGCAGCAAGGCAGCAAGCTACTGTGCCAGACCCTCAGGCTGAAGGAACCGCGAGGTGATGCGGAGAAACGGCTATTTACCACGTTATCCCTACGGCTTCTACGCTATCTCCACCACCATTGCCTATCGACAATCCTGATTCAGAATTAGACTCCCCGTTTACTATGGCGGAAATCCCACAAGGTTGGGTCGACAACAGTCTGCCCCCAGACAGGACGTTACATCGAAGCACCTCTGTATTCTCTCTCCCAAAGCGCTGCCCCAACTAGTCACTCAATTTTATTCTTTATGAGAATAAGGTGTCGTTACGAATCATTTAAAGCTTACACTCATTTTTCGTATACCATAGCCTAACAAGCCGGCCGATAACCTCAAAAATCTGCGCCCCATTTCATTTACACCTGTATTGTGCAATCGAATCGAAAGGTTCATCGATATCCGCATCATCCACTACGTTGAATACGTAAGACCCTACTTTCATCCTGCCCAGACTGGTTTTCTACCCAACTTAGCGACGCAGGACTGCCTGTGGCCATGACAGCGGGTTATGAACCCGCCTCATTACAACAGAGTAAATCCGGACCTAGTCATGACCAGCTATCTTTGAAAGGGATTTGACAATGTTAGCCAGCTGGTGATACGTGAAGAAGTAGCCCAACCTTACCATAGCAGCCGAGCCCAAACCTGGATTTGTAATTCCTTGCAAAGCCGACCCATACTACATCAGGGGTCTCACCCGGGATGGGATCCTCTTACTTACTACGTGGATACAGGAGTCCTTCAAGGCTATATCTTGCGACCCTTACGAAAGGGAACACAGTTCTTTGTAATTTGCTATTGAGGAATAAGCACTTGTCCCAATAAAACTTGGATTCACTCGAGCTTTATTCTAGCGGACAGACATGAAGTTGTCTGTTTCCCTCCCTCGTCGTAGGCATTTTATTTTACTGTTTGCATAACACACGAACCCAATCCGGTTGACCACTCAGGACTCCATTGAGCGCTCCATTCCTCGAGAGCCATTATGACAACCAAGAACATACGTGCTGCAAACAATATTTCAATACTTCTTGCAATGCAAACCTCCCGCCAGCACCACGAACCTGTCAGTGAGTGGAGTCATGAAACCTATAGCTGCGTGTTTACGCCCCCCCCCCCTTCCTTCAACTACCAACGGGTGCCTGCATAAACCGGCAACCGGGGGTATGTAGGCGTGCTTAGAAGAGATAGGCACTGCCGAAACTGCGTTCTAGAGGCCATTCAAGATGACCAGAAAAAATTGGGTCACGTAGAAGTCACTGTAAATCCGGTCTAAATTATCAGCTACACGACGAGCTGGAACTTTCCGCTGCAACGCTCCCACCAGCACCTTTCTCTTGTTTTCGCATTCATTCGCGCATCTGTTCCGGCAGACCCTGCTTCGATTCCCACGGTTCTTCCACCGAGCGAGCGACACGCACCTTACCCAGAGGAGTTAAAACTTGGAAGGACCCGGGCATTATTCTACTGGACACACATGTGGCTGTAAGTTTCCCTCCCACATCGTAGGCCTCTCACTGTCTGTGTAACACACCAACGCAAACCCAAACCGCTCGACCATTGAGGACAGTAACAGGTCTCATTAAGCCACAGATTTCCACGTTGTAATTTTCGGCCAGCACAACTCGCACGTCATTCGTAGCGGCATAAAACCTAACTGCGCATGCACCCCGCCATGCTTCCACCACCAACCACTGCAGGCATAAACGGGCAAGCAGTGATGGGCGTGTGCTTAGGCCTGAAATACACGGGCAAAAATGTCGCGTGGGATGCCTTTCATGCTGCAGAAGAATTACGGTCTCACTTCGGCGTTCAAAGCGGGCAAGTTGCGTTGGTAACGCCTCATAAGGCGCTCCCGCCGTTATCAACGGATTGCGCATCGGTGAAAAAGGCATGGGTGGGGGCGAGCGGAATAACAGTTGAGAAAGCGGGGTCGATGGTGGTTCAGGCGGAGCACCGCAGCAGGCGCCAAATAAAGCCGCTTCACCAACATAAAAACTAGGGTGGGGAGCAGGGACCGTTAGATGTATACCACTTCGCAGTAAAAGCAACTAAACCTGCATCCGGGCACAAAGAATAAGCGAGAGTTCAGGTGGGATAGAATGAGTTGCCATGATTTGCATCGTCGCTTTAGGGCACTCAATATGAATAACCATCAACATATAGGAATTGTGTTTAATACATGATTAATTGCAAACAAACTTTCATAAGACTAACCCAATTTTTTGCATATAGATGTGGAAGCAAGAAGAGAGGCGGGATTGGCTCCACAGTGTGAACTATGGCGTGTGGAATTCATGAGCGACGCACACTGTCCAGCAAAGAATGCATCGACGCCTCCATTGAGCGCTCCATTCCTCGAGAGCCATTATGACAACCAAGAACATACGTGCTGCAAACAATATTTCAATACTTCTTGCAATACAACCAAAGTATACAAAACATTTGATTTTGACTTGTGCGGATGAAACAACAACTGCTTACCGCAGAAGCTTTGGAATGAGCACCTTAACACAAAGAGCCGTTTACAAAAGAAACTGTTGCTCAGGTGATGTTAAAAAGGCACCAATGTTTTTTTGCAATATGAATGTTGTTTCCTCCAATCAGATAAACATTTAATGCGTTACGTTTAAATTCGGCGCTCGACCCATCTGAATGAAGTTGTATTAAATTGTGGAGATCCTAAAATATGTTTCGTTATTTTCTGCTATCTATATTTGCATTCATTTTTTGTAGCCTTATTACCCATACTAAAAACAGAGATCGGCTCGGAATTACTACCCGCCGCGGTGGCTCAATGGCTAAGGCGTTGCGCTGCTGAGCACGAGGTGGCGGGTTCGATTCCCGACCACGGCGGCCGCTTTTCTGATGGAGGCGAAAAGCAAAAACGCCTGTGTGTACGAGATTTCGGCGCACGTTAAAGATCCCCAGGGGGTCAAAATTAATCCGGAGCCCTCTACTACGGCGCGCATCGTTGCCTGCGTTGCGTCGGCGCGTTAAACCCTACAATCAATCAATCAATCAATCAATCAATCAATCATCGGAATTACTGGCTATCTAACGCAAACCAAGTATATTAACCTACAAAGATCTGCAGTACGTTTACAGTGTTTCCAGGCTTCAAAAGATTTAGGGAAAGAAAGACAACGAACGTTGAGCAATAGAATAGGACACAAGAAGAGGGAATAAATTTACACCAACAGTACCCAGCTATATTTGTATAATACCAATCCATCGTCTCAATGGACCTGCAGGTCACAGTTCTGAGGTTTTAGCGTGTACCAGTATTCTTTTTATAAATTATCAATGTAAAATATTTGAATACATACTGATATTGTACCTGTCCTTCTAAGAGTGTTGGCTTTTATATCAAGTACCACTCGAACTCCCTACCTTGACCTTTCCGAAAGTTTTTTTTTTTACTCAGGAAACATTTATCTACATATTGTGAAGAGTGATAACTCTGCAAATTCGGAAAGAATTTTGATCATATTCTCAACAAATGTTTCGGTAAAAATGAACTTTTATTTTTCAATAAATTTGTAGAAACACGAGATAAAACATTAGTCAAGAAACCCTGAGAATTTTTTTGGTCGTACCCCGTTGACGGCGTGCGGGGCCGGTCCGCTGGGCTCAAAGTTGCGGCCACGGTGTAGTTGCGTGTCTTCCCTACAAGTTTTTTCTTTCCGGTTGCGTTTGTCTTCATCCTTGTGCCAGAAACGTGCATTTTGCGAGAAACTTGCAAAGTGCATTCACTTTGGTATGCTATTGAACACTCGCCCGCGACGAAATGCTCTCGCCGCGGGCGAGAGCATTTCGTCGCTCCGTCAACATACTCTGTTTTCTTTTATGTGATGGACTTGGTGCAATGTCGACTTGCTTAATTCGCAGTAGGCAGTACAAGATTTCCCAGCCCACTTTAGCAGTGATGCTTGTGAGGAGGTTGGGCACATATATCGTGCATTGGGCGCGTGCTTATGCCCTTTACAAAATGTACAACTGTGAGGAGGAGGACGGAATGTAGCTCCGCATGCTAAAAAGACTATTATTAAAACAAAACAGGCTACTGAGAAAATACAAAAAATTTTATTGTTGACACAATATAACTAGAAAACATACAATTCAAATCTCAATACAAAACTTACTCATTTATCCAGGACTTTGGCTAACTTTAACCGGCGGAACAATTAGATTTCTTTGAAACTACGGAGGACACGCGGATGTCTTTCAAAAAGAAAGCATGCAGTTGCTGCGCATGGCTATCAGGAAATATCATTCGTGCTTCAACGAACTTGCGCGATTGTCATGGCAAGCGAAGTCGTGCGCGCACTTCACAGCTACTGCTACGCAAAAATTCATTCAAAATGCGGTCGATCTTGGTATTTTAGTCCCCGCTAAAAATCTCTGGGCGTGCGTACATCTGCTTGCATAATTTGACCGTTTCAAATAAATTGCGAACTGGAATAGTGCGGTAAAAAATTTTAAGAAACTTCTGATCAGTCTGTTCTT
This sequence comes from Haemaphysalis longicornis, assembly GCF_048455015.1. Taxonomy (NCBI): domain Eukaryota; kingdom Metazoa; phylum Arthropoda; class Arachnida; order Ixodida; family Ixodidae; genus Haemaphysalis; species Haemaphysalis longicornis. Next base: position 89,767,153 of record NW_027526295.1, read on the forward strand.
TTCGAGAACGCAGCCAGAACTGGTCACAACCCGAGATGCCAGGGTGGAACGCTACGGGAAAGCCGGCATTTCCATGAGGGCGAAGGAGTCCAAGAGCAAAAAAAATCACGTAACCACCAACCCTACATAACGTGTTACGCCCCGTAGTTTTTGTTTTCCTGCGGGCTGTGCTATATTTTTCTGCCATTCTTTTTTTTTTCTCTCGCACGCGTTGCGTTTGCACCGCGTTGCACGTGCGCTCGGGCTATTCACGTTCTTATGCGGTGCCGATGATTCTTCTCTGTGCCTGCTCCAGGTTCAAGCGCACCGAGCTTTTCTTGCGCGCTGATATCCCGGCGCTCACATGCGGTTTAGGTTATGCTTTCCTTGCGAGCGGAGCAGGAAAGCGAAAACCACTTTTCCTAGTTAAGCGCTCCGCATGTTTGCGGTGCGTGCGGGGAGGTGGAGGGGAGGGGGGGAAGGGGGAGCGCACACATCTCGTAATTGTGTACATTCTTGGAAGCAAACTGCTACAATAAACAGAACCCCATAAATTTTTTTCGCTTCTTGTAGTGGTTCCTCTGCGTCCACTCCTCCATGCGTGCTTCACTCGGCTGAACTCTAACTTTCAGCGTAGTTGCGTGTCTCTACAAGTTTCTTCCTTCAGTTTGCGTTTGTTTTTGACCCCTGTGCGCCAACCTTGCCCTTTCAGTGCGTTCAGTTTGTGACGCTATTGAACAGTGCCGATTTCATCGAGGATTTTGCGACTCCGTCAACACGCTGTGTGCTCTTTGAAGAGCCTGGCTTAATACTGAAGCAACACTCAGAAGCGTCACTTTTTAGCGCTGTCATCGGATCCATAGCTTCTCACCCAATAGAAAAGAGCGATTCCCCGCGCGGACAAAGAGCTAAGAAAAACGCGCAAGGTATGTGGACTTCATTTTGTTGGAGAGGATATTGCGAAGATGTTTAGGTATGATTAACGTAAAGTCGTCGAGATCGACCAGGCTTACTGGAAACGGAAGGAAGGTGTAGTTTCAGTTAATTTTCCCCACCTTCCCAGCAACTTGCTGAGGAAGCAGACTCGGCGGAAATCTCCGAAAAAGAAAAAGGTAGCGTCTAGACACGAGCTAGGTGATTACAAATAGAGAGTACTTGCCCACGGAGCGACAAGAGGAGCTGCCCAACCATGAGGCGCCTGTTCCTCTGCCGTGCACCGAATTTGCTCAGATAGTCGAGAATAGAGCGGCAATACGGCTCCCAGCCAACTGGGGAACGGCACCACTCGAAGAAGAAGCGGCGCAGCGTCAGCAAATAGTTTTTTACGAGGCCGGAATGAAAGTGGGGGCGTACATAATCCTGAGGAGCGCTGTTGTGAGGGACGATATTACCTGTGTTGTCCACGATCCGGGAAGCTGCTCCAACAGCCGTGCGAGGTAGTATCATTCATGATGCAATTAATTTGCGCAATTTGCATGGCAACAGAATTTGTGTGCACGCTTGACAGCCACTGCTACGCGAACGTTCATTTAAAACGCTGTCGTTCTTGATATTTTTACCACCACTTCAAATCCGTGGGCGTACGTACGCGACTCCTTGCATAATACCGTCCGTTTCAAATAGATCTCGAACTGCAACGGACAAAACAAAATCATGAGCAACGTCCGAGAACAGTTTTTTTTTGCGCTACGCAGCCAGAAGTGGCGAGGACCCGAGATGCCGAGCGGAACGCTCCCCGCTAGCAGACGATTCTCTCTCCTAGAGAAACTCGCAACCGCAGCGTCGCGGTGGCGGGAGTCGCGGCCGGCAGCGTTCTCTCCATGGCCGCGGCGGGGAGATACGAAACTGAAAAAGGATCTATACACGTTGGCCTGGACCGTGTAACGCCCTGAATTTTCTCAAAATATACAGATTTCGCGGAAGTAACACATTTATTAGCTATAACAGCGTAAATGGAGATAATTTGTTCGACAGGTTTAGAAAAACAAAGAAATAAAAATAAAAACACTTTCGCAAAAATGAAAAGTCCACAAAATAACCTTCGAAATTTGCATAAAAAGCGAACATGATCGAACCCTATACATTTTTCGGGAGGAAGTGCCACATTTAATCGCTGTAATAGCGTAAACAGATATCATTTTTCGGACCGAATTGTAAAAAAAAAACAAGAAGAAAAAAGGAAAAAATTTTATCAAAAATGTAGCCGCAAAGTCGAAAACGTGCATGTTATACATATCCTCCAAAACCAAGGAAGATTAAACCAAGGAAGTTCGCAAAAGAACGCCCGAAGCACGAATAAAGAATAGTGAAAATGACCAAACCGTATAACGCCTTCCGTTTCCTCAAGAGAACATATTTGGCCGAAGTAACACCTTTATTCTATATGAAAGGGTATTTGTGGGACGAAATTTCGAGAAAAAGTAGGAAAACGGGAAAAAAGTAAAATTTTTCTGGAAAATTATCTCATCTGACCAAATCAGAAATATGCACCTTACACATATCCTTCAAAAATAGAAGACTAAAAAAGGAGAAGGTAAAAGCCCATCAGAAATGCGAGTTAAAATAGCGTAAAGTATTCAGTTATCGATTTATTATGTGGTTTAACCCATCGATACTACACAGAATATGATGCGTGCCGTAGGTAAGAGCTCCAGATTAATTTTGACCACCTGGTTATCTTTAACGCGCACAGAAATCGATTGATTGATTGATTGTAGGGTTTCACACACCGGCGCAACGCATCCGTTGCGGCGGCCCGTAGTGGAGGGCTCTGGAATTATTTTGACCCCCTGGGGATCTTTAACGTGCGCCAAAATCTCGTACACACGGGCGTTTTTGCTTCTCCCCGCCATAAAAAAAGCGGCCACCCCGGCCGTGAATTGCACCCGCGTCATTGGGCTCAGCATCATAAGGCCTTCGCCACTGAGCTACTGGGGCTTTTTTTTTTACTGTAGGCTTTCGATACAACACCCAAACACACAACAAAATTATTTACATGAGCAACTCAACCTATCCCCCACTTACCTATGCCGGTTTATGTTGTCTGTAAAATTCCTGAAGTGAAGTGACGGGTTTTGACAATGGGTAATGTCATTTAAGAGTTTTTTGTGTCACAGAGGACAGGTGCCCGCCAGAAAAAAAAAAAAAAAACGTGCGAATAGAAAACGGACCGTCATTACAATTTACTTACAATACCCACATACTCCATCTGGCATAGATTATGTCGATACTACACATTGCGGTGCCTGCGGAGCGCCAGCCGTGCCTGCATGACACCCTGCAACAACGGGGCGCGAACCCTCTCCAACAGAAAAACCAGTTTACCAGCTGTCTCACGTAATGGTGCGCCATCCCCATGCTACCACCTCGGACTCTCCGAAAGAAATTTGTTCTACTGCACTTCACTTATGTTGATCCCAAAACGAACTATGCAAAACCCGGTGACGTTTGTGGACATCGATCCGCAAACAATGCAGTACCTGCATTATAGAGCAGATCGTAGCAGCAAGAAATAAGGTACAGTCACGATCAACACTTTACGGAGCAGAGAAATAGCAATTTTACGTTATGTCTCTTTACGGACGAGAGAAATAGCAATTTTACGTTACGTCTCTTCCGGTAGAAACCCGACGAATAGCCGTGCGCATGTGAGATGTCGTATAGTACTCAAGTAATAAAAAATACGGCCAATAGACTCCAGGCTCCCGCGCGACAGAGAAACAACCCAAAATTGCTGCTTTCGTTGTCCGTAAGCTTTTGTTCGTGAATTAACATGCCGGGGCACTTACGACTTCAACTGGCGTAAGCTCTTGAACCTGTACTGTGACATGTTTGCTCTGCAGCAAGCTGGTCCACTCATCCTACTGCTATCAGGCGATGCTGAGCGAAATCCCGGCCCCTATACCCAAGCTACACAAGAAATTCACTCTATTTTGTGGACTACCCAAGCCGACGTGGAAGGCATTAAAGCCAGTGAAGGAAACCAGTCTAAAGTAATTTCCATTTTGTCAGATAGTATTTCCGCTTTCGATGCTGCCTCAGCACACCCCTGTCCCACACGCACATTCCACGAAAACCAAAAGATTAAGAAAGATATAGAAACCCTCCAAGCCACCAAACTGACACCAAGAACCGCATCGTCTCAAAACCTACTTTATTCGGACAAACCGACAACCCCAAAAAACTTGACAAGAATCCGAGCATCTATTCAAACCTTTTGTCCTCAGCCATTAGGCCTACAACTCGACACAAAGAGCATTGAACGATGCCACAGAGTTTGTAAATTCACGTTGAACAAATACTGCCCTCGTTTCTAAGGTTGCCCACTTTAAAAGCGAGGAAAATATCCTGGCGTGTGGACGCAAACTCAAGGGTACCGAGTTGGCTATTAGAGAAGACTCCGCCCATGCGACGCGGATTGCCAGTACTTAATCGCTGACGCTCATCCGTCCCCAAGCATATGCATTCGTGCTTAATGTTGACAAACTTCACGTTGGAAACAAATGCTACTCATATGATCACCTCTCGGACAGGGCTGTTGAGAGCAATCGACCTGTTCGCAACACAGTTAACATAGACGAAAGTAAACAACTGATAAAGAATAACGCCATTCAACCTCACCCATCACCACTAACAGAACCTTCCGACCTTTTTATTTTCTATTAAACATTGCGTATACTGACATTAGAAGCACAATCTCAAAACGCGACCAACTACAAAGTTTGATCGACGACATTGACGCCGACGTTGTTGCCATATCAGAAACGTGGCTTCACGAAGACATCCTTGATACAGAAGTATTTCCACCAAGAATGAATTTTAAGCTTTTTCGCCGGGATCGAGAGGAGAGAAGAGGGAGGGGTGTCCTTGTAGCCGTAAGGAATACCTTATCATCATCCTTTACTACTCACGAAGGAAACAGAACTAACATACATTTGCATATCATCTTCATCTCGGAAATCCATCTATGGAGTCAGTTACCGCCCCATGATATCTCTGCTTCATTCAGCGATCGCCTTCTAAAATCATCAAGTTCAATTAAAAGTAGATATCCCCATTGCCCCGCAAATCTATTCGGCGGTTTCAACTATCCCAAAATAATTTAGTCTTTACCCTCGGCTTCAGATAGTACCAAACTCAATTAATTTCTCGATGTAATTTTAGACTTCAACCTTCATCAGTCCACCACATATTCTACTAGGGGTGCCAACACCCTAGATCTTCTGACATAATGCCCAGATGACATATTCAATGTGACTGCTCCCCAAAGCCTCAGTGACCACTACCTACTCCACATTTCCTTAGCTTCACCTGTTACCAGATAATTCCATAAGAAGCCATAACTACAGACTACAAATGGGCAAATGACGAAGCGATAAATTCTGGGCTTGCTCACTTCCTTAAGAACAGTCAAAGCATACACTTCACCCACTCTGCCAACCCTAACTGGGAGCTTTTGAAGATTCCGCCGATTAACCTTAAAAATAGTTACATACGCTCCCTACTCATTACTACAGATTCCAACAACCTATGGTTTAACAAACTCCTCAACGCCCTGCTTAGGCGGAAAAAGCGTCTTTACAGGCGACCCAGTCAAACCAGAACGCCGAGGCCTGGGATAAATACTACATTCCCACTGATTGTGCCATTTCTTGCAGCACCAGTTCCGGGCTCACCGAGCACTCGCAAAAGATTTAGTTCGTAGATGTGCACTAGTGATATGTCGTTATCTTGTGGGGTAACTCGGTAGGTGTAAGAAAGAAATTCTTTTCGTGTTGTGGGCAGACACGTGTTGTTCTTATGATGGGTGGCGGTTCCGCCACATGTCGCTGAATCCTTCGAGGTCGAATCAGCTTCCCACGTAATGTTCTGTTGTTCTTGTTGTTGATAAACTTGATTGACAGAAACAAACAAAGAAAAAACTGAAGTTTAGGGGTTCTGAAATGCAAAAAATGTATACATGTGGGAAAAACTGACGAACGTGAGCCACCAAAGTTCGCCACCAAGACGCTCGGTCTGTTCCCTCCGGCAGCGCGAGCCTGTCTTTGAGGGAAGAGGGTTGAGGTGAAAGGAATTTATTATGAGTGGCGACTGATGGTTGCGAAGCAGAAAAATTCTAAACAATATGCCGCGTATTGGGGAAGCCAAAACACTTAGAGCACCGAGCAGGGCTGCGATGGCCTTCTTATTGACGTTGTATGCATGTGCTTGGAAGGCTGTCCGTTTGCGCTTGTCGGATAAGACAAGAATCTCCCGGGGTAACAGGTGAGAGGGATATGGAAAAGTCTGCCTATCCCTGACTAACTCTTGCAGCGTCTGCTATCGATTTCGACGGGCTTCTCGAGCCTGCCTTGGTGGGTGGAAAGGGATTAGCCAGGGCTTATCCGAGTCTCCCAGCTTGGACGGAGCCCGGAAGAGCTGATGCTCCAGCTTGTTGCCCGGAACGCCTAGGTGAAAAGGAACCCAGTCCAGCACAAAGCTAGTACCAATGTACTAGCCAGATGAGTGTGGAGTACACGCAACTTATTGATGGGAAGTAAATGCTCCTTGAACAAGCGTTCTATTCTCGTAGACCCAAGAGTAAACTAGCCCACGTGACACGTACCTTAATCAAGTGAATACCACGGTGCTGAAATATGGTACATGTAAAAAAGAAGACTGTCCTGCAATCTACGTGACGTTTGCCCCCGCACAGGCGCTTTCCAGTTAGAAGAACCAAGTGACACATTGCGCCATACAAGGGCACGCGGGGACACGTATTCCCGTTCTTCTGATACTAAATTTTACCCGAGCTTACGCGTCTGGTCATAAACACGTCAAAATAATGAGCACCGTTTATTATCTTTCTGTTTCAATTGCTTACTGCAAAATATAACTGTGGGGATGGATTCGAAAATATTTTACGATTGTTCACCGGCCACTATGTGCAATCTTTCATGTGTTGTTAAACTCTCTTAAAACTTCTGTTGACTCCAGATGAGTAAATATTTACTCAATTTTATAAGAAAGCATTTTTGAAATCGATATGCAGTAACTCACGCAACAAAGAACAGAACTGCCATAATTTCTGGAGTAATATGCGTAGACGAACATATCAAAAATTACACCATCTTCCCGTGGGGAACCCTGATGAGGATGCGAAGCGTCGTGGCGGTTCCGCGTGGTTCCATTGTGTTGCCGTTATGTTGAATGCTCTGACGCAAGTGCTGTTGTGTTACGGTGAGTAGGCGGTGGTTCTCCAGGCGCCGAAACTCGTCCATCATGTTCTTGTCGATGTTGTCTATGTGGTAGAATCGGTAGTCTACGTCAGCTTTGGTGAGGTAAAGGTTGTTGACATTGGTGCACCGGCTGAGAGCAATGTACACGCCCTCATCTTCGCAGCTTTGTCTTCTCATTCTTCTTCTTCATCGGAGGTTCCCCAACGGGAAGATGACGATGGTGGTTGAACGCGAACCTATCTCGTGATGGATTCTTTGGTTGGCCAATCCCTAGGGGCATCCTGCCTCAATCAGCATCAGAGGCGCTGCGGACGGGGCTGGTTGAGCTGCAAGGCGCGTTGCGCTTCCCGCCACAGCTTTCCCATGGGAAATTCAGCATCCCCCTATAAAGTTTTCAGTTCGTCGTTTCCGTTGACGTTCAGCTTCGCGTGCCTTCGTTGTATCAGCAGCTTCTTGAAGTAGTTTGAATGAGTCAAGGACATAAGGCGCGTTCGTAGCACTTGCTCCTCTCCCGGATTTGTAGCGTAGTGGGAAGAGCACCGCGCACCTCCCGTTGCGGCCAGAGAGTCGTGGGATCGAAACTGGGCGCCGCTAACTATTTCTTTTTTTATAGTGTAGTATCGCGGAGCTGTGGGTGTAAGGAGGAGAGTTCCGCATGCGCAGTGAGCGTGCGGACGGCGCCGCCATCAACGACGGAGGACAAGGCGAGCCTAAGAAATGCTCCGCATTTAAAAAAACACGCATTGCCCCGGTGTTTATTTATCTAATCAGTTCTTTCGTTGTGCCCTGTAACAAACACTATTTAGAAAGCAGTGGACCTTGTTTAGACGTCAATGATGACACTCTGATGTTCGCGCTACATTTTTCTCCGACACGTTTTCCGGATTTTACAGAACGATCCCGTCACAATTATAGAAATGAAATATAAAACAATGACTCGAATGCCGTTCTTTAGAAATGAGATCCAGACCTATTGCATGATGCCTTCATCTTTATTTTGGCAAGCACATATGATACACGTTGTTTTATTAGAATCACCAGGTAAAAAAAAATGAAGCTCCTCGACAACATTTTTTAAAATGAAACTACCATAAATCCCGAATACTGGGAGGTCTTAGGAAAACTCTATAGCAACAAGTGCGTTTTTAAATAAACCTGCGAAAACAAACTAAATGCAACCTAAAATCCTCCCGACAAATAATTTTGCGGTGTAGTTTGGCGCGGCTATCATTCAGTTTCCCAGGTAACCGCATGAACTGCGTTTTGCAACCAAATGTGCAGTCAGATCTTTCGAGTTGTATGGAAATAATTTTAAAAGAATGTTTGCCAGTCTGAATTTTATACTTCCTCTATACACATTTTAAGTCTGGCGAAGGCGTGATGTTTCTGTCCCATGAACCTTCATAGTACGGTTGAACTTCCCTATTGTAGCCTCCTGGGCATCCGGAATGACGGTTAGTTCGGGAGAAGGCAGCACTACATATCTGCATGCCAATATTGTGCTCAGAGAGACATACGTAAAGGGAGAGAGATAAAGAGAAGGTTTTGGTGAACGACGTTGCTGCGCATGCCTGCAGTGACATTGAGGTTTTGGTTTTTTAAACGCGCGATTCGGAAGCAACTAGCTGAGACATTGGCTTACTGATGAGAGGTTCACTGATGTCCGGCCATTTGGAAAGTAATCCACAGCTATGCTCAATGGTATAGCTACAAAAAATGACTAGTTTGAGGCTCAGTCGGCCAAAGAGGCCCATTAAGATGTATTAGTATCGTTAGTCACTGTTTTAACGATATCCAATACCCAGAAGGTGTTTATCGTGTGCTCCACCTATAACGGTATCATTTCGCCGGTCTCCAAAAACGTTAGGCGACCCTGTGGTCAAACGATACGGAACCATTGGGACCACGACAGGTCTGCAAAAACTATATTCCCTATTTTAACATAAAAACCGATTACATATCTAATTATCCCTTTTTCGGGTGGTCACTACAAGTGGTCGTACATTCTTGTGTACCCAGGCGTCCTTCACGTAACCAAATTTATAGCTGTGGTACTTTTCTCGCCCAGAGAGGGAATCCCATTTTTAGCCGGTATAAGCATGGCGTTTCTGACGTAGCGCTGAACTAATTTAGAATTTATCACGTACTTAAGTTAGCATGTGGTGCTGCAGAAGACCTTGTTTACCTTTTCCAGACATCTTTAGAACATTGTAGGGAATAAATGACATTTTTATTTTAAAATTAACTCTGCCGCTTGGGCCGGTAAGGCACGTGGCTACTGCGGTTTGTGGTATCGCGTATCGACGAAGGCTGTCATTATTTGACCTTTCCTTGCTTCTGAAGGCCTTTTTGATGTAGCGGAAGCGCTTTCTTAACCCATTTCAACCGTTAAAGGCCCCACTGGGTAGATTCGCTTCTTATTCCGTGATTTGCACCGGCCGCTTATCAATTAGGGCTTCGGTGATTGTGCTTGTTTAGAGCCCCTTCTCAGCAGACCATGGACTGGTCACCCTGCTGTAGTAGTTGGGCGCCACCTCCCATGACTAAACCACTCATCTTCCAGCCTTCAGTCCCCAATAGATGTACCGTACCTGTAAATGGCGCCCGTCAGAGCAGCGATATAGCAGCGCGTGCTCAGACTCTCTGGGTCCGGACGAGCCGCCATTAGGCCTTGACTCTGGAAAAGTTCCCCGCACGCACCCTGTCAAGCTAGGGTACCTTAGCTTGAGCACTAGAGGAGCTCTTGGACATCAAGTGGGATATTAGTTTTCAGAGAAGTTAGGAAGACACGAGAAGGACTCGTGAACGTGATTATGCGGAATATTCTGTGCTTCAGTGGACCTCAAAAGAAGAGAGAACACGGGGCGGGATTAAAATTCTCAAAGCCATATCAAAGAACACGGAGGAGTTTTAATCTATACGAATCAGTCGCGGCTGTTGTGAACACAAGCGTTCTTAGTGGAACGTCAACCTTTGAGGGTTTTGTGTTAGGAAAGACATGCAAACAATTGTTCTTTCCCTTATCGATCTCCTTTACAAGGGAGGTTGCTTAGAGATACCGTAGGGTGGAAATTAAACACAAAAGCAACAGATTCCTTCGATTTTCAAATAAAAGTTCCACAAGGTAAAATAACGAAGCTGCCCTTTTTGTCAACCGGGAACACCAGAAGTGACTGCTCGTATAGCAAAGGAGGCCACATGCCTAACAGGAACGAAAGGCGACGGTGCTCCGTGGGCTTAGGACATCGACACCATCATCAACAAATGGTGCGCTTACCTCGGCGGAAGCGTGTCCGCACAGTTGCCGTACGACAGAAATCTGTTCTGGCCGGGAGTACTTTGGTGGCACAGTGAACTTTAGTCCAAGGGAAAAAACGCAACTTAGGTAAGTAGGCAATGTTACATCACCTGCGACGTGCAGGTTAAGTTGTGACACCAACGTCCTCGGAGTAGACCAGGTGCCTAATCTTCCCAGGACTTCTTGGCAGAGGAACTCGTTGTGTTGTCCGCGAGGGCATAGTAGGTGCATCGTTCACGTTGATTTTCGTCTTTTTGGTACGCTGTTTTGCCTAGATTAGTTACCAACAAGCCCACTTTCCCGCATTAAGCGATAGCGTGTTTTTTTTTTGTTTACAACGATTAGTGAAAATATTGCGGTTAGAATTTTTTATAGGATCGTCTCGATCGTCTAATTCAGCCCTTACTAACTTTCAAGGATGTTCTGAAAGTGTTCAGCTTTGTTCATGAATTTCTAGTTGTTTTGACCTGTCACGATATGGCAATTGAATGTGAAACAAGGAAGGTGCTCGACTTGTCATGATGCAATCTGCCCCCTTGTCATAACGCGCGCACCCCTGTCAATACCCAAATTAGATTTTTAGACATTCGGTTTTGGTTTAAATATGTTGGTATCTGTTGGAGCTGTGGTATTAGATTGAACAAGCTATTTCTGCCTTTCAAGTCCGTGCACTGAAAGCTCGTAAATGAGCTTTACCCTTGCTATGCTTCGAGAATGCTTTTTACCAATCTGGCTCACACTATATCACGGATGCCCTCAGGCAACAAGCCCAAATACTACTGAGTACCGGATACCCTCAGTGCCTCCTGGGATCGCTCGCAGAAAGACTTCTGGCGAAAATTCACAACAAGCCACAAACGTGTAAATTCCGCGCAGAGAGTAGGCAGAGGGAAGATGTGATACCCTACGTACACACGATATCACATAACTTGAAAACAGGGGCCAAGAGACATGACGCGGATGTTTTCTTCCGTGCCCCTAACAAGTTTTCTACGTTATTCAAAAATGACTGAATCGGAGGCAACCGAGCAAAGTGGCTTCGGCACAAAACATTGGCAATATTTTGTTATAGTCTGATATTTTGTTATAGGAGTGATAGTCTACTAAATTCCCTTAACGTGCGAAAAGTGCATGTTGGTCAAGCTGGGACCTGCTTCCACGATAGGCTCTAGGAGCCCGAGAACAATGTAAAAAACGCACAGAGAAGAAAGATGCGAAGGCTTCCTTGCAAGCAATTGTTTTAGATGCGACAGCATCTCATTCACTCGCCTTGTCCATGCAGCGTCGGCGTTGTTGTCGTCCAACCCTCCCCAATTCTTCTCGCCGCGCGAGCTCCCCTCTCCTCTCCGATGCCCCTCTCTCGTCCACACCCCTCCCCCTACACTATAAAAAATACTAGTTAGCGGCGCCCGGTTTCGACCCCACGACCCTGTGGGCGGAACGCGAGGTACATGGTACTCTTGCCACTGCGCCACAAAACCGAGAGAGAACCAAATGCTACGAACGCGCCTTATATCTTTGACTCATTTAAACTACGTCAAGAAGCTACTGATACAACGCATGATGGGGCAATGATTGACATTTGCAATAAAAGAAAAGAAGCTCCCACTTACAGCAACAATGATGGAGTAAAGGTCGACAGCGAAGCCTCAATCATACCACTTAGAGAGATTGACTAAGATTGGCCAATAAAACATAATAATAATCATAAAACATAGTAATCATACGCGTTCCTGACACGTTTCACGCGATTTCAGAATGAATCCAACGGAAACACCAAGTGAACCCCACGATGCGTCGGATCTACACAGGGTTCCCCTCGCGGGGAGGTGGGCGCCATTTTTTATTTGAAAGGACTTTTCGCCAGAAATACAATACACTTCCATATTTAGAACGCGCGAAGCAGGGCTCTCACGAGAAATTGTAGAATGAAAACGAATCAGAGTCCCTGGAGAGGAATGCCTCTGCATGGCCTGCATCACATTTTCTGAGAAAGAACTATATAGTGTACGCCCGCGCAGAGAAACCTTAGGTTTGACCGCTCTATGTATTGTGTCTGTTAGAAATAAAACCAGTGTATACTTCAGCGCAGTACTTGTCGTGTGTTTCTCTGACTTTGTTGCACTGTTTTGCCTAGCCTGTCGCTTCCACTATGCCACCCTTTCCTTCTGCATTTCCTGCACCAGTCCTTGAGCCAATACCGGCGAGAATACAATTTTTCAGTGACCAAGAAGAAATATCAAAAAGTAGAGTCCGACACACGTCAAAAAAGACAAAAGAAAAAAGTCACGCATTTCCATGAAGTGAATCATGACGAGTGGGCGAAGCCCTGGGGATCGTTCTTACCGTAAATCACCCGTGGCATTTCCCACTCGGGCTTGTAAATGAGAGGCGACGCGTGTGTACAGTACCTATATGCAATGCAGTTCCCATCCAATCCAATCCATTTAAATTCCATAAAATAAAAATCTATTTCTTATTCAAACCACTCCAATCCATTTGAATCAACATAAATTGAAATTGAATTTATTCCAATCCAACCCAATGCTCCTCGCGCATGCACAGCAAGGTTCTCCAGGAGCCACGCGAAACAGCTCAACCTCTCTCTCCCCCCCCCCTCTCTCTAACCTTGTGTGAACCTTTTATTTGGTTCTTGTTAGCCTTCCGTGAATCTTTTGTTCACAGATGTTTCGATATAAATGGTGCTGCGCGTCTCCCTATCTCGCTCTCTTTTTTTCTCTATCTGATCTTTTTTGAGCGAATTAGTGTTGATAGTTATGGCTTTTAATTTTTTGCCGCGTTTTGCAACCTTTAGGGTGGTTTGGCATACGTATATTTAGTTTATACTGATGGGCGCACGGACGCCCACGGACGGACATTGCGAGGTCTTAAGGTGCTTCGCATTGAAAATGTTTCCTAATGTTTCGCCTGGAAGACCAGTATTGGTCAGAGTTATGCGGTCAAGACTCGTTTTGACTGGAGGACCAGCCTTCAGCGAAGTAATCCGGGAAAAACTGGCATTCATTCTCCACCGGTTTTTTCGATGAAGATCTCCTCAAGTCGAACCTTTCTAAAACAATTTTGTTTTTCTTTTTGGAGACGTGCAGCAGGCTCTATTATATATATATATATATATATATATAGCAAATTAGAAATGGGAAATGAGTGCTCGGTGAATTAGGACAGAATAGGGGTTGGCAGTCAAGAAAACCTCGGAAAGTAAAGGGGGGTATGAGATAGATTATAGAAGCAGATGAATTTTTTTGAGTCAGAAAAAAAGTAGTGAAAAAATGCCCGCTGGGTGGGATTCGAACACCCGACCTCCAAAATACCGATCTGTTGCGATAAACACTACGCTACCGGCGGGGCTGTTTCCCCACCACTTTCCTGGGTATTATGTTAAGGTATTCTTTGTTTCCTGCACTTGGGGGTGGTAGCCAGCACCACTTGGACTACTCGAGGTGAAGGGGACCTTCTTTTTAACCCCCGGGCAGTGAATCGAGTGTCTACGACACGTCAGGAGTGGTCGACCAGCGTTGAACCCTCTTAAGCTACCTTTGGCACCAAGACTGCCAGAGCAGAGGCCCTCGCTATGCATGTAGCGAATCAGAAATGGGAAACGAGGGCTCGGTGAATTAAGACAAAATAAGGGTTGGCAGTCAAGAAAACCTTCATCTGTTTCTATGACCTACCGCATTCCCCCCTTTGCTTTCCGAAGTTTTCTTGAATGCGAACCCTTATTCTATATGTGTATATATATATATATATATATATATATATATATATATTATATATAAGCAAACTTCGAACAAGGTAGAAATCCCAATTGTTGCAAAAGTTTTAGCAAATAGACTTGCCTTTGTCAGGGAAACCCCTCGCCTGGCTGGCGCTCCTTATACAGGGTTGTGCGACGATAACTGGAACACTTTAAAAAAGTTTCCTGAGCGATCCGCCGCTCTGTTCGCGCTCAAACTTCACACAAAGGTCGCATTTTGTGGTATTTTGTTTGACACCGGGAACAACAACGGTACTTACCTGTTTATTCTGAAAATAAATAAAAACAATTTTCGCCTATGGGAAAATGGCCGCTGATTTGGAAAATGGCCGCTGAGCGAGACACAAAAACTTTCAGGCCTTCTTATCTTCACTCTTAAAGTAGATGGCACAGCTCTTCTATATGATCTTGAGACTGCGCAACCTTAAAATTATTGGGCGCATATAATAAATTCGATTAATACGGATTAGCGGGCAGACTGATGTGATTTAGTGAGATGAACGGATGGGATAATGTGAACTAGTGAAATAGGTGGTTTCATTGTTCTGGAAAAAAGGAAGTAGAGGGCTGGTTCAGTTGTATTAGATGGTCGAACCAAACACTATATCATTGCAAACCTCTGCATTTCAAAATTTTGCCGCGCCCTCGTTGTTGACCAAAAAAGAAAAAAAATATACTTGCACACAAAGTGGCCGGACCGTTTTTATGTGATGACCACCTTACTTCTAAAATATTACTGCCCTTGTGGCTTTTTGCACGTATCGCGCTTTTACGTGGTTCATAGCGTAACACTGACATGTAGTATACATACTTATTTTCCAAATACGTATATATATGGGGTAACACTGTAGGAAGCATCTAAACACAAAGAAAAGCATTAGGATCAATCAACTGATTTGACACTAAGGCCATCCGATAGCATTTTTGAATATGTTCTCTACATTTGTGCTACCGTTCTGTAGCCTTCGACAGGCGTAGCTCCTCAGTCCTCAGACATACCCACCTCCAATCCGAAGTAGGGAGATTTCACATGTGCTTATTTAAAGCGACGGAAAAATTCTCGTGACAGACTCCAAGCAGGCACGCCACCACTTCGCCAACGGTAGATTCCACGGCACAATTCTTCGGCTAATCAATCAGAGACAACCAACGACGCCCGTCAGTATTCTACGAAAACCAGATCACAGCGGCATCCCCGGCAACGGAATCATACACCGCATGGCTCGAGGTTTGACTCCCTCAGCCCGCGGTGATCACGCCGAACACAGCCGCATGCATCCTCAAGTCGCATACCAGAAAATTACCCGGCAGTATAAGCTTTGCCGTAGAACGTATTCCTCTTAGCGTAAATCGCAACCGACTAACCTGGAAAGATTATTCCTTGCACTGCAGGATAACACCTCCTCACACCCCACGAGGCTTCCACTCTTTGACCGGGCACAATTCTCTCCCCTTTGCCGCTTCTGTGGAGAACCTGGTACCCTGAGACACTAGTGGGAGGCTGCGACACATCTGCCCTAGAGGCACTCACCCCCAACCACCACCTTTTTACGGAGTTCTTGGAGAGAACCCTGGCCGTCTCCTGCCTCGATCAGCTGCGCCTTATCTAAAGGGCTGTCAACCCGGCCCGATGTCAGGGCATCATTGAATGAGAACGCCTCTATGATACGTTTTCTCGGTTTATTTAAAGTTGAACTTATTTTCTCTTTTTACGAGCGACCATAACCGCCACTTCTGAATTCACTAATCCAATGTCTTTTTTAGAAATCAGTCGCTGCCACCCGCCACTGAAGCGTCTTTAGCAAGTTGTTAGCGCCTGTGCTTTCCTATATTCAGGCAGTTAGTGACCCCTTCCATCCTTCTAGCCAGTCTGTTACCGGGTGGAAGGTGGCGAGAACAAAAGTCCTTTAAACGTCACCTGCGATGTTTGACTGTGTAGTCTTACACCTACTAGGGACAGTTTTGGATTGCCAGCACGGCTAATGACCTCCTATTAAATCTAAAACGCCATTGAAACTATGGGTGCATGAAAAGCATAGCATACCAACCAATTTACTTGAAATGCGAAGTTTTGTACCTTTGTTCGAAATTACGCTTGTGTGCGTTTTGCGTAAGTTACAATTTTATTGTAGCAAAAGAGATTGCAGGCTCTTGTCTGCCTGTCGCCCGGTCAGCCAAAAGATTCCGGGGAGGATGCGTAATTTGCAGAGGGGCGACCCATCGGGAGCCCGCCAGTGGGGAAGGCGGTTGCAAAGCCTATTCACGGCAACACTCGAGGGTACCAAAAAACAGTGGTGGATGGACGAGTCGACTTCTTAGTGGACGCACGGGGCAATGGACATCCTGCAGGGAGGCTGCTCATTGCCAGAAGATTCAGGCGAGGATGCCACAAGGGGGAGGTGCCGGACTCACCACCCTGCGAGAGGCCCCTGGTAAGAAGGCTACATGCTTGCCTGCCAGAAGACGGCGGCGAGGAAGCGTTATTCAGACACGAGGTGCGGCCCGTCACAGGTCGACGGTGGAAGTGGTTAACAAGGGGGCACAGCGATGGCCGCGGAAGTCATATCTTAGAGGGCAGCTCTTTAGCTCCCGCTCCCCTGTTTTCGTGTCATCCCTCAACGCGGCCCTCAATTTAACCGAGAGAACGACGATGCACCCGAAGAGAGAGAGCTAGCAGGAAAGCTTAGGATGAAAGCACGCCGAAAGTTGGAGGACGAGGGCGGTATGCCGAGGCCGTGCGAGGCATGCTTCCCGGCTGAAATGCCCTACGAGTTAACACCAGGGTATACCACGCGCCATCGTGCGTTCGCTTTGAGGTGAGCACTTCCTGAGACGCAGCAGCTATGCGCTGCCGCCGAGAAGACTGCAGTTCGCCCTGCGCTAAAATTTTGCATTAGCGAACATTGTAGCCCTTTGCCTGTTTTTCTCTTTATTTTCTGAAAAATAACACTGTGTTGTGTAAAACTGCGGGGTTCCTAAGCCTAGAATAAAACAAAATTAAAATAGAGAAACCAATAGAATAAATCAATAAGAATCCACTAGCGGGCATTAGGATTATCGCTTTCATTATCACACACAAAGTGAGCCTTAAGTGTTCTTGCGAACATTTTATTTTGTTTCACTTAGTGTCGTAATCGTTGACCTCCCATCGAACTAGTTTTGCAATGTTTTCTACAGTCAAAGGGACTCTTTAACGCTTCCCACACACGCTATTGACTACTTCCCTTCCGTCCGGAAGCAGTGCGAAAGCTGTAGCTATTGCAAGCACGCAGCGGCACTGCGTGATTTGATCGTCGCAGCGGATACGCTTTCCGCTTCCGCTTTGCTTTGTGGCATTTTTTTTATTGTTGCTATTAATTACGTCATTTGCTGCAGCTGTAGGAAACCCAACCAATAGTCTTTAGACCACTTTAGTGACGTAATTCTATCGGTCGAAGAACGACAAGGCCGGGGAAGAGACAAAAATATTTTAAGAAGGTTTTTAACTGATGTTATGGGCATGGAGCAGTAATTTTAGGCTCCGGGACCCCTGATTTAGCACTCGATTTGTTAGTTGGCTATGTTCTGCAAGCATTTGGGATTTCGGAAAATACAAAAAAGTGTTGGATGGTCCTTTTCAGTTCGTCATAGACAAAATGTTTGCACAAAGAAACCTATATGAGAAATTTGTTTTTCTACCGACTTGATAGAGATGCGAAAAACAAGCAAATGAAATTAAACAGAAGAAACACTCGTATAATGTTTTTCTCCAAAACACACTTGAATCCTTTCGGACCGGTTTGAACCAGTTTGACTCGAAACGAAATGTTGCTCCTGAATCGAACCTGGAACTGAACCTGAAAGGCTTGAACCTGAACCCGAACCTAAACCGAAACATTTTGGTTTGACATCCTTATTGTGAATGCGACAAAACGGTGTACCTTGTCCCATCCTTGTCGCTTTTCTTTGTGTTAAAACGGTAACATAAAAATTCACGCCATGCCGCCGTGCGAAATTGGATGTCCAGCGCAGCTGTTTTAAACCACTACCCGTTCCGATGGTGGAGGGCATGAAGTGTTCCTCATTGTCTCGGCGGGCTTGTCCGTTCCACTCGGCTTCTCTTGCGGCAAATTGTGACGCATGCGCCAGCCCTCGAATGACGGTAGCCACATCCCTTTTGGGGAGCAGCTGCGAACCTAATCTGTACCAGAACACATGGGCGAGGGGAAGTTCTCCTTGTTCACTTGTGCCTTATCGTCCATTATGTGGCTTCGATGCTTGTTTTGAGGTTTTGTGCTTTACATAGATACTGAGCGCTATGCTGCACGCCTGATTAGCCTGACGCATGCGCTCCGACCCTTGGGCGAGAACTTCTGGGTCTTGTCTGGGTTTTTTCTTTACGACACAAAATTTTCCGACCAAGGAGAGGCTAACAGCACCGTTCTAACTAGACAATGAGGAACAGCTCTCAATAAAACAATTCTTAGCTCTCAAAACAGAGCTAAGTCAATTCTCGGGCATTTACTGGCCGCATTTCTGTGTAATAAATGTTTAATGTTGTCTTGAAACTCCGTATATTTACCCTTAATGTTCTTCCCTCCGCCACCCTAACGATCTTGTTAGGGTCGTCTGGTGGCACGATACTTTACGCCAGTTTGAAAAGCTCTCCGTTCTTCAAAAAATTCCGTTTTGAATCTTGATGCAGAAATATGGCCAGTTATAACAAGGCTGTGTAATAAGAACCTTTTTGTGTTTTCTGTACCTGTCGGCTTTGTAATGCTGCAGAAACAATTGAATACGCTTTTCTTGTTTTTAAACAGGCAACACCATTCTGAAATTTTTTCAAATAATTAAAAATAAACTTACAAAGCAACCCACCTTTTGTGAAAATATATAGCAGAAGGAATGACATGTGTCATGACCTGTTTTATGTTGATGTGCATAGTTTTTCTAAACGCCACATCTGCACGTACGTCAAAGCGATGATATAAAGAAAGCTCAATGTTTTTACCCCGTAGTTGTTCAACTAGCCCTAATTTGCCTTCCGCATTGCCTTGCAGACTAAGCACTGTGTTTAGCGTTTCGCGTTTTTCTATAATGCTTCAGCGCCACCTCAATACCACAAAAAAATAAAAATACTGTAACGGTCCATTCTGTGAAGTATGACCTGCGCCGCTGGTTGAAGTACATAGAAGACCCGAAAATGAACACATTTGTTTTCAAATTCTGCTTCATGATGCTTGCTTGCTAAACAACTCAATAAAACTTGAAAGGACTAGTTTACTCTAGTCGGTAAACTAGATCCTGTCGTCTCCCTTTCGCGTCATGCAATCATATTATTACCCCAGAAGAAAACAGTGAATATGGCTTGGACAAGGCTATTCGTTTATAATTCTCCCACCGGCCAAACCGGCATCATATAGGTGAGGTCGTAATATCTAGCTCGCCATGTAGGTCAACCTCCACCCTTTTTGCATGCCTAAAGAAGAAACCGCTGGGGTCCGTGAGCTTATAAGTGCAAGACGCCGGAAGCCATAGAAGGTACGCTCAAAAAACGCTGCCGAAATGTCATTCCGAGGGTTCTTTGAAGCAGAAAACATGAAACATAGAGCTTTTGGCGGATAAAATTTTACTTCTCGGCAAATTCATCAACGCCCACGGAACGTGAAAATTAGTGCCGATATC